>NC_064539.1:8828018-9479684 GCF_023856365.1 Brienomyrus brachyistius | reverse complement strand
ATAATTACCTAGAAACAAGCGAGCGATAAAACATCTATTAAGCTGTGAAAGGAGGGGATTCTATCTGGAAAAGCAAAGACATTTTCTACGAAGTACTGAATAATTTCAGTGGTATGTGCTTTATAAAACACGTGGTCAGTCAGGTTGGTCTGGTCGTCCTCTGTAAGGCATGTAGACAAAATGTCTTGGATGGGAAATATTTCCTAGTTACCGCATTCCTCTGTAGTTCGAACAGGCTGTAAAGTCATTAAACTCTGATCTTGTGTTTATCGAGTTTGAAAAACGTTAAGAACGTCTCTCGAAAATTCCAGACTGCGAAGTTATTGCGTGTATTTTGGGATTCTTGGACTTTTTTCGTATATGACTGTAGTCTGCTCAGAGTACGGGGTCATCTGGGGTTCAGACCCCACACAAAGTGAGCCACCTGTTATTTTGTTCAGAGAAGTCAAAGACACAAGTATTAACGAAAATTTTAAATACAGTACATGAAATTAGACCTTGCTTCTAATTTGAGAATCTTAATTTGATCATTTTCTTTCTGCGGCGTGGGAGTGACGGGCAGTTTCTCCTCCACCATCTGAAGGGTGTGGACAGCCCTGATTGGTGGAAACGGGGGTTCTGGGCGGAGTCTGCGGTGCTCCAGTGTGGTTATAGTGGGCTGTGGACTGTGACATTCACATGGCTGTTAAGACACTGAGCTTTCAGGAGCTGGAATTAAGACAAAATTTGAAAAATGTTGCTGGCTTATTTTTCAGAAAGCAGAAATGTTCAGGTACATTTGAGAGAGAGAACTGCGTATACCCAGAGCTCTGAGTCCTGCCTGTTTGAATGAGCTGTTTTTTGTTTTTAATCTGCATAAATAATTAATGCTGCTAAACATCAAGATGCTGAATGTGTTTGCCAGCCTCCAGTTAGCTGAAAATATTGACTTCGAAAAACCCCTTTATTGAGGTCCACCTCAATGAAGTACCTGGTCATGTTTAGTACCATTCACTGCTTGTACAGCATGTGAGAGAGCATGTGTGTGTGTGTGTGTGTGTGTGCGCATGTGTACTTGTAGCTGCAGACACTGTTGCCTTCACTGTTGGTGAAATCATCAGATCTGCTGGTGGGGTCAGGAATACAACCTCCCTACCAAGATGTGACACCCCCCCCACCACCTTGCCATGCCAGGAAATCGTTTATTGCCCTGAACAGGGTATTCGGACATTGGTACAGTCTTTCACATTGCAGTCAGACCCTCCAGAACAGCAGCTGCACAAAAACTGCCGCATCTGTTTCCTGTAAATGGCACTAGTGACTGTCGTCTTTGCCTTCATGAGCTGAGTGCCTCATGCTGACTCTTAGTTGTTCTGCCTACGTGACTCGCTTCAGGATGTAATTTTACTGCCCCCAAGAACGGAGAACTTTGCATATCCTCTCTGTCGGAAACACCCTCCCAGCTGAGCCACTGTTGTCTCTGGTCTGTCGCCACAGCGATACCCGGCACAGGTGCTGGGTTGGGAATTGGCTCTTTCGCAGGCTGAGTTGCCTGAGTTGCCAGTGTCACCCCCCCCCCCCCAAACTTGAGAAGTCTGAGATGCTTATACAGTCACTGTTACTGTTTCTGGTGGACAGTATAGGATTTTGGGTCTTGCCATACTCCACCATACTTGCAGGTGGAGTATGGCATACTGCAGTCTCTGTTTTGGAGAAAATAAATAAGGATGGTGCATCTCATGGTGTCAAAGATGCAGAGATCAGAGAGTGGTGTGAGGGGTTGGGAGCATTGGGGTGATCTCCTTTGCTGCAGGTGTGACCTTGTGGACCGCAAACACCGAATGGAAAATACAATTTGTATATTTTCTACCTTTGGGGTGGTGTTTGTGCCAATGGGTCCGAGGAGCATTGGAGCCTTGAGATGGAAGGTGGACTCTCTACTGTTGTGTTCAGGCTCTGCAGCTTCACCCTGCCAAACCGTGCCTCATCCAGTCCATGACACTGGCGTCACTCCATTTGTTTGTGATTTTAATTTGTTCGTCTCCTCCTTTCCGTTCAACCATCACCGGTACAAGCGCATTTAGAACTTTCTAGAGCAGCCTTAGCCAAAAGTCAACATCCAAGCCTTAACCTGGAGGCTTGTGTGTAGTTCAAACACTCAAACAAATGTTAGTTCAGGTACACATTTTTCAACTATGCGCTGTCGTCATGGAGACAGCCAGGAAGACCGAACGACATCAAGTCTCCGATTGCAACTGGCCAACTGCAGAACTGAGTTAATCGACTGGCAGCCGGTCAGCAATACAGCAAATAAAGAGGTCATTCAGGATATATGGGATCGGTTAGCAATGCCTGCGTGCCTCGTTCTTTCCGCTGTGCTGACTGCATCCCCAGAGGGATCATAGCCACCTGGAGAATTTGTGTATGCTAAGCAGGTTCACATGGAGGCAGCAGCGGTGTGGCCATGGCACTGGGTGGAGGGTAGCCAGCCAACCCAGTGTGACCGAACCAGTCATGTGGCAGTGGGCCGTTAACGATCACATTGGGGTGACACATCTCAGCCAGCCAGAGATTCCCATAGTTTCTCCTTTTACCATTCCACTACCATGCTCATCTTGTGCATATTTATTTAATACTTGTTTAGCAGTAAAGGCTTAATTGAAGCTCTTACTGCAGTACCGCCCACTGTCATCTGCAGATTCCTGCGTTAAAAGGCGAAGGGCCTTCTGCGTTATTCATTAGTGATCTCGCACACATTTTGCTCAAGATTGACAATTGTCAGCATAAACAAACAGTTATACATAATGAGATGCACTCCCCATTTTGACTGGGGAAAGACTCCCCAACACTTCAGAGAGGGTAATGAGTGGTGTCTCTTCTCCATTCTTCCTCCATCGTCCAGCTATGTTTGCATGAAGATCCAAACTGAAATGATGATTTGGCTTAAGATGAATTTGCCCTCAGGCTGGAAAACTGACCAAAATTTTGAAGACTGGTGAACAGAGGCTGGCCCTCAGTTCCCTGTTCTCTGGACAGAGATCTCTGATTGTGGGGGGTGGGGGTGGGGTTTTAACCGTATCCCCTTCATCTGAACTCATGGTCTTGTGTCAAAAAATGAACATTTGTTTGTATCTGTTAGGGTAATATCTTAAAAATTGGGTCTGGATCAGCTTTTCTAAAGGCCTCATTACTGAATGGCATGAATGATTGAATAGAGAGGGAGAAATGAAAAAGGTAATGACTCCCACACTGTGCACCTTGGGGAGGGACTCGTCCTCTTATTGCCCATGCATATAGAGATGAATATGGCATCCAGATGAATGGGGAAAGCGGGAGGTGGGGGATTTGAACAAATCGGCCTCATGCCACACTGTGCTGTGCAGATCTGGAGCTGCTCCATGGCAGCATCTATGCAGTGATGAGGTTACTATGGCAACTCAGATGAGGTAGTAGAGGAGGAAGGGGGGGAGGCTGGGGAAACCACCTCAGCAAAATTTCCACAGAAGATGTAGAGAGAGAGAAGGACTGACTTCCCTCCCTATATGACAACAGCAAATCAGTCAGCTGCCGGCCAGTTCTTATTCTCTTTTGCGATTGGCTGCTAAGCTTGGACCTGATAGTGTGGGGC
Source organism: Brienomyrus brachyistius (assembly GCF_023856365.1). Taxonomy (NCBI): domain Eukaryota; kingdom Metazoa; phylum Chordata; class Actinopteri; order Osteoglossiformes; family Mormyridae; genus Brienomyrus; species Brienomyrus brachyistius. The sequence goes on along the minus strand of NC_064539.1, from coordinate 9,476,077 downwards.
GTTCTGGTTGGCTTGCACGCAGCTGCAGTGAGGATGCAGATTTCTAGGGGGCCTCTTTTTTTACTGCATTACTCATCACTAATGCGGAACCGGCGTAGAGTGCTTGCTTGTGGCATGCGCTGCAACTACTGCCGATAGCTGCTGCATGCCACTCGCAGGGACGTGCTGGCCCAGTCTGGCTTTTCCTGAAACCTAGACGGCATCCTTTTCTGCCAGAGCATGGTTATTAACAACCGTGGTGCCACTTTGACATAGGATCACAGTCTTCCGTCTGCAAAATTTAGCCGGAGAGATTCCCTACTGAGGTAAAGCAGTCTTATAGATTTTCTTTTTTGTTTTTCGGCACATGGATACGGCGAAGATGCAGGGCTCCTGAGAGAGACAGCGTGAGGAGAAAGGCTCTTCTTTTGCAGGGTATTTGGGGTGAGCTGCTCGTGTTTAAGGACATTCCCAAATACAATATTCAGCCTGTCCTGACCTCTCCACGATGTTTCTGCTGTGAGTGTCTGTATTTGTGTACTTGTAGCTGTGCATTTACCTCTGACGTGAATATGTAAGTGAATGTGATTAAGTCTGTAAGTGTGTGTGTCCGTGGCTGTGTGCGGCTGTGGGGAAAGTCAGGCGGCCCAAGTTGTGTGCCTCCGTTGTACCTGACTCTTTGGAGCAGTGCACTGTGGGAAGGGATGCTGTTGGAGATCTGCCGGTCCGCCTTGCGCTGGCTCTCAGGAGCTGGGGGGGCCTCGTGTGATCCCGAGGGTGAGCTGGTCACCAGGAGCTACAGGACAGGAGAGGAAGAGGAGAACAAGCAAGGGGGGCTGGGCTCAGAGCCCCGGTCAGACCCTCCGGCAAGAAGCGCGGAGAGCCTGGAGGCAGGGAAGCGGACCGCAGTGCTCATCATGGTGACACCACCACCGGACTTCCAGCAGGTACAGCAGCATGTAGAGCTTGCTTCCTGCCCCCCTCTCTAGAGATAGACCTAATTACATAAGCAGAGAGGGCAAGCAGGGGATGCTTAAGGGGCATTAAATGTCCTTTTGGAGTTTTTGGCCACATTGTTAGCAGGGGGGCATATAGAGGGTTCAGGGCCATGATGGCAGTCCTAGAACTGGAAGTGGCCTCTTAGCAGAGATTATGGCTTTTTGGATTAGGATGTCTTGGCCAGAATTAGTCCCCTTCAATTGCCTTTATACTGCAAATAGTCTGGACTGTGGTGCATTTTCCACACAGGGGGCGCCCGACCTCCCCTAGTTATTTTCCCCAAAGGCTGCTGTTGTAAACATTTGGGCAGAATGTCCCAGAAGACGGAGCAGACAGTGTGATGAGACCCATTAGATCCAGCTGAGGGTGGCTGTGCCCAGCATCAGCAAGGAGAAATGATGGATTCTGGTAGAATTTGCATGATTTGTTAAGTAAAGCAACTTAATCCCTGGTCCAGAAGACGGGGACATCCATTGGGATTTCCATTTGCGCTGCTCATCTGCGTACTCATGATTTGATTACTGATTTTCGTGGCAGGGCCTGTTTTAACTTGCTGAGTCCTGGATTGAGTTGGACTTGAGCTGATCAGCTGGCTGATAACTTACCGATCATTCAGTCCGCATATCGGAATGTAACTGGCTCGGCTGGTGGGCTTTTCTCCTTGTTTTCCTATGCAATCGGCAACTGTTCCCTGCGTCTTGTTGACGAGGCCGTTTGATAAGTGTGAAAGCAAACTGCCTCAACATGCAGCAGTCATGCTCGATTTTAGTCTCTCTAGCCAATCCTGCCCATTGGACCACTGTCTACACCAATGACCTTGTTTTGTGCTCTTGGTTGCGGTAATTTTTCCCACCATCCTGCCCTCACAGCCTCTAAATGATGCATCAGCATGTTCACCGTCATTTAATTACATACTGAAAACACTTTTTTTGACACTTAGCTGACTCCGTACTCAAATGTCCAGTAAATGTCTCCTCTAGAAACTAGAAATGTCTTTGGTGACAGACAGTGTCTGGAGAAAATTATTTTATTGTTAACATTGCTGTTAACCCGGGTTAAGAATATCCGAGTTGCAGACAATGCATCCTTATGAACGGACCACCATAAAGCCTATTATATAAAAATTTGAGTTAAACACAATGGTTCGTAGTAATGAACACACGGATTACTTTGTGACGTTTGCGAAAATGCTGCGTGGCTTCAGTGACTCATCAGCTCGAGGTACAGCACTGTATTTAGTCACTTTTATTATTATTGTATAATTATTATCCAGCCTCGTGCCCATTGTTCCCGGGATAGGCTCCGGACCCCCCGCGACCCAGTAGGATAAGCGGTTTAGAAAATGGATGGATGGAATTATTATCCATCCATCCATTGTCTGAAACCGCTGTATCCCAACTGGGGTCACGGGGGGCGGAGCCTATCCCGGGAACAATGGGTGCAGGCGAGAACCAACCCTGGGCAGGCGCCAACACACCCCAGGGCGCGCACACTCACAGGGCCAATTTAGACTGACTAATTAACCTATGCTGCACGCTTTTGGACCATGGGAGGAAACCAGAGCCCCTGGTGGAAACCCACGTGAAAACGGAGAGAGCGTGCAAACTCCACACAGAAAGGACCTGGGACCTTCTTGCTGTGAGGCAGCAGCGCTAACCACTGCGCCACCCCTTATTTTATTATGTTCAGTAGTATCTTTTGGACTTGCTTACGAATTCGACTTAAAGGTGGACTTAAGGAATGGATCTCGTTCATATCCTGGTGACTGCCTTTTCTTGGTCCTTATATTCAGTATCCGAATGTTAGCCTTAATGATGGCGGTTAGCGGTTAGCTCTTTGTGTAAGTTTCTCTGATTTGGCACAAACTCCTATAGACTCGCACTGAATTCCTGCTGATCCCTAACCTAAGGCCACTGAATCTGTCAAAATCGATTCAAAATATAAAAAAGAAAAACACACACCTGCTTCATAATCTGGTGAATGGCATGAATTGTTACAGTCTACTGCCCGAGGCATAGATGTTTCATTATATGGATAATATCTGCCGGAAGGGGTAGGCCCAGCCTGCCAGGTTCCTTCTGCTTCCTTGTTTCTATTAATCCTCTATCTTTAATACCATGTCGTCCTTTTATTAGCCTTGTGGCCTGTACTACGAAGTGGGGTTACTGGCTTGTCAGGGTAACTTGTCGGATAAGGTACCACAGTTTAAATGGACTTCATATTCGTTCACTTACATTTTGCCCAGACTACCTTAAATCTACCTTACCCTGGTAAGTCAGTAACTTCATAGTACAGGCCACTGGACTTCATGAAGTTGTACATTTTGCTGAAAAAATGTGTTAAGGATAAGCTGCCCCTGTGCTTTTATTTTTTTAGGGTAGCCTTCCCAGGAGCCATGATTAAATCCGAATTGCTCCATTTGCTTAGTCCAGCTCATCCCCTTCCCATCTGAAAAAAACACCTAATCCTCTTCTGTTGATAGATCCTGTGTAATTTGTGTGTCCGGCATCGTTTGCATGTCATCCTTGGAGCTTGGTTTGCGGTCCTGAGGGTTATAGGTTTGAACCCCACTGATAGTGTAGCAGATTATGTTTGAATACTCTTCTTATAGAAAAGAACGTTTTTTAAGTATTTGTGTGCATTGAGGGTATTAAGTCTTTATGAGTGAAAATGTAGATTACGTTTGATAAGATTAGCAGTTATCTGTCCTTTCCTTTGGTCTTGCTCCCATGTCAGATACGGATTTGGGTGCTTTCGTTAAAAAAATGCACGATTTAGTGTTATAAAATTACTTAACAGGATTATGATTATTATTTTAAGTTTTACTACATTGCTAAATTAAGAAAACAATTTAGCATTAGATGTGACTAAAGCTTCAATGTTGTTTTCCTAAAGATTGATAGTATCTTTATCTCACCGTCTTATTTAACCTGGTATAAAGCATTCTGACACGCTGTTAGAGCTGAGATCAGCGGCGGCGCCAGGGAGGAGCTGACCGTAGCTCTTCCTACAATGATCATAGCATCCCAACGGCACCCCCCAAAATAGTTTCTTTTTGTTGTCTTTTGTTTGTAAAATCTGTAAATCATAATGCTTCGTCTGCTACATACTTTTTTTTAGAAATTAAACATCTATTAAAATAAATTTCAAAGAGATTGTGACATCACCCGTCTCTTACCTTGACTGCGCGTTTGCCTCTTTCTAATAAATTTTCTAGGTGTTAGCCGCAGAAGAAGCATTTCCGATTCCTAATTCAAAAATTCCCTCGTCTGGTGGCACAGGGGAAGAAAATGGTAGTTTTGAGTGTGAGATTCCTACTGTTTTCCCGTCTTGGTCATACTCTCACACATAAGCCTGCTTTTGTACAAGTTCGAATTTATTTAATATTTTATTATCCTAAATAGCTTATCGAGGCTTATACATATTGTAACCTAAAAGTTAAAGCCCAGGCTCAAATTAATCATGCTCCCAAATAGCACCCGGAAAATTAAATCAATAGGGCCGCCGCAGGCCGAAATGGATGACCTTCTGAAGCGTAAATACAGCCCACTATGCCTTCCGAGCGCCGCGCGCTGAATGAAAGGCGGGGTTTCGTAGTACGTCTGCTGCAGGAAACGTCTCGTCTGATTGGTCGCTGCACGTTGCACAATAAGCCGGCTCCTTCATGCTGACCAATGACATCGCGCCCCCGATTAATAGAGCGCGGTGCTATTGAAGTTCTTTGCCATGGGTGACCGGCGCAGTCCTGGAATGAGTGATGCTGCTGTAGGACAGCGGTCCGATCTGCGTATATGTTGCTGGTGTATTGGATTTGAATTTATTTTTCTTTTTTCAAAAAAAAAAAAAAAAGATGCTGTGCGTGTCTTTATACGTGGCCGTTCCCAATTCGAGCCAAGGTGAATTTGAGTATTTCGAGTCTGACGGACTACCATCCAGGCTGAAATGTCTTAAACTTAGTTTATTTTTGTCTTCCCAGGATTTCTCTACGTATCGAAGCTGGCGAAAGGTACGCACGGCGCCTTTTTGCACCGTTATCTGGTCTGGCGTGATAAATTGGCAGGTTTTCACTTGTTCATTGTCCCACTCAGATAAACATGATGAGGCGCGTGAAATGTAGAAAGTCTGTCTGAACCGCTTATATGCGGTAAATAATGTGTCCATTTTTCGTCCAGGTATTTCGCTGACATATTTTGATTTATGCTGTAGCGGTCTTGTGTGTGGGGTGTAGGATATTTTCCCTTAAAAACAGGTCCCAGTTATCCAGATCCCCGGATGCCATCCTTAACCCGTTTTAATTTTTTATACGAGTTATTCTACGACATCGGACAATGACATTTTAAATTTGTCTCAACACTGAACTAAGTCGTCTCGTTTATCAAATTTTTTCTTGTGGGAATTTATTTTTTATTCTGTCTGTTTATCTGAGCGTATTAATATATAAATCTGTCGTTACATGGAACGGCCCTATGAATAAACGATGGTAATAATACAAATTAAAGATCTTCGCAGCGCTCAAGTGATTGCCGTGGAAAATTGTATTTCTCGGGAATCCAGGCATAAATGAGGATCGGGTATACTGTGGAAATGTAGAGGTGGTTTAAAAGTCTGATGCTTCAGAAGGGGTGGTTTAAAATCCATGCTGCAAACTAGTGGATTAAGGTGTCGTCAGACTAGACTTTGACATTTTCCAATAATCTTATCAGTCTTGGTTTGTAGTGTTGACAACAGAGGATCTAAAAGGAGACTGTGACTATTTCATGTCTGAGGGTTTACACTATATTCCCCTTGTGACTTGAATTCTCTAAAAGAAGAAAATACTTTTGTCTTATTGTTTGTCTAGCTTCAGCTAGTGAGAGTTCAGTTTGTATGGGATACACAGCCTCCAGTAGAGTCTGACCAGATGCAAGGTGAAACCCATAAATGACTTTAATCACTACATGAATGAGCGTCACGGCTCAATTTCCCTCCATGACGTTGGCCTGTCTGGCCAGGGCTAGTTTTTGCTGGGTTTCAGATGGTGTTATTGACAATGTAGAGGAATACTGGAGGACGAGGTCAGTCGACCCTGTAACCACACAGGTTGGGATATGAGAGTACGCTGTCAGTATGAAAGTACTGATTTAAAATAATGGTAGTAGCATTACATAATGTCTGTGTGTCAAAAGCCAACAAAGAATTGTTGTGGGAGTAAGGAAATAGATCCCCATGGACGAGCCTGTGGTAGCGTTAAAAAAATATTTAGCAGATACTTGTATCCAGTGTGACGTACATTTGAGAGAGCAGGCACAGCATCGTGATGTGTAGAACCACATACCTCACTACCTACCTAGGCACTGGAAAAGCTGTGTTTTAAGGTTTCCAATATTAAAATCTGGAAACCATTTCTGTGTATCTGGGACCAAATTTAAACTGCCAGAGAGCAAGTTAACTTTCACCTTATACCAAAAGGTTCATCTGATAGGGCTAAACAAGGTGCTGCAGAACCTGTTACCCATAAACTATACATGAATTGGCCCTTCAAGTGATTTTTTAAAATAATTAATATTTTATTACTAGTTTTGTGGTTGTGAAAATAGATCTTTTGACCAAAAGTTTGCATTGTGAAGACCTACGGAGCTTTATTGATGTACTGTTGAGTTAAAAGGCAGATATAAAAATAGATTTGGAGAGATTAAATTATCTCTGAAGGTGAAGCGGTTGATCCTCAGGTTTGATTTTGTTACCTCCCTGAACGCTGTCTGGTTGACTATTACTGATGACAAATACTCTGCAAAATGTTTTTCTTACGGGTTGGGCAGGGCGACATCCACGTGAGCCCTCTTCCATTTGCATTAGCTATGATCTGCCAGGCATGAAAAGTGCTGTAGCACTTCTGTGATAAGGGCTGCATCCTGCTTAATAGAGCAGAAGGATGGGTGATGTCCCTGGCAGACAGTGGCTGGCAGAACACTTAATGGAAGGCAGTCCTGTGATATACGTGGTGGTTGTTTGTATTGCGTTTGAGTCATTTTTGTGTCATTTTTCTGGTCTGTGTTTGTCTTGTGGCTTGTTCTTTCTTCAGTTGTGCTTACATGCTTCAGATCTTATGGATAACTAGCTATGACTTGCATCATTCTACCTCCCATCTAGAAAATTGTAAAAGCTGGGGACAAGGACCTAGATGGACAGCTGGACTTTGAGGAATTTGTCCACTACCTTCGTGACCATGAGAAGAAGCTGAGGCTCGTTTTCAAGAGTCTAGACAAGAAGAATGATGGTAAGACCATTCAGAGGGGCCAGTAGCACCTGGATCAAGTGTGTCAGCCCTGACGCTTGGGAACTGAGTCTCAAAGCAGGGCATGATTAAATTGTCACTAACGTAGATAAGTCCACTATGTTGGGGATAATGTTTTTATTGTTGTAACTGTACTTGACAGTGACTGTGTATTTTAATGGGCAGGTCACATTGACTCGCAGGAGATCATGCAGTCCTTGAAGGACCTTGGGGTACACATCTCAGAGCAGCAGGCAGAGAAGATCTTAAAAAGGTAGGAGTGCAGGGAGAGCATTTGTGGGTTTGAGTTCTGCTGAACGGTTCTTCTCACAATAACCATACGACACCAAAACGTTCCCTCTGTACGTCCTATGAATTGTGCTTTTTGTGTGTCCTTCACAGATGCAGTCCAGACCAGTTTAATTTCAAAACCTCGTTTGGGGGGGACTGTCTTTGATGCAATATCCAGAGTTTATGAGCCTACAAGCTCCTCTGTTCTAGCATGTTCCCAAGCTACTGAGAGAGGCAGCCCTGCTCAGACGTGACCTTGAGAACCATGTTCCTCCAGAGCCTCAGGCTTATTGGGAAACCTGCAGGCTTTGAAGAGGCTATAGGTCACCTGTTATGCTTCAAATCAAGTATTTCCCTGAGGTATTATAGGTGACTTTTAAGCAAGACAGAACCTGATTTTTCCTTACTCTTATGCGTGTTTCTGTTACACATTATCAAATCTGAGGGGTGTACTGCAAAGTGAGTTAGCAGGGTTTCTTGGGGCTTACTTCCGAGTTTTGGGTACTAGGAATTGTAACTCACCTTTAAACGAAGTATGTTGCCATGGTAATTTATGCTGGACACACCTAACCCGCTCGGAGCAGGTTTAAGTGCAGGCTTTCAGATTGAGGCGCAAGTCCTGCCATTCCACCAAAAAATGTACCCTGTATAGGAGCCACCTTTCAGCTCAATAGTAGGGATGTGTGATTCCACTTCTTATCCTTTAGATCCAATACCAAGTCATACCGAAAGATTTATTCCAATACTGGGGGTCAGTTCCAGGCACTTTGTATTGGGGTGTTGACTATGGAATTTGGCTTACATGGCCGCCAGAGGGGGGGGTGTATTATCTGCCTCTTAAAGAGCAGCCCTTAGTTTGTATCCTTAGTTTCCGACGCTGATACCACCCCTTTTATGCAATCACACATAGCCTTTGATTAAGAAAGCCCAAGTTAAGTAACACCAAGTGTTACTAACCATTAACTTAACTCTGGGTATGTAAAACTCGCTTCCTAGTACACAGCAGTGGGCTAAAGGCTCACTGTGACTGAAAACTCATCCCTTTTCCTCACTGGTGTGTCAGAGGTACCTATTTCTGTGTTGAACCTGTCCTCCTACGTCACCACAGTCAGACTGCTTGCGCAATCGAGCCTGGCTCTCTTGTTTACTGGTCTGTCGAAAGGGCTCCCCTCCCCACGAGGAATCGGTCCATCCCAGTGTTTGTCGGTTTTAACCGTCTGTCTATGTGCTTCCCTCTTCACCTCTTTCTCCTCCATTGTGTGTCTCAGAATCAGGAGGGGGCATATCTGGGCCCCTATCGCGTAGTAAGTAATGGATTCCACTCCAGTTGCTTGGCTTGCCTAAACCCTGCCCCTCCCACCATAATGGTTAATGGTGAGCACACACCATCTCTCCAGCTGCCCCACCCCCCAAACTCAACATATTCATTATTACCATGCTTCTTCATCAAAAGGGGAATGGTGTGTCAGAGGTACCCGTCTGGTCTTAGAGGAATGTCTTATGAGGAGAGGTTAGCTGAGCTGAATCTGTTCAGCTTCGAGCAAAGGAGGCTAAGGGGGGACATGATCCAGGTGTATAAGATTCTAACAGGTCTAGATGCTGTTCAGCCAAATAACTACTTCAGCATATTAGTTTAAATACTAGAACTCGTGGCCATAGGTGTAAATTAGTGGGAGAACATTTTAAACTGAATTTGAGGAAGCACTTCTTTACACAGCGTGTAGTTAGAGTATGGAATAGTCTTCCTGTTAGTGTAGCACAAGCTAAAATCCTGGGTTCCTTTAAATCGGAGCTAGGTAAGATTTTAACAACTCTGAGCTATTAGTTAAGTTCTCCCCAAATGAGCTTGATGGGCTAAATGGCCTCATCTCGTTTGTAAATTTCTTGTGTTCTTATGGGGGGGGCGGGAATCGCAGAAGCATAACATGAGACAGAAATCAGGCTGAAAAGACCATCACAGTTTCATTAGGCTGTTGGCATGTAACACCCCCCCCCCCACAATCCACAAGGGTTGGGAATGCTAAGATATTCAAAGGGAATTCCACCAAAATGGTCACTGTTTCCTAGGTGGCATCTTGCATATCAAATAAGAAATTCACTGTGTGACGTCACCCGGAGGGGCCTCCATTCCAGTATGAACTAACAGTCTATGGAAAGATATTGACGATATTCATGTTGGTTTTTGCTATAGTGAAGAACAAAACTTGAGATGATTCAGTTTTTGTGGAATTCCTCTTCGTTGTGGTGATGTGCCAAGGCGGTGACACGCGGACTCGGCTATGGCGGGTCGGTCACCTGTTTTGTCGACCCACAGCATGGATAAGAACGGGACAATGACAATCGACTGGAACGAGTGGAGGGACTACCACCTGCTTCACCCTGCCGACAACATCCCGGAGATCATCTTGCACTGGAAGCATTCCACGGTAAGACAGCAGCCCCCTACCTGCAGATCAGGCGGCGGTTGTGTGGTTGGAGGTAAACCTGGAGGTGTGAATTTTAGCCCTTGCATTACTGCTTTGCAGCAGACTTGGCACCAACAAAAAGTCTAGAGTAAAGATTGGAGCGGATCCTTCAGTGATTAATCATCTCATTGACGGATGCCCCCAGCCAATTGCTCATCACAAGCAGTACTGTAGAAAAGAGTAGTAGAATTGTAATACTTTATTAATCCCCATGAGGAAATTTTCTTTACCCCATCTTCTCTCTATAAGACTAACAGGCACATATGTTCATAAAAAGACCCATCTTTGTTTATACAGCTATCATACTAATATAAATGTAGTGTTTTCTTTACTGCCCAACCACTGTGGGCTCCTTGGTGTTTAGAATTCAGCACCATTTAAAATCCTTCTTTTGACCATCAGGATCCAGATTAATCCTAAAAACGGGTCACTGGTGCAACCATCGATGTCAATTAGTCTAATATTAGTGTACAGTGGGCTGGAAGACTGGTTATAAGCCAAGCGAATATCCCAGAATGCCTTGTCGTATACCAGGAACATTTGAGAAGGCCCGTCTCTTAGCAACTTGCTTAGCAGGATATAAGGCTTTGGTGGGGACTGCTAGAGCTCAGAGTGAGCAGCAATGGAGAGGAAGGAAGAGGTTGAATCCTGTGGCCCCGAATGACCATGTGCATAGCAGATGTCAGTGTTTAGACTTGACTCTCAGCCGGGTTCCTTAACCTAGCCTGCCTCCGCAGCTCAGCCAAGGCACTCTCTTCAGCCTGTGACACATTCTTGCCCCATGGACACCGCTGTTAAGTTTCCTTCAGTTCTTTTTGTTTCACACCAAATGTTCTTCACAGAAATTTCTTAACGCATTTTAATTCACAGTGAAATGTAGTGGTGGGAAAAAATGTTGATTTATAAAAACAAAAATTTTTTAATGATTAACTGCGATACTGGTTTCGATGATCCAGTATGGATTCACACAATGCCGAAATGGAGCTAGTTAATGTATACCTTTTCCGTGTGACCAGAAATATTTTCACAGAATTTTTACTATATTTATAAAGTAAAACATCATCTGACAATGTACCTAAAACAAACAATCGCCAAAGAGAACGTATCGACCAAGAGAGGCAAGTCAGTAGTTCAGTCCCGTTCTGCTTTAACTCTAACAGCTGAATTATGAGACATAAATGATCAGATAAGTTGGTGATGTTGCAGTGAGGTGTGCCGACAAACACAAAGTGGTGCCGATAAGTCACTTGCTTTTGCTCAGTATTGTTTCTGTGGAATTTAAAACATTTCACTTCAACGGAAGATGAATGTCTTTTTGTGACCAGTTCTTGTTCGCTTTTCTCGTCTCCAGCCGTTTTGAGCAGGTCCAACGGCAGGGATGGAAACGGTTCTGATTGGCTTGGAGGGGGCATGCTAAGCTCCCACAGACATAGTGGTGGAAAGCTTCAGATGAGAGAATCTTCAAAAGGAACAATCATTAACAGGGTTGCCAAGTTTTGTTTTCTATGACACTAAAGATGTTTTAGCAACTTATTGATGGACTCGGCTATCACTGTTCTTGCAGTGTGACAGCTGCATGTGCATAACATGCAATTTAGATATTAGTTTTTCTCTTCCTTTTAGAACGTTTCTCGAATTTACACATGTTTTGCGAATGTAATCGCAACACCATGTCACTGGTTCACAGAAGAACATTAATTTTTCATTTCACACAAATTTCATTGATTGGCTCTGCTTTCATGTGCACTATAATAACTTTACACCAAAAACTATGCATGTATGAGGTCATCTTATAAGCTACATATGCAAATCGGTTCAATAACTTTCAGAATGATTGAAGAATATGTTGTATAAATTGCAGTAGTACGACGACGTACGTTTGCTTGCCTCAGTACATGATTTTGTTCCATTGTTTGCCATTTTTGTATCGTCATTTTGCCGTTTTCGAGTTATACAATGGTGTGTGACTTTAGTTCTTCAGGAAATCTGATGTTACTTGCCAGTGAACTTTACTAACAATAATTTGTTCTTCTTTACTGCAAGACTAATCTGTCAATGAAAGAGAGAAATGTCTATCCATTCATAAGTTAGCAGCATACTGTCATGCCCTGCTCGTCGGCTCCTCCTGTGTGCCACGCCCCCTGCTTACCCACGTGTGTTTCCCGGATTGTACCCAGCTGTGTCTGCTTATTTTCAATCAGTCCTGTGTATTTCAGTCCGTGTCTTACCCGAGTCCTTTGTCCGTCATTGATGTCAGTCGATGTTCGTGCCCTTGTCCCAGAATAAACCCCGTGTTTGCCCTGATCACGGCTTGTCTGCCCATTCCTGCCTGCTTGCCCGCACGATCGCCACTCTGCCCGCTTCGCCCGACCGCGTCCCGTGACACATACTTGTATGGACATTTTGACAAGACATCTAAGTATTTTTGACTGTCATGGTTCAGTTGACGCTGATAGTACTTTTTCATTTTAATGGCACTAACTAATTCATCAAGTATTTGTTAATGGGTTAATTGTTTTGTTGCAGTTATACCCTTTGCTTCTTAACCATGCTATTGCGTTATGTGTGAACTCTTCAGAGAAATAACTTACAGTCATGAGAACGTTAAGCATGTTTCATGAAATATGCCAAAGCAATCGAGGAATAGGACAGTGGAGAAAGAAAATGAAGGAATAGAGATGGACTTGGGGCTTCCTGGAGAGATGTGCTGCAGACAGATCATGTTGGCTGGCTCTGCTGGAGGCCTTCTGCACTGCCCAGTGCAAAGACGACTAGTAGTAATTATTGAGAAATACCGTAACATTACGCATAGTAGGGGCCTTTCATTCATTACACAATATGATATCACTCGTCACGGCAGAAGGGTAACTTCAAAATTAGAAGTCACTTTACTTGAAATAACTTTACTTGGGGATCGCGATGAATCTTGCCTATGGTACTACATTGAGTTAGACACCTGTTGCATTATAGCATATTCAAATATTCTAACACAGTGATTCAAATGCGATTCAAATTTCTCCTGAACTTTTTTTCCCTGTCTGACTGCAGATATTTGATGTTGGTGAGAGTTTACTGGTGCCAGACGAGTTTACGGCAGAAGAGCGGAAGACTGGCATGTGGTGGCGCCACCTGGTGGCAGGAGGAGGTGCAGGCGCCGTGTCCCGTACATGCACTGCACCACTGGACAGGCTCAAAGTGCTCATGCAGGTAAGGAGCGGTTTTCTCAGAGAAGCAGGCTTGGGCTACACACTGAAGCAGGATAACAAGATTTACGATTCAGTTTCAATTCTCTCTGTTTCAGTCTGTGTTGGACTAATGGATATTATCATTTATCCCGATGTTTTAAAATGAAAATGTTGCATGTTTTTTTGGACATTGCTCATGTGTTATTCCCTCCACCCCCTTTGTGTATCAGGTCCACGCCTCCAGGCGTAACAGTATGAGCATGACTGGAGGCTTCACCCAGATGATCCGAGAGGGCGGACTGCGCTCACTGTGGAGGGGGAATGGCATCAACGTCATCAAGATCGCTCCCGAGTCTGCCATCAAGTTCATGGCCTATGAGCAGGTAACACATACCCCGGTTTTTACTCCCCTGAGTCCACCTCCCTGCCTCCCATGCCCTGATTAGCTGCTGCCCCCGACTTAGATCAAGCGCCTGTTGGGAAGCAAGCAGGACTCCCTTGGGATCATGGAGCGACTGGTCGCCGGTTCCCTGGCAGGAGCCATCGCTCAGAGCAGCATATACCCAATGGAGGTGAGTAGATCGTGGCCCAGAAGTAGGTGGGTTCAGTCCGGTCTGTCCTGCCTCTTGACTACTCTGGAATGACCACGAACGTTTGTTTCCTTGCCAGGTCCTGAAGACCCGCCTGGCCTTGCGGAGGACTGGCCAGTACTCTGGCATCGTAGACTGTGCCAAGCATATCTTTCAGAAAGAGGGACTGACGGCGTTTTACAAGGGCTACATTCCCAACATGCTGGGCATCATTCCCTACGCGGGTATTGACCTGGCCGTGTACGAGGTGAGCAGCGAGCTGCGCTGGGTCCCATTTAGTCCATTACTCCATTTCGTCGTCATTATTTTCCATCATGAAGAAGTCGCTGCAATGTTCAGCCATTTAACCATGAATTCATATAACAGTTCTTTTTAACTTGGCCATTCAGTATTAGAGTGCCTCTTCACATTACTGAACTTGGTCATAGACGTTTGCTGTATTACGCTGGGTCTCCTCTGTCCTTATGAACCCCCCATTCAGACACTGAAGACCTCATGGCTGCAGCGGTATGCCACAGACAGCGCCGACCCTGGTGTGTTTGTCCTACTGGCCTGCGGGACCACCTCCAGCACGTGCGGCCAGCTGGCCAGCTACCCATTGGCGCTGGTCCGGACCCGCATGCAGGCACAAGGTAAGCCAGATTCCCTACAGTCCTCATGGTAATAATAAAAATAATGGCTGAATACCCCAGTTGTTGCAACCCCTTGCATCTTCTCCCCGCGCTAGCCTCCTTGGAGAGCGGACCTCAGATGACCATGACTGGACTTTTCAGGCATATTGTGCGGACAGAAGGGGTGACTGGGCTTTACAGGGGCATCGCCCCCAACTTCATGAAGGTCATCCCAGCGGTCAGCATCAGCTACGTGGTGTACGAGAACCTGAAGGTGACCCTTGGTGCAGCGTCATAACAAGTCAAGGCCAGCAGATCCACAGTGGGGCTCTTTCAGGAGTTTAAGGGACATATGGGACAAGCCTGGATCAATTACCCCCTCCCCTGAGCATTTGCACAGCCATCTCATCAGTGGGAATCCAGTGGAGGGTGGGCAGCTTCAGAGACTAGGGAGTGGGGGAAGATAACTGACACTGCTCTGGAGGAAGAGGAGTAATCATCACACCTGCTTCTAGTTTATTTATTTCTAGTGTTTTTTCAACTTTAATTGTATTTTAATCATCAAGAAATGAACCACATTAACTCCAAGTCACTGCAGGGCCCTGATATTATATATTTAACAATAAAAATGCATGTGATGTAAAGGCTGCAAAAGGTTACAGTGGTAACACTTCCTAGGAGGGAGGATACTTATTTTTTGAGTCTGTGCTGCTAAGTGGCTGCTTATTCAAGCTTTCAGCAACTTCAATGTATGCAGTGCCAGTGCCTCCCAGCGGGTGGCAGTGTTGATCAACCACGCTGGTTATAAGGATATTAATACAAAACACAAAGTGCAAAGGATCGGTTTGCTTTTGTTTTGGTCATCTTAGTTTAACTAAAAATTCCCCTAATATATAAACACTTTCTCTTGTATTTGCATTAATACTTTATCACTCTCCCTGAAGAGAAACCATTTTGAATTCGTTTGTTAGGTTTCCATTTAAATTATTTTCTTTAATCCGTTTAAGGCACATATCCCTATTCCTGTTGCATGGAGCCAAACTTGTATGACTATAAAGTGGACAAATATAATACAAGAGAGGAAATTGCCTTATCGGTCTGAATTGTCAAGAGCAGTTGTTGAGATAACAATTGTCAATAATTTATTTTTATACCTCCTGAAGAACATTTTAAATGGACCTGTTTTGTAGACACTGCATGGAGAGCAGGTGCGGCATTAACAAGTTTCTTTAAGTTAAATCGTTTAGTTTCATTGCAGAGCTCGAAATTTCTTGAGCTCTTTGTGTAAATTTGACTACCGAAAACATGGTGACTTTTCAGATGCATCCGGACTAGCCAAGGATGAGGTGTATGGAATGGTATAGCAGGAGATGTAATCCCCTTATCAGTGTTTGTACTCACTGCACTGCAAAAACAAGGCCGCTGTTTACTTCACTTCATGGTGTGTAGATTTAACTAATGTAGTTGAATAACACTTAAGCACTTTAAAATTAACTCTCTTTAACCATGTTTTATTTTCTTTGTCAGTCAATCAGATGCAGTCAGTTTTTCTTAACTGATGGTAAAATATGCCCTGGCGTTATTGGTTCGTTTAGGACGTGTTTTTGTTTTATGAAAAATTGTGGAAATGCTGTTTGACCATAATGCCTAATTTACATAAATAATTTTCATGCACCTGAGGGATTCCCTTGCTTTAAGATTCTTGTCTGACAATGTCCAGTATTTTTATGGGGAGGAAAAACCCAGAAAAACACTTTTATCCCCCCTCTGCTGTTAGAATTTCGCCTCGGCCGTCACTGTTGCCTTATATCGCATGAAACCGATTGTTAGACTTCAAAGGGGCAGGGGCTACCCCAAACCCTAGGGGGAGCTGTGGGTGGGGGAACTGGTTGACTTTTCATTTTATGTTTACCTCTCAGGGAGGACTTGGACAGAAGGAAGGGGAATCCGTTTACTGAAATGACTAAATTGCACTTCTCTTAGTTGGTCTTAAATTCCTTTTCAGTACGGAATTCCTGTTCATTTCTGTTTCCCGGTAATGTTATGCTCGCCTTTAGTTTTTGACGGAATGACTTCCCTCCCTTTCAAAATGTTATTTATGCTTGGTAACAATTATGTAAAATGTGCACAGATTTTATGTGCATTGTAGAATAAACGTGGCATGACCAGAAAGGATACCATGATGGTTTGGCCTTTATAATTAAAGACAGAGCTTCATTTACTTTCATATACTCTCACCAGCCCAGGATTGTATTCTGGAGCCTGTCCATCACCCCAAAACACAAATTTAAATGTTTAGTGAAATCACCACCCAGATACACATCCCATAATAATCTAATCATCTAGGCAGCTAATCTATAAGAATGCTGCTTTACTGTGTCTAGATAACAGTTTGATCTACATGCAAGCAATGCATAGACTATAGATGAGTGAACTTTCATCCTTTTGAACATCCTTCTGAAACATTTCCATACTACTGCTTAAAAATGACTGGCATGATGCTTGTTTGGACTTAACCCTGATTACTGGCTGACATGTGACTCTCATGATGTGCAGACATTTGGTGGAAAAAGTCTCAAGTCAAACCTCCTTTAGCTAACAAGTGGAACCGAAATGTCTGTGTAGCAAAACATATCTGTACTTAAGCATCAACCTAGATCTGTTTTGTAAAAGAGAATATTGTGATGTGGTGCAATGAGCAATGCAAAATCTGCCATGTTTAGGTTCGTTTCTTTGTTTTTGTTTGCTTATTAAAAACCCTAATGTGATATGTAGAATATGATTGAATGAATGTCATTTATGTTGTTATGGGAACAAGTGTAAAATAAAGATATACTTAGCTGAGATGTTTTCGTGTTTGATTTTAAAGTGGTATTCAGTATTTTTTTGGTTACGTGTTTTTCAGGGAATTTTCACCACGGATTCTTTAGAGACATAAGCATTAAGGATTCTCATGTAAGAAACTGGCTGTTATGAATGGAACCCTTTTAAAGGTTTACATAAAGATAGAGAAGCAGCTCCTCGGCCACATGTTTTATTCCAGGTCATTTAACTTTTTTTTTTTAATTCACCATCAGTTTGCAGATTAAAGGATATTTCTACAGTTCACTTGCTTAGACATTCAGTGCATATGGTATATCTATGTTAGGAGTGATGCACAATGAAGATGATTGTCATCATGCATGGCATCATCAGTTATTTTGGATAGAGTTAGATGTCTCTGTGCACTCGAGTACAATAGCAAGTCAAAGCATATAGCCTTTTGTGTAGTTTGATTGCCACAGACAGACTGGCTGACAAAAGCTTTAATATCTTCCAGCATTTTTCGCCAAAGCCATTACTGATTGCTGAATCGTTAAGATTCCGCAAGTGTAATCATGACAGGAGATAGTATATCCGAACATCATGAATTTGCCGATGAACTGAATAATGTATTATGCAATCATTTTTAAGGGAATACAAAGGAGTTTGATCATCTGGACAGACCGGATGTTTTACAAAGTAGACTGGAGTGACAAGTCAGATTAGGCAGGGACAAACTCTCGAAAAATCCTGTGATGAAGTCTGAATCCTATCTCCTACTTAGAAGTAACGGACGTTTTACCAGACTGTTAGGGGAACAGTGCTTTTCAAAAGTGTATTTAGCCATGCCTACCTCCAGATGGACATGGAAGAAGATCTTCCTAAACAATACAATAAAAGGCTTCTACCATCGCCAATGGGTTCTTGTTTGGGGTAGCATTTTACCTAACTATCAAGGGGCAATGGGTGAGGTTCTCCAGAGCAGTGTTTCTCAACCTGGTCCAACAAAAACGTGGACCATCTGGGGGTCCCCAAGTACTGGGCTGAGAAATACTGCCCCAGTGGGAGCCAGCAGCCCAGCGGTATCTTGAGGACACCACCATTGCACGGGCTACAGATGAGCAGCACTAGGAAAACCTCAAAATGGATTGTGAATTCACTGGAGGAATAAGGGATGAGAGACAATCAGCACAAATGTCAGGTCCTTAAGCTCAGTGTCACATATTACAGGTACAAAATAATGTCCAAGGTTTGCGTAGGCATCAAGACAATAATCAAGCTCTTTTCCTTAGGTTGTGAATTCTTTTTGCAAGAATGTAATAACCTACTACAACCTGATCGACAGCAGAAATGGACTAGAGAATGTAAGCGCTCATTTCGAGTGGGTGGTCACTTCTGATACATTCGACACGCTTCCACCCATCTTTTTCAGTGCAGCTGGACTGTGATGCCTCTCTGCGTGACACTGGACCACTGATGTCTCATGTTATGGGAGATAGCAGCTAGGGGCCCTTAGCACGTTCATCATGCTCCCTGACTGCAGATGAGAAAAACCATTTTCAAATGGTGACATACTGATCACGACAATCTCTGTATTGCTTTTTTACTTGACATTCGTTCCAAAGCACTTATTCATGAATCTTCCATGACTTGGTCCTTTTGATAGATCTCCGTCTCTGTACCAGTTTTAACTTACACAGCCCCAAATGTCAGTGACTAATTAAGGGAAGCAGGTTGGTCTGATCTAACAGGAACAAAAAAATCTCCTCATTATGGACTCGCCTCTAATGCAAAGTGGAATTACATGGATTACCCAGCCTCCCCAACACCTGTGGTCAGTCCCAAGTGACATATTTATATCTTTTGTTGAGCTTTGCAGCTTGGTCATTTTGTGGATGATCTGGTTCCAGAACAGTCTGAGATCTTTCTGAGATTTCCGAGTCCATTTCACAAGAGCTTGTCTGCTTTGACCTTTCCTGCTTCTTCTTCACAGTTATGCCACATAAGAACAAACCGAGAGCAAAGGCTTTGTTGCTGGAGATCAGGTCTGACATCCAGCACACCACGGCACACGGGATCCCGAACATTTTCCGGGCTCGGCACTGGTTCCGGCGCTGGCTATGGGCCTTATTAGTCATCTTCGCATTTTGTTGTGCCTTCTGGCAGTGCATGGAGATGGTCATGACCTTTTATAGCTACCCATCGCACGAGAAGATCACTTTGATCTCCAATTCCAAGCTCATGTTCCCCGCTGTCACCATCTGCAACCTCAACAGCTTGAGACGGACGGCTTTGGAAAAGAACTTTGCTCTGAACAGCACTTTATCGGTCAGCTGCTCTCCGTGTTTCTGTCCTGCAGTTGCACAACAGCTAATTAAAATAGATAATTAAACTCTATAGGAATTGTTCCAATACAAGAAGAACATCAGAAACTTTATAGGACTGAAAGTAAAGCTTGTCTTCATGTTAACCGTAATTATCTTGGCACTTGAAAAGAGGTGACATTTTCCTATTTTGATGCTCTGTCTGATATTCTTCTAACCTGTAGGATTTCTGCCTCTCTGAGCAGTGGAACAGGACTAGCTTCTCCAGCTCTGCCAGGGATGCCAACCGCTGTGGTTTCTTCTCCAACAAATTCGCCTCAGAGTTCAACAGGCTTTCAGAAGAGGAGAAACTGGACATGGGACACCAGCTGGAGGACATGCTGATATTTTGTACCTACCATGGGCGACCATGCAATACCAGGTAAGCACCACATCAGTGGACCTTCTCAAGAGCAGCATGGTAGCTCAGTGCATATATAGTAATAGTGCAGATAGTAAAGACATAAGACAAACAGAACAAACATAAAACAAACTTGTGTGCAAACACAGGTTAAAGACATGACTAATGATGCATAGGTAAAGCGTAACAAGTGGGACTTTTACACCACACTAAAAATTATAGTAAACACAAATTATTTTTGTACCATAGAAATACCAGAATGTTGAACGTATGATTGTTCGTAAATATAAATTGTAAGGTTTGCTGACTAATAATTCCTGCATTTTGTAATTATAGATTAAAATGGTTCTTTCTTGCTTATTGTATTCCATCCTCTACGATAAGTTTCTTTTCAGGGTTTGTCAACTACAAGTTTGGGAACTGTTACACGTTCAACTCTCACAAGAACACAGACATCCGGGGGAAGCCCATCAACGGCGTGCCACTGAACACCACCAAAGCGGGATTCACATACGGTGAGTATGGAAAGATCCTCAGACATTCAGTTTAGTTTTCAGTGTGGTTTTATTTAGTTTTTATAAGCTTTATTTAAATGATATATTCCCATTTTGTTTTTTAGTTTCAATTTTTAGAGTTTTAGAATTTTTACTTTTAGGGTTAGACTGAAACTTGTAGAGCTGTTTTACGTGTTGGATCCTTAGAGAATCACATGAATACACAGTGAACATTATGTACTAATGTCCTGGAAATGGGAAAATAATGTTCCAGGTATTATTAATGATCGTCTAAAGGCTATACACCAGACTATGTTTCCTTGAATGATTTCCATCAAGGAGAAAAGATAAACAAATCCATCCATCCATTTTCCAAACCGCTTATCCTATTGGGTCGCGGGTAAACAAATCATTATTTTGACTAAATAATATTAAAAAAAAACAATTACGGAAAGTATTTCATGGTTTTTTAATTTTTTTTCAGCTAGTTTTGGAAGCGATATTTATCATTTTCATTTAGTTGTCATTTAAAATGTTTATTTTCATACTGTATGTTATTTCAGCTTACAAAAATGATTTCCTATAGATCTAGTTTTCGCTATAGATAATAATAACACTCTACCATAGTTCTTCATTAGTTTGCAGACTGAGGCCTTGAATTAGTCATCCACTCCGTCAGTTTCTTCAAGCAAATTGCAATATTGGATAAAACCATATATTAGCAGAATCTCTTACTTAATTCATATGGTAAACAGCAACCCACAATAAAAGGGGGGGGGAGTGATTTTCAGATAGTGTGACACCAAGTGAGTTGTAGGGGGACAATAAATCACTGATGCGCCATCAGTCTTCTAGACCATCCTTTCTCTTCATCAGAATCAATATCATCATTATGCTCACCGCCTGAGCTTTGACGAAGCTGGTTTCTCCAGTGCCAGTGGATTAAATTGGGGGAGGTGCGGTTAAATGGGGAGAATGTGACAGGGAAGGGTAAGTGATCACCGGGGGCCCCACTGTGCTCCCACAGGGCTTCACATGGAGCTGTTCATCCAGCAGACTGAATATGTCAGGGACATCACCCACTCCGCCGGCATCCGCTTGCTGGTTCATGACCAGCATGCCACGCCCTTCCCAGAGGACGAGGGCGTCAACATCCCACCGGGAACCGAGACGGACATCGGCATCACAAGGGTGACGACGCTCAAAGATTTATCAGCATTATGTTGACATAATATACACCATACATTTTTGGTTAACAGACATTTATTTAAAAATCTAAACATTTTTGAATGTTTTTGTAGTACCACTACACACATTGCAATAATTCATATATTTTTTTAATTATAATGTAACATCTAAGAAATATGAAGCATTATGGTTAATTCATGCATACACGCATGGACACACACACACACACTCACATGTATCTTTGTATCCAGACCAATGACAGTGTGATAGATGAAAATCATTTTTTGGAGTTTAACCATGCTAGATTGGAATTAGACGACTGAAGCATCCATATGGAAGCAACTGTACCGATGGAGAGGGCATTACCAATTACTACCATGATCTGTATGGCTCAAAATACACCAGGGAGGTACGTAGTCTACATGGATATAGACGGTTCTCCCTACGATGGATTTTAGCCAGTTTGCTCACCCACTGTTCTTTCCCTGCTGCCTCCCAGGCCTGCAAGCGCTCATGTGCCCAGTATAGTATTATGGATGACTGTGGATGCAGTCACTGGGAGTTTGCAGTTCCCCCGGGGATGAATTACCCAAAATGCAATTTGAGCTCATCCACAACTCGTAAGCATAAAACTTTACACTTTTACACTGCGTTGGTGGCTTATGTTCTCACTGCGTGGAAAAGGCTAACAATTGCTAATTCTTGTTCTTTTTTTGCATCCCCGTTGGATCACTTCCCTGTGCTTTTATTGTGGTTCTTTACCTCCACATTGTTTATTCCCCCCACAGGACGATGCTTGGAGCTATACGAATATAAATTTTCCCTTGACATGTTACCGTGTCATTGTCCTCTTCAGTGCAAGTAAGTACTGAATCCCAATGTGTTGATGAAGATGGAGAGAGTGTTGGACCATTTTTCGGATCCCCACAAAGATCTGTGAATGCACTCAAAAAAGTAAAAACGCTAGGGCTGGGTAGGGGTTAAGGTCATCATGTTTTCACCATAGAAATGAATGGAGTCCCCACAAAGATATAATTACAAACCTGTGCGTGTGTGTGAGTGAGTGGAGCTGCTTCATCGGGACTTAATGAATGGGGGGGGGGGGGGTCGAGGTGGGATTCTGTGACAAGTCATTTCACAGAAAACATGTGATAATTATTGAAGCCTCCATAGATAGATATGGTTTTATAAATGGGAAGTTGCTTTCTGTGTCGCATTGTGCAGAAATATATTCAGAATCAATAAGATGGAGAACAGTTTTGAAAGAGAAGATATGTGTGTACCTATGTGCGTGTGAGTGCATATGTGTGCGTGTGTGTTTGTGTAATGGACTAAGTCCCCTGTGACTTTTCTTCGAAGGCATTAAATGAGTGGTGAGGGAAAGCAAAGTCAGCAGGGTGACATGCGGCTGTAGCAGCGGTGGATAATGAGAAGGTGGTCACCTGACCAAGGTCACGAGAGAGTTGCAATATGACATATTGCAAGGAACATGCTTTAACGGGCAGACAGAGCTTCCACGTCCAGACTGTACGAATAAAGTTCTTAAGAGATTGCAGGTATTCAGCCCAAAGATAACCATTGCTAAAAGACTCCTAAAATGTTAAAGATGACCATTTGGGTGAAAGAGCCCAGAAACACCATCTTCAGAAGTCAGTGAATTCTCTGAAGAGGCCGGATACCCATTACAGAGCCACTGGAGAGCAGCTCATTTGCTTACCTTTCAGAAAGCATCTGAATGCACGCCATGGATCCTGCCTCTACAAACTAGAGATGAATTTTAATTAAGAGGATTTACTGTCAATTTCTGTGGCTTCTGCACATTGGGGAACTAATTAACCACAGACAGCGGCAACTGTCCCAGCAGCTAATCCTTTAAGTCAACAAGAGATGCACCTTGTGATTCAAGAAAAGTCCCTAGATCAGTGTAAAAATTGACACACTGGTTTCTGAGACATTTCTTTCTTCGCAGTTGTGCATATTTAAGTATGTGTGTGTGGGTGTGAGAGTGGGTATACTTTACCTTATGGGGACACAATGTCCCCACAATGTGATGAATACCCGTTTTTTTCTCCCTTATATGGGGACCAGGACTCAATTTAATTGAAATCTGTGACTGCAATGAAAAAATTAAAAATGTAAAAACTCTTGTATTTTGCTTGGCCACTAATGGTTATGGTTAGGGCTGGATGGGGGTTAAGGTTGTCATAGTTAGCATTAGCATTTTTCCCACAGAAATGAATGAGCAATCTCCATAAGGATATGTTTACCCGACTGTGCGTATGTGTGTGTGTGTATGTGTGTGTTGTAACCTCTTTTTTACCCAATTTATTTAACCAAATTTGCACCACAACTACTGTCCCACACAGCTGAATTTTATGCCAAATTGCTGATTATGCATCAGTTTTTTCGTGTCAGTTCCTCCAAACCAAAAAAATTGCTCAATGACATGTTTTACATTTAGTGATAGTTCTTAATCGTCCTGCTTTTAGAGAGGAGCTGTTCGACTTGACTGTGTCAGGATCCCAGTGGCCGGCGACAGCCTACCTGGTGAGTGTCTAATGGGATATGTGATGTCTGGGAGGGCACCATCAATTACATGCACAGAATGAATTGGTGAATCACTAAATGCTTATCTACACACAAAAACTAAGGAAATACAATATTTTGGTAGCAGTAGCTATCTGATTATCCTAAATTAATTAATGCCCCTTTTCCGGTTGTTCCAGGATAAATTCTCTAGTAATCTCAGAAATAAAGGGGAACAACTGCGTGCCATTGCTGACAACCAGCAGAAAATCCGGTTTGTATCAGCTGTCGTATCAATGTATCTATAGATATGTAATAATTTATCGTTATCATTCGTATAGACAGGTGCCATCAAATTCTACTTAGGTAATTACCAAGCATGCATGTGAAAAGTACAGTATCGGTGACAGTATTTTAATACAAACAAAAAGTATTGCTTAATTTTTTTCTAAAGGATAGCTTCCCTTAAATATTGCACCTCATTGAATTGTAGACCAGTTCCATTCTCCGAACTGATGACTGAATTAGTGGTAGCTATGTATGAGTGTATTTTTTGTCTTCCAGAGATAACCTGTTGAAAGTAGTGGTTTACTATCAGAAAATGAACTACGAACACATTTCAGAAGAGCCGTCCATCACGGTAAACAGAGAAAAAGAATACGCAATTCACTTGCATTTTACTCAGTATTTCTTTCAAAATAATACTTATGTTATTCTAAGATAAAACCATATTGTAATTAGTACACTGGTTCACAGTCTTGGCCTAAAAGATGTCATTGACATATGAAATTTAACTGGGGAACCGTCTTAACAAATTGACAAATGTGGTGAGACTGAAACAGAAAATATGCATCGTTTTACTTTGTCCATGGAGTAATGTGGTAGTAATTTGGGTCACTACCACGCTGTTAAAGCTGTGATCTAAACAGAACCAGAAGCCTATAAAGTGTTTACCCTGATAAGCAGGAACCATCAACCTGTCTGTACATGGACACGCATGTCCTTAGCAAGGCTCGTCTGTGTCTGTGACAAAATGTTTTGATTAAGGAAAAAAAACGATGTTCGCTATATTCTTAAATACCATATCCATTGTAGAAACCAGTGATGGGCAAATGAAGCTTAATGAACTATGGGGTGTGTTTTTTGACCCCACTAGATGGTGCCCTTGGTTTGCTTTGGGGCATGCTTTGAGCCCATTTATGAACAGAGAGCACCATCTAGTGGTGACAGAAAATACAGCAAATGGTTCATGAAGCTTCATTTGCCCATCATTAGTAAAAACTACATATTGATTAAAATGTCCAATCGAAATTCACTACAGCATTGATCATTGATGGTACAGCCCATCTGCCCTAAAACCTGATAATGCACATCATAATATACTCTGGGATCTTATTTGCCTTTTCTCTTCTGTCAACAGGACATTGACCTGTTCTCCAATGTCGGAGGCCTGGTGGGGCTCTGGGTGGGGGTGTCCCTCTGCACACTGGCCGAGTTCCTGGAGATAGTTATTAATGTGGTTCTGACTATGGCCCGCAGCTGCCTGGGTACATCCACTCAGGGGCCGCCACCCCCAGCACTGATGATGGAAAGTCCTGCCATATAAACCATTTAGAGAGGGAAGCCCTCTCTATGCCAGGGTCTTTGGCTGATGGTACTAGGCTGTATAGGACAAAGAGGATGACCGGAGAGCACTCTGCTGTTTCTTACCATCAATAACTCCATATATAAAAAATAGACCATCCCAAGCTGAACGAGGGACAGTCTTCTTTTCATCCAATTCGACTTTTCTTGTTTCCCCACAACATTAAAAACCTGACCACTCCTCCTTGGGTCCCAACTAATTTGGCGGAGCAGGGTACTGACGTCAGTTCTGTCAACACCTTACAGTTTCACTCATAAGGTGCTTTCCCACCAAAGTTCAGGAACCTTGTTCCTGGTTCCGAGTTCCTTGGTTGTCTCAAGCAGGAATTTTTCTGGCTACTTTTGTGTTGCTATTAGGCCGCACAACAGGAAATAGGACCTTGATGGTAAATAAGCATGTGAGAAGACAAGGTATCATTTAATGAAACAGAAATAATAAAATAATTCTATCTGGTCAATGTTTGCTGCACTAGATCTATATTGTTTCCCCAAACTTCTGAGTAACGTCCAAGCTGCATGTGCTTGTGGTAGACCAATCAGCAATGTTTGTCACTTTTTAGCACCACTCTGATCTAGCCAGGGAAAAGTACCTACTCTGGACTAGAGACTAAAAAAAGGTTTGGGAACTACCATCTGAAGAACTACAATAGGGAAGAATTCCTGGGGAAAAAGATTCTGATTTCTGGTTCCTGCTCTAGGGGTACGTTGCAGAAAGGTATCCCAAACAATGGCAGACACTGAAGTGTTTCATAGAAGAGTGCCACCATTCTTGGTTTAAATCACAACACTTATCCTTCGAGGTCTTTATATATGTGCTCTGCAGTAACATACAAAGGCATTCTGTGATGTTGTGTGGTGTCGTTTCCCTTTCAAGAGAAATATATGTGACATAAATGAAGTCTGAGGTTACCTACATATAGAATTAGAGACTTCTATGTAGTTAATGTTTTATGTATGTATGGGAGGATAAGATGATATATGTGTATGTGCTACCATAAAATGTGAAAAAGTTTTCATGTATACTGTATACGCGTAAACATCAAAACCAACCCTTTTGTATATACTAGGCTTGGGCTCCCCCTAGCGCTATTATAACACGTAGCTGTAATGGTGATTGAATTCTGAGCGGTACGTGACTTGATCTCTGTAATACGACGTAATTTATTATATAATTTAAGCCGGTCACTTAAACATTTGTATGCTACATATCACTTCGTAAATATGTATGTTTAGAATGCCTTAAGCATTAGCTAGTTAACCTACCAGGCATTAGCTAGTTAACCCCAAGCGGAACACTACTGTACAAGGCAGAACAGACAGTTCATATAATGCAAACAGGTACACGTGGTGCAAATGAATTAAAGTGTACATCACACAAATATAATATCATAAAAAACAGAATATTGGAATGTTAAGGAAATAAATATTAAAGATAATATTAATAAGCTTTTGTGAGTGAATAGTGTGAGTGTGCCCTGCGATGGGTGGGCGCCCCATCCCGGGTTGTTCCCTGCCGTATTTCTTATTTATTACTCCCACAGTTTGCGCATTTATTTAGGTATCGGCGGTGGCGGTTGGGGGGGAATGAAGCTGGCCTAGTCCGCAGCATTTTTATTCAAATGAAGGCATTACATTTTTGTGTGACTGACACACATGTTTCTCAAACTATGCGTAGGTAGTGACTGTCGAGATGTTACATTTACAGATGCATGCTTAGGAGTGAAATGTAGCACGGCTGAAATTAACACACGCGTTTATGTTAGTGATCAACTTAATATATAGTGTGGGTTACATGAATTTCCCTGTGATAAACACGAAATAATCTCCAGATTTTATGGCGGTATAACAAACGTTTGCCGCTGGAATACGAAACTAAAAACTGAAAAATGTCCAGTCAGCGGGGCAGGAATGACGTTGTATGTGAGTGTAGGAAGTTGCTGACGTGTTTTGGATTTAAAAGGGAAGTATTTCGTTCACTTAAGTAGCTACATATTAACGAAACCCCAAAAAGCGTTTTAAAATATTAAAATATGGGTGTTTTATTAAGGTGTTAGAATTTTCCCTCGATTGTGCGCCGGACCAGGAGATGTGGATTGTTATCTAAATGTAGACTTTAAGCCAATGCACCTTAATCACAAGGCAGATGCCTGTTCTTCCTTGGGACCACATCCTAGTCACGAGTTGCACAGAACAAAGACGAGTAACAAAAAGTCAGGTGAGAGCGGCTACTGGCCTTGAACATCTGCCGCTAGACTTAGACCTTCTGGGCTGTTGTTTGCCGGGTGCAATTTAATTATCATCGATCAAACATGATATCGATTGAAGAGGCAAGATCCCGTTTGGACTTAGCAGGACAATCCCACATTCTCCAGTTTTGGGACGAACTTGGTGCGGAGGAGAGAAATCGATTTTTAGCCGATTTGTCCCATCTGGACCCGGAGGAGTTGCGTGATCACTGCCGAGGCGCGGCGGAGGCGGCAAGCCGCGGTTCGAGCCCGCAGGACCGGCTCGATGAGCTGATGGAGCCGGTTCCCGTGGAATTCATTGGCGGTGTTTGTCGAAGCGACAAGAAAACTCTAGACGACTGGGAGAATGAAGGCACAACTAATATTTTTTTTTAATCCAATTTTAACACTTTGGCGCTTGTATTCATTTAGATATTTGGTATTCTCCTGCCAAATGATGTACTGAATTTATTTTTTAGGATTCCTACAGATTTCCTTGAACCGAGTGGCAGTCTTGCTTCTTGCTGGTGGACAGGGAACTCGCCTCGGTGTACCTTATCCGAAGGGGATGTATAACGTGGGTCTGCCCAGCGGCAAAACTCTCTACCAGATCCAGGCAGAGCGCATAAGGAAGGTTCAGGAGTTGGCTTTTGCCAGGCATGATTCAATGTGCAAAGTTCCATGGTAAGCACCTGTACTTATACTGTTAGAAGAATCATAACACATATATATGGGTTTTTCGTCTATCGATCATTTGCATAAATTTGCACAAAATAATTTCAGAAGTGCCCACTTTTGTCCTCTTGCATAGAGGACAGATCAGCACTCGGGAAAGGCCCTCCACATTATTAACACTGTTAAAGGTGCTGGAAGCTGATTAGCAGATTTACCCTATTATAGTCTGATTTCTTTTTAATTTTCACGGACCATGTATCTATATTTTGCTGCCGTACTTCATTGTTTAACAGAGTTTTTAGTTAAATACATGTTCTATTGTCTGTTTAATTGGAACCTCGCCATGCATCTTTTTCCCTGCAGGTACATCATGACCAGTGAATTTACCCTGGAACCCACTGAAAGGTTCTTCAAAGAGAACAACTACTTCAATCTGGACCCATCTGACGTGGTCATGTTTGAACAGAGGATGATCCCAGCTGTGACATTTGATGGAAAGGTCATCTTGGAGGGCAAGGGCAAGATAGCTATGGCCCCAGGTCAGATAAGTTTCATTTGTCAAACTGTTAACCTAACCCCCCCACCCCCACCCCCACCCCCCTTCAAAGTAAGATTTCCACGTAGATTTGAATAAGACCTTTGTCATAGAAGATTAAATGCAGGCAATGATCACGAATGTTTACAGTTCAGGTTGATCAGTAAGAGTTCCTTTTTTGTGATCAGACTTACCTTGCAAGCTGAGGTATCCACTGTTTTAGTGTTCTTAGTTGTATTTAGCACCTCAAGGCCTGACAGAACAGCCTGTTCCATACTCAGCTGTGCTACAATTGCAGTGTATGTCACTCTGGGTAATGGCATCAGTCTGATGACTACTGTTCTTATATTATATGAGTCTCTTACTTAGCCTGAATTTTAAATCCTTCTCCATTTGCTGTTACCTGTGACTCAGATGGAAATGGGGGACTGTACAGGGCCCTTGTGGACAATGGAATCCTGGAGGACATGGAGAAGCGAGGAGTGCAGTACCTCCATGTCTATTGTGTGGATAACATCTTGGTCAAGATGGCTGACCCTGTCTTCATTGGGTTCTGTGTGAAAAAAGGGGCAGACTGTGGTGCCAAGGTATTTGTATTCAAGAAGCAGCATGTGACAGTGTGTGACATGCTATACAGTCAGCCAGCAGAGGGCGATGAAACTGAAGTATACATACAGCAAATCCAGCTAATGACAACTTAGGAAACCTGCCATAGCTCACTGGAATCAGGCAGTATTGACATATAAATGGAATAAAAGGTAAAATTTAGGCCCTTAAAAT
The DNA here is from genome assembly GCF_023856365.1 of Brienomyrus brachyistius. Lineage (NCBI taxonomy): Eukaryota > Metazoa > Chordata > Actinopteri > Osteoglossiformes > Mormyridae > Brienomyrus > Brienomyrus brachyistius. The sequence continues at coordinate 9,446,111 of NC_064539.1, read as the reverse complement.
GAGAAAAACTTTAATAAAGATTTTATAAAGAACCCCTTATATAAAAATGTCTCCCTTTACTAGAGTATATCCTTTAATGATTGTGTGTGTGTGCTTGCAAATACATCCTCATGCACACACCTCCTGCAGGTGGTGGAGAAGGCGTATCCAGCAGAACCAGTGGGTGTGGTGTGCCGGGTGGATGGGGTCTATCAGGTGGTGGAGTACAGTGAGGTGCTTCCCGAAACCACCGAACTGCGTGGCCCAGGAGGAAGCCTGCTGTACAGCGCTGGGAACATCTGCAACCACTTCTTCACCCTGGAATTCCTCATGGACATCGCACAGTGAGTCTATTTTTCATGGTGCTGCATAACACCATTTCTTCCTGAATGCTAAATTTGTGGAAGTAGTAACAGCAAACTGCAGTGTTTTATAATCTTAGTCCTGGACTAAGTCACATTTATCGTAAAAAAAAAAATACATGGTTTCAGGAATTTCGAGGGAAAACTGAAGCAGCACGTGGCCTTAAAGAAGGTCCCTTTTGTGGACGCCAAGGGCACCACAGTGAAACCAGACAAGCCGAATGGGATTAAGATGGAGAAGTTTGTCTTTGACGTCTTCCAGTTTTCCAGGTGAAATTCGAAAGCACTAAATGGCATTCAGCTGATAACTTTGGTGCCTGGCATAGATCTCCCTAATGCTGATCCTCATATGCACATTGAGGTTGTACTTGTTATATTGGATGCTTTGATGATCAGGGGAAAAAAAGGGAAAACTGCTCTGTTCTTAGTCTGCATACTACATGCTAATAAGATCTGCAGCCAATAGGACACTGAATTTCCAGGCACTTCCTAATTTTGCGTGATGAGTGCAGGAGGCAGCGAACATAGCACCAGTTTGGCATAAGCAGCACATGTGCAGATGTGACCGACATGCTGTATCCTATGGGAAGCAGGAACTTCGTGGTGTTCGAGGTGCTGAGGGAGGAGGAGTTCTCCCCACTGAAGAATGCAGATGGGGCTCCCGTGGACACACCGACCACTGCAAGGCGCTCCCTCCTGAATCAGCATTACCGCTGGGTGCTGGCTGCAGAGGGAAGCTTTGTGGACCCCCAGAGGAAATCCAGGTCCCTCCCAAAATCAGGGTGGCTTCACATTTCTTCTCATCTGTTGTGGACGTGTCACATTTTGTCATGTAAAATGTCAAAACTTCAAACGGATATTGTTTGTGCATTACACAAATCGGACTGATGTGTGAGTGTGCCCTGCAGTGGGTTGGCTCCCCATCCGGGTTATTTAAAAGTAAAGTACTACGCAGGCTTTGAGAGAAGTGTAGAAGTGTTACCTGGAGAAATCCAGCCTGTTCTGTTAGTGTTGAGTGTTTGATGTTCTTGCTTCTTAGGACGGAACTCGATGAGGACTCGCAGCCCACCTGTGAGATTTCCCCGCTGATCTCCTACTTTGGGGAGGTAAGGCTGAAAGAGGCACCCAACAAGGAGAATTTCTGTCTAAGGAAGGCCACAGTGCATTGTGGTCTGTGAAGCAAATTACATGTTGAAGGTGTAGTAATCAAGGCCGACCAGTAGGGGGTGAATGAAACACTCCTTCTTACCAATACCTGCTTTTGTTGCTTCAGGGCTTGGAGAAGCTGCTGAAAGGAAGGACCTTGGAATCTCCCTTTGTCCTGGATGAATCACTTGCAGAAGAAATCTTGCAGGCCTCTTAGTTCCTTCCCTTAAGGAAAAGAGAATGGTTCTTTCTTCTGGAGCAGAGATGGAAAGACAGTGCCTCATTTCTTTATGAATATTTGTTCTGTTTGTTTTGTGCAATACAGAATTCTTTCAGGGGTAGTTGTTCCATTTAGTTAATTCATACTGCACAATCCTTTCAGTCGACACGATAACGTAGGTAAAGACTAATCTTAAAAGTTATTGTCCCAGACATACATTTGTCTCACCACATTCATGTTTGTAATTAATTGTATTTTTGTATTGCTAGGATTTTTTTAAACGGTATCAAGGAAATAAATCTTTTTTTTGTAACCTCAGTCAAATTTAAGATTAAATATTGAGGTAATTAAACACGTATCGAGTGTTCTCATTCTTTAATGAGTGTTATCACGTTAAAGCAACAATCAAGAATTTACAGTGCATGGCTGCATTCCAGCAAAATAGACGTGCACTAGCTCGCAGGTGAATTTGTTTTTTTTTCCTAAAGCCCGGTGGAGTTCACGTTTGACCATTTATTAAGGTGCGGCTTTCAAATACTTACGGGAATGAGCAGCTAGTACAATTAAGATGCTTTTATTCATAAGCAGTTATGTTATATAGTAAGAACACTACATACATAGATTCTAGACATAATTGCAAATGTAATGGATATATTGCCTTCTAGCGACCGTAGTGTAATATCGCCATTATTGCTCTGAGCTCACGCTTGCGTGCCACGTGACGTCCTTCGACCAATCGGAATTCTCAAATTTAGCGACGGCAACACTGCATATCAAAACAAACCAGCGAATTGCGGCTCCGGATGAAGAAGAACAGGCGCTGTAATTCAGCCGGAGAGAGGATTTTGAAAATATTTTCAGCCGGAGGAGAGCGCCTGTCAGTGGCCCGTCACTGCAGAGGAATGTATGCTTCGGTTTATTTGGCTAGATGGCAGCGTCGTCCATAGGAATTTACTGGAATAGAGACGCGACATTTGAAGAGCTGGACAGAAAAACTCGGATGTATTTTTGTTAATTGACTCGTATGCATATATATTAGTCTGAGAATGCTAGGATGTTTAAAAATGTGTTTGGGTCGGGATTCCTCGTGAGGACAGCGCATGTCATTCTGACATGGGTGATAACGCTGATACTCTTTTTGCACGATACGGGTAAGTAAATGGCAGCGCCGGTCCGATCCGCCTGCCTGCGGTGAATTTAAATCCGAAACGACGCCCCTATTGAGCTGTAACGTGATGTGAGACTGCGAAAACCTGTGTCTTTACAAGTCATATATATGGTTATTGGTGCTAAGGGATACACTTTAGGGTGGCTGGGATGATCAGGCTCATCCTTGGCGTATTACGTTATGTAGTCGATGGGAAGGCTCCATTTGACAGCTTGCTACTTTGGAAGGCAAACGAAAAACACTTTAGGTAGCAATATTGGGTTATCTGTCCGGGTATGGTCATTCTTAGACCTGGTTTGGCAGCTGGCCCAGGTAATTTCCGAAGCCGCACGATACTCTGTAGCTCCCCGGGGAGCCGCTGGGTCCGACGGCTTCAGCCTCCATGAGCGCAGAATTACAGATCATTGTGCTCTTTGGAGCTGCGCCTTGTAATATCTCATATTTTAATAAATAGCTGACGTTCTCTCATTAAAATTTACTGTATTTAATGAAATGAAGTAATGAAATAAAGATCATTTAATGGAATAATCTGTTTATGTAATGAAACGAAATATATTTAATGAAATAATCTGTCTAGATGAATATCTTTTAATTGTATGTGCATTTGATAAATATCATTGAAAATGTGATTCTGGAAGCACATTGCATATTATGTAAGTCCTACATCACTGTGGGCCGTAAACGTAATTTTTTTCTATTTAAACCTAGTGTCCTCGTGTTGATAGGCTGTAATTGAACAGTGGTTCCCTGAACTGGAGTTTATTAATTCCAGTTTGACCAGTGGTCCTCAACCACAGGTTTTTTTGGTTGACCCAACACTCGGCTGAAATAGTTATTGCAGTAACTAGTCCTGGTCAGGCCTGTTTTGATAATGGGATTGTTACCGATTTTGGAAAACTTGTCTGCACTCTATGCTAAACTGGGCAGTGGACTGGGCACTAGGAGAGGCTGAATCCTGTTCTCTGGTAATGTACCACAGACCTGCGGAAGAAGGAGGAGAGTGGGGATCTGTTCCAACCTGTGCTGTTTGTGCTGCTGGTCCTCGTGTCTGTCCTGCTGTATTTCGCTGTTTCGCTGATGGACCCGGGCTTCGTGCTCTCCGAAGACAGCGACGCCAAGGTCAGTCAGGTGACACTAGGCCACCACTGGCTACCACACTGAAGTGCATTTTTCTGTATCTACATACAAGGTACACAGGTTGAAACACTCATCCTCTTGGGTCTGTATTGGTCCAGTTCAGCTTCAATGAGGAGCAACATGGCATGATCATTCCATCGGCCAAGTCGCTACGGCAACGTCGCTGCATCCACTGCATGGTGCAGGTACTGACTCGCAAAGCCCACACTGGCACTGGGATTAGATTAAGTCATTGTCTGGCTCAGTGACAAAACTGCCTATTTGCTAGCCTGTACCTGTAGATGTTACTAGAGTTGCAGCTATCTTGTGGGTTTTATTATTTTTTTTGTGAAATAACAGCTTTATTTTAATAGAAGAAATTCACATTGATTTCAGTGAGTGGGTGAATTTAGAGAAATTCAGACTGACATTTTGAGAGCAGCTATTTAAGGTGTTGGGTAACTGAAGGGATCATCTGTGCAGCACGTCCATCATGTTCAGCCATATGGGAACTCTGAACACATTGGTCTGTTCTCCCCCCATCATGCATCACCTGATTCATACAGCAACCAATGAGAGCCAAGCACTGCCAGACCTGCCAGCACTGTGTGCGGCGTTATGACCACCACTGCCCCTGGATTGAGAACTGCGTAGGGGAGAGGAATCACCGTTGGTTTGTGCTGTACCTGGCTGTGCAGCTGCTGGTGTTGGTTTGGGGCCTGCACATGGCCTGGTGAGTCACAGCACGAACCCCACAACTACACATTTATACTGTGAATATCCAGGGGTAGGTTTGGGGCTTTGAACCTACAACTGCTCATTCATGTGCACTGGTGCCTCCCTGTGTCTGAGGCAGGTCAGGGTTCACCTACGCCCCCGGCTGGGAGCAGTGGCTGCGAGGTAATTGCTTCCTGCTGGTGGCTTCGTCTGTGGTGGCCGTGTTCTCGGTGGTGGTGGTCCTGCTGTTGGGCTCGCACCTCTACTTGGTGTCCCTTAATGCCACCACCTGGGAATTCATGTCACGCCACCGCATCTCCTACCTCAAGCACTGTGGCACTGACGAGAACCCCTTCGACCGGGGCACGCTCCGCAACCTCTGGAGTTTCTTCTGCGTCTGGGGCCCCGTTGTCTGGGAGCAAGCGTACTTCGCCGAGGGCAGTGACCCTGTCTAGCCCAACCCACGGAGAGGACCCCGCCTCCCCAAGGTCAGGTGACCTTTACGAACTTTATAAACATTTACAGGAAGGAAATTTTACAGTGATTTAAAAAAAAAAACTGGCAATGACTTTCTTAGCACTTTTTAAATTTGCCTCCCCAAATTCCTGATTTGTAGCAATGTATTTTTATGAAGGATGTGTTTGACTTCTGTACTTTTTTAGCAAATGTCTGGAATTTAGTAGGATCACTGCCTAAGTTTTATTTTACTCTGACCTGTGAAACTCAACTTTCAAGGCTGATCTTACAAAACCTGCTTTCACGTCAGTATTGCTGGTCGATGATGGTTCTAACTGGGTTTTCAGTCCATCCTCATTGTTCTCATTTCCTTTTGAGACTTAGCATTCATAATGTGAATGATGTTCCTTCCTTCAGTTTTGCATTACATATGTTCTGTACCTGCACACTGATACTCTACATCAGTGTTTCCCAACTCAGTCCTCAGGGACCCCCAGACACCCCTATTGGGGGCTGGGAGAGAGCAAAACTGTCGACTGTCTGGGGGTCCCTGAGGACGGGGCTGGGAAACATTGGTCTACACTTTCCAAGACCCCTGTACTTTCTTAAGACGTCTTGAGTGCCTTCCCTCCTACACATCACAGGGTCACACAGTGGCCTATTTAAAAGGCGCATGACTGACAGCATGAAAGCACTTAAACTGGTCAACAGGACCAAAATTAATAGACCAGTCAGTGACTGACTTCATTAATCATGACCCTCCATAATGAGCATTCGGACACCAGTAATGAAATGTATGCACTGAAGCTTTTTTCAAGGTGTTTCCTTTTCTTGAATTCCAGTCTACATGCCCCTGTAGCCATACTCCCAGCGTGCTGTGCATTAAATTGATGGGATGGGGGTGATTTTCATTTACAAGTCAAACATTAGGCAATATGATCAACACTCTAGTTTGTCTCAATGATTTCCCATGAAACTCTTGCAGTGATGATTTTCTTCCTATACGAGTAACAAGTTTTTATAATAATGGTATATAATTAAGCTATAATTTAAGAAGGAAAATTGTTCATGCAATACGCCATGTCATGCAGTATTTCCAAATTTCCTTTTGTAATATCTTAAAACAGTATTGTACTGATTAAAAGGTGTTAAAGGTGTGAAGCTCAGCCTCAAAGTGAGAGAAATCAGTCGATATACAAAATGCCTCATTTATTTTTTCCTTACATCAAAAGAGAACTCATATATATACCCTTATTTCAAAAGAATGCACCTCTTTCTCATACATAACATTTTAATTAGCAGTTCTGGTTCTCAAGTCAGTTTTACAGAAGTAATTAGATTCACTGTAGTTTGAAAAGCCCATATGCATTCCCTCAGTTTATACAGGCAACAATCTGTACAACCCCATATCGTCACAGTATAGAGCACGAGTTCTTGTGTGGTTTGTAAATACGTCCCAAACAATAGCTCCTGCCAAAACCAAAGGACAGCTCATTACCCTTGAATACCTCTAATGTCCAGATGGTCATGGGGGGAGGAGCTCTCTCTCTCTAAAAATGCAAAGATGGTACAAATATGAATTAGAAATGTGAACAGGTCATCCACTGTGGACGGGATTGCCTTGCTCTCAGTATGACTGCTTAATTGGTTTTTGTTTGGCCTAAACCTGAGAATGATTGAATAGTGCACGGTAATCCCATCCACCTCAGGGTTTGAAGCCTCATTACTGATTTATTCTGGTTTATAAAAAGCAATAATCCCAGAGGCTGCTGCCTCATAGCAGAAGTGCATGCGGTCAGGGCGGGACCAGAATGTCGAAGTGGGCAAACACACATTGCTGGGTAGCCGTGAGGAAGCAGGGGGATTGTGGGGGGGTCAACTCGGGCCTGAGGCGTGTGAACTCGCTGTCGAAATTGCTGATGTCCATCGGGCCCCTGATGGAGGGCAGGAACGGCGGTTTCACACGCTTGGCCATCAGCGCCTCCCAGTCCACTGCCTGCCAACACCAGTCATCAGTCACCTTTCCCTCTGTTACACGTACAATCGTAACTGCTCTACTGAAGTAACAAGCTAGGCAGAAGATCAGCTTGCACCTGTGATGCAGGTGTCACTCAGGTGCTATTTAAAACCTGTTACCCAAAACACGCAGGGCTGTCACGGCTGCATATTAACATGTGACTCGGTAGACAGTTTTACAAATGAGAGTCTAGCATATGGTGGGCTATCAGATTTCTGAAGGTCTCCCAGGAGAGACGCAAAGACACGGACGCTTCAATATGTGAGCTTTCACCTCCACACATGCCCTGCACACACCTTCCATGATGTTTCCCAAGTGACTGACTTGGTATTTAAACAAAAGTTCCCCACCCCCATGTGAGAAAATGGAACCAGGTGATTCAAAGGAATTCTCAAAGGCCATAAATAAAACAAACAACCTGGAAGAACATGTGCGCCTTGACCTCCTCAGCATCTCGTTCCCCTGCCCCCAGCCTCTTCTCTGGGACTTTCCTCAGCAGCTGAGACATAAAACCGCTCATCATTTATTCATCGTGATATTTTTACCTCCTTTCCTTTATGCCGCCTTCCATTTACACAGACGGGTACGGTCTGAGATCACCGGGCGTCCGGTGCCACATTCGAGAACTCGGCCGTTGAGGCCCCGCCTCCTTGGGGATTTGAGCTTAAAGCTTGTCAGTCATAAGTCTGTCTCCGTAACTGTTGCCGCCACAAAAACAAAGTCACAATGATTCAAGGCATCTTCGGTGAATGTCAGCCACCATTAATGGCACACTGTCCCAAAGAAGCGACATTAATCAACGTACTACAATGTCAGGAAGCTCATTCTGAATCCGACCTCAAATTCGCAGAAGAAATAGAACGCTTCTTCTAATCTGAAAAGGTCCTTGGCCTTGTGTGCCTGAATTAGGGGTCACCAGGACCCTCAGAATTTGTATTTTTAGATGATTCCTGTCTCATCTGTTTGACACCAAGGAACATTACTGTAAATATAACATTACTGATATAACTTAAAATGTGTTAAATGCCATAAAATATATACATTTAAATGTTTTCATTTTGTTAAATAAGAATAGTTAACTAGAAGGCAAATATGGGGGCAAAATATGAATTTAATAGGTATCTATGAAAAATGACAACAGGATTTTCTTTACGTGTAATAACAATACGGGTTATAAGAATGTAACGGTACCTTCTGGATAATGGAAACAGACTCTGGTGAGAGGAACCTGGGATACTGCACTTCGTCGTTCACAATGCTGTCGAACACCTCCTCTTCACTGTCTCCAGGAAATGGAGACTGGCAAAGATATGAACGCTCGGTATTTCAAGTGAAGTTTTGCATATATCTTAAAAAAAAAATCCTGAAACTGGTATAAAGGAAAATGAGGGCAGACCACTGTCTTAGGGATCCCATGGGCATCTGAAATAATGGGAACCCATCACCCCCTCCCAACATGTTCCACCAACAGAAAATCGAAAACTAACCTCTCCCACCAGCATCTCAAAGATAAGAACCCCCATGCCCCACCAGTCTACAGCTCGGGTATAGCTGTTTTCCATCAGAACCTCCGGGGCCAGGAATTCTGGGGTACCACAAAATGTTGATGTCCTGTCCCCATGACCCATACCTGTGGGGGGGGTGGGCAGCGATAGGATGGTCAGTTACTACTGGGAACCAAAAGTTTGCATTCATGGGTAGTGTGTAGATTCACGCCTCAGTGACCTTACCTTCCTTGCACAAGCCAAAGTCTGCAATTTTCACAAAGCCATCGGCATCCATTAGGAGGTTGTCTAGTTTCAGATCCCTGCTTCCCGAAACAGGAAAGACAGACTGAAAAATATCCCTCTGGCGCACTTCAGAACATGGTATGATCAGTACTCACCTGTAGACAATTCCATGTAGGTGCAGGAACTGGAGGCCTAGCAAGACACAGGCTGCGAAAAACCTGAGGAACACCACGGAGGCAAGGAACTTTCAAGTAGGTACAGACACACACGGATGTACATGGGAATTGCTGAAGGAGCACGAAAGGTGCTTTTGTAAGTATTTCTGGGAATATTTCATCCCCAGGCACGGTTCAAAACATCAGGAACCTTATCCAGTGCTTACCGGGTCTGCTCCTCAGTGAAGATGCTGTTGTGGATGTGGATCATCAGGTCACCTCCAGGGCAGTAGTCCATCACAAAGCACACGTGGTCAGCCGTTTGTAAGCAGGCGTGCAGGTTCACGAGGAAGGGGTGCCTCGAAGTGGTGATGGTCTCGAAGATTCGCTTCTCACACATAAGACTTCATGCACATGGAAAGGAACTCGCCTCAGACATCGTATCTTTAAAAGTCCTCAAATTGGTAGAATGTTTCGTTAAACAAAATGAGTGCAGACAACAATTTCAACTCTTCTGACTGGACTAATAAGTTAGTTAGAAATGTTAAAATTGCTGCTATGAGGAAGGCCATCATTCCACTCCATAGCACACTACAAATTGAGAGCCATTTAGAGTTTGCTGCAAATACATCTGCCAAATAACTCTGACCCACTGAACTACACACACACACACACACACACACACACACCTTTCCACTTCGTCTCGGGTGATGATGTCAGCTTTTTTCAGAGCCTTAATGGCAAACAATTTCCCAGTGTTCTTAAATTCTGCCAGCAAGACCTGAGATGGACGAGAGGACTTTTACGGTTAAGGACCCAGATAAAGGGTGACAGGAGAGCTGTGGGTTCAGATAATGAAAAAGTGCCCATTTCAGTGTGGTGCAAGTTAAACCACATCACATGAAAACAGATGAGAGCATTTCGCTGTTTGAAGGGGATACCTCTGTGTATTCCGGTAAATATTACATTAATACAATAAGCTACCGGCACTCGCCTTCCCAAAGTGCCCCCTGCCCAGCACGGCAAGGCAGCTGAAGTCCTCCATCTGCATGGCAGGTTGGGGCCTGCAGGAAGAACAACATGGGCCACCTTGGGGTTAACAAGCGGGAATTCTGAGGGCTTTGAGGAACTGCGGCCGGTGCCATCATTACGGAGAAGTGGGGAAGGCAGTCCCGATCCTGGGGGCCACATCGTCTTCTGTCTGACGTCTGCCGGTAGGCTGTAAGAAAGCAGAGGACAACAGGGAACATTTGAAACGGCGAGAATCACTGAGTAAAGAAGAAACCAATGTGAATGAATACGCTTACAACTTATTAGTAATATTACCATTACCAGGATTGTAACAGTTCTTGCACACAAAAAAACAGTTGAAGTTATACATTTTATTTGAATAAACCGTGGTAAGTCCATAATTTCTATGGCAGGAGATTGCTGCTAATTACGCTGGAGTGTATGACCGTGAAGGGACTCTCGGGGGTGGGATTTCCCAGGCTGCTGTGGGGGGGTCTTGCATGCCTCTCCTCGCTGAAGTGGAGCCTCATTACAGCACTTTCCCTACAACAAAGAATGCTGGCAGGTAAGGTCAGAGCCGAGATAAAATTGCTGAAAATTCACATGCGAAAAGTGGGGAGGGACTCTCACTCAAGGGCCGGGGGGGTCAACATGGCAGCAGCATCCTCAAATGGCGGCATGGGCAGGGGGGGGCTGGTGGCAGTCATAGAGCCGCAGGGTGGCAGCACACTCATCACCAGGCGCCCCCATGTGGCGAAATTGATATTCATCTGAGAAGCACGCAGGAAGTTCTTCCCTGGGAAGAGAGCAGGTAGGAGTAACTCAGGTCAGTGTTTCTCAAACTAGTCCTCAGGAACCCCCAGACAGTCCATGTTTTTGCTTCCTACCCAGTTCCCTGATAGATGGGAAGGAGCAAAACATGGACCGCCCTGAGGTCTCCAAGGACAGGTTTGAGAAACACTGAGGTAACTGGAGAGATGTTCTGGGAGCTTGAAGGACTGCTTCAGGGCCGGGCCTGGCGTGGTGGGGGGGGGGGGGTACCTTTCTCCTTGGGGAAAATGCGTTTCTGCCGTTGTAGCTTTGCGGGGCGCTCTATCACAGGATTTATGAATGTCACCTACAGGATTACAAAGCAGTCAAGAAAGAAGGGGGTGAGCAGTCTGTAACCTGCTCCTCAGGGCAGGTACCCTGGAACTCTGGGTAAGGGGGAGAAAGGCCAACAATGGCCCACAAGGGCTACAGGGTAAACAGTTCCACACTCTAAACTGCTTTAATATAGTAATTATTTGGGCTGCTCAGCTCAGTGGGTGCTTCATGTGTCAGGCACTAATGAAAGCGGTTTTTCCAAATCTGCAGTCCTGAAGTTCTGGAGGACCAGACCATGAACCCTGACCACAAACGGCAGAACCTAAGAGTTACATAAGAAAATTGGTGAGGGAAGCGCAGCCAGGAAAAGTGATGTCAGGCAGGAGGAAAGAAAGGAACAGACCCCCACTCAATCTGTCATGGGTCGGGACCCCACCTCGGCAGTCAGTGCTCCCTGGGGCTCCATGCTCAGGCACAGGCTATGACGCTTATTGTCCAGGAAGTCTTCCAGTCGCAAGAACTTGACAGCACACAGCTCCCTCCAGTCCCGCCAGTGTACCCCAATCTCCAGCTCCCGGGACTAGTCAGGGGAGGGGAAGCAGACAAACATGCAAACAAGCAAGCAAAACAAACAAAACATACATATATCGGTGCTGAAACCGTATCTGGCCACAATGCTGTAATTTGAGTGACATTACCATTCTAGGAGACACACTGGACATTGACACAAAAATGGTAAAGGCAAATAGGGAAATTTAAGTGGCTAAAAAGAGACATTCATACCACAGCACTAACAAACCACCATTATGGAGTGACTCCGACCTGACTAATAAATGAATCAGAGCTGTCAGTGAGGACGGGAAGCAGAGATCTATGTGGCCTTTTCTCCGGCACCAAGTGCCATCAGGACTCACCCGCTCCAGCTCAACAGTGAAGCTCTGGGTCCAGTTCTGGGGGCCTGGGGGTCTCCAAAATGTACGGCCCACTATCCGATTGTCCAGTTTGAGCACAGCGCTCACCTCCGCTGGGGGACGAGGGGGGCAGAGTCAGACCACCCCACACACACTGCACAATGTTTCGTTGTTAAGGAGGTATTACAAAATAAAGAGAGAGGCATTATAATACTTTTGTTCATCAATACATCACATCCTGCCAAGCTAAACAAAATCATGTTACAGCCAAGGGACATTTAATATCTCCATATGACATCGCCAAGGCACAGACGCTGCAAGCCTGATGCCAGTAAAAAATAAAAAACAGCAAGCTGTCAGGCAAAGTTGACGTTGTCAGATGAATTCCCAGCTTCACTCCTGTATGCTGAACAACATAACATTATCCGTTTTTATACACGTACAATTACTTAAATCAGCAGACACTTTTATCCAAAACTATGTACAGGTGAGGGAAATAGCACATTATAAGCATACAGCTTTCCAGGAGTCAACTAGGCATAAGTGCAGCTAGTGCCGATTTTCCAATCGACATACCCCTACATATAAACTGGACACATTACCTGGTGTAAAGTCCCATTACAGTGAAAGTGACCAACAACAAAGTGAGCAAATATGCAGACTTTGCCACCAGGGGGCGCTCTTTGTAAACAAAGGCAACAGGCCTATTTACTGTCGTGACAAAAGCTACCTCCATCAGATTGGTTAAAATGTTAATACAAAACCACGACACAACAACACCTCTACCTGACACTGTCTACAACAAGCCTCATAAAACTAGAAAATCAAAGTGATCAATATTAAGTATAAATATTCAGGCTCTAGTCTCTGTGAAAAACACTTCTGACCACACCAAGGCCTGCTTACCGCTGAGCTCATCGGTCTTGCTTGCTCTGCCACTGCGACTTGACAGCCCTGTCCTTGCCCGCAGGGACCTGCCATCGGCCGGGGTGCCAGGTGTCACCAGAACACTGGTCGCCCGGCAACGGCCTGGTACGAATTCCAGCATGTCCTGGCAGCCCACCAGCCTCACCTCCAGCCGGCCTGCATGAACAGTGAACGCGGGTTCGACACTGGCACTCCTGATAGTGAACTTCATCATATGGAATATAGGCAATGCTCCAGTGAAGATTAGTCATTCTAGTGTGGTTTTCCAAATTACAGCACTTCAGTGCTATAATTATAAAGCAAAAAACAACAGGGATCCAGGACCGCTGGTGCTTGGACCCCTAAATACTAGTACCACAGATGAGCACTAATTACCACTATATAACTAAACCTGTAGTTAACAGCCAATTACAAAGGCTGCATGTTGGTTAATGCAGGACCAGAGGATAGGTCCTACGGGAGCGAAATTTTTTAAATGATTCAACAAAAAAGCTGATTTGCGTACGAATATAGAAGCAACATCTGTAAGGAAGGTACCTAATTTTGGATGGAAGAAGCTGCATAGTAAAAGGGCTCTGCTATTGGTTATTAATCAGGGATAATTAACACCCAATGACCCAGTATCAGACAAGGGGTCGGAAATGGATGGATCGTTAACGTTAGGGGGCTGTTGCTGTTACCTGTGAGGGAGGCAGGTTTAAATAAGGAGGAAGAAGAGGAGGAAGAGGAGCAGAGGCGGAGGCGCTGCGACCCCGAGCAGGGCGAGATCCCGTTCAGCTCCTCCCGGATGGCTGACCGCTGGGGGTGCTCCGGGGGGAGCTCAGTCAGCCTCCGCTCCAGGGAAACACGCAGGAGGTCCAGCTTCTGAGAGGACTCCAGAAAGCGAGCCTGGGCCTAGAGGCCGCCACACACAGGCATGCAAACACACAAACGTACATACAGATACACACACACACACACACGTGTAAATGTGCACGCACACATATACAGACATGCATGCAAACACACAAACGTACATACAGATACACACACACACACACGTGTAAATGTGCACGCACATATGCCCGCGCACACACATACAGACATGCATGGGCGCATACACACGCAAACAAATGCATACATGCGCAGACACACACACAAACACATGCAGACACAAGCAAACGCACAGCCAACTGTGTTAGTCTTGGTCACGGCAGAACAGGCCAGAACAAACCTGATGGGGGGGGTGAGGGTTGAAGCATTGACGATATGCATGCACCCCCCCACCCCTGGGTCAAAACAAACGTCTCTAGCATATGTGCACAGTAAAATGCTGAATTCCAGACCATGAAAAGCTGAATTCCAGCATTCACTCTGGAAGTGCCGGTTTCCATTCATTTCTAACGGCAGACACGTCTCGCTCCCCCAGCCTCCCCCGTTGCCGTACCTCAATGAGTGCGCGCCGATCCTGCACCTTCCGTCCTCCCAGCTGCCTCCACACATTCTTGGCCCCATCCGCCACTGCCGCCTCGATCATCAGGTGATGTCGCAGCTCCGCTACCCGCAGCTCCAGGGGACTCACGGCCTCTAGGGGGCGCCCTGTCAGCAATATGCAGAGAACAGAACCAAAAAGGCCCCCAGACCCATGACTGGCACTTAACTGCAGAGAGTGAAGAGGCACTTTGTAAGCCCTCGTTCGCAAAAAACTAATATTCAGATCCTCGGTGACAAACTGACACACCAGATGGCAAACAGACATCACAGGGGCTAAACAAAGTTTTTAGTTTTTGGAAACAGAGATATTAAAGAAAAACTTTAGTGGCTTAAAAGCATCAAAAGCAGGTCTCCATACATCAAACTGGCTGAAGCTTTGAGAAGAAATGAAGAGCAAATCTCCCCAACACACAGTGAATTTGTTTGTTTGTTTTTAGATGAGACTGCCAATGACCTAAAATATATCCTGTGGACCGAGCTTTTGGAAATCTGTGGGATCTTTTAACGTTCATGTTGAAGACCCACCCTCCCCAATCTCACCCTCAGGGTCTACACCTGCCCGCTCCCCCCGTGCCTGTGTGACCTTCACGATCTGCATACGGATCAGCTCGATCTTGGTACGGCTGTCCCGTAACATCTGCTGGGCCGTGGACAGCAGCTTCCGGTCCTGGGGGGGGGGGGGGTCATGTGGAGGCTGTTATCAATACCTGATCAACTCTGAATTCTGGGAAGAGCTGGTTGACTTTGAAGAACATTCTTTGGAAAGTTGGTGGATCCCCCCCGTTAAGATGAAAGGGAACTGGAGCAAAACACCCCATAGGTTTCTTTTTCCAGAGAACAATCCTCTGAAAGAACTTAAGTTTCATTATCTTACTCTAAATCATACAGTAATTATTGATGTGAATATTAATACTGAATAACACGTCCAATGCTTCATGCACGATTGCCTTGCTCCAGCCTTCAGTGTGATACTTCCCGCTGCTCACCTTGACAGAGCTGCTCGTGTAGGTCTGGACGATGTTCTCTGCTCCCTGCTTCACCTTTATTTCCATGGTCAGCTGCTTCTGGAGGGTGCGAATCCGGGAGGCTAGTGGGGAAGTGCACTCCACCCATCGGCACGGGTCAGGAGACGTCGTGTCGTCTAGCAGGGACACACGCAAGTGTCCAATGTGAAGTGCACGTCAGTTTTACATAAATATAAAAGTGGATTGATAATGACAGCAAGTCACTATTCTTTACATAGCCAGGAAAGCTAACTGAACCAATCAAAACAGAGGAATGGGTCGTTGTGGAAAACAGCACACAGGGCCCAACAGGGAATGAGATTTGATGGCTCCCCTGCCAAGGTAAGCTATAAAACTTTTCCAGGATTTGTTGCCAAAGGCCTGACATGTTTGGATCCAAGTCAGCACATGCAAGACAAATTCAGATCAGGTCGTCGTCCAGCCGGACTCAAACTCAGAGATTTAAATCAACGAGGTTCCTATTTACACAAGTAGGTTCACACTGAGCACACCACCCCAAAAAAAAACTAAAATATATATGTTTGGATCTGTTGTACCTAGAGTAATGAACATTATTTAGGTTAAAAGAAGTTCAATACCTTCAATACCTTATTTGAACCAAGGTCATTTTCTCTCTTGTGGCTTGTTTTTTTGTGAATTCCCCCCTTTGAGAAAAGGGCTTGGATGCCAACTGGGTCGTGGGGAGTCCGGAGCCTATCCCGGAAGCAATGGGCACGAGGCAGGGAACTCCCTAATTATTCTTAAGTGATAAATTGAGCTGGAATAAAAACAAACACACCGTGGAGTATCCCTGAATCCTGACCATTCACCTCCCACCCTAGCCGCTCACCTACCCACACGTCTCTCCTTCTCCGCACCCATAGCCCTGGCATTCAGCTCCTGCAGCTCCCAGTGCAGCTGCTCCAGCTTACGGCCAGAGGCTCGGAGCTGGCCCTCCACCTCGGCAGCATTCCTCCTGCCTGTCACCGCCCGCCGGAGCCTCTCCGCAGCTTCCTTGATCTTCAGTTCCCGCTGGATCTCCTGCCTGAGCTGCGTGCGAGCGTCCTCCAGCCGCTGCTGGAACACCGGGTCCAGGATGTCACCCTCGGCCAGGCCCAGCAGGCTTGAGCACTGCCCAGGGGGAATCAGGGAGGACCACAGACCGCAATAACCAAGTGAATCCCTCACAAGACATAACCACAAACATGCACAGATAGTTCGATATCAGCACTGCCTCATCAATTTTCTTATGTCCAAATATGTTTCCTACCAGTCTAAAATGGTCTGTGAAGCTGACAAGGTGATTATTTCATTTCCCTTATTGTTCATTTGTGTGTTACAGAGCAACAATAGTCTGCTATTCTGCCAGAGATGTATTCTATAGATTACAGGATAGAACAAATGAAGATGAAATTCATTAGATTAAATATACTCATCGTTAAAGGCAAACCCTAAATACCAGTCGGAGCAAATTTTTATTCTCGTGAAATTCATAACAGATAAGCAATAGGTTTCACTTCTGTCCCGCATAAACAAAGGCCTATGTAATCGGTTTGACTTTAATTTAGAACTACATACACCTTCATCAAAATCATCCAAAGATAAACTAGGGTTTTTAATTTCGTTCTTTGTGTTTCCAGCGAGGTTAGATAACCAGCTAAATGCGAAACACATAGTGCCTTTAGTTGATATGTTGAGGTGTGGGGACGCTCACCTGCAGCGGCAACCCCGCCATGCCACGCCGCTCTCTCGCTCTCCCCTCCGCCCACTGAAGGTGTTCGTATCGGCGGCCGGCGGATTTACAGGCGCAATCCGGGTAGACTGGAGCGGCACTATCGGCTTATAGAGTAGCTAGACACTATATAGATTCATCTGAGATGACTGAAGATGGGTGGGATTCTCATTCACCCCTTTTATATTTTCATAACAAGGTAATGTTGAATTAAAGCGCCTCAAGATTGGTGACGTCACCGACGCTCCTGGTTATCAGGTGACGTGACTGTTAGTGAATCGTGCAAATACCTACCGTATTATTTTAATTTTTCTTTTTTCCCTCTTTTTCTTGTCATACTTTATCAATTGATAGCTATGACTGTGTCCGGTGCTGTATATATAGTGACTTGTATTGTTTACCAAAATAAAGCATATTTAAAAAAAATAAAAACTGAATCGTGCAAAACAAATATATTTCTGCCAGTTCTGTTTTAAAATGGACGGGAACAAACTAGGTTAAACAGAGGTTCATTATTTGATTTTAGTCAACCGCTTTCCCTTAATCGGTACAACAGGATACTCCCCGGATCTGAACCCACAACCTTTTGGACTTGGGAGTACGTTTCCTTAACAGCGACACGGGAGTAACGACCGTGCTTTGCATGGAGATAAGCCCACAGAGAGGTGATTTGGGAGTGGGGTAATTACGGAGGACGCCGATAATCCCCAGACGAAGATCATCTCAGGACGTATTGTTAAAAGAAAACAAACCCGTATGCTGTTACTTCTTAACAGTCCATGTTATTGAGCTTTCCCTTGTCTCTAATTTTGGGGACAGAAGGTTGGCTTGCACGCTGCCTTTTGTGGTTGGGCTCATCGAAAACCCGTCTGCTTCTTTTCTGTGTGTTACTGGAAAGGTCATGCAACAGCCATTTCCCATTTGGTAGATTTGGCATTCCAGTATAGTTTAAACGAAACACAGCTGCGCTACTTTTTTGTTAACAGTGCCACAGTACGTTTATGACTGCAAGTTTTTTGCATGCGTGTCCGTATTTGTGTGTCCTCTGCCCCAGAAATCATATGGTCGATATCTTTGGTGTGTGGCACGGATAGTTCCTACTTTGCTTTAAAGCACTACATCCTGCAAACGGGAAATATGATGTCATTGCATCGGACTCCTCAACAGCATTTGTATCGTATATTCGAATTTCTGTACATCCAGTTATTGTTCAAACCGGAACCGTAGCTACAGAACGGGCGATCCCCCTGAGGGCTCGAGTTGGGAGGAGGCCCCCCCAAGGATAGCCGATTATGTAGTACTTTGCAACGACAAATCTGTTTTATTTGTGTATTAGAGAAAATAAATTACTTGCATTAATTAAATGCTCCTTGTTGATATTAAACTTAACGCTAAAATAATTGTAATAAAGTTTACAATGGCTGGGTAGGGTTGTAGAGCCCCTGCGTCGCTTCTGGTTAAAAAAAAAAACTTCTTTAGCTCTTTGGTGCAGCGTATAAGGAAATGTCTCCACTTTTGAGAAGGTTTCACACATAATATATAAGATTTATATCATCATTTATTTAAATGATTTTTTTTAAGTCAAAACAATTTTGTATTGTAAAGTCCGAACGACAGTCTATTGCGGTTTAATGCAGTACAGTAAATGGCCCACAGATGGCACTGGAAACCAAATGAATATCATCGTCGTAATGTTGGTAGAACAGTGCGATGAGTTGGTTTCCATCCCAAGCAGAGGGCATGTAGCTGTATGGAATAGAGCGTGACGCAGTGGGTAAGTACAGTTGCTAATAAGTAAATAACGACCACAAAACAGAAGCATTTACAGTAGGAACAGTAGTCTTCTGTATGGCAGGGTAAGTTAAAGCAAGTAGCCTTCAGTCTGGATTTAAATACGGGGAAGGCATCCCTGATATATGCTGACAGATTTTTCCATAGATTAGGAGACCTGTAGCTGAAAGTTCTACTGCCAACAATCATGTGACGATAATCTCAGTATACTGTACATTCAGGATTGTACACTTTGAGCAGTTCAGAGTCCCGATCCTTTACTGCCTTGTAAGTAAGCTGAAGCATTTTAAGGATCTTTCTGGACTTAACGGAAAGCCAAAGACAGAATATATGTGATATGCCTGAATTTATGGCCGGTTACAATTCTGCTGTTGCTGCATTTTGAATGTAATGAAGACAGTGTATGATTTGTGGTTTCTGGGAGCACGGCTTAGCTGTCATCTCAGCTGCTGTATCTGAGTGTATTGTAATGTCTTGTATCGTGAGAGGCATGAATCAGCACCTCTGTGACGCACTTTCAGCAAAAACTGTGGATTCACAAAGCTGAAATTTATGGCAGGACTGTGATTTAGAAACTGCTTTTATTCAAGGCCAGTGCACAAAGGTACAAAACCTGGACCCTTGTGCAATGGAAAAAATAGTATAGTCTGATGAGCAATCTGTCCCCCTTTTTCCTACAATGGAAAAGGCCTACGGATGCCTCCAATCCACAATATCTGTTTGTAGAGAGCCCTTATGTCTGATGGTTGCTATGCATGGTCAAATAACTGGCAAGAAATATGAGGTTGTGTCCTGATCCCTCATGATGTCCCCATATACCATGATGATACCACAAATACCAGACCCACTGGGACTGATACAGTCCTCATAGCCAGCCCTGTCAGTGCCAGTGGTCACACTGAAGTCACCCATGAACAGAGTCACCTCTTGGGCACAGCTCAACCACCGAGCACAGTTGTGAATGAACACTGCGGTTGAAGCAAACTCTGAGACAGCAGACAAGACACCCAAGAAGTGCCTTCGTCTGAGCCTCATAATAAATTCATTGAAAGGAATGACATGAGACACCATTGGGAAGAGCTGTTCTTCCACAGCAAGAGTTACTGCCTGAGTATGGCAACCATCAGACCGACCAGACCAAAAGTAGGTATACCCACCTACAGATCTGACCACTTCCCGGTCTGCATACCTTAGAAAGTGTCACCACTGAAAGGCGGAGTTTACAAAGCTCCCCCAACAGCAGGAGAAGATGGTCTTCACACCCAAGGGACAAGAAGGTCCATGCGTCTACCCGGATGGGCCACCTCAAACTGGGACCCAAATGCTGCCATGCAGTGGGCGATGCCTCAACACCACACCAGTTCTGATCCCCAACAGGCCTGACTCTCTTGGCTTCCCGGCGGTTTAGACTGTTACGGGGCTGAGTCTCCTTGAGGGCTTTGCCCCATCCACCTTCTCGTGCATGAAGCCTTCCTGTGGGCGGCTGCAGCAAAGCTACTCCTGCGAAGAGCAGAAAAGAGTCCAGTCTGCCATTTGGGGGCTGGGTGAAGTTTTTACGGTGGCTGGAGTGCCAGTCCCACCACCAACCCCCAAATGCTTCCCCATGAGTTGGAGAACCACTTGCAGGTCCAGATGCAGTTCATCATCCTACCCAGGACACCCAGGATCCTTAATATTAATATACTGATTAAAACATTTATTATTTTGCCTGCCCCCTGTATACATATGTGAGTAGGTTTAAGTACATTAAATAAAGTTTGCATTATGTACAGTAAGTCCATATGTGGAAGTGCCAAAATGTGTTTTCAGTCATGTTTTTTTTTTTGGAAGCATTGTGTAGGAACAGGAATCTACAACAACACCATTATATGTCTGAAGGTGTTCACTTAATCCCTGAAAACGATCACAATAGTCATGAACGTGTCAGTCTGGGGTTTAAACTGACGTCATCTCACAATCCAGCAGCCATTTAACGTCACTCACTTTATACACGGCCTCTCTCTCCCTCTCACTCTCATTTGCCCTCCCTGTCGTCACCCTTCGGCACCTCAGCCCTCGCGTCTTCCTTTCATCGGCACATTCTGAAATCCCAGCTCTTCCAAATGTTACATGACAGGGGTCTCAAATGTCGGAGGAAAAGACTTTAAAGCAGGAATGAGACAATGGACCCTCCCATCCAGACGTTTTGTGTTTTGTCTGGCGACGCAAACAAACTTCACAGCTTAACCCTTAGAACCCTATGCATTATATTTTTCTAGTGTTGTATCTTTTCTAGTATTTTTCTATCACCTTCATTTTAGGTTTATTGCGTTGTGTGTACATGAATTAGCCACGCATGCTTCATGATTCTGTTTTCAGGACATTTTGGCCTAAGCAGATATAATCTATATCCTTTTTTGAGTAAAAACTATTTGCGCTTATTGAAGTTTCTCAATTTTAAGTCTCATATAGCATAAATATTTGCAGGCACTACAAATGCAATGTTATTAATGTTGAGATTAGAGTCTCGATGATGTGGGAATACAGGGGTTTCATTGGGGATCTTTCTATGGCTTCGTATTGTGAAGCGATACATGGTTAGTGTCAGGCGGAAATGAATATATCTGATGTTGCGTCTTTTTGGTAACTTGGTGAAGCAATGCATGTTTTTACATATTTTTATTATTTTTTATTTTTTAATTTATAACACCTGAAAGAAACCGAAACAGAAAAGCATCGTTTAGTTTATGATCCACCGAAGTGAAGAAATATTGAAATTTTGGCCTATAAAATGATTTTATTTTTTATCATTCTGAATTGAAATAAGAGACCTCTCATTGGGTGAATTTAGGACTTCCTGGAATTTAGGGGGGGGGGGCAGATAATTATTTCTCTCACAGCATTTGTTTTTATTATATTTTCAGCTCTGACAATAGTCAGTAGGGCGTGGATCATTGCGGAAGTGTATATCCCCTGTTTTCCCGGTGTGCATTTGGGTAGAAAATGTTTAAAATACACACCTCATTATGCACAGGATTACTCTGGAATACTTTAGCGCACAATGTTGCAACTTAGACGACCAGATCGAGTATTCCTCTCGATTCCAAAGATATGGGAGTCTTGTCTGTGCGTTATACCTATCCAAAGTTAAGAGCCTGAGATTAATGGATGTGAAAAAAAAAAAAACGCTATGCGTTAGTTGGGTTCTAAGGGTTAACCTCAACCTCTGGGGGCCTTTCTGTATGAGGCTGGGGTCTACAGACAGTTTGAGGTTTAATTGTTCTGCATCTGACACAAAAAAAGGAAATGACTTTTGAAGGACCATCTGGACCAGTATTTCTGAATCCGGTCCTTGAGGACCCTCAGTCTGTCCATATTTAGCTGCCTTCCAGCTGCCTGCCAGTCATTCCACATATTTGCTTCCTTTCCAGCTCCCTGGAGCAAAACGTGGATTGTCTGGTGGTCCCTGAGGACTGGTTTGAGAAACACTGATCTAGACATCGATCCACCTTCTAATAGCTTTTTCTCGTTAGGATTGTATGGAGCCAGGCTGCTCAAGGTGCTAGGCTAGGGTACACCATGGATGGGTCCAAATATCTGGACATTGTTCTCTGGGGGAAAAAAAAACTGATTCACATTCCAAACTCAAATCGACTGAAATTTTGTCATCTGTTTCCCGTAAATTCAACATTTCGCCTAAAATATATTGCTGCTTCTCCTTTATAATATCTTTTAAAATAGATTTGAGGCAAATAAAGGTGAGAAGTGACATAGTGGAATTCTGATGGTCTCTTTGAACCTGTTCTTATTCCCTTGTAATAAAGAAACAAAATGTCCAGCACATCACTCAGTGTGATTAGCTTCAAAAACATGCACGTGGTTCCAGTCAGCCTGCAGCCATGCTGGGAAAAGCTATCAGATGAACAATCAATTAGAGAGTGAAAATGCCAGCTGATCTTTCACTCCCCGCGGTGATGGTTATAAAGTCAGGCTGTTCTGTGGAGAGACTTTATGCTCGTTGTCTCTGGCTATAAAGACATCTGCACCCTGGTTTCAAAGCCCTTTAAACCATCAGAAAATGTTCTTTGGCAGTTTTATTAGGGTGCATAACTTAAAGATCTGTTAACAGCCATGCCTTCTGGGGCTTCCAGCTTGACCTCTGCAGAGAGCAGCCCTTCATGGCTGAGATAATGCATGTTGAGGGCAGGGTGCTGATAGACCCCTTAACACGTACAGCCCATTCTGTGTGATTCCCAATAATTCAAATAAATAGACTTTAGATGGACACATTAAGGCTTGTTTGAAAGGATAGCCCACTAAATGGTCATTCCAAAATGTATACTTTATTTTTCACGCAAGTTTATAAAAATAAAATTTGAGAAAAAGCTGAAACATTATTAAGTTTTTTGTCGGTTGTAAATTAAGTGTTGATCTCCTAACCTCTAAAGAATGAAAACATTCATGGCCTTTCTAATGTGATATTTTCGTATGACATTTCCACAAAGTCTGACACATTTAGCGTCCACATCTCTCCAGGCAACCTCTGCTGCTGGTGTACAACAGAGAAGTGAGAATCCTCCAAAATGATATTAAGAGTGCAGGTTTCCAGCTATCTTCCAACTACTTGTTCTAGTCAGGGTCACAGTTGGATCCTGGTGCTTGTCCCGGATAGCATAAGGCAGCAGGAAGGGGTACGTTCTGAGTGGAATGCCAGTGCAATGTAAGGCAATCACACACACACACACACACACACACACACACACACACAGAGTTCAATTCAGAGATGCTACTTAAGTTACCTGCTATCTTTGGATTGCAGGGAGAACCTGCACAGATTGCACACGCATGGTGTGTGTGTGTGGGGGGGGGTCAATCAAACCTCCAAACCTAGAGCTTTGAGGCAACAGTAGTCCTACCCACCGAGCCACCTGGCTACCCCTCATGCAGTTTATATTACTTTATATTTAATTCATTTGTATGGGTACAAGCTAATTGCTATGCTGCATGGATTTATTCATGGGATTTTTTCACCTTTTTTCCAGATAGATGGGCACCAGTCCATCATAGATAAGCACATGACACTAGTCAAGGTACACGAACCATTATCATTCGTGTTTTTCATACTGCATAGTATAAGATGTATAGATTTTGCATATGTACTTTTATATGTACTTTTTATAGACACCATTTTCCAGGAAAATGATTTGATTACCTTCTTTGAAGGAGCTAGCAAATAACATTTAGTTTTCTCAATCCAGGAAAACCATAAATAACCATAAATCACCACAAAGTTAATTGTGAGGAAGTTGTAAAAATGTCCTACACTGAATAAAATGCTATTGATTGATTTATTAGTTTACTTTGTATGTGATGCCAGTACACAATGGAAAATGTAATATATATAGTTTTTTACTCGTACGGTAGAGGCAGTTCGCAATCACCAGCTCACCCGAGATGTGATTTTGCCTGTGGAACAGGCACTAGAGTTACAAAAGTGATTTTCCGACGAAAGCTCTCAGGCTTCCTCAACTGCCGACACTTCCAAATGATGTATTGTATTTTCCAAGCATTCAAATTAAAAAAAAAAAAGCTTCGGAAATTTCCAATGTAAGACAGAGAGAAATAATGTTTTAATTTTGTTGATCATATAAGTGAATTCAGTGCAGGATATTAAAACAAATCTGCAGATAAAAAAAGGAAGAAAAAGTTCATATAGATCACTTTTCAGATAAAAGTTTTCCTGCTTACATGGTAAAATGATATATTTATTAAATACAAATTTGATTTGAGTTTTCTGGTGGAGTGAAGTATTATTTATACAACCATGTAGGTAATCCTTATCTCAGTCATACTAAAGTTTTACTTTAATGCTTTAAATTATAATGCAAATTGATTTTTTTTTAAATTTTGTGACGATCACTCTTCACTGTTATATCTTTGTGTTGCTAAATGGTTGCAGACATGTAAGATGATTAATGCACCTATATTACAGGACGCTGTTGTCCCAGAAAGTCAATGAGGTTACAGAAATATAGGCTTTACTCATTTTGCTCCCCCAGCCTGCATTAGTGCAGCGCTGAAAAAGAAGCAAATCATTATAGTAATAAATCATAAGCTGTGTTTAGTAAGAGCACCTGTCTACAAATCATAAAGAAACCAACACCCATCAAATCACTCAGATTTGATTATTTCAAATTAGGTTGCAGGCAGCCCAAAGGGTAGCTGAAGCAACACCCTGCCCTTATTCCCAAAGCCCTTGAGTGACTCACTAGCCGTAAAAAGGGCTCTCTCCTCAAATGGCTCTGGAAAAAAAACCCAGATCCACTTTCTTCACAAGCCTGTCTGCCAAACAATTACAGCAGGACCTCACGTGTTCTCTGAATGTTCTCAATGTGTATTTTATTAGCTGTTTAATATCCGCTTCAGAATGTCTTTTATCTGTTTGCTTGCTTTTCGGCTCTCTGGCTGACAGAGAGCTGCCCACAACTGCTGAACCCTCCCCAGTCCACATTCAGTATGTGTAGCTGTGTTAGTTCCTCCTCTTAATTACTTCATAATGACACGTGCCACAAATCACCTATTAAGTCCTTTGCTTAAGTGTTTAAGAGGTTGAACGGTTTAAAAATGCACTACATCTCCACACCAATGCTAACAAACAAACAAATTCATGGAGGATTCCGGCAAAAGGCACAGTCTGTACCTACGGCGTTGCCCTGCTCTTCAGCATTACCCTCTGAGGGCAATATCATTGTTAGCATTTCAGATCAGCAGTTACAGGTAAAGAGGTGACAAGGACTGACACAACAGCAAGTCTTGTGCTCATAGGATGAATGATGTTGGGTGAAATTCAGATGCAGGGAATCTGATTGGTCAGAACTCTGTTTGCTAATTCTTGACACTGATCATGGATCGAATGGCCTGGAGAAGCAGCGAGGAGTCTGAACAGGCTGTGCTCTAAATGCTGAAAGTTTTTCCTCCCATGCTGTCAAAAAAAGGGGGTACCAAATTATCCAGTTGCTTGTCACTGGAGCTGTACCCCCAAGGCTCTGCCAATTGTATCCTACCTGCAGGTAAATGTACATTTTAAGGTATAGAAATGGACTCTGGGGAACATCCCCGAGGTACAAACAACATTAACGTACCCACAATGGTATAAAAATGTTCCTCATAGTCCATATCTGTAGCTGAAAAGGTACAATTACCTACAGCTAAGGCAGACCCCTGACCAGCAAAGGTACAAACTAGTACTTTTTTTTTCTGACAGTATATGAAGGAGATTAACTGCTAACATACTTAGCTGGAGGGCAAACAGAGGTATAATAACAATAGACTTGGTCGGAAATTTAATTATTAAAGTGATCATTTTAAATCCTGGCAGAGACTGAGACTGCTTTGATTCTGGGTTTGAAGAGTTTTTTTTTTTAACCTTTTCCCCTAAAAATCCAACTGTTACTCATGCCGACTGTGTTATTAACACCAGCATCAGGAATAATTTTGCTTCATTTTTACACAAAACATGCAAATCATCGGTTTCTTGTTAGGCTTTTTAGAAAATGGAATGTCATAATGTCACTCATGAAACAGACCAGCTTTTCGTTGTGATGTGAGATGCAAACCTCGTCTCGAGCACCATAGCACTGGGTCTTGTTACTTATGAATAAAACTCTAATCTCTCTAAAACAGCACAGGGACTCTGTTGGTAGTACCGCTGACTCACATTTTCTCCACAACTTAAAGACTGACAGATCTGGTGTTTCTACATGGGTGTGATGGATTGGAATCCATCCAGGCTCTATGTCACCTTGTAATCTCGCTAACCAAGCTCCAGAACGTGACTTTGATTGGAGAAATGGTCTCTGTAACCGGTTGTTTGGTCGGGTTAAGAGAGAATTTCCTCTGCCTGCTTATAAAGTTTTACTGCTCTGTGATTCAAATGAGGCCATAGAGACCTCAGTCATGAAATACAAGATGCACCACAATCAAAAAATGTGTTCTGGAATTGAACTAAATGAGGAGAAAAATACAAGTGGCGCACTGTGGATTACCACAGCTGTCAGGCAGCATGGACCCCATGGCAGGGACTGACCCAGGTCACCATGGCAGTCAGAATAAGCACATACATACTTCTATGTGTCAAATCCTTCCATACACCTTCTGAAACTACTTGTCCTATTCAGGCTCATTTGGAGCCTATCCTGGAAGCTATGGGCAGGAGACAACCTGTGACATGGTGCCAACTCATCACAGGGCATACACTGTCATGAGGAAACCCCATGACAACATTGGGAGAACTTATACCAACCCCACACATGGAACCCTGGCAGAAACTTGAACCCAGGACCCAGAGGTATGAGGCCAAAGTGCTAACCACTGCACCACCATGCCGCCTCATTATGTTATAATGCAAATAATAAGTTGAATTAATTCTTGTGACAATCACTCAGTCTAAATGAATATGACTGTACGTTTGTGAGACTTCCTTCAATATAAGGAACTCTTGTTATAAATCCCATCAAGGATACATGTTTCGAACATGTCTAATCAGCCGCCCCTTAGTACAGATTGGGACAGTTTAAAAATGAATTTCCCCTTTTCTCCGATGTTTCAGGTTGTTGTAAACTCAGCAGATAACTTTCCAAATGAAAGTTTTTCTATTTCAAATGAAGCAGAATAATGATTATTTTCTTTAAACCACCTGAAATTAAATGGTCCAAATTGAAAAACATCCTTTTCATTCCTTGGTTTTCATGAAAGGAAATGCAATGTATGAAGATTTTTGTGTTTATTGGACTCAGGACACAAGCTTTTTAAAATTCAGATAAAAAAAAAAAACTTACATGACAATACAAAACAATATTCAACACATTCTACATCTACCGTATACAGCGTAAAGTCTGGGCTGCACTCATTTACCACAAAGTCACACTGAACATGAAATGTTATTATGCTGTAACAAAAGGATGCTTGGGTAGATTAAGGAACAGTGTCCAGAAGATCATCTGCAGTGTCCAGAAGATCATCTGCAGTGTCTCGCAGATGAGATCAAAAAGTTCATAAACAGTCATTTGATTAATTTCACCATCCATTTGGATCATTATGCAAAACCATCCATCCATCTTCCAAACCACTTATCCTACTGCGGGGTCCGGAGCCTACCCTGGAAGCAGGGAACAACCCTGGATGGGGGGCCAGCCCATCGTAAGGCACATTCACACACCAATCACTCACACATGCACATCTAAGCGCAATTTAGCAACTCCAATTAGCCTCAGCATGTTTTTGGACTGTGGGGGGAAACCGGAGTACCCGGAGGAAACCCCACGATGACATGGGGAGAACATGCAAACTCCACACACATGTAACCCAGGCGGAGACTCCAACCCGGGTCCCAGAGGTGTGAAGCAACAGTGCTAACCACTGCACCACCATGCCTCCTCCAGGAGGCTTTTTTATACCAAGTCATCTTACTGACCTGTTGCCAATTAACCTAATTAGTTGTGAGATATTCAACCAGGTGTTTTGTTTCAGCATTACACACCTTTTCCAGTGTTTTGTCGCCCCTGTCCTAACTTTTTTGAAACATGTTGCTGGCATGAAATTTAAATTGAGCATATATGTCATGCAAAGATAAAAATCTCTCAGTTTCAACACTTGCTATGTTGTCTTTGTTGTGAATTAAATATGGGTTTATGTGATTTGTAAATCGTTGCATGTTGTTTTTATTTACATTTTACACAGCACCCCAAGTTTTTTGGAAGCTGAGCAGTGGTGGCTTAACGTTTAGGGAAGTGTACTTGTGATTGAAAGGTTGCTGACCAGCGAGGTACCCTGAGCAAGATACCGGTGCTGAATTAGCTGCCCCCTGCTATGTCACATATGGGTTAAATGAAGAGGATATGTTTTGTTTTATGTGTGCTGTGCTGTGTTAACACTGATCACCAAATTCTAAAATACACTAATTCCAAAATAATACCTCTTGGTAAACATTAAGCCATAAGGGACTCCCATATGTCCAGAACCCTGTTACTTCATCTTGATCATCTCATCCAGGACGTTCCCCTGCCTGTGTCCCGTGCTGCCTGGGATAGGATCCAGAACCTCACTGTGGCCACATCTTGGATGACGGGTTAGAACAGGCATAGACAAGTTTATGTAGAGGCCAAAATCCAAGCTTCACAACGGCAGGAGGGGCCATTTGTAATGATTATTTTCATGTTCATGTTTCATGCCCATATTCTGAATCAGTTTTATTTTGTTTGGAGCGGCTCAATCTTGGAAGGAGCATTTGTATTTGCGATTATGTACGGAACTTAACATAAAACATAAACATAAAACTCTACCCTTTCTTTCCTGTTGCACGGGGCGTAACGTTACCTCCATGAGCTGGATATCCCGCAGGATGTGGCTTCTACCCAGATCTGGATTAGAAGATGGATGAATAGACAGTTTATCTTGATTTTTAGGGACTAATCCCCCAGATCACTGGCGCACTGCTTATACCGGAAAACTTTTGCGCTGACATTAGCAAGTACAAATATGCTGCTTCTGAGCAAAATCGTAAATTTACTTACCTGCTTAATTTCGTAATTTCATTTGTTTTTTTTTTTACTTTAAGTAGGTGTTGCCCACATATGCACTGACATTGATGAGAAATGACAAGACTGAGAACATGAAGAGTCACAATTGAGGTACATATGGCAGAGAAAACCATAGCCATCCAGCATATGTGGAGATACCAAAACCAGAACTGTCCAAAAGGATATCAGGGTCCATAAAGAAACAACCCAAGGTCACTCACATCATCCCGGATCAGACTTCACATTAGATTAATGGCGTATTAAAATACACATTGAAATAGATATCTTAAGGAACGGTGCTCTTGAATAACCTTTTCGACATTGAGCTCTCAGCTGCTTAGATGATTTTACTGTTTAGATGAAGACAAACCAGAATTTAAATTATGACAACTTTCTACAGGGAGTAATGAATTATAAAACCCGATAAAGTGACACATTCAAAACGCATTAAAATTTAATTTTAAAGAAATAATTCTGATACACTAAAATATGTTGAGATTCATGAAGTTCAGATCTCTGAAATGGTCTTGTACTGTAGGTGGCCTTTGACAAAATTACACATTAGATTCAGATTCCTTATTGTCAGTTTTAGCAGCAGTCCAGTCAGTGATTTCACACAAACAAGTAATATGAGAAGTTTTAGATATGAGGCATCACACAGGCCATAACAAATGATACCATAAATTCAGTGTGGACCAATGTACCATAAATAGGTGAGTAAGGTACAATAAATGCAATTACCGGTGTTCTTAATAGAGATAAAGCAGTTGGATGTAAACATTACAGCGATTTTAAAGTGAGCACAGTGACAAAAATTGAGATATGGAAACTATGAGACATAGGACATCACACAAGACATGACATATTAAGACGGTACGTTAGAATACACAGTATGTTAGAATATTGCAGTGAGGTTGTTGTAAGCTCCCCGGCCGGTGACATAGTTGAAAGTGTTCAGTTCAAGTATGGTTCTCGGGTAAAAGCTGTCTCTTATCTGTCCGTCCGTGAGATGATGGACCTTAAGCGTCTGCCGGAGGGCAGCAGCCTGAACAGATAATGTCCAGGCACATAGGATCCATTGATATTGTAGCGTGGAGGTACCAGCAGGCAGAGTGGACTGATGCCAGCTCTGTAAATAGTTTTCCGTAGTTGTGTGTATGTAAACGTGCTGTGTTGTTGTATCACGTATAGTGTTGAATGTTAATTGTTGTACATAGTATGTGTGTGTTTGTGTGTGTGTGTGCCCACTATGCGTATTAGGAGTAAGAAGGGCAACGGGCACAGTGAGCAGTGCGAGTGCATTGTCAGTACGAATGGTATTGGTGGGATAAACGCCACCTAGTGGTTAAACCCGTAACTGTCTCAACCCTGCCTATTATAGATGACAAGGCTCAGCAACCTACTTTTACACTGGTGTCAAAAGTGGAACTGGAGGCACCTTATGATGACCAACATCAACTGGAGCAAGGGCTCCGGCAGCAGTGGTGGAGAGCACCAGAAGAGCAGGTGGAAACCCCGGGAGATGAGCAATGAGCCTTCCCGGGGAGACCTGATGGTTCCTGCACAGTCTGCCCGCCCTAGCCTCAGGCAGAGCAAGCCGAAGTGAATATACTGGCACAAGAGAGTGGGGCGAAGCCCATGGTGAAACTCCCGCACTATGGAGGGAAGTCATCACTAGACACTTACTGTACCTGATCCTAGTGTTTTTGGCCGCCCAGCACAATGACTGGAGGGAGGAAGAGCCAGCAGGGCACTTGGCATTGGCACTGGAGGGGGAAGTACTCCAGGCTCTCCTCAGCCTGGTCCTTGATGAGCAGAAAAATCTCACCGCTGGACACGCTGGAGCTACATTTCGGCCAATGGAGGTCCGTGGAGGCAGAAAGGATGGAATTGGTGAACCAGCAAAGGCTGGATGGTGAGACCCTGGGGGTGACCTCGCATCCTTGTGATGAGGGGCAACCCAGACTACCCCAGCACTGTACAGGGAGATCTGGCTCGGCAGGCATTTATCAAGACATTTACTCCAGAGCGGCTGCGCCAACACATTCAATTGCTGGTGCCAGGCATGTTCCCCGAGGCCTTAACAGAGGCAGAGGCGAGCTACGCGAGCTGGCTGGGAGATGACTGACATTCAGTTGACAGAAGAGGCAGCTGCGCATCTAAGTAGCCGGACATCGGTCTGGAATTGCTGACTTTACTGGGGGCCACCATCAACATGCCGGGAGTAGCCCTCCACCTTGGCGCAGTCATGGTGGCAATGGCAGCGGCTGGTGCTGGAGAGTGAGGAAGATCACTCACTGCGGGAAAGAGGCAGCTAGCAGCACGTGAGGAAAGAGCACCAGCAACACAGCCCCAAGCCCTGTCCCGATCGTGGAGCACAGTAACATCGCAGTTGGGGTGTATTCCGAGATGGTGCAAGCTGTGTAAAAAGTATGCAGCATAGCAGCTGGGACCTGATAGCAGAGCAGCGTGATTAGCTCAAGGCTTTATTGGACTCATTCCAGGACATCTTCATGGCCAGGGACAAAGATTGCCAACTAACTTCCCTGGTGCAGCACCACATCGACATGGGGGATGCCCCACCCATTCGCCTGCATCCCAGGCAAAGCAACAAGCGGCAGAGCAGAGGATCAGAGAGGTGGAAGCAGAAGGCGTTATAGAGCTGTCTGAGAGTCCGTGGGCTACTCCAGCAGTCCTCATCGCCGAAAAGGATGGGAAATGGGGGTACTGCCTTGATTAGGAAAGACTCGTGTACAGTGAGATGCATCGATGACGCACTGAACTTCATTGCTGGGTCTATGTGGTTCAGTACCCTGGACCTCTGCACTGGCCACTGACAGGTCAATCTAGCTCCGGAAGCTCACCCTAAGACTGCTTTCTCCATCGGCCACGGACAGTGGCACTTCTAGTCATTCCTATTCGGCCTGTGCAACAGCCCGGCCACATTCGAGAGGCTCATGGAGCGAGTCCTGTCCCATGTCCCCCAGACCAAGTGCATCATCCACACTCAATAATCTCCTAGTCAATGCTGTTGACTTCGCTGGGGCAATCGGAAACCATACCTGTGTTCTCCATGATCCAGCAGTCAGGGTTATAGGTGAACCCTCGAACGTGCTCCCTTCTCCAGCGCTAGATGCACTACCTCGGCCACGTCGGCAGCGGGGAAGGCATGGCCACCAATCTGGAAAAGACAGCAGCGGTGTGGGTCTGGCTAAACCCGCGCAATACTACGCTTCCTGGGGCTGGCATATTACTACCCATACTTTATCAAGGACTTCTCCAGCATTGTGGAATCGCCGCACTGAATTACAGGAAAGGGAAGCAGATTCGTGTGGATGGATGCCTGTGCTACGGCGTTCAACCAGCTTCACATAGCACTCACCGATGCCCCCTAGCGTATCTCGATTCGTGTCTTCCTTTCATCCTGAACACAAACACTAGTAATGTGAGGCTGGGTGCTGTGCTGTTGAAGGATGCCTCTGAAAGCACTTCATGATGACCGGGGTGAGTGCAACTGGTCAGTAGTTATTGATGCTGCTGACAGAAGGTTTCTTTGGTAGTGGGATTATTGTGACAGACTTCAGGCATGGTGGAATGATGGACGTAGATAGCAACAAATTTTATATTTTTCTGAAAACCCCAAACACATTCTTTAGCACCTGTCCTGTCACTCCATGAGGACCAGCAGCCTTTCTCAGGTTGATCGCTCTGAGTACACGCCTTACATCCTGTGTTCGCACTATGAGGATGTGGCTGGTAGAGTCTGCTGTGGGTTTTGTGCCATTGTTGCTTCCATCTCGTAGTGAGCAAAGAAGCAATTTAATTCCTCTGCTCGTGTGGCGCCGGCTCCCGCAGTCGTGTGATTGCTGGTCTTGTGTTTGGTGGTCTGCTGGATGCCCTGCCACATCTACGGCATGCTGTTGCCTCCTTTTGTCGGCCACATTAGGTTCCTTGATGGCTCTTCCCAGGTTGGCTGCACTGTAGAGGCCTACACCTGAATTGAAGGCTCTGTTGCAGTCCTTAAGGGGATTTCCCACTTTATTTATACATCATAAAAAGCAAAACTCAAGCAAAATAAAAGGAAATAATGAAGAGTTTGCAATATGAGCGCGTCTGAAGAATTAACTTGTACATAACAACACATGACTATGACATGACATGCTTTATAGATGTTAATGTTTCTTCCTGCACCAATAGCCTTGTAGACATGGACATTTATTTTGATAAGGAACCAAAATGAGATCAACATTTTCTTGAATGAAAAATGCTACGATGAAAAATCAGCAGATTTATTCTCCTTTTGGACGTGACTGTCCAGCATGGCTGTTCCTTGTGTGGATATGGTGTTTGCAGTGTAGGGACATTGTAAATAGTCTAATGTCACCACATGCTTGTGGAGCAAAGCAAAAAAAAAAAAATATTTCAACCAGGTGGTTCTTTAGCTATGAAACATGATAAATTACAAGCTTTTCTACCTTCCTTGACATTTCAGACTAAAGCCCATGTATTGCACTGACTTGCATGATGGATGAGATGAGAAAGTGTCTTCAAAGCAATTAATATTTCATGCTGCCCTAAAATGTAGGAAGGCGGCTGGAGCAGAAAGTCATGGTCATTCATCACTTGGGGCAGGACAGCTATCAGAGAAGGAGGGTAAACTCAATAATCTACTCATCTGCATTTGTCAGTGTCACTGGGACACAGTCAATAACAAATGGACTCACGAAAAGAAAGATGGACTTTTTATAAGCCACCATAATCTCTCTCCTTGTGAGTTTTATATTTGTGCTTTTTTCTTCCACCATCAGGATGCTAAGAGTGCTAAGATGGTCATTGAAAACACATGACGTGCCATTGCTGTCAATGTAATTTACTAACATCTTTATTTTGAAAACGTCAGAGGCTTACATTCATCTGTAACAGGAAGAGGGAAAAATCCATGTTGGCCCCAAGGAACCCAAAAAACGTATTAGTTGCATCTGGGATGAATAAAAATATTAGCTTTCTAAGAGATGCACATGTTCAACGTTTGCCGTGACACGACAAAGATCAAACAATGGTGAAAATATTAATAAATTGTGCTGACAGTAAAATATGTAGCATGTAGCACAGAAATGTATTGATTAATGTATTTATATATTGATAACTTGCTCATTTAGGCATTGTTTGCCTGTGAAATCTTAACTTTTAAAGAGGATTAAAAGCTCATGTTTGCATTTAACAGATGGCAGAGACGCCATTGGATTAATTTATTATTTACATATTTGAGAAATGTGACCGTACTCAGGTCTGTGTTAGTGTCTGGAAGCCCCAAGGCAGGAATATCAGGTCCGTTGAAGGGGCATGGGTACCCTGGCAGATTCAGGGGGCCCGGAAATTAACAAGGGGTCCTTGAAAACATTGAATTATATGTAAAGTTGGGTGGGGTGGCCCAAGGTGACGTTTTCTTAGAGTCCCAGACCTTCCAGGTGGAAACAATTAAGAGACCACTCTAACAAACAAATCTGCATTTATAAATCATGGTTTAATTGTGGTTCTGCTGGCTGAAGGCTTCGCCGAGCAGCAGAATGCTTTCAGGTTCAACATTTCTAAGACAGCAGGACACAAGAATAAGGTGAAGCAGGAGACACTGGGAACGACCAGAAACCAGCCAGGTAAAAGATGGAAGTGACTTTCTAATGACGGGAATAACCGTTAACTTATCCGGCAGTTTCTCATGAACTGAAGAATGACATCAAGTGACCTTCAAAAGGAACGGGAAACATTAAGTGCAGGTGTGAAGTGCACTTATAGGGTAGTTTGTATCAGACTTCTAGAATTAGGACTGAGGTCCCATATAGCAAGGAAGAAGCCCTTCATTAATGAGAAACAGGGAAGAACCAGACTGCAGTTTGCGGAAAAATATATGTTATTCACAGACGTGCACCCATAAATTGAGAAAAGAGTGAAACGAAAAATTGTGTTGTGGTCTCTTAATTTTTTCCACGGCTGTACATGGGTACGTTCACACACAGTCGCACGCTATGAGTAATTCTGATCCACCAGTACAAGCCTACTTGTATGTCTTGGGAATGCTGCACGACACAGGGAGCACATGAAGAATAGCACACGACAAAGTAGAAGCTGGATTAAAATCTGTGTGTGACAGTGGGACCCTCTGAGTCACTGTTTTGGGAGAACTGACTAAAACACATGACTGACAAACACCCTTAGAAGCTGTTTGTCTGTTTGTTATATGGGATTTCATATTCTTTTTGTAAAATAAAACCTCGTTGAAACATGTAAATGTGCTTTTTCAGCAGGAGGTATCATTTACTTCAAAGTTAGTGGATTTGCATATTTTTCCCAATAATGCACAGTGTAGATTTCTTTTTTCCTTTTGGATATGATTGTTCAGAATGGCTGTTCTTTGTGTTTGAAGGACATGAAAATCACTTTTCTCTTCCGGTGTTCCTGGTTTTCCCATGTTTGTTCGTCGTTTTCAAATATTTTCGAAGCAATATTTCAATGAAGTATATTTCTGAATTATTGAAAGGCCCTGAAATTCTGATATCAGTAGATCTGAAAGAACATGTAGAGGTAAATACACCAGGCAGTATGATCCTGACAGAAAAACCATCATGGAATTATGGAATCACAAGTTCTCATAAATGTGGACTCCCAAGAGGAGGTTTTATTGGGATTTAGAACATTTTTCTCCATCAAGAACTGATTTTGGTCTTGGAATTCTGGCTAACCCAGAGCAGAGAGGGGTCCTTGCTGGTTAGTAACCCTATAGACCCCAACCAATTATTACTCAACCCCAACCAACCCTGTAGTACCTCAGGACCCCGTTCCAATATTTAGGAGATGCCTTTTCACAACCCAGCTGTCAGTATAGTCTTTTTGTTTATGCTCGTTATAATTAGCAGTTTAAATGGTGGAACTTTTAACAAAAACTCAACCATTAATATAGCTGGAAGCTGAGGAAACAAAGGTGGAACTCCTGGTCAACCTCCAAGAATCTGTGTCTGTAAGTACTAAACTGCCCACTGGCCTCGGAAAAGCTTCTCTGTTATCTCCTCCCATTCTTCTCCGATACTTCCTCCAGAGACAGGATGTTCCTGTACAGAACAATGTGTGTGGTATGTGCATACATTTAAAAATGCTGTTTTATCTATAGACCCAAGGCAGCCACATTGTAAAAAGCACACCCTAAATTCCCCAGACAGATCCCACTCTGTCTGTATGACAGGAGATTAGAGTGTGACTGGAGGCTGCTTGAAGCCGCTTCTGCTCGTGACTGGGGCCATTTGATGGAATTACATCTGGCTGATCCCTGCCTTGGTCCTGCTGTTGATCTTCATAAATTGCCACATCTCCACTGACAGGATAATGGATAGATAGAGAAGGCAGAGCCACACTTTAATTAGATTGGGTTTTATTTGTGCATCTTTAAAACATTTCCACTCCCTTGGCCTCATTTCTCTTGATTTTCTTCCACTGTGTAGCAGAAGGCCTGTCTGTTTCTGAGGGTTATCTAAATGAAAATCAGATAAAAATGCATTAAATGTTACAGAGGTATGTACTGAACACTAGGGGGTCACCTAACGCAATCCATTTGGCTGGTTACTTGTAAATGCTGGGCAATTTGAAGAGGAAGTGCTAAAATCACAGAAGATCCTCAAGCCGGTCACTTCTGTTTGTGTCTGAGATTTCCTGCTTCATGCTTTCTTCAAGGCATTCAGTTCATGGCTTGCTGAACCCCAGATGAGGCAGCGACCCAACCAGCCTGTGCCGACTAGCAAACAACAGGCAAACTTGCTGTGGATGAAGACTACTGCATGGCTGTCATGTTCTGATAGCAGGGATCCAGAGAGACAGATGACAGGTTTGTGACAGGAGTCCCCATAGGACAACACCAAGCCTCATTAGCATGCAGTCACCTGTATGACATTCTGTGGTGTGTACTTAACACAGTAGTAAACCAAAGGCACATAAGTGCTGCCTACCAGATGCTGGAGTGATTATGTCATGCATACAATGCCATTCAATAGGCAAGCTACAGTGCTGCATGGTCCTAGAATGTTATACCATGTTGTGTGGGTAGGTTTTTTTGAGGAGGGGGGGGCTACTGACATTGCATTTAAAAAGTTTCAGTTTGGGAAATGGACTTATTTCATCCATCCATCCATTTTCCAAACTACTTATCCTACTGGGTCGCAGGGGGTCCGGAGCCTATCCTGGAAGCAATGGGCACGAGGCAGGGAAAAACCCAGGATAGGGGTTGTTCCCTGCACACATGTAACCCAGGCAGAGACTCGAACCCGGGTCCCAGAGGTGTGAGGCAACAGTGCTAACCACTGTACCACCATGCCGCCCCCGGGTTTATTTCAGAGTTTAATAATTCAGAGTTTAATAATTCAGAGTTTAATAATTCAGAGTTTAATAATTCAGAGTTTAATAATTCAGAGTTTAATAATTCAGAGTTATGGTAATCACAATTTTGGACCATATCACCCATCGCTGTGTCGAGTTTCTTTATTGGCAGTCATCTCATCCCAGTACCGGTAAATTGCATGTCTTTAGGGCCACAGTGCAAACATACAACATGTAGTGCTGCAAGACACTGTACAACATAAGGTGCAAACACAGTATCTAGTACAAATCATATGACAAGTTTTGCACATATAGTGCTGAACACACAACGATACTGAGACAAATGCAGGAGAAACCAGCACCAGTTTGAATATATTATATGTTCACACTCAACACTGTAAAACAAGCCTAGTGGCGCCAACACCTCAGGTTTTGCTGAAGGATGTCAGGCTGTGTCTTCTGATCTCTCCCAAGAACACAAATGGTAAAACCAGATTGCAGGGAGATGTGAGCCGAGCCAATACAGAGATGATAGCAAACAGAAACCGGACTCAGAGATGTAAATAACCACAGGGTGTAAGAAGCATGACAATGATCAACAGACTGAATTTTATCATAGACTGACTTGTATCAAAGAATAAATGAATGAATGAATGAATGAATGAATGAATGATTCAATGAATCAAGCTAAGGGCTATATCTCAGCTATGGTGATGCAAAGCTTATTGAAAACATCTATTTCTTTTGAGTGGAGATAGCTTCATTTTTCTGATGTCATCTTTCCCTAACTAGTGTCCTGTTATAACTTCATTATTAAAATGATGTGAAGATTAAAGTAGAACTTAACTGCTTATGTGCTCTTGGACATAATCGGCATCCAGATGTCTTTGTTCGAGTCTATGGAGCTATGGGACTGTGGCATTTACATCACTTGAAGGTTAGAGGGCGCTCATGGACCAACTTGGCACTGTCACGGTGACGTTCTGATGGAATCCTGCTGATCTGCTTCTGCCCATTTACAAGATCCCACGCTAGGGGTCTTGATTCAGGAAATGAATGCAGGTCATGTGAGCAGATGGGTGGCAGCTTGAGGGACCGAATCCTTCGTTCTGTAGACATGTCAGTTGTTTCGACAGATCAAAAATGTTCAGTTTTATGTGGGAAATAAAATATAACACATGGGAAATGTATTAAACATACTCAAGATCACAGTGATTTTATTTATTTCTTTAAGCTCTGAAGACAAAATATTGAGTAATAGTTTCTCAGTCTGCTTAGAGCCATGAGAACCTTGAACAGAAACAATTCTAATTCCATTTTTTTATATGGTACCTTTCGCAACAAACGACAGTGTCACTTGACATACAACAGTGCCAGTATTATGAATGAATAGTGAATAAAAAGCCAGAGGAAGACAGAATAAAGGAAACAAATTTCCATATTTATAAAACTCTGGATGTTCAAAGTCAATTACCCGAGGTCAAGGTCAGCGATCTAAAACAATTATAACATTACACAGCAAGGGTGTAACTTTGGTTTGAACATTGCAGGAGTTGGGGGTGAGCCAATGTGTGTGCACAACCCAAGGTCAGCCAATGTGAGGCACTCTTGGAGAGGGGTGTTAAGGACCTTGTTCATGAGCCCACAGACTTATAACTGTTCTGTCAAGGACGAGGTTCAAACTGGTGACCTTCCCATAATGGGCATAATGGGACTTAGTCACTGAGCCACTCATCACCCCAAGAGCCAGTATTAAGTCAAAGTATTTCATTGTCTCTCTGATGACTGGGACATTTAAAGGTCAGGAAGTGGTCAGTGCACATATGGTGTCACCTATAGGTCAGATATTCGTTCAGTTCTCAGCCCTCTCCAGCCATCTTATAATTCTGCAATGTAAGACATGGCTGCTCCAGGCATTTTTTGGTTGCTGGAGTCCACGTTCTGCATTGCAGAGACTGCCGAGTGCTGGTCCTGGGCACGTGTGAAATGAGGTCATCAATAAACACAGAGGTATGAAAATCTACAGTCCACTCTGCATCGCCTCTGGTCTTATTTTTCCCTTGCTAGCTGTGAACTGTAGCAGCAGAAGCACAGTATGGCGATCAGTTTGGCCTGTATGAGATGCTCAGGGTATGACAGCAGCCTTTAAAACAGACCAGGCCACTTCATTCCAGCATGTTGGCCAATGACATGTTTAATTAAAGCCTCATTTGGAGAAATTTGCCCAGAAGAGTGTTATTAGGAACAAAAAAACAGTGAATAATATGAAAATCCAAATAGATCCAGGAACATCCAGGAAAATGTACAGCTACAATCCTCAAAGGATGCTTCTAGTTCTGGGAGATGTTAATGGTTTTGTTATGTTTTTTGAATCCGCTAAGCCTTTATTCATTTGTGCAAGCTGTGCTCCAAACCAGATTCATGTGCACCCCATTGCCAACAGTTTTATTGCCCAACCAGTTAATACAGCAAGGCACTTAATCATTAATAATTAACAGGTGAGTCAAATAACCCAGACTCAGGTCACTGCAAGTGATGAATGGAGGCTCAGTAAGACCAGGTCTGAACGTAGGACAGGCATGATTAATTTATATGCTTCAGACAGCAGGTGACCAGGAGACAGACTTGTTCACTTTAGGCTGCCAGTCCAATCACAGGAGATTCCTGCTGTTGTACTCTTGATATTGTCATAAACCCAGACTCTTCCAGTAAAAATATCTGGCTGTATAAATGGGCAAATTTGTAGGTCCCTTTGGATGAAGATGTGAGCTTAGCCACAGATGATAACAACAAAAACAGGAATATTAACAGTTGGAAAGAATGGAAGGTTAAGAACAAACTGGGCTGGGAGGCAGCATGTAAGCAAAGAGCCTCGAGCCCCAGACACATTGCTGACCCTCGCCATCCCCAGACGGTGGGAGACAGCAAGACGAGGCAGCTGCCAGCGGGGGGGGGGGGGGGGGGGGGGGGGGACAGGTGTTGGGTTTACTCCTGGTCACATGACCCAGTGAAAGTAGCCTCACAAGGAGGCAAATCAGACTTTTAAATTATTTTCCTCGGGAGATTTGATGTCCACGTGAAACGTGTTTCAGTTTTTTGGTTCCTAAATTTGATAACTAAAGTGCCTGTTTGGCCACTGTGAAACATCGGCTTTTCTCATTTGTACAGTCTTTCTTCTTGAGTACAATGGTGCTGCTCTTTACAAAGTCTGCCAACTAAACTTCCTTAATTTCATCTGCACTTTTTTTTTTCCACATGTCTGTGTCATGATTCAGGAGAACTAACATAATTTGGCGACCACAACTCGACACAAAAATGTGTACCTTTGCCTGTCACTGGGGCTGCACCCTTGTAATTGTACCTTTTAAGATACAGAAATGGACTCTGAGGTGCAAACAGCATTAATGTACCATCGACGGTCCATTTCTGTACCTTAAAAGCTACAATTATCTAGAGCTAAGGGTACAATTGTTAGACCCTTGAGGATACAACCCCAGTGACAAGCGAAGGCACAACTCTTTACCCTTTTTTCTAACAGTACACTGATACAAAATACTGTTAGATAAAACTATACGTACTTGGAGGGGGAAATCTTTGCTTGACTCAGATGTAAATGAATGTAACTTGCCCACGTTTCACATCACTTGTACTTTATGTACTGTATTATCTGCAAAAGGTCACTGGGATGCATGCACAATTCTGGACTGGCTGCTGCACCAGAAGTATGGAAGGCAAAATCAATGGGGTAAAATTTATGGACGCTGAGTAAAGCAGTTAGATTTATACTGGCAGCAGGCTGCTGCTGATGCAAAACCTGTAGAGCAGTCTGACCAGGGATATGTCAGTTGTGTCCAGACAAGCTGCTACAGGCTGACATACTACCGCCCACCATGTGCAGTTGTGCTAAGCTTCCCTTGACTGGAGGATCTCAACCATAGCATGGAAGGCAGAGAGGCACAAAGTGGATGTTGATGTGATCTCACTAGGCCTTGCAAGCTTGTCATAATTATTCCACTGTGCTCTATGTGTGATTGTATTTTTAATATTCCTAAACGAAACATCATCTTCAGTGTCCAAAGCATTTGACGTGCCTGGAACGCTGTGAATATTTTTCATTAGAAAATCTATTTAATCTCGAAATGCTGTCAATCCACTTTAACAGCAGTGAATGTGTCCTAGATGTTAATGGTTCTAGATTATTTAGCAGTACAAAAGTGCTCTTCAAATCAGAAGATTGATTTGTACAGTTAAGTATGGAATTTTGGCGAGTTACCAGTTAAAGAGGCTGATGAAGCCAGTGTGTTAAATGGGTCTGAAAATAAAACTCCAGGCTCTTTGTACAGATGAAGATCAGAACACAATAAAAATCTTTATCTTAAGTATTCTGGTGGAAGCAGTCAGAAAGCGCGATACTGACTTCAGATAACATCGTTTTATCTCTTTATCGCTCCCAAAAATGTTTGCATGTTGAAGAAGCATCCCGTGTTTGCTGACAGATAGCAGTTTTGCGTCTGGTGTTTGGAACACATCTTCTGGCACCGTCCTTAAGCCAGATACACAGACAGAAGATCGCCAGAAAAGCGAAGGGGGCACCAGCGCAACCATCTCCCGTTTGCAGCCGGTGTTTCACGAGACTGGAAAAGCCCGAAGCTGACAGGAGATTTTTCTGTACAAAGCCGGAAAACCCGCATCTCAATTTCGCGAAATGCACCTCAAGCAATCAAATAATTCTTAAGTAAATTAAAATATAACAATTAAACCTTATATTTGGAGGGAGAATCTTCACTTCACTTTATGAATATTATTCGTCTATATGTCATATTACTTTAATAAGCGTTTTTAAACCAAGCACGATTCCAAGCAGGCCGCTACACCCAAAGGTTGAGTGACAAAACCCGAAGCGATGAAACTATGGTACCTAGTAAACCGGTTAGATTTATGCATACAAGCGCAGGGTTGTAAACGAATGCAGTTTCTGTTTGTAGAAATCACCGATCCCAGTGACCGTAAGGACAGGGTGCCTGCTCACCTCTGCCTGCCCTGTCATTTAGTCACATAAAGTGATCTGCGGCCGCAAAGATTGCCCTGTTAAGGAGCGCATAACTTGCAAGGGGCACGCCGTCGGACTGGCTTAATAAAACACAGCCTAGAGACACATTAAATCATTACTTACTTCTCTTTGTAATAACCTCTCGCTCACATATTAACATTTACGATTTCTTAGAAATATAGTCTTGAAAAGCTCTGTGCAAAACACCTTAATTTTACTGGCCTCTGCTTTAAT
Organism: Brienomyrus brachyistius; assembly: GCF_023856365.1. Taxonomy (NCBI): domain Eukaryota; kingdom Metazoa; phylum Chordata; class Actinopteri; order Osteoglossiformes; family Mormyridae; genus Brienomyrus; species Brienomyrus brachyistius. The sequence continues at coordinate 9,402,912 of NC_064539.1, read as the reverse complement.
GTTTTGTGATTTCCAAGCGTTCATGGTGGCTGCCAACGCGTTTTGGATAGCATATGGTTTTCTACATGCAGAGTGATTTACCTAAATGAACCCCTCAGAGGTTTTCTATCTTGTTCCTGTGATCCAGGGTCTCACAGTCCATCCTTGTAAATTTCATATTTATTGGCATGAGAAATCTAATGCCCTGAACTGCGCAGTGATTTCAGAGGATACGCATTGCCTTTCGTAGCCCGTCTATAGGTGATGAATCTAACGACATATTACTAATTATTGGAATAAAATGTACGAGAAACATCTTACTAAAGTCTTAGTGTATTCGTAGTGAATGAGCTTTAATGATACTTTACAGGTGTTATATACGAAACACGATCAGAGAAACACCTATCAATTTGATCGTTCGCAACGCTGTTGTTACTGTCGTTAAATGATTACAGGCTCACAAAGGACCCGCATATACATATGGGTGTGAACATTCTATTAATCCTATTTATATTTTTGTTACCTATTCAATAAAGAAAACTCCGAAACTCAAAAGAGCGATTATTATCATTATTGCTATTATTACTATTGTTAGGCCTATTATTACAATTGTGACCTCAATTTTTATTATTTACAATATTATAAAGTGTGCGTCATTGCATTTGCTGATGCAGTAGGGTTTATATAACTTAAGTTGTAGGACTCAGTTTTTAATTTTTCACAATGTTATTCACAAAATCATCATCATCAACAACAACAACAACAATAATAATAATAATAATAATAATAATAATAATAATAATAATACACATAGCAGAACATTTGTAGTTAAATTCCTATTCGGTCTACCATATGTCTTTGTAATGTATTTTTGTAATCTAATGTAATTCGCGTTGGAATCCATTTCAAAACGTTTTTTTTTTCACGGAAATTACCTCAAATTTCAAATTCGGACTCGAATAATCCGAGGCCTAAGACTGTAGAACAATAAGCACAAGCACTCTACAGCCGTTTTTTAAGTCCAGCCCGGCAAAGACGGACAAAGTAATCACATGTCACCTCATCAAGTGGTTCTTTTCTGCGAGTCACGGTAATGTTCATGCTTTAAGCTGATGTAGCTAATTTGTTACCCGTTTGAACAAAAACACGTGAACGTCATTCTGAGTCGCACGCAATGGCTCATAATAATAATAATAATAATAATAAACACATAAATAAAGAGGTCTGAGCTGTGAAATGTGTCAGTCATACTCAGTCCTTGCCTCCTTTACGTAATATAAGCATTTTGAATGTTTTTTGAATGTTTGCATTGTTTTGTACTCGATGGTTTGGTAAGTCTAGATGAGGTTAGTAATGACAGGCTACTTGAGAGTGCTAGTGATAACCTTTTATTTCACGAGTCATGGGGAATGCAGCAAACGCATTTATACTGTCTCAGAAAGCTGCAGAAACCACATCCGGCTTGACAGATATATATGACTTCTAAGTTGTTTCACAACAATAGACTGTTAATTATCGCAGTGTAGTAAAACCGAGATACTGCCGAAGCAGAAACATCTTCTCCACGAGTCCGCGGGACCCAAAACATCACTTCATCGCGCAGTTCATTTTAAAAAACGAAATGTACATTTATCCATTTGCCACCGCGTCCATATTCATGATAGATAAACTACATCATTTGCAAATGATGGAAACAATAAAGTAGAGCCCATTCTCCTTCCCAGTGGTTTCTAGTTATTTAAATTCTCAATCTGCATTCCAGCACATACAAATCATACACTCTTCAAAGTCCAGGGACTCCTAATAGGCTGTGAGGAGATCCAGATCCTCGGCTCGGAGGTGTTTTTCTTAATCTGAATATCAACGGCGTGATTAAAGAAACGAAGGAAAAGATATTCACGTCTGTTTTGAAAGTTTGGATGTAACAAGAACCTGCAGGTCACGATTTGATCAGGTAAGACCGTTTATTTATTTTACCAAATTTCTGCTGTTTCCCCTTTTGTTCTTTATCTCACAATAAATTCCGTATTCCGATAAATAAATACATTTCACGGGTTTTTCACTATTTACTCTGTCCGATGCATGCATTTTTTCAGTGATGATATTCACCACATTTAAAAATTAACGAACAGATCCAAAGTGACACCTCCGTAACGGAACAATCGTTGAACACTTTGCGTTACCGAAGCACATCAGTAAAATCCGACTCCTATAAGTTTCTCATAAACAGAGAATTGCGTCGAGCGTACACCCCGTTGCGATTTGCTTTACGTAAATCTAGCGCTCTCCAGCCGTGACAATAGCGTGCTAAATGAGCCTTTTGATTTACGTGTGCGTGTCAAAAGGCAACGGCGGTCTCCTATTGGCCAGGAGGTGCCTCCGAGGCTCCTCTTGTTCCTGGGCTGCGCGCGATTTACTCAATGACACCTAGGCGGTCGGTGTGGTCGGGTCCAGTCTGGTCTGTCAGCGCTGCACAGCCGCAGAGCAGGAGCAAAAACAGCGCAGCTCAGCCGTGGTTTTAACTCCTATTCAGCAAGTTCTCCACGCTCACTTTGACATCCCTCTTCCCCTGCAGGAGCAAATGGAGTGCTCTTCTCTTCTCCTCCGGAGACCGGCTGTTCTGCTTCAGGTCCTCGTTCTAACACTGGGCATAACATGCACCCAGACCTCCGAGGAGGAATTCATTACATGGAAGTCATATAATCCCCCCACCTATGGGAAGAAGCCTCAATGCATTGACATCCCCAGTGACCTGAAGCTGTGCCACAATGTGGGCTACAATCAGATGCTGCTGCCCAACTTGCTTGAACATGAGAGTCTGGCGGAGGTCAAACAGCAGGCGGGCAGCTGGGTACCTTTGGTGCACAAGGGCTGCCATCCTGGCACACAGGTCTTCTTGTGCTCGCTGTTCGCCCCCGTGTGCTTGGATCACCCCATCATGCCCTGCCGCTGGCTTTGCGAGGCTGTTCGTGACGGCTGCACCCCCATCATGGAGGCGTTTGGCTTCCCCTGGCCAGAGATGCTCTCCTGCAGCCAGTTCCCCAAAGACGATGAAATATGCATCTCCATGGGGCAGGCCAACTCCACGAATACCACGGTATTTTCAGGTAAGGTGCGACTTTCCGTGACCGGCATTCTGCGGCAGGTTAAGCCACGTTGGAAATGCCTGATTCGCCTCTCAGCAGACCTGCAGTGGGTCATGTCTGTGGTGCTGGCCAAAGCACGTATAGCAAAATTAGCTGGCCAGACTTACCTCTTTGTTTGTGACTGGATTGTAAGGTGTGAGTGGCACACAGTATGATTGATACTCAACCATTGATACTCATCCATAGTTTGTTAACTTGCAGGGTGACGGATTTGCAATACTTTTAGTAATGCAGAACCCTGCAAGATTTACGCTTTGAACTACTCAGAAGCACATAAGCCTGAAATTGTGTGAATTTCATTTTTCAGGCATGTATTTCTTACAAATATTTCTCACATAAACATTCTCACATTCGCAGAAATGGCCTTCATGTCCATGGCAATGGCTTTAATTAGGGGTCAATCAGAAAATAATTTTTATGACAACATTTCCACTAAATGTGTTTTAAGCTGTGTTTGGCAGTTTTTAATACCTTTTTCTTGGTGGGGGGGGGGGGGGGTCACCAAAACCCAGGGTCCTGAAAAGCAGTTTGTGAGTATCTGCCTGTATTAGGTCAGACAGCGCTCTGTCACTCCCGCTGGGAATGGTACGGCTGTTCTCATTGGCCGCACAGCAGCCCATTATTTGAAGTGTCCAGCTCTTGCCATCTTTCATATAAAATCTCCAACATGGTTCTAGGCCTACAGTGTTTCCTGGAAGAACAAAGAGGCTCGTTTCCAGAGCCTGATTTTATTTTTACTCCCATAAGTCTCATCTGAAATCAATATTATATTTGTTATCTAAACAGCTGGTAGTCATTCTCTTTTAGTCTTTTAGCAGGCTGCTTTGGGGGGGGGGGTGGTCTTCTGGTCATGTGATTTCTGTACCAGAACATGGGCACCTACAGTCGAGCACAGCACTCAGTGCTGCTGGCTGTAATGTCAGGCAGGAGCTGGATTTCATTACCTTGAGGGGTTATTCAGATATGAAAGGTAACTTCCCAGTGGTCCCCTTGGAGGACTGGCAGAAGGAAGAAGTGAGGGACAGCGTTTGTTTGTGATTCACAACTGATGACTTTGTCACCGCGAACTTGAATGTCTGTAGCAACTCAGCACCATAAACAAACATCAAAAGCTGAAAACGGAAAATGTATCTTGTTGGCCGGTTTTGGGGCTACGAGGGTCATGTGACTTTCCCATGATGTTAAGAGTCTAACTGTGTTCAGGGCTGTTTGACTTGTTCAGCCATTCCATCTGTGTTTATGTTAGAACACTATCCCAATCTGGTCCCTGGGGATCTACAGACGGTCCGCGTTTCAGCTGCGGCAGCTGGAAGGAAGCAAAAATGTGGACTGTTTGACAGGAGCGTATTCACAGAAGCTGGGGGTGGGCAGGTGGAATTCGGATCAGAGAGCTGCACTTTGGTCTATATTGTAAACGGCTCTATATTAATTAGCAGAATGCTGCTTTAGGTATCTCACAGTATCATCCTTAACCATTTTGCCTTGTTCCTGTGTTAGATAAGCAACAGAGGTCATGGGTGGGTGATAATTTATGCAAATCTGATGCAGATGGCAAAATAGCACCTTTTTAAGGTTCAAGGAGCGTTTTGTTTATCAAAGCCTTCTACACGCTGAAGCAATTTCCAGCAAACGGCTCATCCCAGATACTCAGTCAAAGGCGTCAAGCCATTTCCTCATAAATAAACAGTTTTACCGCGTTTATCTATTCAGATATTATCCACATCCTCCGCCCTATAGCACTTACCTTTTCGTGTAACTGTTCAGGATGAAGTTTGAGGGTGAGTAACTGGTCCACGATACTTAACCAAAAGATTATATCTGTATTTTGGGGTTTTAGAAAAACAGTTTTCATTTAAGCTATGCTGCCTGCTGCCATATGATTCAGAATGGATGACCTCACACAGTCCACATGTTCTTCTTATATTTTTGCCGTCTGATCCACCATGGAGCACAGCAGTTCACCAGAGTGACAGAAATGAATCCAATTTACAGCCGTGTGGAGGGAAGTGCAGTCGTGTCCTTTTTATGGGATGCTATACACACCCAACATGTATAAGGCAGGGTAATAGCTGGCTGTGATCGTGGCTTTAGCAGCATTTGGCTTCTGTCCCAGGTGATAATGTCAAAAGTGGGAGTTTCGTGTACAACCGTTTGGTTGGACGTCACCTGGCCTCACTCTGCGTTCTGTGATAAGGGAGGCACTCAGCTATGGGGGGGGGCTTGAGAGTCGATCCCTAGTGTGTCTTTTCAAACAGGATGATAAAGGGAGAGATGTGACCCTGTATCCTGCTGAACCGCTACCCGGTGGGGGCTGCTGGGAAGATCTTGAACCTTGGAGATGCATGTATGCCTCAGACTATTGATGTATGTATCAGACATGGGCCACGTAGTGAAAATTAACCCCTCCCTGCTTCGGTCGGCAAGTTACACGTGTGGGTGTTCGTTTTTGTCTGAAGATGTACATCAAATGATCTGTGTCCACCTGAGCTTCATGTCTGTGTGGTTAAATTGCTTCGACATGCTTTTGTCTTACGTGTTTACATCTGCTTATGCATCTTGCTTGGAGTTTACACAGGGGGGGTGATTTTGAATCCTCCTGTGCAGGTACAACAGCAGAATCCTGAGAAGTGAACCTGAAATGAAAAGTCCAGCCTTTCACCGCAGCACCCCCACAATTCTGTGGCATTGAAATGTGTGCGATTTGACACAGTTTCGAAACATTGTGCTTTTCCTGTACAGTAGTATAGGGCGGCAGATGTAAAGATGTTTTTGCGTCTCCTTGTAATGTATTTCAGGGCAACAGGAAAATACAGCTGATGGTTCGTAGTTTGGCTTTAATTCCCAGAATAATTTCCATTCTGTGTACACATATGGTTTGAAATCGTAATTTATCTAGCATCTCTGGTTCCAGAACTGCAGCTCATTTAATGCAGGTGGTATTTGGCTCAGCTGGTCCGGACGCTGTGCCTGCAATCAGAAAGATTGCCAGTTCAAATCCCAGTTCAGCAAAGTTACCTCACTGTTGGACCAGTTGCTCCATGGACTGTCTGACTCTGCTTTCTCAATCGCACGTCACTTTGGATAAAAGCATTTGCTAAATAAGTTGATGTACAGTTGAATGCGACACAGTTTAATGCACCTATTCATGAAACGTGAGAATACAGAGAAGAATCCCAGCTGACATGGACTAGTGCTTCGGCATGTTTTCTCAAGGGGAAGTATCAGCACGTCATTGAATGCGTGAATGCGGACAAAGGGGAGCGTGCAAAGGCGACAGCCAGGCCTTGTGTGTTGGCTTAACTGGACAGGCCATTTGTCCGCATCTCATACCGAGCCCTTCCTTAATTAGTACACTACTCACTGGTGCTGTTAGCCGTTTAGGTCCTTGATGTCTTTATCACCCTTTTGACAATGACATACTCGGTTTAGTGTGGAGAATGGTCGAATTCAGCAGGCTCGTGCCCTCCTCCCCCCCCCCCCCCCTTCGTGACTGAACTGGGACCTTGTGTATTGCCTCTCTTAACACCTCCCCCACCATAACACCTCCACCACCTTAACACCTCCAATAAGAAGCGGCAACCTTTAGTTCATCTGATTGGTACATAGAGATACCGTTGTTTGGCGTTTGGATTATCTGAAGGAAAAAGTATATATTCTTTATGTTATTCGTTATTAGTAGGATTGCACGTTGAACTTGAGAATTTTCAAATGGAACTTACTTAAAATGGAACTACATAATGCATATTTATGCAAGCTGATGCTAATGTTTGATGCTAACATAGCATGGCGATTGTCAATGACATGCTAGAGGGCATTTGCACATAGTACATCAAAATGTACACTGTGTGAAATAAATTTCTTTGGTTATACGTCACTGTTGCTCTCCAAACCTGGTGACACCCTCACCGAGCTGACCCTCCTATAGTGGAAGCCTGAAACCTGCTGAAACAGCCCTGTAACTAGTGCCTCTTCGCGGTACGGTTTGGGTACGGCTTGGTTCGTGTATGCTGGTGAAAAAGTACCGTCTGAGAATGACCCAGTGGCAACAGAAGTGCAGTAAAAGGAACATGTGTGTCCCTGCATTTTGGAAAGAAGAGAGGAAAAAAGAGAAAAAGAAAAGACAAAAGTGAAAGAAAGAAAGAAAGAAAGAAAAATAGAAGGAGAAAGAAAGGAGGGGAGCAATTGTTATTATTGTATTCCTCAGACAGGGAAAATATGGCTAGTAACATTGTAAAAGCTAAGGAATGTCGACGTCTGACTATCTTCCTGAGTCTCTCCTTCTGGCTGCCTCTTGCTGTGTCCGTGTCTGATTAGCAGAGCCAAATGTGGCAGGTCTCTCTGCACCCCTGAGATTCACCAGCTTTCCCCATGTAGACTTGGTGAACTAAGCCAAACCTACCCCCCGTGCCTCAGTTTTCACTCATGCTGAGCAGACTGCATGTAATTTACGAACTGAACTGCTGCCACAGCCGGACATCTTAATTCAGATGCGATTCAGTAATGCTTCCTCAACTGTACAACAGCAAACAACAGCCTGGGACTTGGACAGGCTTCTAATTCTACTGCTATGCCCTTAACCGCCATTCCCCCTGCTGGCCCTAGTGGGTAATGCTGAACTGTGTCCAGTGCTGTAATTACTGTAATTCTGCGAGTCAAAGCAAGTAATAAACACCCAAAAAGGAGTTTTTGAACATAAAACTGCAAACTTTGAAGGTATCTTAACGAACAATGCAGTAATAATGTGCAGTTTCAGGCACCTTCAGAGGAGCCTGATGAGGTGTCCAGCTCACATTGGCACACAAACAAAGCTCCAGGCGCTCTTTATTGTTCACTTCCCGAACACACTCCTCCCAGCTTGCACAACAGGGGAAATGCTTTCTGAATTTCGTTATGGTATCGCAGAAGTATTTAGGATGAAACCTCTGTGCCGGAATGAGTCTCGGTTTGGCAAGTACATGGAACTTTAAAACATAAACATCCGAATTTGATCAGGAAGCCCACGTACGTTAGCGTGGAGTCCCGACCAGCCCCCCCTCACCCCCGTTTTGGGTGTCGATGTCAGCGGGCGGCACGGATGAGGGTGCTAGATTTGCATCTGCTGGGACAATCGCTGCCTTCTGTGTTTTGGAAAGCTGCTGGTTTGTATAGACCAGCCAACAGGACGGAATAACACAGGAGCGGCATCCCCCCTACCCCCTCCCTCAGTGCCCCCCTCCTAACCATATCCCCATTTCTCCCTCTTTCACAGACACAAAGCCTGTCTGCCCACCATGTGACAACAAGTTGAAAATGGACATCATTCTGGAGCACATGTGCGCTAGTGAGTTCGGTAAGCCACCTCGCCCCCCCGCCACATTTCCAGGTTCCATAGCAGGGGAAAGGGCTTCGGCGTCTAAATACATTCCAAGAACAGAGGACCCTCATAGCCTCCAGTGAGATGCTTCACCTGACTTGCTTTGGTGAAAATTTCCAGCTGTATAAATAGATGAAATTGATTAAATGTTTATTGAGCAAGAATATAATGGTACTTCATTTGCCATTTGTTCAAGCAAATGCTTGGTGTTTGGCTTTCACGTTTCTAGTCTTCCACTGATATGAGACACACGGATATGTAGGCGGCTGCAAAGCTTGGGGTTAGAGTGCCATTTTTTTCCAGTATGACGGTGCTGTTTTCACAGTTAAGGCCCTTGCTCAAGGGCCCAATCATTATATGATTACTTTACTGGCCATGGGACTCAAGCCAGTGACCTTCTGGACAGAACTGCAGAATACTCACCCACAGTCATATCCAACCCCAGCTTTTGTGCCACAACACCCAGGGAGCTGGTGAAGTGTGGGGCGTTACCTGTGATAGATGTCACATGCTGGGATTAATGGGAGGGGCTTTTGGGGAAGATCCACATCCTGTTTGCTCAGACAGATGAAGTCCCACCTTCAATGAGTAATGCGCCGAACCGTTTCCTGCAGCAGGCATGTTTAATTTTTCAAATTAACGTGACACAAGGATTTTCATAATTACCGATTGGGCTTGACAGTTTGGCCAATCAGCTCAGGACGAGAACAAAAAAAAAAAAAAAAAAAAACTGGGATTAAACCTAATCCTGCGAGTTTCTGCAAGAGGAAAGGGAGAGAAGATTAAAATGGATCACATGTGTTATGACCTCAGCAAGGTAACAAAGGACCAGAGGAAAGCATAGATACCAAACTTTGTTGTGTTTGAAGAGCTTAATGCTTGGTGCTGCCTACCTCTCAGGGGCCTAAGAGTGACTAAACAGACAAAGCAGCCCTTTACCCCTGAAGGCACACTGTCTATGGAGAACTACAGATCTGGAACCAAAAAGAACTTCATGAGAGATCAAAAAGAAACTTAAAATGTTTCTCTTCCCCATCTCTTGGCAGTCCTCTCCCCCTTTCCCTGCTTAACGATCCCCCCACCCCAACATCCTCTGCCCAGTCAAGTGAGATGCAGGAGTGTGGAGGACTGCCTCTGATTACCGAAGAATTTACGAGACTTTGAGCAGTCTTAAGTCGAGCCATTTCATCAGGTCTCAGTGCCTGGCAGGTCTGGCCAGGATGGGGGGGGGGGGGGGGGGGGGTGAGCGCACCTTTCTTCTGCCATGGTTAGTGGAGGCAGGGTAGTGTGCATGATCTCCCTCAATCTGCATTCCACAAGATGCCATGTAGATGTCCCGTTGCCAGGTCTCCTTCCACGGTGACGTTCCAGAGGGTTAAGTTCTGGGAAATCTTTCAGTGATTCTTTGTTTGAATCCGGGATTCACAGCACAACTTTTGGCAGATTTAGCAGATGTTTTTACCCAAGTACGCCTAAATAAAACTCACTCTGAGATACATGAGGGGCATGAACGACCCCAGAGGTATCCAGCATAGGGGCAAAGAAATATCCAAGTGCTTCGCATGGAGAAGGTGTGAGTGTTGGGAGGTGCAGAGGGAACACGCTGCTCTTAAGGGTCACGGTCTGGACAGACTAGCTGTGGAGTCCCTTATAAGTTTGGGGTCATTAACTACAACCCCCACCGCTATTTGGGGCTTGTTCTGTAGCCTTGATAAAGCCATGTAAAGTTCCATCTAGCTCTTTAAAGGTGTAATACCCTGTGACGAATGAATTGGGTGTAATTCCCCACGACACTTACACCCTTCATTAAGCAGCTGTCCTGGGCAATAAATTATGCCCCCCCGGCATCCCAGCAGCTTTTACTCCCTCCCATTTGGCCACCCAGGTCAGTTTCCACCTCCTTCCCAAGATGCAACTTACATTTGGACATGCAGTTCAGTCACTGAAGACTCACTGGGCGGGCCAGGGCTTTGGGGGTGGGACATAGAGGGACTTTTTTTGTGAAGAGATGGTGGCAGAGAAAGTCTGATGTCATAAAATGGAACCAGAATCCCATTTTCAGTACTTTGTTGCTGTGTCATTGTGCCACATATGATTTCCATCCTCCGTCCTCTTTCCATATCTTCCATTTGTTTTCAATAATTTGCATCATAGTTATACAATAGTAGAATGTGTGTGTATGTGTGTTTCTTACGCACAACATGCACGCCCTTAAAACCATTGTGAAACTCAATGCAAATATGGTAGCGAACAAGAGCTTGGCATGCAGGAGATGAAAGGGCACTTTTTAAATACCTCCATACCTCCAGTCTCCTCATCATCCCCCCATCTAATTGTGATGGATAGACTTGTGCGTGAGTGTGCTCATAGTTTTATTTTTTTAAAATTCAAGGTGCTAGGCCTCAAAAAAGTCAGATTTTGCACAATAAACTCATATTCTATTTGTTTTCAGCAACAATATCGGAACCCATCGTCTTTTAGCTTTGTTTTGCCAGGAATGTTCTTGCTAATTCTTTGAGCAGAAATGTTCCTAGAGGGCCTGGATGTCACCCAAGGACCCAATGGTGAAATTACTTCGTTTGGCACAAGATTTAACCTGGACCACCACCCTATTTTATATCATATTATCCATCGTTGTTGCTCTGTGTCATTTTTCATGACTGCTCCATGACTTATGCATGGTTAATGCATGATTTCCAAACACAAACAGTGTATTTGATTTACCATTTGGTGCTTATGGTTTTCCAACGCAAAAACTGATTTTTTTTTTTTTCTTTTTTTTTAAAATAAGGTTGGTTTTAACATTTGGCCATGGAAATAGCATATATTTGGTAATAGGCAATGGGTAATAGGCAAACTACTTGGTCACACTAACAACCTACTGATGTTCACTAATTGAGAACATTGATGTGTAAAACATCAAAAAGCACAGCTCAATAAAAATGTCATTTTTGTTCCAATTAGTGGCTTCGCTTACAGGTGAACACTCCTCCAAATGAGCTTAGCCGAAGTCCCAAACAAGAAGCTCTGTTCCTACGCTGGACGTGAACGGGCCTGACAAACAAAAGAAACAGCACTTTTAAAAAACAGAGCAGTTTGCCAGACTAAGATTATTCCTGCCATATGTAGAATTGTGGGCTTTAGCAAAATCAGGCTTTGGAAGAGGAATTGTGACCCAGCATTCGGGCTCCTGCGCTGACAGCCCGTTTATGCTACTGGCATGGCTTCGGCACGCCCCAGTGCCTGTCCGGTGGCAGGTGGGGGCATGTTATGTGGCAATTGCCCCCAACCCGGCTCCAAAACTCCATTTACAAAACAAGTAGTAGCTGTGACCTGAAGGTGCACAACTAATGAATTAATGACTTAATAAGTGGTGTGACACAATGAATGACCTAATGAGTTAACAAGTAAGGCTGTACCATGGATGAATTACTGTGGCTGGGAACAGGATTGGGCATCTTCACGTGGGGGAAAGAGGTATGTTATATCAGACGGCACAGTGTGCTGCTCCGTCTTACTGCGTCTGGCTGTGTTGACTATGTTTTGCTGTGCATTTCAATATTTTTGGCCACTCATAATTGTTGTGGTGCATGCATTTTGATGTACAGGACACTGCCTTGTGTTTCGCTGTGTTACAGTGTCCTGTTGTCCCTGTGTTCCAGTTCGGTACAGAGCGCTGCCGTCTGTTTTCCTGTGTTACAGTGTATTACAGAGCACTGCAATGTGTTTCCCTGTCTTACAGTGCATTACTGAACATTGCAGTGTGTTTCCTTGTGCCCTCCTTACCTCACTGACACCTAATGCTTAAACAGCCTGCCTCTCAAAGGGCCTTCTGCTGCTGTTAGTGCATCACAACGAACGTTTATACTGTCCAACAGGGCTTTGTATTTTTGTTCACTTACTGGGCACAAGGACACTAGTGATTTCTACTCACTAGCATGATGACTGCGCAAGTCTCGACGGGGATTTTCAGGTCAGATTTAATGCTGAAGGCTGTTAACAATGAAATGAAAAACACTTTTCAGAACTTGACCTGGACCAGAGTTTGGCTTGGATTTGTCCAAACAGGCAAGGCAGGACCTCCAGGCAGTTAAGTCCTACACTATAAAAATGTTACAAGAGTTGACAGTGAGAGGGTTCATTCAAAGTCCAGGCAGAAAGGCCTACGCAGTGTAAAAATCTTAAGCTCTACTGTGAATAAACCGCATTTTTAATTCTTTCTGGGTTGCCAATGGTATCGCTATTCATTAAGTGTTACAGCTCGAAAGATAAAAGAGGCGTGGTGATGTTCTTTAGTATTATGCTCCTAGTATGGTAAAAATAGTACACATCTCATTACATCAAACAAACATTTATACACACAAAGTTATGTTCAAGCTTTACAATAATTTGAATTGTGTATGACTATGAGCATGTTCTCTCCACAGCCAAACAGTGGATCCTAAATGAAATTTCAGATTTTTGCTGACTGTCGGTGATGCTCAGTCCCTGTCCGCTCTGCACCTTCTGGGTATAAAGCTGGACCAGTAAGGTAGCGTGACTACAGCCAGTTTAATGAGATAACATGACCTCGAAATCTCTATCTGCTACACCATTAAAATTAAAACTGTAAAATTCCTTCTGAGCAGTCTTATTTTAATTTTCCCAGATCAGCATATGTCAGATCACTGTGAAAAAAGTTTAATACATCATATAAAAATTATATTCTGGAAAAAAATTTATGGGTGTCTTTTGACGGGTGAATCATTTAAGGGGTGAATGAAAATAAAAGTCGGTGTTGATTTAAATTTTGATTCACCTTTAGAAATTCCTGAAATGAATTGTCACAGTAACCAGCACAGGGGATAAAACATGTGTGTCTGAATTTCGTTTTCAGCTCTTGATCAAAATAAATTAAGGTTTGTTCAACAACAACAAACTTTGTTGTTGACATGGTCATATGTATATATATATATATATATGTATATATATATATCTATATATATATATATATATATCTATATATATATCTGCACAGTCAAGTCTACCTGTATAGATGCATGCTGAACTACGGCAGGGATGCTTATAAGTGTGTTAATTATACTCCCCATCTGTTCTGCTTTATTTCTGTGGCTGGGTCTCATCTAGCGGTTTTCATTGAACCAGTTTCAACATAGTTCAACAAGACAACCTGTGTTAAACACAGTTCATTTAAATGAACAATGCAACAGTCGTGTTATTGAATTGTGATGTTGAGACATAAATACAATGCTTGCCTTCCATTGATAATGTAGTTTTAAAAATAAGCTCTTTTGCAAAACAATTCCACATAAATCTAGAATTATGTCCATTAAACATAACAATCTATTTTGTAATGATTTGTAACTATTTCATAACTTCCTGTCCACGTTATCGATCCACCCACCCTAAAACCCATAGCTGCATAAAAAGTGAAAGATCTTCTTTAGGAAAAATAAATTAATCCTGCTTCAAAATTAAGATATTGATGCTTGATTGAGAATATATAGAAAGTTATGAGGTTTCTTTGATATACGCATAATTTGCCAATATAGAGTGAGAAAGAGCTTGTATGGATATAAGCCTGTTTTTGATCATATTTTATGTCCATAGCATTTCCCTGTTGTTTTATATTTGCAATGCTGTACAGAAATGTATGTCAAGTTTGGCTGTTTTGCCCTTAGAGAAAAGGGCATTGTAGTTTCTGTTTAACAGACAATAGGCCTAATCAGAAACAGTTTCAGGTGCACAAATGTGGTGTTGGTATCGGTGATGTGCTATTTGTGAACTTTTTTGTTTTGTATGCAATACCGTGTCAAGTATTTCGCTAAAACAGTATTCACTGCGCTGCAGGCAAAATGTTTATTGTGCGGTAGCAGATCAGCATGTTTAATAAGTATGACGTTAGTGCCTAGAATTACCACAGGCGAGCTTTAATGGTACATTTTTAAGTGACTGAGTCATAGGCGTTTTTAAAAACTAGCTGTTTAATTGGGCTGATTGGCAGGATGAAGACATCTGCGAAGCATAAACATTGATTCTAACAGGCTTTTTAAAATACCCACTTGGATGTGGTCATGCTTTAATGCTCGGTGTTTGAGGAGAGTGTTTCCGTATAGTCCAAAACAAGATGTATATTTAAATTTTATATGTATCTGTATACGGATGTGGTGGTGCAAATAAAGGGAGGAAACGATGTAAAATGTGATAATGAACATTATGTACAGTATCTTATGCTCAGACACACAGCAAGGCAGTGTGCACTGCCCAGCAGAATTACCACTGCACACTGCGTTTGTGGCCCTGTCACCCACAGGAATCGTTTGCCGATCCCCATAACTTGCTGTCTGCCAAAAAGATAAGTTCATGAACTAAACTTTCTGCTATCGGCTGTATTTTTGTTAATGTCACATTTAATCAAAGCAAAACTCCGTCATTTTTATGTGGTTTACAATGTTCAGCATTGCAAGAATCCAAACAGAATCCCACATATTTAGTTTTTTTCAGGCAATAAAATGGGAATAATGGGTAGTAAAATTTTATTCCCCATCGACATATTTTTTAAACAAGACATCTAATGCATTAAAAGCAAAAGGCCAGTTTTATGTGCATGAAATAATATATCTTTACTCAGATATCTTATGAAAGATATTTTTGAAATATAATTTTGGGATGCAGTTCTCCTTTAAGACCAAGGAGATGCCTGCCTATTGTAAGGAAATATTGAATTGCGTTTTAAGAGTCCGGCTTTGGACCTCAAGATTTTGGCTGCCAGGGTAGGTGTCACTCTAGAAGATAGCTGGTTCTATAAAAAAGGTCAAATGTACGTTTTATATCTCTTAAAATGGTTTAAAATGTTTAAGAATGGCCTAATGTTAATACAGTAACAATAATATAAGTTAGGTTTTTTTCTTCACATTGTAATATATTGCTTTTGTGTTAAAAAATTCACATAGTTTTTTATTTGGCCATTGAAAGTGGCCCTGTCCCTTTCACTATAGGTACACGCCTTGGAGGTGGACGGCACAGAAGGTCTGTTCTCGGCCATGTGCTCTGGAGTTAACAAAAGCACCCGCCTCTCTTCTGCCTCCTCACAGATAAGGGAACTCGTTGCGGGTCTCAGATCCCCGGTTCTCTAGGCTCAGGTCATACTCAGAAGGGCAGCTTGAGGTCACAAATGGGTTCTCATTCGCACCAAACCTAAAACCACAGAACTTTAAGCACTTTCCTAGAAAATTGAACCTGATTATGAGTCATTTGTTTTTACTCGAAACTGTGATTGATCCTTGTGTACAGTGCTTATACAATCGAGAGGAAATTCCCCCCTGTGCAAGGACAGCTTTACCAAACAAAGAGATAAGTGTTCCAGACTAATGTTTAACACAGCGCTGCTTAGCGCATGATGAATTCCCAAGGGGGTGAGGAAAACTCCAGAGGTTCAAGGGCAGTCATTGGGCAGGCCATGTGTGAGCTGTCCTCATCCTTACTCACCAGGTTCAACTTATGAACAAGCAGCTGCTTAGATCGTAGGCCATATAATAATGAAAGCATTGGTAAATTCTGACAGTGATATATATCTCTTACTCTGCGTTTAATTTAAATGGGGGTAAAAAAGGTTAAAGGTGACCATTTTTACGAATAAAGCTCTAGGGGAAAGTCATTCCTGTGATGGAGCACTTCCTTGGACAGGGTGAATGTTTGATTTGCTCGCTTGTACTTTAAGTGAAATGTCAAGGAGAGGCTACTGTGTCAGCTTCCGTTCAGGTGGAGGGTTAGTTATTGAACCATGGGGGCCAGGCTTGGAGGATGAGAGATTGAGAAATGCTGAGCTTGGGGATGTTGGGCAGGAAGTTGGTTGTTGGAAGGGCTTATTTCCATTCCCTAATGTTTTGAGTTGAGGAGAGCTCCTCTGACTGAAGGGGATGAAGGAACTGTGGCACGGTCTTGTGACAAGAAGAAATCAGAGGGCAGGAGAGATTAGAGGGACACAGAAGTGTAGATTGCCTTTCACTGTTGAAAGGAACCAGGGCCACAGTGAAGCAAGCCAACCAAATTGCCTTGCGTTTCAGATAACACCCGGTCTGGTCCACCCTGATGTGTTTTAAGGTGAAGGGTCATCAGATAACTGGGTGGTACATGGCCCGGGTTAGCTCAGGGGGACTCATGTTATGTGTCTAATCTTCGTTCCTTTGTTCCGATCCTGGCATGTCCAGGCTCCTATTCAGCGGCCTCGGGCGAGGCAGACCTTTCAGGCGTTCAGCGGTTGATATAGGAGAGGCAGGGACATATTTCAAGTGGTGATCCCTTTGGTTACATTACGGCTGGAGGTGCTGAGAGACCTCCATTGGGAAATAAATTCCCCAGATAACGGATTCCACCTTGATGGTTTCTTCATTGTCAATTCAGTCAGAAAACAATACCGGATACCTACCTCTGTCTCTCTAAGCCCGTTTCCTTAATTATCTGTCTCTTTCCTCTGGGCAGAACTCCTTTTTGACTGATTGAGCCCATTGTTGAACTATCTGGGCTTTGGCATTGACACCCCTTGCACGTGACCCCCTCTCACCCTCAACAGTCTCACGTGAAGACCTTTGCCCCCTCCTCCAGGATCTTGCAGCTTGCGTTCTAATTAAAGCACTCCCCTGAGCCACATTACCTCACCATATCCATTGTGTAACTTTTCAAAATGACTGGAATGTTTATACTAAGGCAGATCATCTATAATTGATCTCAATGGTCTAAATTGACTCTTCTTTTGAAAGCAAGAACTTATGTGTTTGTAAGTGAACCTTTAACAGCATCTTTGAACAGAGTAATACGACCCACATTACAAATGATACCCTTGCATGCAACCCAAGAACTGAACAGAAAACCTAGAATTTGCTCAACCTTCCTGTGAAGTTGATAATAGGATAGGAAGGATGATATAGTTCATGTCTGAGTTCTGACGCCTTGATCATGGCTTCCTTCATGAGTATTATTAGTACTATTGATAACACAGTAATTTCTGACATGGTGGCTGGACACTTGCTGATGACTGGGGAAAAAAAACGCTGCATGAGACAGTGGGGGTTTTGAGAACCCTCATTTCAAAGCGTTTCTTTATACACTATGAGTCTGAATGAACCTGGGGGTATTTTGTAAGTGTAAGACTTTGATGACTCAAGCTTTGATAATTTGTCCTCGGCACATGTAGCCCTACCTTTGTGGATATCCGATCAGAAGATGACCTCATTCCTGATGCCTGCTGTTTTTTTTTTTGCTGATTTCTCTTCTAGCCATCAAGACTAAGGTAAAGGAAGTGAAACTGGAAAACTCAGATCGCAAAGTCATCCTGCATAAGAAGAAGAAGGCACTGAAGTTGGGAAGCTTGAATAGTAAAGAGCTGCGGAATCTGATGCTCTACCTGAAGAACGGGGCCGACTGCCCCTGCCAGCAGCTGGACCCCCCGACCAACAGCAACTACCTGATCATGGGCCGCAAAGTGGACAAGAAGTACATTCTGACGAATATCCAAAAGTGGGAGAAGTCAAGCAAGGAGCTGAAGAAGGCAGTGAAGAGGCTGCATACCCACAAGTGTCCAGCTTTCGAGACGGTCTTCAAATGATCAGCCATTCTGCCATCTTTCGAAAGAACTTGCACAACCTAAAACGTTTGTCTTCTGCTTTTTATTTTTAAAGTATATATAATTATATAAATATTCAGATTTTACTCTTGTAGCAGATTGTACCTTTGCCGTGTATTATTGTAAGTTTGTTGGCCTTTCCTTGATTGATTGTATCATACCATGTAACTTGCCAGAGATGTGACCGTGTCCCACATCCAGGGGTGATGTGATGGTGCTGGACGAGGCCGAGCAGCATAACCTCCTGCCTCCAGCATTTCCAGTCAGACCAGTGCTGGACATCATTGCTAACATTAGAGCAAACTTGATTCTAGTATGGACTCCTCGCTTGATGGGCACCTTTTTGTTTCCTGTCAGTGTTTCTTAGCTGTCAGTTCTTTATGTATTAACAATACTTCCAAAAGGTTTGAAGTTATACAGATAGTATTCTTGCTGTCTAGCAGCAGGCTGTTTAATTAATGAGTTGAAAAGGAGCAACTCTGTGTCTCCTCTTTTGCGGTTTGTCTAGACATTAGCTCTGGAGGGATTTGTTAGACTTGCTTGGTTTGTTTTCAGCCACATCTGTTGCCTTAGCTGGGCCTTGGGAAGGGTGTCATTGGCAGAAAATGTTTTTTATTGTCATTGTTTTTCACTTGTGCCGTCCTTAAGTGACATCAGGATTACATGAATCATGTGACATGAGACACTATTCACACAATAGACGACTATATATAACAGTATAGGAGTACAGCCTGGCTAGCGGATGTATTACCGTTTTAATACATGCTTCACTTACACTTATTCATTCCTATTGTTTTCGTTTCTTTTCTGTGATTCACTGTAACTTGATTTTCTCGCTTAAGGGGCTTGATGCATAAAATTAGTGCTGCACTACGATTTTATTTGAATCTTCTGGAGGGGTTTGCTTTCATTTTTTTTTTCTGCCTGTCTGTTTGTGTTTTTCATGTTTGTTATAAAGTACCTGCCAATACTGTGAAACACTGTTAAAACTTTGTTTCTCCCCCCCCCCCCCCCCGAAAACTGATTGTTTATTGCCAAATTTTTATTCCAGTTGTTTCCAAAAAGTCATTATCCTGTTGTAAATAGTGACTTGGCAGGAATGTTGTTTTTTCGCTTATGCATGAAATGGTTTGACATTGTCGGTGTGATCATTAAGCAAAAACAAACTAGTTAACCAAAGGTAACCAGGAAAAAAAAAAACTTGTGTTATCCTCAGGATCAGCCACACTTATGGCTCTGCTGGGAATTGCGACTATGGGCGACTAGCAGTTTCAGGAGAAATTGATGCCTCACAAGTTTATAACACAGTTCTGGGAACTCTGTGGTGATGCCCTGGGGAATGGAAAGGTCCACCCAAGTTAAGAATGCTGTGCCTTCATCCAGTAGTTCCTGAGGTCAGGGTAGCACTGAATCGCATATCTTTCCTACCATCTTCAACCAAGAAAAGCTGCCAGGTGATCTTTCACATCAGCAGCCTGTGACCATGAGGAGTTAATTGGTGATGGGGTTAATGTCAGTGACCTCACAGTCTGCCTCTGTGCCTGCAGTGGGTTTAATGGAAAGACTGTAAAGGCTTTCAGAGTGGCAGTCACACACAGGCTTTTACAGTGGTTAAAGGTTTTGTAAAACCCTGGAAAAAAATCACCTTTGCTCGTGATTAAAGCCCAAACTGAATTTAGTTGCTGACCATTGGCTACCACAACGCACTGAATGTTAGTGACCCCCGTCTGGTCAACTGTGGAGTGAGCAGCATAATCTGGTCTTAATTTAGTTCATAACTGAACTTTGTAATGCATTCCCATTAAGAATGTATTGTTGAATAGAGTCAACTGATGGTGATCAGGACTTTGGGGTGTATATGGTGGGGGCGTTCCTGTTAAACTGAGGATACACTTTATCTGTGTCTGCAGCATCATGCAAACACCCAGTGGATCTAACCTGAATTGCAATGGGGCCTGTTACTGTGTTTGTTGCCGACTGTTGGATTGTACATGAAAAGTCTAAGAATTATAAAAATGTTGAAAATCATGGAATAACTGTGTGGGCCTTTCCCCATGAATTCAGCCTTCAATGAGCTTATTACATGACACCGTGACAAAGAGCTGTGAAAAAGAAGAGTTTTTCTTTATTCCTCAGATTTAGCTCTTTGGGGGCTTGTTACCTGCAATCTGCCTGATTATGTTCAGCTGTTAGGTACAATAACAGCATCAATACCCACCACATATCATTCTGTCCTTATCTCCTATATCATTTTTTGAATGTAAATTAAAATAAATAATTCACAAAACAAATGCTAAAAGGGACTGTTTTAATGCGCACTTCATTTCAGTTCAATCTGTAGGTTAATGAATAGATGAAGAAGTTAGTATAGTTAGGATATATTAGATGATAAAATAATAAAATAAACTTACATGCAATGAAATACTTATCATGCAAAACATGCATATGCCACAGCATTGTCTGCTAGAAATGAAGACTTCTGGTTTAAATCTTGAGGACCCTGCTTTGAGAAAAATACTCAACTTGAATTTTAATAAAATATAAAGCTATACAAACGCAGTGACACTGAGTTTGCCTTTGGAGAAAAGCTTCAAATCTGCAACTAATAGTACAATCAAGAAAATATGACACTGATAGCAAAATATTGGCTGTTTTCAGTGAAATGTAGAAATAGATGTTTAATTTGCTAAGGGCATGTTGACAGGATGAAACGATAAACATGGTACTAAAAGAGGAATAGAAGGTGGCGGTAAATGTGTTTAGCGCTCTGCTGAGAGGTGCGTGCCTGCGATGGTGTGGAAACAGAGGCACCGTGTGCTTAAGGATGTGCAGGAACCTGGGGGCCCCCCGCTCCTGTGCTTTTCTGGGGAGCTCTGATTAAAAAGGTAATCTATCAATGCCTGCGGTGAGCTGTCACCCCCGCCGAAGCGCTTGGGGAGCAAACAGCCTGCTCATTGTGCTCCTCTGGCTCACTGTCGGCAGCAAGGCCGCCCTGGCTTGTGAGCCCCCGCCCCCATATGCAGCTTTTTCTCGGGGGAAAATAAATAGGCACAGTTAACCAGTTAAGCGTCAGCTTTGGGAGAATATTCAGTAAACTGGCTATTCACTTTATTGCTCTTAGGCAGGTTCAGAGTCTGTTCCAGACCTGGTCCTGAACCTGAACCTAAAGCTTGGTCCAAAGCCTGATCTAGAGTTTGGCCCTGAGCCTGATTTTGAGTCTGGACCTAAGCTTGGTTTTGAGCCTGATTTTGAGTCTGGACCTAAGCTTGGTTTTGAGCCTGGTCCAGAGTCTGATCCTGAGCCTGATTTTGGGTCTGGACCTAAGCTTGGTTTTGAGCCTGGTCCAGAGTCTGGTCCTGAGTCTCGGGGATTGAGGCAAATTCTTTATAAGTCACCTTCAGGCTTCTGATTGTAACTGGACTTATCAAATTCTTTATGAGTGATTTCTTAAGAAGCCTCCACCTTCTTGATTGTGATGCTAATGTAACAGCAATTTAAAAATGCTATGAACTTAATTGTTGTATAGTTACTAATGACATGTGGCTCATGTGCGTGTACATTTGTGTGGAGTTGTGTCCGAGATTCACTCCATGTACTTGCCAGCTTAATTTTTTGAGGCACGGTGTGTGATTCTGTAAGTTAGGGCTGTGTGCATGCCTATGATTGAAGGGTTGCTGGTTGAAATTCCAGGGTCAGTAGAATGATTTTATTTTTGGGCCCCTGAGGTCTTTGCTCCAGTTGTGCTAGGGACACAGGTAGGGGATTGTTTGATCGTGCTTTCTGAGTTATGCATTGCTTTGGATAAAATGTCCGATCGAAAAAGAAAGAAAGAAAGAAAGAAAGAAAGAAAGAAAGAAAGAAAGAAAGAAAGAAAGAAAGAAAATTAGGTAAGAGAACATTTAAATCATTCCATTTAAGATTCAGCCTATACTGCTGTTTGAGGTGCTAAAAATCACTCTTCATTTGTAAAATCATTCTGGTAACATTCTTCTCCTCATAGGGTTTGTACATTGTAAGTAAGGCCTTAAATATTCCTTGTGTCACTCACATCTGGCAGCTTGTGGAAGTGGTAGGTTGTGTGGGGCAATGAGTTCAGTAAGGGGCACACTTCATTTGAATCCAAAGTGACCATCCAGCTCCTGGTCTTCAAAAAGCCCTCTCAAGGTGCAAAGCTGGCTATCTGTGCCCTATATAGGGCTTTGAAACCATTCTTACTTTTCAAAAAAGAAAAATAACAGAAATGTAATTAACTGGAATCTTCCTCATAGACGTGAGTGACAGTCTCATGCTCAGCTTAAGCAAACACTCAGGCAGATACAATCAACGATCCTTTGTTCAGTTTTTTTGTGCTTTTGGTCTTGAACTTGGAATAACTGAATGTACCCACAAAGACTGCCACCCACGCTGAACGGTACATTGAGGAGACTTGGAATCAACATGCAGGCAGTCCAGCCTCCTGTCAACTCTGAGACACTTTAATTGGTGGCAGAAAGGTATTATGGGAAATTTGTTTCCATCACATCCCCTGACAACAATGAGCTGTTTGAGGAATAATACATACATATCAACATAGACCACCACTATGTTTGTTAATTTCAACCAATGAGATGGCATTCATGCAACCAACTCGGTCTGATAGTAAGCAGGGCCGTGTCAGTGCGGTTAGAAGTCGGGCACAGGTTGCATAATTTAAATGGAAAACCATCTTTTCGCTGCTGGGCTTGGGTACGCCTCAGTTCCTGTAGCAATGGAAAAGTGCCATTAGAGAGAAGAAGGGCTAGGGTCTGTTTGTTTAAATGGGATTTCGCAAACATGAACCAAAATGGCCTTTAGTTTCCATGGCTGAACACACTAGACACAAACTTCAGCAACCTGCGGATTGTTTAGTCTCCTTTTCAGCGAACGGCTGTGCCCCTCATACCCATCCACTTACAACCGGTTTTGCAACCGGAAAGTGATAGAAAAAGAAAACTCCCTTTTTACAATACATTTATTTAAGAGACACTTTCGTCTAAAACTGCATAAAAGTGAGAGAGCTGGGTCAGCCAATCCCTGGCACCAAGAGGGTAAGGGCCTTGCTCATAGGCCCAACAGTGACATCACTCTGCCAGCCACGGGAATCGAACCCGCGACATTCCAGTCCTGTGCAGAGAGGCCGACCCTGCAGAGCCTCACACTGCCCATTACTATTGTAAACTTGAAGCACTTTTGCTAGATGCTACTCTGATCATAGACCCCTCTCCTGACAGAGGGGTTCCACCCGGGGCTCTTTGAAACAACTGGTGGTGCTGATCAGAGGCTGAGCCACATCTGTTGTTTATATACAAACATTCAGGTGGTGATTAAGACCAAACTGGGCACCAGATAAAGGTCGCACCATATTCCTGGATGTTATTCAATTGAAGAGTATGAGCTAATTATTAAAATGCACAGGAAAATCCTGGTCCCAGCATGGTCGTGTGCTGATGATACTGCCACAGGATGGGCACGTGATTCTAACTGTGGACCACATGCTGAGACTGTGTGTATATAGCTTCTTGAAAGTACTTCATTTTCCTTGTATGTTTCCCAGCTGATCTTCTGGACAAAGTGATTTCCTCACCAGAACTAAGATGAATGGCCTTACTTCTGCACCGATGAGCTAAAATTTCATCGCCTGATAATGTTCATCCGGAGGCTGGAGTCTGCAGTCATCCCTTCAGGCCCTTTTGGCAAATACTTGATTCCGATTCCTTTCTTCTCGACTGTCACGATTCCTGCTTTAGATACTTTGGGATTAGCCGGTGTTCTCCATTCACTGTAGGCTCATCTCCAGCCTGTTGATTTATTCTTGTGTTAGTAGATCCTGCAGTGGCCATTAACATTCTTTCTTATAGTACTAAGATGATTTGTGAATAGTAGGGTGATATTTTGTACTGCACATGGCTTGTAAGCTTATTTTGTACTGTTTTCGAACAGAAATACTTTAATGATCGTCTTGGGGAACCTGGCTAGTTTTTGGGTACTTCTTCTTCTCCATGAGAGGAACAGACATACATTTATGTACAGAGCAAAGCATTGGTAACCAGACCTGATAGGCATATGGAAGTGAAGGAGTGTGGGGGGCAAAGGTCAGAGGGGAAAGAGTGCAGGTTCAACCAGTGACTCTAGAACAGCTGGGGATAAAAACTACTATGTTGGCCAAGGGATTCAAACCCACAACCATCTATATCCAGGCCCAGCTGCCTGGCCCCTGGGCTGTACACTGCAAAAAAATGGCCTTTCAAATTTAAGATAAGCTGCTTCTGTTTTGAGACAAGATGACCTAAAACCAGCAAAATTATCGCCCAGTGCGGTAAGAAAAGTGAAAATTGTAAGATTTCCTAAAATAGGATTATTCTTATTCTTAAGATGTGTTGTTAGTTTATGAATGAAATTAAAATGTTGTCTATATATAAGAATACTTGCTTGCTAATATATACTTGTTTGATTTTTATTTTTTGCAGAGCACACCACTCATACCCATTGTTTTATAAGGCATTACATGAGTCTACTTTCTGCATTTCTTTCAGAAATGGGGATGTTTGCTTAATAACATGGGCATGTCTTACGAAAAACACATTGTTTCGCTTACAAATTCTTTCCCATTCCCATAATTCCATTAATTCTATTACAGGTGTATTTTCCTTATATAGTTGATATAAACTTAATTTCCCTTCTTAATTTTACTGTAATGTTTTGCTTATATAGTTTGAATGAAGTTAGTCACCACTTTAATTACGTTGGTCGGTTTTGCTTATACATCTTGTGTACAGACAGTTTCTCTTTAATTACACGGGTGTGCTTTACTTATATAGTTTGTGTAAAGTTAGTCTGTGCTTCCTCATAACACATGCTGCGCATTTTCTACGTTTTATAGCGCTGCCTTTCCCTGCCTAGAGTGCTTCTCCTGGCCTTACAGGCTGAGACTATGGGAGTTTATAGTTAGAGTCCCGGGCAACACTTTATAAATCATTGCATTTTTCCCAGTCACAAACCTTGTGTTCCAGCTGCCTGTAACCCTGTCTCCAGTCCATTCCCAGGGCAGTGGCTTTCAGAGCCTTGTAGTTTCTCTGCTGCTAAATGCTTGTCCTGATTCTGAATGAAACATGGATTTTTGAACCTGGCCTGAGCCGAGTTTCTGCTGAATCTGCACCTACTTGTTCAATAAACCCAAAAAAGCAGATTCTGCACTAAATGTATAAAAATAAGGTGCATCTCATGCTTAGCAATGTCCCACCCTAATAACAGCTTTGCTTAAGTCACTTTTGAGCATGTACTGTAAGAGCGATGACCCACACTACAGTATATTACTAACTGGGAGAATGTGGTCAGGGAGCTGAAAGCATAGAGACAGCTTTTGCTGGACTGTCCCAGATCTGGGAATGTTTGCTGGCAATAATTAATCTCATACCTATTGCTTGGCCAGTTCCTCACACGTCTGAGATGCCAGGAATTTCCTGTTTTTGATTGCTGCCATCTTTCTATCATTTCAGCTGAACTGGGCCTGTTCCACGCTTCCTGTAGCAGGGGTCCACTAAGGGCCTTGGCAGACCTGTTTATTTGCATTGTTATTCTGTATTTGCAATCGTTTTTGCTTTTCATGATAAATTATAAATTATTTGCTCTGTAAGTGCTCTCACACAAACCGACAACTGTGCCCGTTCATACTTATATTTTAAAGTAGATTAGTTTCTTTCAAAGGTTCAAGAGAAATTCCTAGAAATCACTAGACACTTTTACAAGAAGTGAGTTATATTAGCCAGCCAAACTATAACTGAATGTTAAGAGAAGGTTCCAGTTTGTTTCCACGTTTACTTTCATTGCAGAGCTTGTCCAGTTGGGACTTTAGATGTACTTGTTTTGCAGATGCTTTTGTTCAAAGTGAAGTACAAGGGAGGATCAGACAACCAGTTCTTGGAGCAAATGGGGTTAAGGGCCTTAATCAATGGCCCAATGGTGACATCACTCATGCAGCCCAGAGAATTGAACTAGCGACCTTCCAATCACAGGCACAGAGTCTGGACCCACCGCCAAAGCCTGCAGTTCGTGTGCTAAGTGCTCTGAAGGTGGGCCAGCCTTCCATGCATGCATCGGCGTGCACGGGTATGGAACACTCGCGCATCGCTGGATTGTTACCGTAGGAAGAGACGCGGAGCAGTGTTTGTGTTTCCAATAGACCAAAGGAAGGCAAAGCCCTCCGCCTGCATTTCTGTCAGGACAGGCTGAGCTCGAACCACCTAGATTAGAAATGAAAAATGCCGAGATCTCAGAGAGTTTTGGTCTATTTATTTTACAGGTTTACATTTAAACAAGTTTACACAGCAAGTTTCCCAAAATCAATAAAATGCCATTTTTGGGAGTACATGAAACAGGGATTTATACCTGGCACCTGTTGAGTCTCACACCCCAGCACTGAATGGTGGCCTCCTTAACCTACTGTATGTACTATGCAGTATCTATCTGTAGTATACTTAAGAAACAATTGCTCTGTTGTTAGGTTAGCTGCGGTTTAACCCTGATTTAAAACAAGCTCAGTTAAACAGTTCATTTTAGGGTGTAATACAAAGCTAATACGAGCTAACAACAACTTTAATCCTATGACCATCACAATATTGCTTTTACATGGCTTACAGTTGGTCTGTTTGCAGTGTTTGTGCATTGCATATCTAATTAGCTCTTCACCATCTGCATTATTTTTTCAATAATATCTGATTTGTTGACATGTTTAAGTTATGATCATCTCTCCGTAAACTTACGCAGACAGCAGGTTTCAGACAAACCGCAGAAAAATGACCCCTAGTGCTGTTTATTTGAAGGGAACATGGAAATTCTGTTTAGGTTGAAACTCATTTGCGATTTAAACTGTAGAGGGCACAACAGTGGAGACTAATGCACCACATGACTTGCTGTAATTTTTAAAATAACAGAACAATTTCCCCAAAGCATTTTCAAACACAGGTGGGTTTTGTTAATAATATTATTATCATAATTATTCTTTATTAGTATTTATTTGCTCAGAGGACAGCTGGTCACTCTCACTGACACACTTGTGTACATTTTTCCCAATTTCACTTATTAAACTTTTTGGTATGAAATGTTATACAAATGTGTTCTGACTACCTGGCTGATTTCTAAGCCTTGTAGTTAAGTAGCCTAAAAGTAACAGTTAAATCCCTGTCCAGCAGTGAAGCACAAATATAGGGTCAGAGTCTCTTTAGTAGACTGGCCTGGATGTAAACTGCTCCAGTCTGTCCCTGGAAGCCACAGTTCCAAGGGGCTTGGTCATGGGCCCAACAGTGACATCACTCTGCCAGCCAAGGGAATCGAACCAGCAACACTCATTGGATTTTTATGATTTCTTAATGCCAGACACTTCATCCAAAACTGCAGCCAAGGTGTTAGTCAGAGAAAATTTGGACCCTGTCTGTGGGATGCCTTCCAGGAGCATCGCTGAAGAGGCCGTCAGACCATAAAGGCTTGACTGGAAATGGGTATGTCATGTGAAGTGGCTTGTGATTGGCCAGTATCTGACTTCAGTACCAATTGGTGCCCAAGTGCAGCCCCCGGCAAGCCGCCCCTCCCCCCCCACACCGCCGAGCAGCCCGTCCATAACAAAGGGAGACCAGCCTGCTAATTCATGATGTCATGAGTTGACCAGCGCTGCTGCTGAACAAATCCATCAGATCATCTCAATTTATTTACAGTTTAAGTGTCTTCACTTTTTCTTCTGAATAAATGTACTGTTCACTGCAGCTTCAAAATACCAATCAGCATTTATAAGCCAAAAGATAGGCAGTTATTTACTCTTCAGGATTTTTTCTCAGACAAGTGCTATAAATCCCAGAAGAACTCTTCCAGGCCAAGTGAGTCCAGCTTTGGGCGGTGCTGTTTCACAACCCACGGCCCACGCCGGCATGCGAGGGAGAGCACTGCACACCCTAGAAGAAGCTTCCCAGACCTCAGAAATCCAAATAGCATCAGGGCCTGGCACTGCTTACATGATATTTTTTGGCATGACGGTCACTGCTTCTGTGGGATTTTCGGTGCATCAGGCACCGGAGCTGCAAGGTTGGTGTGCCACCTGTAGAACTGCGGCTGCAGTGCACTCGTGCAGGGAACCAGAATACTAACCAGGATGTTCAAGACAGTTCCCATGATTCAGAGTAGTTTGCAGAGTCATTAACAGAACATAGATGCTTTTTGACAAAGTAATTCATTTTTAATACTGTGGACTAGCAAAGACAAAACAATGTTCTGGAACAATAAGACAAGCTGATAATCGTGAACATATTCTTACAGTAAATAAAAAGACCATGTGTATATCAGTTACATAATTTATCTCGTTCCTTATAAATCAACAACTAAACGCTTTATATTTTGCAATATGTGTTTTTGTTACAGAGAAGGACACTGTTCTTTCCCACAACTGGTCACAAGGTCTGATTTTGTCAATGAATAGGATGCAGGCACAGCAAGAGGTTCACAGGTCACACAAAAAGCAATTAATCATAGTATGTGGGAGAGTGAAAGGTTATGAAAGTGCGCTGCAAGGGTCTTGAACCCACAACCGCCTATGGCACGACCTTAGACAGACAGCAGCACACATCCTCATTCGGGGGGGAGGGACGAGGTCATCTGTAGTTGACTTGCTTTCATGGAAACATTTTTCAGAGGCCATAAAATGAGGACTTCCTGTTGGGCCTAACCTAACTTCTGCTGCCCGGTTAAATATATCCCCCGGAGGATGGAAACCAGCATTAAAATGTTCATATTTCAGGGAACCGGCTGCATATCTTAAAGGAGGTCCCTGTAATGGACCACATATGTACTCCTACGACAGACTGAGCTATGGCACACTTCATGAGCTCAATTAGATGGTTGTGCAAAGGCTCAAAATCATCCCTGTAGTTTCATCCTGCTGCTGCTCAGACTTTGGCAGTGCAGCATGTCACTGCTGATGGGCCGAGCAATTCTGCCAGGCGGCAGCGCTAATTTATTGGGCGACAGATCGAAGCTGGACTTCATCTACTCCGGACGTCTTTGTCTCCCTCCATCCAAACTGAGCACGCCCCAAAGTGGTTTTGCCCTGGTGGTGCCAGATCTGGATTCAATATGGACCTCAGTCTGCTCAGGTCCAAACTGTTTCATGGAACTCCATGTTATTTATCAGACATTTTCAGATTTAATTTTATTACTGGTTGGAAGGCCATATTTCCTTCTGCCTCAGATGGAGAACTTTCCATTTGCATGGATGAGACTTATTTACAGACCCTGAACATCGCACCCCACCCTCGAACATACGATACAGATTCAGCATTCAACGAATTTCACAGCACATTGATTTTGGGGGAAAAAAACACACATTTTGGGTTACATTTGCCAAAACTATGTCAACAAACTGATTTAATTGAACTCCGGTAGTTAGGAATTGAGTTACTGAGCAGTTAAGATGTGGAAAGGGGAGGAGTCACAGTGTGCCACTAATTAGATACCTGATTACAGGGTTAATAACATGTCTGTTTGCGTGGATAACTGACTAGCTTTATATATATATATATATATATATATATATATATATATATATATATATATATATATATATATATATATATATATATATAGGTAAATTTCAATGGGTCTGTTTATATTGGTGAAATAAGCCAGAGACACATCCATAAACTTGAGGAAACTTAATGTGCAAACACATCAGTATTTGTCTTCCAGAAAGCCCTGGAAATGTTGCCCACATAAGACGTAACTATAAAAGCCCGCTCCAGCGCTCTATATTAACTACATAGCAGAAATTCAGTTTCTACAAGGAATTTTATCCTTGTACCATTTTATCCCTTACGTCCTAAATCGATTCCTTGGTTGACATTGCATAGTGAAGCTAGTTATTTGTCTCCATCTGGTGGCCATAATCGGTACTGACTCTCTGGTAATTGGTTGGCTGCGGAAGTCAGGAGGCTCGAATCTGGAATTTCTTATCTTCTCTGCTAACCCAGAAAGGAGAGGAAATGAAATAACTATAACATTCTGTAGCCGTAAGGTCTAAAAAAACAATTTTGGTTGTACAGTTCACACCCGCTCTTGTTTTATGTCCTTTTAGTTTTTTTTTTACTTTTATTTTTTGCACAGCATTGTTTGTTCTCTTTAAACATCAAGCAGGCCAGGTGCTCGGGACATGAGATTTCATATTTTTAAGGTTATGTTTAACGTCTTAGTAAACTGACAGAATATAATGCGCCCAAGTCATCTGGAGCTTGGCCCAGGTCGTCTAATCTGCCTGAGCACCATCAAACTGAGAACATGTCTGCTGAAACATCTGAGCATATTGCATGTTATCAGGAACGTAGTTTATTACTAATTTACAGAAAAGTAGGCCGTATATTTGAGGGTGGTGGCTCATTTTAACTTGTTTTTAGCAGGTTCTGGGGGATGCAACAGAAGGAGGTGTCGCATGTCACTGTCCGTCTGACCTGAGTGGTTATGTCAGCGGCCAGGTTCATGGGACCCATTTATCATGAACTACAATATGGCAGGGCCGGTGTGTGGTTCTCCTGCTGGGCCCTGTCGGAGCAGACTGAAGACAAGCACACACTGCTGTCCCAGGCCCTGCTTCAATATTAATATTACTCAGCTGTGCACATCTGCACAGTTCACACCAGCACTTATTTCCAGAAAAATATATCATTAAAAAATGTAACATTATAAAGCACCACTGTTTGCCATGACTCAATGTTTGGTTTAGTTCAGTGTTTCTCAAACTGGTCCTCGGCGACCCCCAGACAGTCCATGATTTTGCTCCCTCCGGGAGCTAGGAGATGGTGGCCACCTAGTGGCGTCAAAAAATACAGCAAATGGTTCATGAAGCATCTTCTTGGCCGTCTTTAGCAGGAACGCTTTTAACACATCCAGTGGAACCCAAAGACACCTAAAGCAGGTAGGGATATACTTCCTAAATACTCAGCATGGAGGCACAGAATTATGCTAAAACACATAAAATACAAAGGCATCCAGGCATCACTAAATATAAACAGATTTAAATCAGGTGGTACTGTACTTAGGAGGGATCAGGTTGAATTTAGAACAGGGATTTGAAATCTTTTTGATCAAAGGTCCGCATCTGATTTTTGTTCAAGTCAGAAATCCGGAACAATTTTCAATAACAAAACCACATTGCATGATGAATTAAGTACAGGTCTGATATGTTGTGCATGCGCACCATTTGGTGCTTCTACATTGTACGTTTGTACTTCAAACCATATTAAGCCTTTTTACATAAACCATTTTGGTTCATAAGGTACATTATTACCTGGGTCCGGATTAACTTGTGGTTTGGTCCACATCTGGACTTTGAGAACCGCGGCTGTAGAACATGCAGTGGACACAGTCCATCGCCTTAACGATGCCGCCTATGGAAAACACAAAAGAAACAGAGGTCAAGTAAAATACCTTCACACAAATGTAATGTTTTGTTGGTCCTAATTACTGATGAATATCACAAGAACACAGGGCTGGTGTTGGGTGACAAGAGATTGCAGATATGAGAACAATACTGTGCTATGTTCCTAATTTGTGTGATTGCAGAGCAGAAACTATTGTTATCTGTTACTTTTAATCATCTTCTTATCATTCTTATTCAGCCTGCTGTTTGGCATGCTTCTCCTCCTACAGTTTGTGAGATGCTGACCCCAAACCAACCTTGACTGCTCTGATTTGTGTTTGTGTATAGAGTGTTTGGATACACACACACTCGTTCTCCAGATTCAGATTTTTTTTTGACCATTAGCATATCATGGGATTTTTGAAGCAAAGATTTTCTGACTCCATTTCTGCTTTTGCCTGGACTTGAATGTCCCCAACATGAGCAAAGTTCTAATGAATCTCGGCGAGTGGATCCCCCTTGGGGTAATGAGGTATTGCTTGAGACCCCAACATTCTCAGGAAGTAATGGATTAGCTTTGACTCTAAATCACACCCCTGATCTGAATGAATCCGCACAGGAAGCCCATAATGCACAAAATATTTCTCAACAAATCCTTTAGCTACAACAGAGGCCATCTGATATTTCATTAGAAAGGCCTGGGCATAACAGATAAAGTGATCAGTTACGACGAGCACATTCCCAAATCCTTGTTGGTCTGGCTCAAGGGACAGGAAATCAATGCACGCTAGATCCAGCGGTCCATTAATGGGTGCCTTATTCAATGGTGCCGCTCTCTGAGTCTTGCATGCAATATATCTGCCACAGTATTGGACATACTCTTTAATTTCGGCACCCATCTTTGGCTAGTTGAACCGGTCCTTGATAAGCTCTGATGACTTCTTTGATCCAAATGACCACAGTCATCATGTAGAGATTAAAGCACCATTGGAACATGCATTCTGGGCAAAGAAAGCTGCTACACTTTGGTACCAAATGCTTCTAGCACCACTCTATAGAGTAGACTACTTACCATCTGCAGCCTTGGCCACTCTTTCCTCAACAACATCATCTCCCAATCCCCCACCCGGAACATGAGTAGGTAAATGTCTATTTTTGACTGACCCCTGAACTCGGGTTACAATTGGGTCAGCACCCTGAGCTTTACAAGATCAGAGCTGCTTATCTGTCCCAGGCATCCCACATCCAGGTGTGCTGAAAAAGCACAACAATTAGGGGCTACTCCCTGTAGGACCCCAAATTATTCTTCCCGTTTATCTTGGGTACCTTTTTTCTCTCCACTGAGTACTTGTTTGCAGAGAACCTTAATACTTTCAGAGGAGATCTCCCTCCACTCATTATCACTGAAGAACATGTTAATGTGTCTGCATCAATGTTATTACAGCCCGGATGGTACTGAACGGTAAAATTATAGGTGGACAGAGCAGTGAGCCAGCGATGACCTGTTTGCATTTAGCTTTGCAGTAGCACATATATGAGAGGATTGTTGTCCTCATGTTGCTCTTTACAAATAATCATGGAACTTATTAATTACAGTCCATTTCCAAGAACTCAAGCTGATGGACAGGGTAGTTCTTCTCAGAAGAGCTGAGCTTTCAAATGGCAAGTGTGACCAGCCTCAAACCCTCTGGATACTCCTGATTTAGTACTGCCCCAAGTCAATGGCAGGTGGCATCGATATGCAATACGTAGGGCTTGGTTTGGTCTGCAAAGGCCAAGACAGTTCCATTAATCAGACAATGAATTATTTGCTTGAAGGCTTGGGTGCATGACTCATCCCATTAATTCCCAAAGGGCTCATTTACTTTGAAATATGCCTTCCTGTTCTGAGCTCTAGTAGCTTTCCTCCCCTTGTGGGATGGAGGATAGCCTTTGGTTAGCTCAGTAAGGGGTTGACTATGATGGAGTAGTTCCTTGTAAAACAATGGTGATAGCCTCAAAACCCCAGGAATGACTGTGGAGATGGAAGGTCACTTAGATATTCCCAAGGAGCTACCGCCTCGACCTTTGATGGATCTGTGGCAATGCCATATTCCAACACAATATGAACAATATATGTCACCTGTGACTGCCGGAACTGGCAGTTGTCTATATAAAGTTTCAAGTCATTCTCCTCCAGTTGGTCCACAACTTTAAAAGGATGTTCCATGTGCTGTTCTAATGTCCTTTCAAAAACAGATCATCTACTTTAAGTACACAACCACCTCCAAGAGGTGCATGTTGCCTACTGCCTTCTCCAAGTCTTTGGAATGTCACAGGAGCCCCTATAACACCCTGCGGCATCTTCTCAAACTGGTAAAAAAAAACCCAACAGGCAGATAAAAGCTGACTCCCAGTCAGGAAGTTCAGGATCCAGTTGCAGAGGAAGGTGTTCGGGCCCAGTAGTCTCAGCTTTCCTATCAGATGCTGAGAAATTGTTTTGAATGCTGAACTGAAATCTGTGAACAGCATTTTCACATAAGTGTACCTTTCGCCCAGGTGGGTGAGGGCCAGGTGAAGGGTGGTGGTGATGGCATTGTCTGTTGAGTGGTTGGGACGATATGTAAACTGAGGGGGGTCTATTGAAGTAGGAAGCTGTGATTTTTATGTATTTTGAGCCCCTCAAAGCACTTCGTGATGATCGGTGTGAATGCGACAGGATGGTAATTAAGGCATGACACTGAAGACTTCTTTGGCCCGGGGATGATGGTGGTGGCTTTATAGCATATTGGATTGTCAGTGGTGCTCAAAGAGATATTGAAGATATCTGCGAGGATATCTGCCAGCTGGTCTGCACGTCACCTGAGCACACGAGTCTTTTGTGGATTGACTCTGAGAAAAGTTCTCCTCGCATCAGCTGTGGTCAGACTGAGCACCTGGTCATCAGGGGGCAGGGAGGTCGCCCTTTCTGCTATGTCATTCTGTGCTTAAAACCTTGTGTAGAAGTGGTTCACTGCTTCTGGAAGGGAGGCCTTACCGTCAGAGACAGGTGGAGATGTCCTGCAGTTGGTGATGGCCTGGACATCACCAATTTGGGGTCCTTGTGCAATTAGCTTGCAGTCATTGCTTCACTGACACTAGGTTCAGGTTTGAGCATATTTCAGCAGGTTCAACCAAACTATGTTCTGTGCACTTAACTTTAAACTCGCACAGCCTCATTCAAAGAGAATGTAAGAAAAAAAAATATATATACAATAATATTACTACAGGCTACATTGGGATTCATGAGGTCCTCAATGTACTCTTTCCACGGCTAAATCCTGTGCTCCACAGTGCTCCATCCCTGCTGCAAATTCCATAACCTAACCAAGCTCGGAAACCTGCCTTCTTCAGCTTGACGCCTCCCATTACTGCTGGTATCCACCAATGGGTTCCCAACTTGGCATCGCAACAGGCAGCAGCAATCTTACGGCCATAGCCCTGCATAGCCACTTTAATTGCCCAGTGTCAGAAAGCTCAGCCTCAGTATATTCACAGATCAGATGATATGCATACAAATTCTACCCCCGATCTATAGCATAGGGTGCTCTGGTTCCAGGTACACTTATGAACGCTCTTATTTTCAAACCTGGTGTTTGTTTTGGACAAACCCTGGCTTGCAGAGAAGTCCAATAACAGAACACTGCTCGGGTTCAGATTCGTTCCTCCCAATCACACCCATCCAGGTTTCACTGTCACTACCCATGAGAGTGTTAAAGTCCCCCAGTAGAACAAAGGAGTCCACATAGGAGATGCCTTGCAGCAACCCATCCAAGATCTCCAAGAAGGCCGGATACTCTGAGTTGATGTTTGGTTCATACACACACAACAGTCAGAGGTCCTTCCCGAACTTGAAGTCGAAGAGAGACAGCCTTCTCGTTCAATGGGTTGAACTCCCCCGTATTGGCAACGCACTGGGGGGCTATCAGTAAATGCATACCTGCCCACCACCCTCTCCAGGTGTCTGGTTCCAGAGCTCGAACCATGTGCCTAGATGAGCCTGAATATATCTAGACAGTATTTCTCTACCTCCTGCACCAGCTCAGGCTCCTTTCCCACCAGAGAGGTTACAGTCTATGTCCCTCTTTCATCCATCCATTTTCTAAACCACTTATCCTACTGGGTCGCGGGGGGTCTGGAGCCTATCCCGGAAGCAATGGGCACGAGGCAGGGAACAACCCAGGATGGGGGGCCAGCCCATCGCAGGGCACACTGACACACCATTCACTCACACATGCACACCTATGGGCAATTAAGCAACTCCAATTAGCCTCAGCATGTTTTTGGACTGTGGGGGGAAACCGGAGTACCCGGAGGAAACCTCAGGATGACATGGGGAGAACATGAAAACTCCGCACACATGTGACCCAGGCGGAGACTCGAACCCGGGTTCCAGAGGTGTGAGGCAACAGTGCTAACCACTGCATCACCATCTGAGCTAACCACTTTGAAAGGGCAACTGTAGGCAATTTTAGCCAGAGTGTCATGCCCGGCTCGTCCGCTCCTCGTGTGTGCCACGCCCCCTGATTATCCACGTGTGCTTCCCCGATCTTGCCCAGCTGTGTCCGATTATTTTCGCCCAGTCTTGTCTATTTGAGTCCACGTCTTGCCCTGCCTTGTTGGCCGTTATTCATCTTAGTCGATGTTAGTGCTAGTGATCTGGTCCGTTCCATTCCGTTCTGTTCCATCCTGCCCTGCCCTGCCCTGCCCTGCCCTGCCCTGCCCTGCCCTGCCCCACAATAAATCCCCAGTTTCCCCTGACTTTCGCCTGCCTGATCCTTCCTGTCAGCCTGCCCGTCGCACACCCGCCATCCTGACACAGAGTATCACCTTTACTGTTTCAAAAAATGCCCACGGATGTTTTATGACCTCAGAGAGTGATTTTACATCTCAGTCAGTGGACGGCACCATTTTTACAGCAGTGCTCCTGTCACTGCACTGGGGTCCTGGAATCAACACTCCACCCGATGGGGTAACCTGTTGACCACACCAGCACCTCTTCCAGCAGCAACCCAGCTTTCATAGTTGGTCTCCCATCCAAGTACTGCCCAGGCTAGAACCTACTTTGCTTCATGTGGATTACCTACCCCCAAACTGCAGGAGGTATGGCTGCAGGAGCTACATGATGAAGTCAATACCCTTTGGCTCTGTGTACTGCCCTCACCTACTGAAACCAATGGAGGTCCACAGACCTAATTTACTTCTTTCCTTGTATCATTCAGCACCAACGATTAAGTTTCCCTGGCTGTGTGCTGAATTACAAACATAAAATACGAAGTACTCGTACCTTGATTCACCCTAAACATTTTGGACTGACAGCATAATATGTTTAATAAGATTTCATTATTTTATATATTTTTGGGGTAATACGGTAGATTTGTTTACCATTTGATTAATTGCTGTTGATCATTACCTTTCGTAATACTGCCACGCGGAAATTGCATCACAGGGAATAATGTGTTAAAATGATATTTAACCCTGAGCAAGATTCAAGCAAGACCAGGAATGTGGATATTCCACATAAAGTAGAACTTCCTACTCAGACGATAACTTTTTTTTTATATATATCAAGGTCCCACATAACACGTTCACAGTGTAAGAATTGGTCGGAAGGTGGCGCCAACGATTTGGCTGCAATAACAACCGACGCAAAATCTCCGCGGTGCGCCAAGCATCCGACGACCTCTGCAATGTAAGAGTTGTGAGCTGAATTTTTAAAAGCATTACCTTCTTTAGTTCGGGTATGCCGTGCTTCTTATTGGTCTTTGTGAGCTGATATAATATTTTCCACAATCGCGTTGAGAATCGATTTCTTACATTTCACTTTAGAATGGAGGATAAGATCAACATTTTATAATACCAAAGGGGCAAACAGAAATAACAATAATACAGGCTTACGTTTGCAAAATATTATATTTGAGAGTTTAATGCGTAATTATACTGTAAACCCTATTAAAATTTTGCAGAATTGCAAAAACACTTGTTCGGTGTTTCTGTTGTATCACACTGCATTATACTGTGCTTGTTTCATTTTTATCCAACCATACCTTTTAATAATATACAAAAACATATCAAAAACCGCGAGAACAAACACTTGGCATAATACGACTTATTTAATTATACTGTAGAAATAATAGATAATTCAAAGTTTTATTTTATTGAAAATTCTGTTTTTGTTTTTTCCTCCAACGAAGGCTTAGAAACCCAAGACATTCTTTCTAGTACAGCTCCTAGCAGTCCTGGGAAGCATGGATTTGCACTGTTAAATGCGCGCGCAACTGATCTGCGTAGATCGCTTCATATGGAAAATTGCCTCCCCCCCCACCCCCATACTCATTAATAGTACATTCAACGCGCATGACCAAGCCCTACTTTGACCTAGAAAGTGATCTTGGCTTGTATGCGTATCTGAATCAATCGAGGCCTCCAAAAAGCGAAATCAAAGTTAATCAAAAAGGCTAATTTTTATTTACAATAATGGGGAAGGGAATAAACGACATAAATGTCAACATTAACGCAAAAAAAAACCAAACTAAGCTCATTTGAGGAAAAGAGTGTCCGACTATTAACAGCAAATCCCAATAACTGTAATACATAAAATGCAAAAAATATATAGCTTACAGTAGAGACTGGTGCCACGAATACACCTGTACGGTCACTCACCGACCTACCTGCTGTAGACTCTGGCGCGCAGCGGTGGTCTATTACAATTCAGCAGCCAATGACATTGCAGCGGGGCGGAGCCACGGCAGTACTACAGTACTGCGGGCTCCCTCGGTACATCTGTATGAAACACACGCTGGAAGTCAAGGCGGTCAATGGATTACACAGTGTCCCTTCAAGTGCAGCATCAGCTGACGGTATTCCCCAACAGCTTGTACCACGGCTACAGTTTGGAGTTACAGGTATGATTCGTTCTTGCCTAAGTCTTCTAACACATCACCTAACACATCACTAATGTTTGCAGTTAATAATATTTAAACTGTCATCCTTCTACCAACTCAAGGGGGACAAGAAATAATATTGATGTATTAGCCTTCTCACTGTGCCTGTCATTCAGTTTTCATGTGAAAATGAACTTTCTAAACAAATGTTTGTGTTTTTTGGGCAGATACTTGTTACGTATTCTGTGATACATATAGTAAACACAATAAACAGACAACATTCAAGGACTGAAATCAAGAAGTTAGCTCCAACTGATAATTATCATCTAACACGAGGTGCACCTAGGACGCTTTTTTCCTTCTTATCTTCAGTTACGCTCGGGGATGTACACTAAACGCATATTAATATGATGCCCACCGGGTGCGCATCTAAATTCCACACTCGTGTGAAGCCCTCGGTTTAAAGTACTTAACACTGAGCTGTACGTGTGAGCTGGTTAGTGCTTACTGGCAGTACAAGCGGTGATCTTAGTAGTTTACGGAGGTTACGATCACGGTAGGTAGAGCGCACATGCGTCATGTTCGTACGCACGAGTTAGCGTTTAGTTATTTACGGGGCTTCCGTTAGTCATCAGTGATATTTTGACGTAGATTTGTGAGTAAATGGTCGAAAAGGCTTTGTTTTATACAGAGGAAATCACTGGAAATTATCCAGATGTATTCTGTATTAAAATCAATGTAGCCTGTTATTTAATGATAATTGGACAGCCAAGACAGTGGATGTGTATACTTGCGTATTAGAGGTTACTGGACGGCTGTGATCTGTCGCACGTATAACATCAAATTCATGTCAGTAACCTGTTCCGCGTTTAAAATAGGGGCCATAAGTATTTGCTGTCAGGAGATGCTGAGGTTTCCTTCTTTATATTCCGCCCGACCTTCTCTAAGCACCTGAGGACACGCCGCCTGCAGATTGTCCTGTGTGACCTAAATAAAATGTTTCAGTCTTCAGATCGCAGGCGGGTCACGAGTTTAACGAAGATGACAGACTGTGGCGGGTTTTTCATCGCGTAAATCACCTTGGACCGTGCGCCTCTCACTACTGCCCATAAACCGAAGAAAATCACGTTCACCTGCTGTGGGACAGATGACCTCAGCCGGGGAACTCGATTTACTTCTCTCAATATCTATACGCTCAAATACATGAGTTATAAGCCATTATAATCGACACTAGGCGACAAAGTACAAGTTTATACTTTAAATGATGAAGGGTGAAAAATGACCTCTCGCTATTTACGTAGTATATATTTTTGCAGGCGAATCATTTCGATATCTCAATCTTCAGCTGTGCCGTACGATGAATGCTTAGTCAAAGCTTATACCCCTGGAGAAAAAAAGTTTCAAGCTATTTTTGCGCTTTTTGAGTTTTCCTGCCAACACCGGTCAGGTTATTAGCTGTATTTGCAGTTGCGAGCTGACTCCTCATTCTCCGCCAACTGGTCCGACAGCGTGATGCTCAATTTAGAGTCGGAGCTCCGAACTGTACACTATATGGTTTTGCGGAGGGGTTAGTTAATTTTCTGGAATAAGCTATATTTTTCAGTTTTCATGTTAAAGCATTCTATTTGCATTTGGGAAAATGGAAACGGGTAAACTTATAAATCGTCGATCGACCTGCCCTTCGAAGACCGTTTTACTGGAGGTAATCAGGTCCGCGAAAATCAAAGGGTTGGGAACCGATATTTTAGGGGAGCGTTTCAAGTGAGGCACTAAAATCTACACGATAA
Source organism: Brienomyrus brachyistius (assembly GCF_023856365.1). Taxonomy (NCBI): domain Eukaryota; kingdom Metazoa; phylum Chordata; class Actinopteri; order Osteoglossiformes; family Mormyridae; genus Brienomyrus; species Brienomyrus brachyistius. The sequence goes on along the minus strand of NC_064539.1, from coordinate 9,362,715 downwards.
CAGCGCGCCCTGGGATCCCAGACGTGTGCTGTCAGTGTTACTCGAATGGCTGTCGAGTTTCTTCTTTAAAAACCTCCAGATATTGTGCTCCCAACTTGCTAGACTGCTATATGTGCGTTAGGAGACAGAAGTTTCCAAATGTTGTAAATGGCTGGTACTATCTATGCTCACAGTCCCGTCACCCAGGGACGTTTAGGGGCATTAGGGGGTCTTGACAAACCACCACCTTTTAAGTTTAAACCGAGTTAAAGTGTCTTTAAGGACAGAGAAATATAACAGCCACTTATGCAAAGCTTGCTCTTTTTTTAGAGCTAGGTATGAGCGTGGAACATTTGTTGGTTGTTGTGATAATATTTTAAAGCTGTGCTGAAAAAAAAATATCTGACTCACTTGTTCATCACTTTGAACAAAAGCTTCTGCTAAGTAAATCTTTCAAACAAAACAAGAACCTAATAAGATAACTATTCAAATTAGGAGACAAAGTGCATTCTGGGAAAACGGAGTGGTGTGGGCTAACAGATGTTCTTGGGATAGGTCTTGAGATAGTTCTTGAAGGTGGAGAGGGAACCTGATGACCGGACATGGCTTAGTTCTGTTTATTGCGATAAGATTGCCTGTGACTTTTCTGGCTTTTGCATATGCCTAGTAATGTGACTGGATGACATAAGGTCTTCTATGAGATCCCAGAAATTCTGCTGTACCCTGAGAGAAAAGCCTTAAGTCTTAATTCAGACCAACAACAGCCAATGAAAGATGAAAATGTCGGTTCTTGTCTATAAACTGAAATGTGCTGGTGAGCGCACACTACAGACATAAGCACGGTATGAAGTAAAGGCTAGTCGTGCAGTATATTCTGTGGAAAACTGCTTAGGAGCCTTTAAAAGTCTTTCAAATTCTGCAATAAAGCCCTAGTGTAAAGTGTAAAGACCCACTCTTCACACATTATGTGATCTGCCCACTGTGGACAGCCCATAATAGTGTGTTTATTGATTTTTTGAAAGGACTTTTCGATGACGGTTAATGGTGTTTCACTCTAGGTAGCTTTGTGTGTTTATCCTCTGGAGATGGCGTCATCATGAGCATAGCCTAGCTGTTCTCAGCAGGGAAGCCAACCATGCAGGGAAAATTTAATAACCCCATTTAACCAGAGCCCATTGCTCTTCCTGCCAGACCTCAGTGTGTCTGTGTGGTGATCTTGAGAATTACAGACGGGTTAAGAAAATTAGCATGCTTGATGCTCAGATCGTCTTCCAAATCGATAGCGATAAAGTGTATCAATTTGCCACTGGGTTGATGGTGACACAACTGGGCTCAAATAGTTTGCAGAAACCAGATTAATTGTAGGATTAGTCAAAGACAAGGATACAAAGCACCCAAAACCCGACTGTCCTACGTATACTACAGGGTTTTTCACCCGACGGTTCCTGGGTCTGTTGGACAAGTTGCTGCATGAATCAGATAAATGCTGGTAGGACTCTGGAACAGTGTGAAAGGGCTATGGGGTGTTAGGGTGTAACGTCCATGTTAACGATACTGCTATGTGCCATGTCTCCTCACACTGAATCACCTAACTTCATGGTTTACATATTCTGGCGTCCATAGTACATATATGTGCATGTGTATGTGTGAATAGATGGATGATGAATTCTCAGGGCAGTTGTGCTTTAATTGTGAAGTGTTACATAAAAGGAAGTTTGGCTATTGTGTCTTGCCGGACGGTGGAGGCTGTTCCCTCTTTGGCAATGAAATAAATGTCCTGCCGTTTCTGGACTGAGAAGCCATCTCTTGGTCCTTTCCTTATGTATATAGACATCGTTTTTGGTGTTACTTATATATATATATATATATATATATATATATATATATATATATATATATATATATATATATATATATATATATGTGTGTGTGTGTGTGTGTCTCCCTTCACATTGTGCTCTTGTGTGTGTGTATTGTCTGATCTTTCATTTTGGCTTGCTTTCTTTATATTTACAATAAACAAACAAAAAAACGTCTATAATTTGCCCAGGTTTGTGATGAGATGAGGAGCCAGAAGCCAATCAAAAACCAGAACGCAGCATTTAAAGACAAAACTAAAACAGACAAGAGGGTCACACAGGATGCTCAGAATCGTCAAGGCTGGGCCTCAGGCAGTGCCTGCTGCTCAGTGTATACTGAGCCTGGGATGTCTTAAGGACCATGTCCCATGCTTTCCAGGTGAATCAGATGCAACATGTATTTCCATGTAGTCAATGACTTATTTTATGGACTTAGAGAAAAGATAGACACCGAATGATTTGTCCCAGAAGGGAACTGCTAACATTGCTTTGAATGAGGCCCTTTTTGTAAAAAAAAAAAATGTTTGTAAAAAAATGTCATGACTAGTACAGAGAGTTTAGTTAAAACACATTCAATGGCTTTCACAACAAACAGGGCACCTGAAGTCCAGAACAGGACATCTGAACTAGACTATCCTTCCACAGTGCCACCTTTTCTGTCCAGTACATTGCAGGACACACTTAACCAGCAAGACCTGGGTCTCCTGGCTGCATAGGTCAGTCCACTTCTCCAGGATAAACAGACTTCGTGAAGCAGAATGTTCGGTGTAACATCCCCTGAATTACACGGTAAATATCCCACAGTTTTCTGTGTAAGCAGCAGCTGTATGTGTGTTTAGTCACTGTGTCTTACGTTAGGACTTTGCTGGAGGTTATCATCAGACTGTCATGCCATGCTGGGTCTCCACAAGCCTCTCTAAGCAGTGAATCACAATTAAATTGGGCCAGGGTGGCTTTCTCGTGTAGGCGGGTCATGAAGTAAATCTTGCCATCATGTCTCCTGCCACAAGGCGTTGACACTGACGCGTTATTGGTGTCTAGCCTCTCGTGCTCAAATTAATGGTTATATTGATATCGAATGCATGTTGACGAACGCTCGTATGGCAAGTGACCACGCCCACTCCAGATGGCCTGGTACGACGTCCCGACTGGCGGAAAATGCCGGCGGGTCGTCACAGGCTCCCCCTCGGTGAGTGACTCATACCTGGAGTGGAGCCAGCCTTTCCGTTTACAGCGCTAACTTACCCCTACCTTCTCACAGCACTCCTGTAATTTGCTTATCGTCCCTCCGATACCCTTCACTTCTTCAACCCCGCCCAGATATTTTGGTCTGGCAGGGGCTGGGTTTGCAGAGATCCATGGCAGAAATCATAGCGTAAAATCAGCTGGGCCAGTCCCATGACAATTCGCTTGGCCATAAAATCACTCGGCTGCATATTTCTTTTTATCAGTATTTAATAACCTGTGGTGTTACTAAGAAAGAGCATGAAAAATCTATTTGTCTCTCAACAGCACTTTTATGCCGATGGATCTAACCACGCATACACATGCCTGTCAGACACAATCATATTATTGTATTGTATCGCTCGCTGTGAACGCTGATTGGCTGGGCCTGAGTTCCATGTGGGTGGGCCCAAGATCACCCTGGCCGCCCGTGGTAGGCAGATACAAACAGATAGACTTTAGAAACATGGAGATTTCCCTCTCTTTCAGACAGGTACAGTTTCTTGCTCCAACACATTGGCTGTATTTTCTAAAATCAGCAGCTCCCATCCCTTTCTTCCCACCCTAAATGATGCTAAATGGTCTAAAAGTTCTTTGTAACTGATGCCTGATGTTACTCTAGCGATAAACACTGACTTACTGCACTGCTTGTAGTACTTTTCTAGCTCGCTCACAAAGTATAGACACTATCCTGTGCGTGGCATTTAAACACCGGTTCAAACATATCTGGAAATAGGAGGTATCTGTTATTTTAGTGTGGTAATAAAATAACACAGAATAGCATCTCTCAGGATAAGCCAGCTCTCTGGAAATTTTATGAGAACTTTCCTCTTCCCAGCACTATAAATATTTTTCTTGATGTGCCTAAAATGGTATTTTCGGATGCCTCTTACAGCCTGCCGTCTGTAACAATGTCCTGCATGTGTCAGAATTTTCTTTTTGCATTGTTTTGTGTGTGTGGGTTATGTTTATAGTATAATGAAATAAAAACCTGTTTTAAGGTCCCCACAAAGATCTGTGAATGCAATCAAAAAATATGTATGTCAGTGCTCAAAGTGCCCAGAGCTGTCTGTACTTCAAATACTGTTGTCTTCACGTTCCCCCACATATATTGTGTATGGTTTTTTTTACACATGTAAATAACTTGCAAAATCAACTCTGGCAAACAGTCTGTCAAACAGTCCTTTGTGTAATTAACTTAAGGAAGTCATATAATAAGCCGGGGGGCAATCTTATCCGTAAAGGGCCGGTGTGTATGCAGGTTTTTGGGGTAACCTTTAGGTCAGCTGTTCAAACCCAGGTGTGAGGACTCCTCAGCCAATCAGTCCTCTAATTAGTGACCTAATTAGGGAGTTGCAGTGAAAACCTGCACACACAGAGGCCCTTTGCGGGTAAGATCGGCCACTCCTGTTATACCCCCACTTTTAATCAGTTGATTGCGGTTTAATGCCTATATGTGACATGCAAAGTGCAGGGTGTCTGGGAATTATATTTATATTACACTGTGGGAACCAAATGTCCCCCACAATGTGATAAAAACCTGTTATTTTGGCGTTGTGAGGACCATTTCTCAGGTCCCCACAAAGATCTGTGAATTCAGTAAAGAAACTAAAAATTCCAAATGTCTCGTATTTTGATTGGTTACTCATGGTTAAGGTTAGGGCTGGGTGTGGGGGGGGGGGGGGGGGGGGACACAATGGAGCCAGGTGATTGACAGAGCCTCTAGGTAAAAGAAAGCTACCCCCTTGTAGTTGTAACTCCCCATTCTTACAGAGCAGATACACCACAGATACACTTGGGGGGGACTGTGTTCTATTGACTTTTGGGGATTTTTTTGGAGGGGGGTGTCCAAAGCTAAGGGAATCACCAAACCAGTAGCCCCCTGCTTTGGTTGCTCCCCAGAGTAAAATGCATATGAATCCAATCTCCCAGTGTTAAACCCCAGCTGGTATTTATGGTTTTCTTGGGGCCATATGGCAGGAAAATGGATGGGCGATCTCAGGTCATTCTGGGGTCATTCTTATATGGGATTTTCAGGCAGCATTTCATCAAAATCTTCCAGAATCCTGGCCGATAAGCAGTTGGGGGGGAATCTGTCATCATCTGTGATCTCTGCTGCGAGGATGGGAACAGGGATGAGTCACAAAGATGGTGCAATCTGATGCAGAAGCTTTTTAAAAACAACATGGTAGATTATTTCCTTGAGGTATTTGTTTGTTTTTAGGAGACACGCATCATAATAGTTCAGTTAAGGGAGCAACACTGAATAGCAAGTATTTGCAATTTGACTCGGACCGCATGGGGGTGCGAAGGTTTCCGCCAACAGGCAGAAGGGAGGCTGCGAAATGCCTCGTCGAAGCGCTATCACCTTAAAAAGCGTTTGTCCTTCTCCATCCAACCATCTGCCATGTAACCTGCATCCTCTCTGTGTCTTTGGAGATGGAGGTGAAGTTTCACTGGCGCAGATGATTCAGCGGCGGGAGTCACCTCTTCCAAGTCATTAGTGCCTATTAATCAGTTATGCGGCCAAGTGGATTATTTTAACAGTGAGAGTGTGCATAGGTACTGGGGCTTGTTAAGTGCGGAATTTGCTGGGCCCGTTGATAGGGGCTCCTTCATCCAAGGACCTCTGTACCTTCAGACTAGATCTGAAATCCTGAACTGACACTTGTGCTTGTTGGACTTTAATTGGGCGGCTCTGCCGGGTTCAGGATTATTGATCTACACGCCGAGCCGGTTGCACGTCACACAAAACGCCTCAGACTGCCACTTTTATTACTTGTTTGATATTATTATTCTAGTCCCCACCTAAACCTTCCTTATTGACTAAGGTTCCTCAGGAGAAGGATAAGCTCTAGATAAATGAATGGAAACTGATTTCTTCCCCCCGCTCAATGGTATCGGAGAATTGACTCCCCTCCACTATAAGATATAAATCAGCTTCTCTCTGATTCACGGCTGCTGTGTCCTTGACCCACACGAGCTTCTAATATGCGAAGAATTTTTGAGCATCAATTTTTCTTTCTAAGTAGTAAATCCTCAATGTTGATCTTCTCTACTTCATCCACTTCCCCAATCTAAGCAGCTGAAATCCAATCAGAGATCAGCCGCATTTATCCTCTGTTTTTACACACCTCTTCCAGGGGTGTTTTTATAAATCTCAGTGGTCCGTAGCAGGTGCTCAGTGAGGCAACAACATGGAGATGGAAGTGATGTAAGATTTATGTCTGTGGCTCTGGGTTGGATTAATAGCATTTTAGAATTCCGGTTCAGTAGCAGGGGGCTCTCTCAAGCGATTTGCTGATTCGATTGCAAACCAATATCCTTTCCATAAACTATTGTTTTCACTGAGGGAATTTTATTTGTGTGGCAGCCTTTGATCCAAGTGTTTTACAGAAATGGATCCATGTAAGAGTGATTTGGCTTAAAGACTCAATGTTTATGTTATATTAGATTAACACAGCAGGAACAAATAAATTAATGTATTTTTGTTTGCTGGGTAAAACTCGCCTTGTTTTTGAAATACCCTCTACGTCTATGTAAAATAAATTACACTCCTCAGTAATTCTGTTTTAGTCAAGCCCCAAATTAGCCTTTTAACATCACGGCAGGCTTATTGTAATCATGTCAAATTAGCCCGTTAATGTTATGATAGCCCGTTAATGTTATGATAGCCCGTTAGTGTTATGATAGCCCGTTAATGTTATGATAGTCCATTGTAGTCATGTTTTGAATTAGGCAGCTACCAGGAAAACAAAGATTATTGAAACAATTTAAAATTCTGAGAAACTAGGTCAACAACCCAGAAATAATCTAAATCTGGAAATCAAAGCAAGTCAACATGTTTTGTTGAGAAAGAGAAAATAAGATAAAAAATATAGGAGGAAAATACAGTAATAGAAATATAGTAATAGAAAATGGAGAAAAATTTAATTAACAAGAAGAAAATCAAAGTCCTGGAAACCCTCTGTATTTAAGCCCTATAGAGAATCTGTAGGAGGTGCCTTTGTGGAATGGACTGTAACGCAAATAATAAGCTTATTCAGGTGTTAATTCAAGTATGGTACTGGGACCCCAAAATCATCGAAGACTGCTCATAATTATTGGATTCTAAGCCAAATCGCACCCAGATGCTGCTAAAATCCGAGGAGGTCATATTGTATATTGAAATGTTGATGTGTTGAACTTGTTTCATTGTATGAACGGTGGCACACAGGAGTGCTTTCTCACCCATGTGTCCAGACCACATGTCACACTCCTCAGCTGTGTCTGTGTGTGCGTGATGCCGGCTCCCCGTTTTCCTGACGTACTGTGGTCTCTTTATGAGACGCGTGTCCTTCCTCTCTCAGTGTCACCGGCTGCAGGAGGTAATTCTGCAATTTATAAATGCCAGCTACATCCGTGTAATTTGTCGCACTCTCTGTCATTTGAGGACCGATGGTAGAATAGTGTCGATTATAGGCTGCCTTGGGCGATCGGCATCAATCTGCGTCAGCCAAGACAACCAAGCAAATCAGCTGATTCACCTTCAGCATTTTCCCCGTGACCTGCTGTCATAGCTGCATGTCCCTGCTGAAGCCGGGCGGGAGGCTTGTCAGGACAGAGGCTAGATTCTTAACCACCGTGCGACCTACTGTTTGCTGAGAAAAATCGACATTTTTTAACTAGGTAAAGACAAGCAGGCAGCTTTCAAAATACAGCACAGGGCCCCCGATTTTAAACCAAAATCATTTGAACTGTCTGCAGGATGGAAGCTGCTTGGTATCTGGATGTGCATGACACCTTTGTCCAGTTTGTCTGTGATTTGTGAAGCTGGATGCCAGGATTTAATCACGATGGAACAAACACGGACCCCCTTGTGCCTAACTGAGGGTTTATGGTCAGCTTTGAGCTGCTTCATGTCATTTTCTCACACAGGTCTCAATACAACACATCAGTCACGAAGGACAATGGTTCTGTGTATTTTGATTTGGTCCAGCTCCCCACAACGACAGTGAGAAATAAGTTTAGGATCAAAGGCAATATAGCTCTGTCTCTGTGATAGTGTGGGTCATGGTTCCCGTTTATAACTGCAGTTGCTTAGCATTTAGCGGGTTTCTATTATTAATAGTTTTTATAAGGATACAATAGCAATATCTCAAGGGACTTGAACTTGCAACCTTCTGGTTACAAGCCTGTTTCTTAAATTGAGCTCCCTGCTGTGACTAGCTGTTGATCCTCCTCGTGACAGAGGCATGCTAAGCATTGTGCCGAGGACATAATTGTGTGCCGTTCTTAATTAGCAAGCGCAACTCATCCTCATCTCGGCTCGTGCTGTGGAGGTTGTCAGGCACAGTGAAGGCAGTGACCGGAATAAACAAGTCCGTGAACTGTGTAAAGATAGCCTCACTGCTGCAGCTGTGTGCCCCACCGTGGTCACATCCCGTCATGCAGGTGAGGCTCCCACACCTGCCACAGCCAGACACAACACGGCTGTTATAAGCTGCACCTCACACTGCTGTCTAAATAACAAGCGAAGCGGCTCCAGAAATGTGCAGAGAAGGATTTCATGTGCCTGAAAATGGACTGGAGGCTGACTGGTAAAAGGCACTGCAGAGGGATTACACAGAACCAGCTGAGGGTAAAAGCAGTGCAGGCACGGAACATACCGTTCAGCATAAACCCCCCCATAAGGGCTGCTTGATGTCCACGTTTGATCGGCCCCCTCTGTCATCTCGCCTGCCGTTTGCTGCGGTATGTGGTCGTTAGCAACAAGATAATTAATGTCAGAATAACAAAATATAAATCAAAAAACAAACTGTGTATTAACTTGGCTTATGTTGTGGCACTGCTGAATACTCAGATCTGGTTGGTTGGAAGGGTTTTGATTCATTTTCTATGACCGCACCCATAGAGCCGGCCAAGTGAACTGCAGTGAATAATGGTTAATTTTAACATTACATAAAATTGTAGAAGTAGAACATGATTTAAAATGAACAGAAATTAAACAGAAATGTTTAATCATTGGTAGAAGAGAGTATATCTACTTATAAATGCGTTTTCGACTTGCAAATGTGAAAATAATGTCTAAATAATGTTTAAACATGTGAGCCAGATGTGTGGTAACTGTGGCATAAGCAGGATAAAGCACTCAAAGCCGCGAATTATAACTAGTCGTGCATTAACCCTTGCATAACTTACATGACAATACTAGAACATACAAAAATATTGGCTTTAGGATTGATAATGATGTCATTAATGTTTAGACCTAATGTCTCTGTGACGTGGGGCATCTTGGACAATAGTCTAATGTAATGTAGCTGAATAAACGCCTGCTTGACTGTAAATACAGTGTAATGCTGTCCTTTGTCTTCCAATCTACCCTGATGAGCCTGTTTTGTATTCCCCTCTTGTCAGGATGGTGATCTCGCCTTACGTGTAGCATGGAATCAAAAGCAATGCAAGAAACTAACAGCGTTTCTGGAATACCAAAGTGCGACATCATCCGTCACAATGCCGAAATGAAATTATGATGTTTGATTTTGGTTTGCTTCTCCTTTGCATTTTATACCCTGTTCAGATCTGATGGGAACATTCCTCAAACCATATCAACATTTATGAGAATCTGGATCCTGTGTTCAGAGTCATTAAGTTTGTCTCAAACTAGCTCACTGAGGAAAGGCCCTGAATCTCAATGGGCAAACACATGGCCTACATCTTGTGGATGGTTCAAATGGGGTGTCACTGTGGTTACCACTAGGTTTTACATGCAGCTATGAAGCCATACCTGTGACTAGGAAATAAGGTAAAGTGATCTGCTTCTGGAATTTCTAAAATTGATAAATTGCACCCCTACGTTTTACGGAAATATCTCAAACAACACAGGTGAGTGAAGTTCTGCTGTTTATCAGAGGGGGCGGCTCAGTGTGGGCGTGGTCTCTATTGCTGGCCCAGCCTTCATCATCTCGTGCCATTCCTGGCCGTAGTCGCAGGCACTTGACTACAATTTTGACTACGCTTTATTATAAACCTAAGGGAGACGTAAGTAGGGCCATAGTCTCCATAAAAGCCCGGTCCAAACGGACCACATCCTGGTGATGTCATGAACGGCAATACAAACCCTGGAAATGTTCCTCACATTCAGCTTCTTTAGAAATGGCTTTAAAAAATAGCGCCTGCTATTTTTACATTTTTATACTGTGGCAGCACCAAGCATTTTCCCGCTGGACAGATAGGCCGGCAGAATCCCCCACATTTGAATGAGGAGACTTGATTTATAAACCAGTAGCTTATTCAGTATTAATTATAGTAGATAGATGTAGCAGTCATAAAAAGGAGAAACCACATGCTGATGTTGGGGTCCTTCTCTTTTCTGTGTGGGGCATTGGTTTGGGGTTTGTTGGGGGGGGGGGGTTCATCATTCCAGTGTGTGAAGGTGCTCCTGTCTCCCACAGATGAAGTCCACTGGGGGGGAGGAATGCCTCTTTACGGACAGCTACTGCAAGGTGTGCAGCGCCCAGCTCATCTCCCAGTCCCAGCGGGTGGCGCACTATGAGGTGAGGAGATAGTCATATAATATTTCAGTCTTAGCACATACAAACACGTGGATGCCCAGATGCAATCTCACGAACAACCACACAGAGACAATCCAGTGGACACCAGGGCCACATACCTTCCATGCTCACACACCCCAGAGACACAGAACTAACCATCTATAACACAGCCTGGGGCACAGGGAACTTTGCTGAGCACATGGTCTTACAGCGTCAGAGTAGCTGGCGTAGGTCCCAGTAGGTGCTTTGTTGTTCTGCCCTTCAGCAAAGTACTTAATGTGAACTTTTTCTGTAAAATATCCAGCTGTATAAAAGGGTCAGAACTGAAGGTCTGCTCGGGTAAACCAGTGGTCCTCAATCCTGTTCCTGCCCCGCCCCCAACAAAATGTTTTCATTCCAACCTACACTGCTTTCCACCTGCCACATTCATTATTAGCCTATTAAGGACCATATAAGCTTGATTAAGGTGGGATTGGAATGAAGATATTCTGGCAGGGTGGGCACCAGGAGCAGGATGGGGAACCACTGAACTAAATACTGAAAACAGACGGAGAAGCCCTCCTGGTGGCTGAATAGTGCATCGTATTGTTCAGCTCTTCCTTCTGAATGTCCTCTGCCAGGCAGCCGGGGATTCCTGGCCAGTTTAATCACTCTGAGCTGTTCCGCAGCGCAGTCCCTGTGGACACCCTTATGGTGTCTGAGCAGCCAGGCAGTCTGGGACACTGTTTAAGGGCTTATAATGTATGTTTTCTCATAATGTATTTGATAAGGAAACCAACTGTAAGTAGGGGGGTTTGACCCGGTGTGTTTCTGTAACAGTGGATTTAAGTTGTTACCATAAACGTTTCCCCTGTTTTACACGTAAAAGCATGGATCTTTAACTTGATCTAGAAAATACAGTGAAAATGATGGAAAGTACAGTATATCATTTCCTAGTTTCTCGCAATAGAACATGGCTGAGCAGATAAACACTTAAGAAGTGCACACCCCTTTGTTGCTGCCGAGCCTTTTGAGAATGATTGACATCTGCAGGTACTCTGGGAAAGACTGTGTGTCCAGGCATTTCCGCCTCCCATTGTGTGCTGCTGTGTCTGCTCTGATGTGATTAGGGTGTCTGTCAGGCACGGAGCCCACAGAAGGTGGCAGCTGAATGCACACGGACCATCGCTCACTCTCCACCTCCAGCATGCTGCCCTGCTCCTTCTCCCTCTCTCTGCCCTATCTGTCATTCTCTCTCAGTCTGCTCCGGTTTCCAACGCAGTCTCTCTCCCCTTCCATGTCCTTCACATAGTCTCACCTGTTTGCTCTCTCTCTCTCTCTTTTTTCTCTTTCTCTGTCTGTCCATCTCATTCTTTCTGCTTCTCTTTCATACAACTTTACTTGTTCCTGCTACTGTTCTTTGCTCTAGTTCTCTGTGTCCCAGGCAGGATTTCAGCATGGGCTCATCAAAGTTGACAAAAAGTGGGAAGTCAGAAGAGAACTATGATGGGTACAATGGCTTCCTGTGGTTGTGGCCCCTCTGTGCCTCGTGCCCCTGTTTTTGGCACCGATAGGGCAGGCGAGGGTGCAGTCTGGCAGTGACTGACAGTTCCTTCCCATAAGCCACTGCTCAAGAGTGGCAGCCTTCCTTAAGCTGTAAACATTCTGACAGCGAACTTGTTAAGCTTGTTAATTATAATGGGCAAATGGAAGGGCACAGCCAGGTCCCTTAATAAACCTAATTACTGATGTAAATCAACTTCCTGCCTTTTGGTGTGGCAGGTCAAGAAGGCTGTGTGCGGGAGCAGAAGTGGAAAGTTCAGGTCCAGAAAGTATAAATCCGGGCCAAGGTTTTATTTCAACCAATCACAAAACCTTGTTTCGGATTTGTACTTTCCGGACCTGAACTGTCTACCTCTGGTAGGAGGCAGAGTCTCTTCACTTGAGCTAACAGTTTACTGCCTCTGTTTCAGTGCTCAGCATCATACATCTCCTCTGGCTCGATCCATGGCACATTTTAAGGTGAAATAAACTGTAAATGGAAAAAGTACTAATGAAAGCATCATTTGCAGCTTCACATAGTGGTTTATTTCTGGACACTGAGAGACAGAGATATTTTTATGTGCAATGTGTTAAATGTGCCGTGAGTGGAAGCTTGTGTGTTTGCATCCAAACTTTAACCTCGTCATTCCATCCTGAGGCTGCTAAAATGGCAAGGAGTGTTTGCAGGAACACATTTAGCGTAATTCTGCTAGAGTGAGTCACAAAGTCCTGGGCGTGGATTTGAAATTCAGGTCTATTCAGGTCTGTTCTTCAGAAGTGAGGGATGTCTGTGGGACTGCAGTTTCTCTGCAGGTTTTTCAAGTGTGTAAACAAAGAATAAATAATAGAGTAAGATGGAGTAGTTCAATTAGAGAATGTGTTAGTTCAGCTTGTTGATTTGGTGCACAGGTGCACAGAGAACCTCTGTGTTTGTGTTACTAAAATTCAGAAGCTCCACCATCCATCTTTTATAAATGCTTATTCAGTATATAGTCACAGTGAGCCTGAAGCCTGGAGACAAAGCAGGAAAACACTCTGGATGGGATGCAAGTTACGTGCTCACACCTAGTGGCAAACTAAGGGCATTTCAATGACACCAGTACATGGGATGAGACTGGGGTATTTAGAGGAAACATATATGAAAACAGGGAGAGCATGGAGAATCAATACAGAGAGACAGGGAGGGGAATCAAATCTACTACACTAGCCTGGATCTGTGAGACCATAAGGGTAGTTACTGAGCTACCATATTGTACAAAAACGAGAAAAGAAATGATGGAGTTGATGGCGGAGAAAACCAGGTCAAATTTTAAAGGAAATTTCATATCCATCCATCCATTTTCCAAACCGCTTATCCTACTGGGTCGCAGGGAGGTCCGGAGCCTATCCCGGAAGCAATGGGCACGAGGCTGGGAACAACCCAGGATGGGGGGCCAGTCCATCGCAGGGCACACTCACACACCATGCACTCTCACATGCATTCCTACGGGCAATTTAGCAAGTCCAATTAGGCTCAGCATGTTTTTGGACCGTGGGGGGAAACCAGAGTACCTGGAGGAAACCCCACGACAACATGGGGAGAACATGCAAACTCCACACACATGTGACCCAGGCGGAGATTCAAACCTGGGTCCCAGAGGTGTGAGGCAACAGTGCTAACCACCGCACCACCATGCCACCCGTGAACAGACATGTTAATGATAAATATTAAAAGACTTGAACAAATTGCCATGAACAGAGAACACAGTTTCTGGCTTTTATCAAGACTGGAAATGTCGCCCGTGTCCAATGACATGACATGATGGATCAATAAATAATGAAAGGCTTTGTGCTTGTTAAAAACCCATCGTGACCTCAGGGAAATAAACGCATCTGCCCTTCCCTCCTGGATGTCCGCAGCATAGCTGCATTCCCTTGATTGTTCAATAAGCGAGGCCACCGTGTTCTGCCCCAAACAGCTACTGGTCATTTGTATTGCAGGTGAGGCTTTCTTGGACCTCCCAGGCAAATCACGCCCACATAAACGACACCCTGAGACTGCTAATGGGTGCAGCTGAATCATTGCAGTGGCTGTCCACTGCATTTTCTTAAAGTCCAGATAATATTTGTAAGGCCGTATGCTCCCTGACACGATCCATGACTGCATGTTGTGCAGATGCTGAACAACAGATTAAATGACTAGACGGTGGGATCTTTGCCCAAGGGAGAATTAAACCAGTGTTGTGTCTTTGTTATGAATGGCTGAGTGGTCGGAGGATCCAAAAACCAGAGGGGGGGGGGGGGGCAAAGTGGTCCGAGAATGTGAATGACTTTATTCAGTCTTCCCAAAAGTGATGCAAAGGTCCATAGGACTAATAAAGACAAAAACAGCAATGATAACTCAAGTCAGGTTATGTCTTGAAGGTCTTTTTTGCGACCAAAAATCTGTCAAGTGATGCAAAATGTTTTCCTCGGTCGTACTGGTGTGCCTAACATTTCATGGGTCTATGAGTAGTACCAAAAGTACAGTACTTCATGGTGTTGGTTTTCCACTTCCGTAAAAACTGGTTCTGATACCAAATGACATTTTGTACTGAGTTAAAACTATAGGCTGGGGTAGCTTAGCTGTGTTGACCCGAGAGAGGATCCGATTAGTCAAAAGGGGATGGCCTGTGGCTTTAACTGGTACAGGAGCAAAAATTTGACCCATCACCACAAAATGAGTCTTATGGGTGCAGTTCTATCAATGCAACTTAAGACTCATTTCGTGGCGACGGGTCACAAATATCCTCCAAACACTTCAAAAAGCTCACCACAGATCTTAAAGGAAGTAACGTTCACATGAACTGGAAGAGGCGTGCTAATTTTAAACACCTAGAACTGACAGGAACCTTGTTTTGCTTAATGTTCCCTTTTTTTCTGTTCTTTTCCACCTAGAAGTGCCTATGGATGGCAGGAAGATTATCGTAGGCACCGTGATTCAGTAATAGATTAAGAATCTGTATGAAAGTAACCACTGTTAACAGTAAGAGTAGTAACGGTAAATGAGAAGGCCATGTTGTGGATTGATTACATCGGTTATACACGGCGACATCACTAACTCTAATGGAGGCTCTTTGCTTGTTGTTTGGGGTTATTTGAGAAGGTTTCTGTTCCCTTGCCATCCTGCCAGTGCCGCCACAAGAGTTGGGTTCGCCCAACGCATGTCAAAGTGGGTCAGTCACCAGAGCCGCAGGGTCATCTGATAGCTAGTGTCCGATACGAGCTGCCTTGGGGTGCCAGAGGCTCTGCTCGAAGGATGTGGCAGTTTCATAGGCTTCCTCCATGTCCACTCAGCCTTTAATCACCATGTTTGTGTTTGGTGCCTCTTTCATTAAGCTTCTCTCTCTCTTATCTGACTTTCTTGAACTTCCATCAGTGTCAGTTCGTGTTATTCTGGTCTTGTTGTTATGACGAGATGGATAGGGTCAGAGTGGGATGTTATTGATGTTGATTATGATGGTTCGTGGCCTGCGTATTAAAGAACTGCCCATGTTTCTGTACTCATCCTCCTGCCTTAGCTAACCCGCCCCTGCCCCCCCCACACCAAAACTAGCCTCTATGTATCAGAAGCAGCTTAAAACAAGAATACTGGTTCTTGTGGAGAAAATACACTTGCCACTGGTACTGCTGGTTCATTTCTGAATGTCTTTCTTTATTTCTTTATCGATTTCAGAGCCGAAAGCATGCCAACAAAGTCCGACTGTATCACATGCTGCACCCTGCGGATGGCGGCTGCCCCGCCAAGAAGCTACGGGCAGACAATGTAAGCGCCTCTCCTCCATCATGTGACTCCATGGAGTCAAGAGTCGCTCATCCATTTGGTCATTATGAGGGAAACAGATTGATCATGCAGCTTCATCAAGATGGTACAGAGAGTCCCCAGGTTACTACTACTGGTAGTCTGTCTTTAAGTTGGATTTGTGGGTAAGCCTGAAAGATAATATTACAGTACATAATAATAATTGTTATGCAGTAATAATCAAACTAACTAAATACGGTCCTGTACCGAATCTCAAGCTCATGATCCATTGATGCCACGTAATTTTTTCAAGAGCATCTTGAATATAAGAGGCTTTATGGCAGTCTGTTCATAAGTTCAAGTTAAGTTGGGTATTCTTATCCTGGGTACAGCATGGGTAACTTTTACAGCTTATGAAATCTTTGAAATGGCTTAATGAAAACAGCAGAGAGGAGTAACAACAAATGACGGCCGTTTTGGTGTCAACACATTGAGAACACACAGGAAACCGGCTCTTATGTGATGGGCAGTAAGGCACAGTTGGAGTGAATGAATTTGCTTGTTACCTGACATCGGTCTTGGAATTTAAAAAACGAACCATGACTGGCTTGATTAGGAAGCAACAACAGACCCACAACGGCAATGGGTTTCCATTTGGTCAGAAAGTCTCCTGTCTCGTTTATTTGATCGTAGTGAGCATCCCTCCCCCAAGATTGCAGTCAGCTATCAGCTACCAGGATCAAATTGGCCTCTGTGCCTTTCGGCTATTATCTCCATAGGGCCCAGAGTAGTGAATTATGGGAATTACCAGAAGTGTGAGCTCGCTGAGTGACAGGATAAGTGGGTCATTTTCGAGGAAGGGGCTCATACAAAAGGAGTATGTGTTCAAACACGTAGTGCTGCCTTCGCTTTGACTGCAGTCCCTTATCACAGCAGTACAGTATATTTCTTTCTGTTGGCCTTGGACTGAGAACCTTTCTTTTCAAGGTATAGTTGTTACACATTTTGGTTTTGAATATATAACTCTAGTGGTTTTGAGTTTATTATCTTAACCACTATGACAACTGCTGGCCATTGTGCTGCAGCTGAGGGGCTGTTGCAGTACTTGGTATACATACACCTGTGAGCACACCTCCCACAAAGACATGGCTGGGCCCTTGGAAAATTCTACTAAATGCCCCCCTCCCCTTAAAACCAAAGCTACCATTATCCATGTTCTTATGTTCATTTGCTCCTAGTGTCTGGGCCCTTGGCAGCCTTTCCCTTTCTCCCCCCTTACAGAACACCCTGTCTGTTCCAACCCCCCCCCCCCCCGTCCTGTACACCACATTTCCCTGGGAACCCCAACAGTGCAAAAACACTGTTGTTTTGTAGGAGAACAAAACTGATGCCATGAGATAATCCACCAATTGGGGCCTACAGTGAGTTTTCTGCACAATTAAATAAAAATGAGAAAACTGTCCTCGGAAAAGCCTACAGAGATGTAGCTAGAGGCAGTTGTCCGGTTGGTCTGGTGGTACCAGTGGAGCATAAGAGCCTGGAGGTCTTATGGCGAAGTGGCACGTTATCTGCCAGTCTTCAGACTAGGTTTTTGCAGCTGAAGTTTAATGCCATTTGTCACTCCACCAGAGAACTGAGTTGCTGGAGCTTGAACGTCGTGGCTTCACATCCTGTCACTCTAACCTTGTCTCCCCATGGATCACTAGTCCATGTTCAGTCACTTACCCAGGAACCTGTCATCCAATCAGAATGCAGGAAGCAGAGGGCAAAAGGGCAGCTTTATACCTCGGATGGAACGCCAGTCCACCGCACATTACGCACGAAGATCGATTAACAGATTCAGTGTGAATTCGTGTCTGCAGTGTGGGATGAGACCCAGATGAAAATGCGGAGAACATACAACCTCATGTGGGGTGCCGCATCGCTCATTCACCCATTCATCCATTTACGTACCCATGTCCACCTCTACAGCTGGGTTTCTGTCGCCAGGACAACTGATCACTGAGGTCATGAAAGACCGGCTGTCATTCACCCGCGCAAATGCCGAATGTGATCTCACCCTGTCAAGTGAACAGGATTTCTAATCCGCTTTGCTTCTTTCCTTACATTCCCTGACATGGGAATGTAAGATTAAGTGAACGGTAGCTTTAGAAGATTATGCAGAGACAGCTGAGTGTTTTATAACAACTTTGTGGCTGACAAGTGGGTAATTAAATTTTTCTTCTCGTAAACAAAATTTCTCCTTCATGGCTCAGGTGAGAGGTTGACCTCACCCCATCATGTGCTGTAATTCTTGTCATATAGTCCTTCAGTCAGGGAGCTGCTGTCGTAAAATTCTTCTGTGGGACACAGCTGGCTCCAAGCTGGTTCCTTTCTGTGTGGTCGCTGGAGGTGAATTAAGTCTACATTCACTTTACCAGACAGAAACGACTCAAATCAGACACAACTCTGATGTTTTCTGCGTGGACACAGAACCCTGACCTTTTCTAATCGGGTTTGAGTCACTTTCTTATGTGGTCCTAGATCAGATCTAATTCGTGGTCATGGTAAGATCAGAATTCTCGTGTTTTTCTGCCCATAAGCATGTCCTGAGCCTTTTATTTTGTTGGTGATGCAGGTGACTCATCACCATTGACTGGTTTAAAAACATCCTGTAAAATTAAGCACCTGCCTCACATGTCCATGTTTCTCTTTCTTCTTCTTGGTCGTGAGGAGATCATTAAACGACCCTTCTTCATACAACCTTGCACTCTTCCCACAGAAAAAAAATTGAAACCAATTAACAATAAGCAGGGTGACAGGCATATATATATATATATATATATATATATATATATATATATATATATATATATATAAAAATACACTTTCCAACAGAATGTTCAGTACTTTCTATCGAGTTTATTCAACCAAGTCAGCATCCATACGACTGCATTTTCAGACAAAAACTCTCCATCTAAATAGCCTTTTGCACATCGGTTACAAACGTGTTTCCATTCACACTGAAACAAGGGGAAGCATACATGACATCGCTATTAACCTACACTGTGCATGCACGCATTGACGCAGTGATTGATAAATTTGTTTCAGTCATACTGTGTAGCATGCTATTTAGCTGCATACATGTCAGCGACATGGAAAGCCGCAGGCGACTGATGAGACATTGGAGTGGGGACACCCGAGTCGGAGGAACCGGTGTCGGTGAGGTCGACGTATTCTGCCTTGCTGATCGGAGGCATCTTCTTCTATGGTCCGGTCATTCTGTTATGGACTCGCTTGGCACAGACAAAGGAATGAAGCGCTCCCCCAGACAGGACCCGACAGGGCAACATACTCGAACACAGACTTAAATACTTGAGACTAATGACAGCAACAAGAAACACCTGGTAAACACGAGGAATCAACACAAGGTTAACGAGGGGGTGTGGCACACGGAAGGAGCGGACGAGTAGGACATGACAGTTTTTTGGATAAGCTTTTGGTCAGCTGTTCAAACTCAGGAGTGAGGACTGTTCAGCAAATCACTCCTCTAATCCATCCATCCATCCATCCATCCATTTTCCAAACCGCTTATCCTACTGGGTCGTGGGGGGTCTGGAGCCTATCCCGGAAGCTATGGGCAACACATGCACACCTCCGGGCAATTTAGCAACTCCAATTACCCTCAGCATGTCTTTGGACTGTAGGGGGGAACCCGGAGTACCCGGCGGAAACCCCACAACAACATGGGGAGAACATGCAAACTCCACACACATGTGACCAAGGCGGAGACTCGAACCCGGGTCCCAGAGGTGTGAGGCGACAGTGCTAACCACTGCACCACCATGCTGCCCCCCACTCCTCTAATTAATAATCTAATTAGGAAGTTGCAGTGAAAACCATCACATACAATGGCCCTCTCTGGATAATACTGCCTACCCCTGGTGCAGGGTGACCAAGGTGACCAATCAGACAATGAGAGGGTGTGACTACTGGTATAAAATGGGGAAGGGGGGGCACAATTAGACCAATTAGAGTCTACATTTTCGAAAGTCTCAATTTTCATTCATCCACACTGCAACTTGAAAAGGGATTATTCAGCTGTAAATGACTCTGAGAGTTTTGGTACTGTATGTTTTTGGCGGCTGAAAGCTCTGGGGTAGTTTGGACAAAGGTGCAAACAGAGACTAATGTCTGTGAGGACTCTTCAGACTCTTCAACGTAGCAGGGTGGATGTAGCCCTATGTGTCTGCAGTGTAGCGAGAGGCATACAATGTTTGTTAAAAAAAAACCTGCCCCATAAGATTGTTTTGGATCCACCAACAGCTTGGGGAAGCCCTTGCTAAAGCCTGGCATGGTTTTACCTCGTCTAGGAATGAAAATCTGCTCTACTCCAGGTAGAGGCGTAGGAAACAGGGTGTGCGGGAGCGTGTACCTCCAATATTTAACATAGATTCATTCACTCCCCCAACAGACTTTCGTATTTAAATTATTAAGTTGTGCCCCCCCAATATCAAACTCTCTCCCGCACGATTTGCTCCATGAACTGGTTTGGTGGCCTTAGACTTTACAGTGTATTGTGTAACTGAAAGATAAGGTGGAAGTAATTAATTCTGGGTCTTCTACTGAGCAGCGAGACTGAAAGGGTAAAAGGAAAGGATCTCCTTTAATCCGTGTTTTTGGAGGAAATGCACGGTGGAACAAACGACAGGATATTAACAAAAGGCATTCATTTTACTGAAGGCATTTAACTATGGTGGATATTTGAAAAATTCTTATTTAAGGCAAATTGCGGTCAACCAACATTGTAACCTTTTGTCACCTTGAATTCTCACCCTTCATCTGAATTACTTGCCTTGTGCGAGTGGGTGAGCTTCATTTCTAGCCCTGCCTGCAAGCGAGAATGTACATTTAGCAGGAAGGCACATCTGAGGTTAAGTGCTTAAACTGTCTTTTCTTTACCCTGCGTAGTCATTGCAGGATATATGATGCTAAATGAACAAATTTATTGTACAGGTCATCTGACTGAGCTTTAATGTTTTGTTGAATTTGATTTTCCCCTTTTTTTCGATATATTTAGGTCAAAAATAAACATCTTTACTTTTTGGGTTCTCCCTTGTGCTAAATTTTTAATCTATTGGGAGTTTTTTGTACTAGATTTTTTTTCCCTCAATAAACTCCACATATTAAGAAATAGTTTGGAGTCTGTACCTGGTCACCGGGGAGTGCTCCTATATCCACCTGGGGCTTGGACCATTAGCAGCTACAGGCAGGTTGGCTGTAAATGGAGGATTCCTTTAGGGATGCTGCTCTTAAAAATTTCGCTTGTTTTCAGATTGTCACTTGTTGCCGACCTGTCCGGTGCCCTGTTGTATGTCGGGACGCCACTCTGCTGTGACTCCTTATTGTGAATGGAGTCACAATGATGGGCGCGGTATATTTAGGGAACGCAGCCATAGGTTTTACAGCTAGAACCTCTGCGAGGAGATTAGATTCATCGGATGAGTGCTGACTCAAACGTTTTCGCCGAGTTGAAAGCATCATTATTTGACAGACGGTTTCATACGGCATTAAAAATATTACTTAAAAATGCCTGCGTTGAGAAATCAGGACAGACAGAGGATTGCGACTATAGACTGTTTCTGAGCAATAAGTCCCGCCTGCAGGAAAGGTGTTGCTGTCACTCTCAGGCGTGAGGAGCCACAGTGAACGACGCTATAGCCAGGTCTGCAGATGGATACATGCGCTGAACTTTCTGAACCTCCTTGTTTTTTCTCTGTGTGCCTGCAGGGCGGCGCTGACGGCGACGTAGACAAGAACAAGTGCTGCACTCTGTGTAACATGTCCTTCACCTCCGCCGTGGTGGCACAGTCTCACTACCAGGGCAAGATCCACGCTAAGAGGCTGAGGCTGCATCTGGGGGGGCAGGCGTCCCTCAGCGAAACTGCGGCGGGTAAACAGTCTCCCCCAGGCTCCCCTCTCCCTCCCCACACGGGTCAGAACCCACCACGGCTCCGAAGGTCTCTATTGCAACACAATCCTTCAACCCAGCTAGTCTAGTTAGTAGTTAATGGTTTGTTCTACTCATACCACCACATGGGTCTTAAAATATTACACTTAAACGTAGTATTAAAAAGTGAGCAGTAAGGACAGGTGAAGGAGGACTGTGAGAGAGACTGGCTGAGCCAAGACACGAGATAAATAAGAAGAGATCAGGAGAGTTATAAAAATAGGTGAGTAAACAGATTAGCCGTCACTTTGTATGCAAGGTGTGAGTCTGTTTAGAATCCGGAGTCATATATTTCCACAATACTCTGCATAATAACAACTCTGGGTGGGATGGCAAACATGTGACACATGCAGCCATCTGGGTTGGGGGGGGTGCTTTTGGCTCATGGAAGGACAACAGCTGGCTATTGGGCTTGGAATGAGCATCTGGACGTATTTACCGGAGATGGGAGAATAAAACTCATTAATGTCATTGATCGGGTATAAAGAACAGGTGACCTGCCCCACCCTGGTTCATCTGCACCCGCCCCCCCAAACCCTGTTAATCATCTTAACTGCATCTGGGGTAACTCCCACAGAGAAGAACCTTAGGCTTTTAACAAGGTTGCAGATCAGGCTGTAGGATGCAGAGTTGTAATGGCTTCTAGCATAGCATGTGTCTGCTGATGTGCTGAGTGCTGACAGCAAGGGGAATCACGCTGTTCAGAATCAGAACACACTTTATTGCCAGTATGCGTGAACATACCATACTGCACGTATACTTCGAAGGGAAGATGTTGGATAAGTTGGGAATTGTTCTTGAGCGAGTGGGTCGCACCTGGGTGACAGATTACTGAGGTACCAGGTGAGTTTATTTAGGAGCTGGACGACTAAGGGGAAGAAGCTGCGGAGGTGGTGTGAGGTCTGGGTCGAGATGCACTTGAGCCTCCTCTGTGTTGCCTTTCAGAGCGCTGATAAAATCTTTCTCGCCAGAGTGGGAGCGCAGGTCTGTGGCTCTTTTTCCCATAATCCCCTGCTCAGAAATAGGACAAGATTTACAATAGGAGAATTTAAAATGAGTCATGCGGTGGCGAAAGTTGGGCTCCTGGGAGAGCGAACGTGCTGATAAATGTGCCAGTGTTGGAGGAAGCTTTGATGTCATTCTTATTTGATGTGTATTTTAAGCCCAGCAGTGGAATGGCTTGGTACTGGAACGTAATTATACTGGCTACAATCAGACTGCTGGGAGGACCTCGTGACGTGTGTCTGTCTGTGTGCTGCAGCTTGGGGGCTCTTTATTACTATTAATCAGCCCCAGGGAACAGAAGGTGGGGGCACCAGGAGGAAAGGTTATGAAATCAGGGCATCTCTGCGTCTTGCTTGAGACTAGCTTTTGTGTGCAGTGTAAAGGTAACGCAGCCTCTCCCAGCCCAGGGGATAAGGCAGGCGAATATGTGGGCAAATACAGATCAAGAACTAAAAGTATATATAATGCAAATACTGTATATTTAAATATATGCTTAAAAGGTTTTTTTAATGTTAATGGGGAAAGCGAGAGGGATGGGAATGCTGCCCAGTAGGTGCACAGACTTAGTCACACACACACACACATATCATCCCCCCAGGGGTGTGTGTTTGATGACATCAGCAGTGACAGAGGTCTTTATTACAGACCGAGCTTCATGGCTAAGAGACAGAGAACAACTGAACATCGGAAAGGCACTTACTGATTTTCTCCACGTACGCGGCGGCCATTGCAGATGAAAACTGCCCCTTACCCCTTCGCCAACTGCACCCAGGAAAGGAAAGTAAACAGTTTGGGAACTATATTAGTGCAGTGTGGGGGCCTTGCTGGAATTTCACTGCTGTTATGGAGGTTAAAAGATAAAAAGGGGGGGTCAAATGGGAGCAATGAGAAAATGCATGTGGAGCAGAGGCAGAGCCTGCAGGCTAATCGTCCTCCCTGGCATCCGGCCGACTGCAGGGATGTGATACACAGACCAGGGTGGGTTTAGGAACATTATGGGAATTGGTGCCTCGCACCCATGTGAAATGGGCTCGCAAATCGGAAGTCCGTCATAGCCATACTAAATGGAAAGAAAGGCCTAGAATATCCATGTGATGAGCTGTGCAGTGCCGGGGAAATGCTGCGTGTGCCTGCTTACATTGCCTATAAAGGCAAGTCCATCAGAACAGGACGTGTCCTAAAGCAGCCAGCCCCCTTTGCTTTCTTCATCAGTTGCCACAGGGGGGCGCTAGAGGGCTTAGAGGAAATAGTCACCCAAAGACCCCAGAAATGAATGATTTAGACATACTGCACTGCCACATGTGATGTGCCTTTTACCTTCCTTGGTGAACTGATCCCCCACCACCATGGTATTCTGGTAACACCACTGCTCCCCAGCCTATGAAAATCTTGGTCCCGGCCGTCAGATTCTCCCCATACGCCGGCACTGTGTGGTTTCGCTTGCCTCCTTTGGTTCATCCTGCGCTGGCTGTGTCACAGCGAGGGATAGTGTGGCAGAGCAGTGCAAGTCCTGTCCATTGCTCGCTCAATTTTGGCCACCCTTCTGCTGGCCTGCTGGTTCCTCACTCACCATTGTGTGACTGTGTGTCATTCAGTAGCTCAACGCCACGTGAAACACAGCCAGTTGGGATGCAGTCCTTGGGAGGATGTGGCCCCCTGACCTCTAACTAATGCTCCTTCAGATCAGTGTTATAATTTAGGTGGAAACCTATGTTCTGCAGAAATAGAAAATTTGTTTCCTTGGATATAGAGCACAGAAGGTATATTTTTCCACGCTTCGGTCGTCTAAGTAACTGACAGGCCTGATTCCCATTTCCCTTGACATGCAGAGGATGCGGCCAGCCCTTCTGAGGGGCCGTCGGAGGCCTGCTCCCCAGGGAACTCCCCCACACCGCGCCGTGACTCTGACCGCTACTGCCAGCTGTGCAGGGCCTGGTTCAACAACCCAGGCATGGCCCAACAGCATTACACCGGCAAGAAGCACCGTAAGAATGCTGCACGCGCCAACCTGCTGGAGCAGCTGGGGGAGACGCTGGGCCTGGGAGAGCTCAAGGGTGAGTATGAAAATGGGCGTGAGGGGCATTAGGACCTGGGGGAACTCAAGGGTGAGTATGAAAAGGGCAGTGAGGAGCATTCAGACCTGGGAGAGCTGAAGGGTGAGTGTGAAAAGGGGTGAGTCTACAATGGGACCTGGGAGAGCTCAAGGGTGAGTAAAGAATAGGATGTGGGGGCATTAGGACGTGGAGGAGCTCAGGGGTGAGTAAGACTTTGGGGGATGGGGGACAATAGGACCTGGAGGAACTCAAATGTGAGTAAGAAAGTGGGATCTGGAGACACCAAGGCCAGGGGGAGCTCCGGGGTATGAGGTGGGTGGGACCAGGTGTACTTTCTCAAAATAGCTCTGCCCCTTTACAGGACACTTGCTCAGCAATCTTTTGTTTATTTCATAATTATCTGTAAGAGATGTGGATGCATCCGCAGCTAAGGGTGTGCTTCAGGTGCGCTGAGGGAGGACCACCCTCGCAGCCAGGGAAGCCGGCCTGTGAGGGCTCTGCCTACGCTGGATGCTCTTTGCCATTTTCCAGATCCTGTGCACAAGTCCTCACAGCGATCCCATCCTAACACTGTCCAGTTCAGAGATCATTTCTGATACCTGCCTCACAGCTGAGCATCGTTCAGTTAAAGCAGCAATCAGAAACTTTCCATCTGACAGCTTCTTCTGTACTTACAACTGTTTATTTTTTCTTCTGGAATAATAAAGATAAGTTGTGTTGTTCTTAAGTGTAACAGAAACCTGCCTCCTGGGAATGAGTCACAGGAAGTGTGGATTCCCTCCCCCTCAGCTCAGGGAACCGTCGCAGATACGCGGGCTGCCCTTTCGCTGTGCGACACGTCCTTCCCTGCTCGCACGCCTCCCGTTTTCCTGGGAAAGCGGATTAGCATTCATTCCTGCCGCACTTTGCTGGATGATGTGCACAGTGACGGAGGTGACCGCAGGATGTTTCCCTGTCTGTACCCCCTCAGTGCCGCAGCTATGACTCACTGTGTGTGAATACCAGCGTGTTTAAAGTTTAAAAACTTTTTGGGTCTGTGGACTAGTGGTTGTCGGTTCAGTTCCCAGGAGGGTGTGCTGTTGGGGCAGAGTGAAGAACCCACTGGTGAGGGTTTTGGGTTCTGGGAGTCGATCTTCCTGGACGCTTGGCCTGGGGGGATCCCTGAAAAATTTACACTGAGAGGAACATAAAAAAAACAAAGCTGAGATGGCCCAGGGCTTAGTGCGGAGTGCGGGACCCCCTGCCCCCCCTCCCCCGCCCATGCCCAATCGCCCTTTCAGTGAATTGCCTCATAAATGATTCACCTTCCGTATAAAATCTGGCCCAGTGGGCAGAGATTTTAGATTTCCTCCAAATCAGCTTTTCATCAATATTTCACGCCGGACATTTCATATTTCCCACTCTTATTAATTACCTATTTATATATCTCACGCTTCATTGCCGGTGCACCTGCTCCATGCTTAAAACACAGAAGGATGTGCTTGTTTCCCTGTAAGCCGCTTTGCTGTGCGTGCAGTAGCAGGAATGCCTGGTTTGTATATATTTTCAGCAATATTTTTTTTCATTGTATTGCTCAGTTATCTGTTATTGAATCCTGGTTCTGCCCTGACGTGTAAGAGCACATGTGTCTTTATGCCCCCCTGCACGCCCCCACCCCGGTCCCACCCCCCAGGCCTAAAGCGCTGCCACAGCTGCGAGCTCTGCAGTGTGACCCTGAACTCGGCGGCTCAGTACCACGCCCACCTTCAGGGCTCCAAGCACCAGAACAAGTGAGTTTTATGGGTTGGGGTCCAGGGTGGGTGGGTGGGGTCCAGGGTGGGTGGGTGGAGGATGGCCGGAGGGTGAACTGGGCATGTTAACAGGGAGACTAGGCCTGAAGAGGCTTCTTCCTGTAGGAGTAGGGGTCAGTAGAGCTGGTGACGGCTTCCATTCAAGCTCTGTGTGTTTTGTAGGTTTCTTCCAGTTATACAGGGAGTTAAGAACAACTAACAGACAACTCATCCGTTTGTACAGCTGCCATAAAGCCTATTGTTTTGGAAATTTGTTAAACACCAATGGTTTGTGGGTTCAAGTCTCTGCTGGGGTTCCATGTGTGTGGAGTTTGCACGTTATCCTCATGTCATCATGAGACGTTCCTCCAGGTACTCAGGTCTCCCTCCACAGTTGAAAAACATGCCGATGCTAATTGCAGCTACCAAATTGCCCATCGGCGTGTGTGTGTGTGTGAATGGTGTGTGAGTGTGCCCTGCAATGGGTTGGTGCCCCATCCTAGGTTATTCCCTACCTTGTGTCTGTAGCCTGCAGGATAGGCTCCAGGCCCCCTGCAAACCTGAATAGGACATACAGTTCCAGAAAATGTCTGGATGAATGGATGGATGGACAATGTTTTGTAATGATGAATACACACACTACTTTGTATGTTCATTATGTACTGTACTATTATTATTCCGACTTCCACCTACAAATTCTCCTTAAAGATGGACTTGGGTAACCTGGGGACTGCCTGTGCACTCTGGAAAACGGACAAACGTCCCTGCAAAGATCCAGGGTCCAGTATTTGGATCCGTATGTGCCTGAAGTACAGTCTTTCATTTTGGAATATCAGTGGGCACCATGTAAACAAAAGAGGTATGAAAACAATGCTCTGGTCCAGGTGGTGGACCAGGTGCTCGTCCAGGTGGTGGACCAGGTGCTCGTCCAGGTGGTGGCACGTTCGAATTTCAGGAAGAAAACAGTTTTACCTTGGAGCTGCATGTCCATCACTGTTAATGCCTGAAGCTGTGAGCTCGCCATCCTGATGGTGACATCCTGATGGCAGTGCCACATGGCTCCAAAAAGGTGATGAGATGTTTTTAAGAGCATACGCACTCACTTACCTGTAGCAGGCCTGCGTGCCGTTGGTGGAGCTTAAGGATACAATGGTGTCTCTAGGTGTGTAATTAATCCTGCAGCAGTCAGTCCTGCATCAGGAGGAAGCACTAAACCCTGTCAATGCCTGGTGTGATGGTGGTGGGCGGTTTGCCGCCGTGCTACAGTATGATTTCATGTTCCTGCCCACAGGTACGCTCTCACAGACACACGCTCTCACAGACACACGCTCTCACAGACGCACGCTCTCACAGATGCACGCTCTCACAGACGTACGCTCTCATAGACATACACTCTCACAGACAGGTACGCTCTCACAGACACACGCTCTCACAGACACACGCTCTCATAGACGCACGCTCTCACAGACAGGTACGCTCTCACAGACACACGCTCTCACAGACACACGCTCTCACAGACGCACGCTCTCACAGACGTACGCTCTCATAGACATACACTCTCACAGACAGGTACGCTCTCACAGACACACGCTCTCATAGACGCACGCTCTCACAGACAGGTACGCTCTCACAGACGCACGCTCTCACAGACGCATGCTCTCACAGACACACTCTCACAGAAGCACGCTCTCACAAACAGGCACGCTCTCACAAACAGGCACGCTCTCGCAGACGCATACTCTCACAGAGGTACGCTCTCACAGACAGGAACGCTCTCACAGACACACACTCTCACAGATAGGTATGCTCTCACAGACACACGCTCTCACAGACGCACGCTCTCACAAACAGGCACGCTCTCATAGACATACGTTCTCACAGACACATGCTCTCACAGACACACGCACGCACATGCGCATGCACACATGTCGGGTAAACATATCTTTATGGGGACCAGTCATTCATTTCTATGGGAAAAATGCTAACGCTAACTATGGCAACCTTAACCCCCACCCAGCCCTAACCATAACCATAAGTAATGAAGCAAAATAAATGAGTTTTTGCTTTTTTAGTTTTTTCATTGCAGTCACAGATTTTTATTAAAATAATTGAAATTTTATTAAATGGGTATTCATCACGTATATTCATCAAGGTATAACCGCTCGTGCATGCACACGCACGCACACACACACGCACACACACACATGGACACACGCACACACACACACGCACACACACACACGGACACACACACACGCACACACAAGGCCCCCCTGTGAGCTGCCCAGCATTTCGTCGGCCACGTTGCCCCTTCTCACCGTGACCAAAACACCCCCCGTCTGTCAGTACAGGCCACTGTCCCCCTCCCCTCCCACTAACTCTCAGCCTCAGTCCCATTGCCACTTGCTGACCCAAATGTCATGCTGCTCACATTTATATCATTATGTGTGTTTTCGTCGCCCCAAGTCAGTGAGCGCTGGGCCCGTACGCAGGCCTGCTGCCGAATCTGCCGTGAGCCGAAAGCGCCTCACTAAGTGTCCATTAATGCCGGTGCCGGGGGTGTTAGCGCGGCTTTGGCCGTCGCGAGACACAACACCCGATATGGAGATAGGGTTACGAGCCTGGTGCCCATTCTTGTGGCTCTGACCGCGCGGGTTCAGGCTGTCCTGCCAAATCAAATTCAGGGGCTGGCGTGGACCCAGAGCTGTGGGCAGCAAAAGTTGATGGTATGTAAATCTGACATTTAACCATGCTGGCCAGTTCTCACCGGATCCCGGATAGCTCCTGTATTATTGAGTGCAGGGAACCCACTGAATCTAAGGTTGACCTCCCTCCGGCCCCATCTCCATAGCAACGACACTAGGTGAGAACCGGATACCTGACCCACGCTCCGACCAAAGGGAACTATCTGCTTTGTCCCCATGAGACCCTTTGGGGTAAAGCGCCCGCATATTTTTGGTTTGGATTCTTGAGCGGGAGGCTGGTCCGCTGTTCTGCTCCAAGTCCACCCCACCCCAGATACCCAGACGCTGCTCTTCATCCTTGGCTGGTGATGGGGTGCGGACAGTCATAAGGCCTCCCGTCTGATGTCACCGAGTGCCCCTCCCCTCATCTGGCTGCAAGAACGTGCCCCCAATGTAGAACAGGTTACACTCAACGCAGAACAGGCAATTTTCCACACTCCAGTGCTTAAAGGCCTAAATAAATCAATCACCTTGGAGCATAACATATTTGGGAGCTGTTTTGATTTTTTTTAAAGGGGAAGCATTCTGGCAGGTTATTTCCTGACAATATTAACCCTCTGGACACTTGTTCAAGGAGATTTTCACAGAACACTATAGGAGGCCAGGTTGGGGTGTGATTCTTTGAATATCAGGGGTATCAGGCCTTAGTGAGTGGTCAGTGCACTGTTTGAATGCCTTTGCTTGTCACTGGGGCTGTACCCCCAAGGGTCTGCCTGTTGTAGATCTACGTAAATGCACCTTTTAGTCTAATTTAAGGTACAGAAATGGACTCTGAGGAACATTCCCAAGGTACAAACAATATTAATGTATCCCCAGTGGTACAAAAATGTTCCCCATAATCCTTAAAAGGTATGATTACCCTTAAGGTAACAGTGCCAGTGACAGCAAAGGTACAAATTGGTACTCCCCCTCCCCAACCGCTTTGCACTGCTCTTCTTAAAGGTAGTCATAAGGTAATTCTTGACCTGGACTCAGACTCTCCTTTACCTCCTTATTCCCAGAAATCAGTGTTTCCCAACCTGATCCTTGGGGACCCACAGACTGCCCACATTTTTGCTCCCTTTGTCTGGAACATGGGTGACCCCTCCCACTAACTCCATCCTCCACCCCCCCCACTGTTTCGCCCATGTTTAGTTTCGGTTGTTGGTGCTAAATGTCTATTCAGGCTGTCCTGACAATATCAGTACCACGGCTGGTGGTTCGCTCCGTAATGAATGGGAAAATTGATCTTGCTTTCGATTATCTCTCTCCGATAAAAATGTCATGACGAACATCACTTCCTGTCAGAAACGCACCTTTCCGATGTTGATGTCCTGCATTCGATAATCTCTCTCTGAGTCGGAAGTTGGATACAAACATCATGAAAAAGTCACTTCCTGTCGGGAACACGCCTACCTTTCCAATGTTGATGTCAGAGAGAATTTTGTTGTCCGAGATCCCCCTGTGTTGTCATTTCAACATGGCGGCTTACACAGTCAACAGCAATTCTATTTTATAAATAATTAAAATTGTTTATTTTGTTAAATCTAATTGCACATGGTTGATTTAGAGAATACTATATCATGACCGTATACAGTATCTTAGCATACAATATCAGATTTATACCAGACTTATTAGTCTTTTTTGTTTGTTTGTGCCTTGTTTGCCTATTGAAAAAAGAATATCGCTATGGATCTACTGAAATATTATAAAGGTTCTAATGTGGTTTGACGAGTTTTTGTTTGTCTCTCGGAAAAAAGAATCTCCAAATCTGCTAAAATATAAAGCAACAACACACAACAACAGCGTGTTCGTGGAGGCAGCCATGCTTGTTCCGAGATGTGTAACTCAAACTAGAGATTGGTCTGATGTGACGTCACACACCTCGGAATTTACGACTTCCAAAAGATAATCGAACACACCATTAGGTCCATGCTGTGGATGAGCTGGAATAGGTAAACCCAGAATTTGTGCAGTAACTACATAGCTTTGTCAAATGGGAATGACTCTACTTGTTCAGCAGAACTGCATGGCTGATATCGCCACATAAATAATAACCCTAAGTTGAGTCAATGTGTTCGATTAGTCGCGTTAGATCGCAGCATTGATGTCATCTGTTTTCTTTGTTGTGAATGTGAAGTTAATTGACTGAGTTGATTTGAACTTGTTTAAAATCAGTCACAGCCTGTTTGTAACAAGACATCCCTGAGGCTGCAACGGAGTGATTTAAAAATGCAGGACTTTTACACTATTCACTTAGCTGTTACTTGTGGATAAACTTGGTGTTATGTACACTGTACTGACAGGTGTGTGTGTCTCGGAAAGGAGAGCTACCATGCGGGACTTTGTTAGGATGTCAGTGGTTTGTCAGTAAATTGGAGTTGGCTAAAGCTGAACTTCAGTTTGGTGGCCAGAAATGGTCCAGAGCTTAATAAAGATAAAATGCATCAGGCCATGTTTAAAGTCTTGGTTTAAGGTTGCCGGTGGGCAGTGGCTACAGAGAAGGCAGAACAGGGTCCAAGCGGCATGTCACTGTTACTTTGTGAGTTAGTGCCTTATTTTATCAGCAGACAGTGAGCATATATGCCTGTTTGTCCCTTTAACTGCCCATATGCCTCTCTCTGTCCGTCTCTTGCAGCTTAAAGAACCAGAGAGTCCAGTGAGCCCGGAAGACAGAATTGTTGTCAGATAACCTGCAGTTCTCTCCCTTTCTTCCTCTTCTTCTTTTTCTTTCTTTCTTTCTCTTTCTTTCTTTCTTTCTTTCTTTCTTTCTTTCCCTCTCTCTCTTTCTTTGTCTTTCTCTCTCTTTCTCTCTTACCCTCCCTCTTTCTCCTTCTCTCACTATCACTCTCTCTCTCTCCTCCCATCTCTACATTTTTCCCATTTAGCCTCATCTTGGCCTTTAATGCTCCTCCTCCCCTCATCGCCTTGGGCTGAACTAGCAGCCATCATCCGTGTGTCAATATCAGCTGTCCAGGTAGCTTCGAGTCGCCGTGTGTTTAACATGAATATAGATTTTCCCTCTCACTCCCCAGAGCTTGTAATCTGTTTCTGGAGGGGAGGGCAATATGTAGTGGGGTAGGACATCAATAATTCAGTGCAGCTAGCATTATATATTTAAGTTGTTTTATATCATACTTTGTCTGGATTGATTTCAGCCTTTATAGTTCCAGTTTGTTGTTTGGGAGGCAGAGATGAGGTGTATGAGGCTGGTATTCAGAAGCACATGTAAGGAACATTGTGTAATACAATTCCGGTGGGGGAGGCTGGTGATAAAAGTTAGAAATTGAATAGTACAAATTGTTTTCTTGTCATCATTTTCTAAAAAAAAAAAAGAATTTATCGGCTTCCAGGACTTCACAGAACTGTTCAGTTTCTTCAATTTGTCTTGCAGCTTTGGCATTAAAAGACTAGGATCTGATACAGGATTGTGATTAGGAGGAAATGAGGCAAAAGGAGAATGTCTGTGTGGCACTACAGGGTGTATCTTCAGCCGGCCTGTTTCACACGCCATCGCGAGGGGGGTGTTTGCTCATTACACCACCTTAAACTGGATCCCTCCTGATTTCCAAAATGGCTCCTCAAAACTCGTTTTCATTCTTATTTCGCAGGGAACATCAACTGAAATGTGAAATTAATTTAGAAACTAATTTCCTAACTTACTAATTTACTGAGTAAAGTTAATCATGCTTTTTCATCCTGTTTTTTTTCACTAATATACCCACCAGAATCTGCAGAATCTGGAATCTGCACCTCATTTCTGGGTGTTTATTTGGGGAGGTCAAGTGAGACACTGTTAAACTGTAAAAAGGTTCATGTACTTGTGAAATATATAATGCAATTATCTGTTTATTGACGTGTGCATGTCTATTCTTGAGGAAATGTGCGGGGATTTAACAGAGACTCACAAACTGGAATGCTTTGAGCACATGAAGCTTCTAGTGTCTGAGATATGTCATAAAGGGAAAATGAGACCTGACGAGATCCATCCCATAATCCCTGCACTGTCCCCCACATACGACGTCACTCTTCTTGGTTTGTCTCCTTGGTTGTGTTTGCTGTATTGTTGCTTAAAGGATCCTTTGTAAATAAACTCTTTCTTTCCTTTAATGTACTGTGATAACTTTGTTCTTTGTTTTTTCCTCGGTGAATATTTGGGAAGCAATGTATCTCCAGCACTGACGGCCTTTTGAAGCAAAGCGTGTTTCTCTCCTGTGTTCATTAAGTACCTCTGCATCTTAATTTCTCAGAAGACACATATTGGTCCAGTCTTCTAACAAAACATGCTCGCTGTGTGCTAAAGCTTAGCAACACTTAAGAAAGTATCGCTGATGCTGGAGTAATGTTGAGGTAGGAAATCCCTCTCCAGGTGCCTTAGGTTTGAATCCAAGAAAGGGAGCTTCATATATTCCCAGAAGTTCTTCAGAGTTTTTGGAGTCCATGGCTGTGTAACGCTGCAAAGATTCCAGTGTGAAGTATACAACTCAGATACTGGGGGGCACCCTCTGATTCATCTTCTCAGCGAGGGAGCATTTGGGAATGATGGCTTGTGTGACTCTTCCACATTAGGGCTCCTCTCCAGCATGTGGGAAGAAGATGCTGATCTATCCAAGTGCCTTCGATTACTGCTGAGTAAGCGGCCAGTTTTACATTTAAACACAGGAGGGGAAATCTGGATCTGTGAATCAGGAGTATTGGCTTGTGTATGTTAATATAATCGGATTTAAATAATTTCTTGGTTTTAATTTAGTATTTTCATAATAAATTGCTTTCTTTGAGTGAAATTGTAGAATATGTGGCTGGATTTGACTGAACCACAAGAGGTTGCATATTGTTTTCTTTATTTATTGTTTATTAATCCAGAGTTGTGTTCTGCACAGGATTATACCCCAAGAATTTTCCAGAAACTGTTCATGGTGAAAAAGGCAGAAATCAGAGAGGCGGGGAGACCGACATGCACACGGGTGACTCAGCTTTGTGTCTTTACAGGAGAGATTCTCCCCCCCTGAAAACTCACCTCAGTGAGTTTAGTTTTGTTTTGCACTCGTTCTCCAAGACATTCCAAAAGCAATTCAACTCAGTGAAACTTCGAGAGGAACACAACTTTGAAACAGGGAGCTGTTTTTCACACATACTGTATTTCATATAAAATGACCTTTAAGGTAAAGTTTGAGTCGAAAAGTGTTTTCATTTTTTTTGAGGGGGGGCGGCGGGGGCATCTTTGCTGGGTCCAAGGGCCTGTGTCACAAAACTGGATTTCATGATTAGCTGGACAACCAATCAGATTTAAGGTAGTCTGGGCTAAATTAAAATCCAACAAATTATCTTGTTAAGCAGAAAAATTCAGCTTTGTGATACAAGCCTGATGTCACCCTGACAAAGTGGAATAAAGACTTTCAGGTGGAGTGTGATCACCGAATGTGGGCTGGCAGCTCAGGTAAATTACTCCGATGCCAAGTCTTCCTTAGTGTATTCTGTTCAGACAGGAAGATAATCATCAGGAAACCCACAGAAGCTACAGCGACATGGATTAACCAAAGAGACTGGCAGTAGGGAGGCTTTTGTAAGCTCAGCAGATACAGGAAATGACTTTAGCAGGGCTGAAGGTGAGAGGGGCTGTGTGCGGCAGAGAAGGTGTTGGCTAGCATGGGAGTGGAGAATTATGGGAAAAGTGTGTGATATTAGTGGCAGCTGGTTGAGAGACCAACCCTGTGTGAAATGCCAGGATGACAAAGAGATCAGGTGTAGAAGGTGGTTGCTTTCCTGACTGCTTATTCCCTGTGACCTGTAGTGGCATAGATTACATTTCTCCACAGAAATACAACTAATCCACCATGACAAGAAGTGTCCCTCTGGAATTAACCACAAAGCATTGTGGGATAATAGCTGGCGGCTTCCATTTGTAATTACTATGCAAGTGATGTCTCTGTCATTGACGCTGACACAAGAAGTAGCTACATCTTCTGTTCTTGTTTGCATAAATGTATAATACACATTTTTATGTTGTTTCATACAAATGAATATTCTTATTTGCTTGTGTCTGAAAATGTTTATGTGTAGTTCATAATGGGTAATATTGTTCATAATGAACATTATTGAAGCTGTAGTATTTTTTGTTTCATAATTCCACTGGTATAAATGTAGCCTCCCTAGTTTTCTAATGCAAATTACAATACTTAATGACATGCTCTTTCATTTTAACTTTCTGCTTTGCTGTTAATAAATGTCCTTGTGGCTTTGTTTTAAACTCTGACACGAATTTCATTTAGGCCACATGTGAGACAGGAAGCTGTCGTGATGCTTGTGTTTTTAATCTATGTGTCCAAGGGCTTCGCTGTAATGAAAACCTAATATGTGTTGTAAAGCTTAATTATTCTAATTGAGGTAACTGTGGGAATAATTTGGGAGAGACGAGCGGTGAGTTAATTTTTTTTGTTATTATTTATTTATTCAGTTTTTGAGCTCAGGTTTCTTTGGCCTCTAAGATGATATGGGATCTCCTTCACCTGGTGAGTTTGCTAAATCTGCCACAAACTGCCTTTTTAATTGAAATGAGAAGCAGCACGAATGTTGTGAAGCTTTTGGAGACCGGAAGTCATAATGTCATTTAATGTCAATGACTTCACCAGCACAAGACAAGTGTTTCCCAACATGGTGCCTCAGGGACCCCAAGTCGGTCCACGTTTTTACTCGCTCTGAGCTCATTGCCATACAGTCCACATTTTTGCTCCCTCCCAACTGGGAGCAAAAACATGGACTGTCTGAGGTCCCCAAGGACCAGGTTGGGAAACACTGGCATAAGAGAGCCTCTCTCCCAAAGACGGGTTGTGGGTGGGAAAACCAACACAAGTTAATGAATTAATTTAACGTCACTCTTCATGCTCCCAGTGGTTAAAGCTTCTTGAAATAGTCTTAAATTAGCTACACCTGAGCGTAATTAGCGAGGCCACAGAGCAATTACCTTATAACAAGGCCACACGGCCGAAGTGGCCTGATGGAAGAGGATGGGCGTATTACAATGGTGTCCTGCTAGTGGGTATATATGCTGATCATGGGCATGCAAGGCGGAGCCTTTCTCTGATTCATTATACATAAATGGGATCAATGTCATCCCACATCTTATACTGGAGGTATCG
Source organism: Brienomyrus brachyistius (assembly GCF_023856365.1). Classification (NCBI taxonomy): domain Eukaryota; kingdom Metazoa; phylum Chordata; class Actinopteri; order Osteoglossiformes; family Mormyridae; genus Brienomyrus; species Brienomyrus brachyistius. Next base: position 9,326,164 of record NC_064539.1, on the reverse strand, counting down.
TGGCATATCTGTTTGCCCTATATATGTTCTGTTGGCACTGATGCACCCTCATCTACACTGTATTTTTAAATATAACTTATTCACTTTCATAATTCACCATCACTTCCACGCTACTATTTTATATTTGTCTGTTCAGCTAAATTAATCCTCCTTAGAAATAGAAGTAAGTGTGCAGAAACTTTTTTAAATGTGGATGTGTGGATTGGACGTACAGACGCATGGAAATTTGTGGTACCTCGTGCAATTTTGCAGTCCTATGAACCTGTCGTGAGCAGTGAAGTAAAGCAGATGGATTAAAGGACAATCCATTGTTTTTGGCTGCTGAAGCAAACTTGATGAAGTGCCTTGCAACCCTGACCAGAATAATCATTTAGAGGGTGGATGGATGGAATCAGATGTAATAGTAGGAATGTAGTGTTATTGCTTATGGTATGGAACAGCTTGCATGAAAAACTATTTTTCAATGAGGATTTAATGTTAAGTTTCAGGCTCACTGTTTGGAAGTTCATTTCGAACCCCTGCACACAGGAGGAGTGATGTAAATTTTCAAGCCATGCATCTAGCAGATTTTTTTTACCCATTAGTATGTGTGGTCTGCATGTGTGCAGAGTTGAATGGGTGTCTCCAATAGGTGGCAGCAGTGACTTTAACAGAGCAGAAAGAAAAAGTAGAATTAGGATATTTTTGTAGTCATGGATGCTTTCGCTGAACAGCTGTGTGTGGAGTGGAGGTACCTGCAAATATGTAAATTGTCATAGAATGAGCACAGAGACATATTATGGTGCACAAATTTGAGGAAAGAAATCCCCAAATCATTGGGTAAGGAAGCCAGTTCATTCAGACCAAGAAGACAACATCTGCCCTCTAGTGGTCTAGAGGAATATCATTGCTGTACGCATGAGCCAACCAGAGAAGATTATTCCTCCTACTCCAAATCAAGAAACTCGACATCTGCATGGACAAATGAGTACGTACAGAAGCATACGTGCGTTCGGCACGCAGAAGTGTGAACTATGAACTTGTCATAAGAGATGTAGTGTCCCACCAGCCAATCTTATTTTGATGATATCCTTAATGATGCTGTATACAAAGGTTCGGGCACCTCTGGTCAAATCACAGCCTTGCGTGTCGACTTGTGTTCACATTTGGGACCTGGACCACTGGACTTTAGTCAATTTGGGCGTATTTCAGTATTGCAACTGTCCATCACATATACATTACTGTATGCATACTGTATTACAAGTTACATATGGACAGTGGTCGTTACACGGCTGGCAGCTCTGCCCATTCTCTTGCACCTGTTACGCTAAGCAATGCACCTACTCATATCCAACTGTATCCGCTTTCAGGTGTCTCTCGATCAGCGTATATCATTTACTATGGACCTCAGGCATGAAAGTCATCGAACATGACTCGATCAGGCGTACCTCGACATAAGACTGTACATGTTTTTTTGACTAAAAATAAAGTGCTTCCGAAAGTGAATACAGACGCTCCTCTACTTACGAATGAGTTACGTTCCGAGCGGCCGTTCGTAACTTGAAATGTTCGTAAGTCATTATTCAACATCATTTTAAGGGTAGTCAAATCTCCATGCATAAGTATGTGCCATGCCCTGCTCGTGCCGATCCTCCTGTGTGCCACCCCATCCTCGCTACCTCGTGTAGAATCCCCACTTCATCTGCTGTTTCTGGTTGTGTTAATTACAGTAGTATTGTGTATGTAAGTCCATGTTAGAGTAAGTTTTCCAAGTTCGGCCATTCTGTAACGCATTTGATGCGGGGAAGCAGCACAGGAGCCAGCAAAATTAGGTGAACACGGGGTTTATTTCGGTAAACACATTCAGGAACATGAAAACGACGTCAAGACGTTAATGACCAGACTGGGGAAACATACTCTAAGGCAGACTTGAATACACAGCAACAATCAACATGACTTGAAACAGCTGGTAACATGGGGATTCCACAAGAGGTAAATGAGTGGGCGTGGCACATGGGAGGATCAGAGGACCGGGGCATGACAGTATGATATAAAGTCAATACATGTTTTCTTATCCTATAACACATTACTAATGATACATAAAACAAAAATGGACAATGGATGTACAGAATATTTCACAATAAAAATAAAGCAAATTTTGATCTTAAGAGAGCATGTCTTACCGATACGCAAGTACAAAGAACTGGGATGCTGGGAGTACACACGCTACACTGCCACTTAGAGGGAGCAGCAGCCAGAATTCATACTAGGTGGAATTGGTGCGCAGAACAAACTTTGATGTTGCAGACAGGAAAAGGGAGCCTATAGAGCACAATTTGGACTTACAGTCCTCTTCGTTCATATATATCTGTAAGTTCGTAAGTTGAAAGTTCATAAGTAGAGGAGCGTCTGTACCACGTAACACGACTGCTAATTTTAATGCATAGTTACTATTTATTTGCTGAATTTATCAGCTTGAAAAATGGAAAACGGTAAACATGGCCCATGTGAAAGTTTGGACAACCTTCCAGTTGACCTGCTAGTGTTATTTGGGGTCATACTGGTGCGACACAGATGAAATTCCTATAATGGAAGTTGCTTTTACTCACATAGGTCACATCATCAGCAAAGTAGCTTTTTAAATGTAATAGCTGCTTCACTAGAACAATTTATAACCTTTAGGTTACGAATGTTATCACCAGGCAACTTGCTGTCCACTTGTGTCCCTCAAGGAAATAAAACAGCAAAATGTCTAACACCGTCATATCAAAACTCATCCTTCAAGCAGAAAAACTCTAATAAATCTGTATTGGCTTTGTACAGCTGCATGTTGCCTGAATATTTTTGAGGGCGGGCATATCAGATTCTGTCAGAATAAGTTATAATTACTAATAATTTAAAAAATTATCTTTCTTATGCTTTTGCAGTGGCTGCTGTTTTATCTAGAATCCATTTCACCTGGGTCTGTATCACAAAATAAGCCAGATTTCAGGTAGTCTGGGTTAAATGTGAGTCAGTGTAATCTGTAAGTGGATTACCAGCTTCCTGACAAACAGGAAGCAAAACGTAAAGCTGGGCCTCTAGCTGACCCCCCCCCTGGGTCCCCCCAGCTCTGGTTTTTCTCTCCTATCCTGTTTTTACTTTACACAAATGACTATACCTCTGTACCCATGTCCAGCAAAATCTTACAGTTTGCAGACAACACAGCCATGAGAACTATGACACCTCCTAACGCAGATAAGAGGACTGTCTTGCTCCATGGTGCGCCAGCAACCACCTGGAACTCAATGTGCTCAAGACAGTGGAAATGAAAGAAGACCTTCCTTCACAAAACCCTTGCATGCCTTTAGCTGGATATTAATGGCCAGGTCGTTTCTATGATCGAATCATTCAAAATGGAACCACCATCACCAACACACTGAAATGGGATATGCAAGGCACCCCCATCACCAGAACAGTCCAGGAGAGGTCATACACAAACTCAAGAAGCTCAACATCTCTCAACGCATTCTGCTGAAGTTCTACTCCGCCATCATTGAGAGTGTCATGATATCCTCCATCACCTGTTGGTTTCCTACTGCCTCCGTCCTCTCCAAAACCAGGTTACAACGTGTGGTCCACTCATCTGAGAAAATCACAGGCTATCAGCTGCCAACACTAGAACCTGTTCACTGCCAGAGCAAAGAAGAGAGGTGGGAAGATCACAGCAGATTCCACCCACCCAGACAGTCAGCTCTTTGCCAAATTGCCATCACAGAGATGCTCAAGTGCATCATGACCTGGACTTCACGCCACCTCCACAGCTTCTTCCCTATAGCCGTCTAGCTCCTAAATAAACTCACCTGGTACCTCATTAATCCATGAGCCAGGTGTGATCCACTCACCCAGGGACAATTCCCCAATTATCCATCATCTTACCTTCATAATATACATTCAATATCCTTCAACTTGCACTACAATGATACTTACCCTAGTTCTAGTATTTAATTTATTGTCTTAAGACATCTTGCACTATATCTTCTGTAAATTTGTGCACTATTATTGGTATTCCTGTTTTCTGCACATATTGTTCTGTGAAATGTCCCCCCCGCTTGTCTAGTCCTGTCCCTCAGGTTTGGCACTAGGCCACAAATGACTTTAGTATGTTCACACATACAGGCAGCAAAGCAAGTTCTGAATTAGGGATTAAGATGATACTTCAGGCTAGTTTAAAGTGGGTAGTGTTGCTGGAAATCCTTAAAATTCTCATGGGATCATTGCACAACACCTGGGGTGTATAATACTGAGTAGTGCTTTAAGTCATCATGGAAATTCATTGCAGACTGTACTCTAATATGATACTGATGAAAGATGTAATTTTCTTGGTTTCTTCCCCTGAGCAGAAGGCTTCATACTCTTTTTTCCCCTCTGTTCCCTGTTAATGAAACAGTCCTGAAGATGGCCTGCTGGGAGGCAGTTCCTGTCTCCTGCATAGTGCACACTGCTTCATGCAGTAATAGGCTCTTCCTCATCCCAACTGACCAAAATGTCATAAATGTAATAACATCATTGCCCACCCCTCTTTGGTTTTCATAAATCTCACTGAGGACTTGTGAAACCCCAAAAGTAAATTATAATTGCTGGTGTCCATTTTTTTTTTCATTTACTGCTATGCATGGTGGCTGTTATTATCTACATAATGTTTCTTTTATAATCCAGAACTCAGCCCCACCAAGATGCAGTAGTGGATCCTTAAGAGTGTGAATTAACATTTCCTCAAACATCAATCAACTGACAGAATTCCTCCAGAAGTGAAACCTGTTGTCTGTTAACTGAGGTTAGATTTTAGATTTTATAATGTGGTGAGGCTCAAATGACATGTAAAACCATCGTAATGAAAGAGGGTGTACTTATATCATCGCCGAAAACCTCATTTCTATGTAATTAAATGATTGTATTCTTGCACCTTAAAGCAAAAATCCCCAGACAAAGGAGACCTGAAATGTAGAGAAGACAACTTGAAACTCAAAGTGTCTGACATTACATCTTTGTGTGAATTAAAATAATATCACACTTTTTTCCCTACACCTGAACTGGATGCCGGTTTTCCCAGTAATGAGGTACCCTTGTCACATTCCATATTTTTCATGTAGATTAGGATTTATTTTCGGTAAGTTCACTGTCTATGTTTTGGACAGTGTGTGTGCTGGCATAGTGGCACATTTTAAAATCCTCCAGTACATTTTATATATACACATATTTTTTTCTGTCGGAAGTCTTTGGATACAAGTCAATGCCAGCTGAGGTTTGGCCATCAGTCTTCGTGCTTATTGGCTGGCTTCTCTAGGCTTCTCACGCACTTTAGTGTCTTTTTAGAAAGACCATAAAACTCCTATTCAGGATGACTGTCGTGAGACGGGGGTAGATTAGACGACCTGACACTGATTTGGAAGGATTGGGTGGTCGTTTGTGCTAGGTACTGTACAGCAGTGATAATGTCAGTGACCGACGCAATTGTGCTTTCAGTAGAGCACTGTGGCAGACGTACTGTGAGCTGGACAGCATGTGGCTCACTGGGCTGTGTCTGTAATCACAAGGGTCACCGGTTCAAACCTGGCCTCAGCACGTCTGCGGGTCCTTGAGTGAGGCTCTTAATCCCCGGCTCCCTGGACACCGCTACGGGTGGCAGCTCTTGGTGGACAACTGATTCTTCAAAGAGTAAGTTGAGGGTGGTGTAAAGACAATTTCCCCACAGAGGTTAATAAAGTATCAATTCTTATTATTAATAAACAGTTTAGGCTGCTTCAGCTGGGTCTCTGTCATCATACCACTGGTCAGACTGGACAACTCCTAGACTGTTACTCAGACATGGAACGTTTGCTTTGAGTGACACCTCCACAATCCAAAGAATCTTTATTGATGAGCCCTAAGAAACAGAGGGTCCTGATATTGGTGCTGCACACTCCAGTGGAAGGTGAGGTGTAAAAGTCATCCATTTTACTACATGATAATTTTCAGAACTGAACCCTTTGTTGCTGCAGCTGCTAAGATGGTACGTACGCTAGGAGGCTAAGAAGTGAACACTATGAATTTCTTTGATTGAAATTACACACACTCTGCTCACGGCATCCACACAGTTACCTATGACTTTTGGCTCAAGCAGATCTTCTTATGAGAACACTGTGCGTGTATTGGGGCACAAAGTAATCAGTCGTACATGGTCTGGGAGAAGTTCTCCACATGTATATGCACTGGGCTACTCTGAAAGACAGCTAGGGGTGTTTATCGGTAAAATGCTGTTTCCCATCCCCCATCGGAAGTGTCATTAAGGAAATGACAGACCTAGATCTTGTCTTTTTTTCCATCTTTCTGATGGTTACTCTTGGCAACCAGTGGGTGATGTTCCATTATTAGCTGAAGTAGTCCTTTGAGGGCTGAACCTATTTCATTTCATTTTGCTCCAGTTGGCCTGCTGTGCTGGGGTCTGGTTCCACCCACCAGGCTGTATAAGCAAAGCCTGCTGTCTCTCAGGGATGAAAATTAGTTCAGATTTTTTTTTTCTTTTATTGAAGTCACCCAGGGCAGTTAAGTGGCTTCCTTCAGAAACAGGACAGGTGTAGACCACACCCTCTGCCTCCCCTCAGAGGCGAAGGAAGAATCCAGCAACACTCCCAACAACTCCCTTCTACCCCGACTGGTCTATCTCTTCTCCACTGTGGCAGGAGAAGATCTCTCAGACCTTGAATTCTCTCTTTCATTGTCCCTCGTAAATTTCACGAAGTTGCCGTTCTGAACATACCTTGGCTTTATAGTCCTTGCTTATTTATTTAGCCCTCATGTTGATTTCTTGCAAAGAATCTGAACTGTTTTATGGCTACTAGTATTTTACTTTGACATGATGCGACTCGAGGAGCCCCTTTCTTCCTCTGCAGGAGCACATGAAGTACCCTAACTTCTGTTATTCTTCATTCTCTATCTGCACTCTGCAATAGTTTTTTTTCCCCAGTTTTTACAGTGGGAAATAAATTTTATTAAAAAATCTCAGTACACTGTTATAGGGTATAGCAAGCAATGTCCCCCGAGAGCAAAACATTAAGCCGACTGATTATAAAATCAATCCACCGCTTTGTAAAGAGTCTCGATGAGGCACTTGTACTGTATGAGCTTCTGTGATCTTGTGTGCTGGTCACATTTTTGCAGTGAAATCTCAAAAAAAATCTTTTTTGTCTCACCCAGACTACAGACTGTCCCCTCCAAAACTAGTGCATATTTTCTTTGAATTTTCTCTATGTGGTAAAAGTAATTTTCTTCCAGACCATGGTTGGCATTTAAACTTCCCCATACCAATCAGTCCCTTATTTTCCAAAAAGCTACATTGTACTTATGGCTTCTCTCGACCCTTATTTCAGGCCAGTTTTGGTCCTTTGCTGCTCCTGAAGGACCATACTGGTGGAGTCTAGGGCATATCAGTCCCACCTGTAAGCTGGAATGATATTATTTCTGCTACATTTAGGTGCACAGAAGTGTGGGAACTGGTTCTGGCTCATTTAGTCCAGTCAAATATTTCTTTTCATCACTTTTGCTGCCCCCACAGTGCTCACCTTTGGCTTTTTTCTCTCTATCCATCACCCCGTGCTTCTCAGAACAGCCTATTGCTGAAAAAGTCACCAATCCTTTCTTAGGGCTTGTAGCAGTCATGGGTCCTGCCTTTATATTAAATGTTATGACACTAATTGGCTGAATATAAGTTTGCTGCAGGGGTTAAATCAGACTCAGAGAGGAGTGGGGGGGCCTGTGAGGTACAGAGCAGGGACAATGGTACTGAATAAGCTACTCTTTACATTTGTGTATTAGTTATCATAAATCATTTTTATGTGATATTGACACTGTACATATCACATGGTTAAACGGGATTTGAATTTTTTAAAACATAACATATAAATGTAAACATGCACCAAAATGGCTTATCACTACAAGTAATATTCCTGCCTATTCACACATTCGGACATTAAAATACAAAGATATCCACGGATTGCTTCTTACATCTTATCTCTAGCACCATCTAGTTATTGTGACGTTTTGAGCAGTGAGTCTCTGCAGGATGGAGTGGTGGGCGTGTCCAATGGTAGGCCGGTCTAAATGCAGGCGTGTTAAAATGGCGCGTCAAAATGCAGGTGTGTCAAAAGGTGAATGTGTTGAAAGGCGGCGTGTGCGATAGAGCAGGTGCGCCAGAAGGGTATTTCTATTGGTCAAAAAAGGTGTCAATGAGACCAGACATTCACTAGATTTATACTGTAGGTCAGGCAATGACTATGATTATCAGATATCTATAATTAAATACTTGCTTCATAAGTATTCATATAGGACAAGACATTTCCTGTGCTTATTTACATTGACCACCATACTTTCAGAAGTGCAAAGGAAATTATGTATGTGGTTCCAACTATTCCGCCACACTCTCTTCCTGTCGACATGCCCGCTAACCTTTTAGCTTGCCCACCACCCCAGCCTGAAGAGACCTAAGCTGACAGGAATCAACGTGTCATGCAGGATTATCGCATTCATTTAAGAAATGAATGTTTGATGAGAGCTACTAATGAAAATTAACATTAAAGTTGATTTAGTGGAAAACTGACTTTTTATTAAACCATTCACTTGGAATCTAAATTGTTGGATATTGGAAAAGGTAAACAAGGCCGAGCTGCACTCCAGAAAGGTGCGATTTGGACAGGAGGAGGCAGAGCTGGGGTTTATCTAGATTTGAACCCTGGTTGGCTGTGGGTTGTGTGTGTGTGTTGTGTATGTTACACTGAAACCTGTGAAATTACTACATGAGTGTAACATGTGAGGAGTGGGGGGGGCAGTTTATGTGAACAGCGTACTTTCACACAGATGAATGTTGTTGAAACCAGAACTCAAATCAGGTGAGTTAAGGTGCTTGAAGAAGATTAGTGTAATGAAGTATAACAGAAGCATGGAAATGAGGCAGGGAGCCACGGGGGGTTGGGTGCTGAAACTGCCGCTTTTTCACTCAGTATTTGACAAGAAGGAGCTTATTCCACATTGACGGACTTTCTGCAGCCACCTGTCTATGTTTGGATTGCAGAGGGCGTCGGATAAGACCGATCAATTATTAGGATTATTTAGCGAAAGGCAGGCTTCAAATTAAACACAACATAATATCCGCTACAGGGGTGGCATGGGGGCTCAGTGGGCACCAGTGGGTGGGTATGTGTGGGTGTGTGCATGTGTGTGTGTCTATGCGTGGGTGTGTGCATGTGTGTGTGTCTATGCGTATCTGTGTGTGTATCTGTCTAGATTAGGCTTATATTTCATTGTGGGAACCAAATGCCCCCCACAATATAATAAAATATTGGGTTTTTTTTACATTGAGGTTAAGGTTAGGGTTGGGTAGGGGTTAAGGTCATCATGTTGGGATTAGAGTTTTCCCCATAGAAGTGAATGGAGAGTCCCCACAAAAATATACAGTAATTACAAACCTGTGTGTGTGTGTGTGTGTGTGTGTGTGTGAGCCCTAATATAAACTCTATTTAAGGGTTTGCCCTTTGCTGCCAGGATAAGCAATTAAAAGCTGGATGAAAACATTAATTCAAACAGGCCAGTGTTGCACAGTAATTGTGAAAATAATGGAGCACATAACTAGTTGTAGAAGTTACAATTTGCATCAAAAAGTAGCTAAATTAAATTGCATGTGATAGTCAGAAATGACTGCATGAAACAGGGGTTTTAGAACTGTCACTGCCCTGTGAACTGTGTACAGTCCTCTGTGTGCTTGCAGTGAATTACTGTGGAATTCCAAGCATGTAGCTGCAGGAACCCTATTGTTTTTATATCTTGTTTTCCTGCAGCAATGCTGCTGACGGGTGACAAAGGGGTGAGTTTCCAGCCTTATAAGTCAGTTTGTCAAAACAGCTTTTTACAGCAGTGCCACACGATGCTATATGTCCGCCCAAACTGACACGCACGCACTGAATTGTGGGTATGACTGAGGTGCCGGAGACACAAAGGGCACTGAGACCTTGGTGGTGTTTGATGAAAATGCATGGAAATGTAACCTTGGGGAAAAAATCCAGAACAGAAATGAAGAGTTGAAATGTATATTCAGGTAATCCGAACAAGGATAAATGCTTGTCTTTTCATTAAGAAAAAAATGATAATTTAATTATCAGTTTTCTGAGGTCTGAAACGATGGGTTGCTTCTTGACAATATTGCTTTCATGGAATTCCTTGCGGAGGCTTCCTGAAAGTGACTCACCCCTTCTTGAGATTGATTTAACGTTGCTCATATGAGTTATGGAGCAGTTATAGAACAGATTTCCGTTGGATGATTATTCCTGTTAGGTGTAGCATCCTGTTTTCAATCATGTCGAATCACTTCACAGGAACCAGCAATGGTTCACTCGGCTGGCCGCCTTCCATGTTTCCCCTGAAGATCTGGCCGCACCCTGAGCCATCTTCTCGTGGACCAACCTTCACCCTGCAGTCCACATGCTGTCAGATCTTTCCCCAGCAATGCGCACGTTGTGGTGGATGAAATGTTTCTTTATCCCGTGTGTGTGTGTTAATACTGCACAGAAGCACTGAGGCGTCACAATGTGTGAAATAAATCTATTGAAGCTTTGTGTCGCAGGTGTTGCATTGACTGAGAGTGAGAGGAGCCGCGTCTGGCAACAGATGGAGCCCAATGTTTTGGCTCTGAGTGAGAAGATAGACAAGATCAAGGTGAATGACTGCATCCCGACTCCCAGATACAGATGTTCACAGGAGCTGTGCTTTCAGATAATGGTGATAGATTTCTTGCCAATAAAGTTGATGTTACATAAAAATCTAAAAAGGTAGCTCAATGCATGAAAACTAAACTGCATACACAGAACGAGCAACATAAAGATCATTCTCCAAATCTCAACAACATTTAAAAGGAAAGCTGCTTAGTTTCTTCTTCTTCTCGATTTAAAGTGAACGTGTTTATCTGAAATAACATCACCTTATATTTCACACAAGCTGAAGCTGAAGCATGGACCTGTCATCTGTCTTTGCTTACTGTAAATCCACCATTAAGACAGAGATTTGCGCCCCGAATTAAGCATATTCACTTTCATATACTCAAACACAAATTTGAAGCTAAATCCAAGTATCTTCAGATTCAGTTTCTTTCCTTTTGCCCATGAACAAAATGAGACTTATTTTTTTGTTCTCGACTTCTAATATTCCTGCCTCTATGCAGCTGTGCTCTCGGTGGTACAGCAAGTCATTTTCATTGTTCTGCTCGTTTTTCATTCTGTACGGTGGTGCTAACAGACCAGGTGATTGGAGGGACCGGTGCTGGAAGACGTGTGTTATGCCATGGCTGGGCCATGTGTCCCACATGTGAGCTACTGCATCCCAGAAACCGACATGTCAATAGCTCCTCTACACCCCCAGGATAGGGCTGATCTGGGAAATTCATCCGTTAATTATCACATTGACACAACAGCACAATACATTACAAATACATTTAAAAAGCAGTGTTACAGTATCAGTGATTTGGGCAAGGTAACTGTACAACCTAATGGATTGTTTGGGATCTTTTCTACTTGTCCTGATTTTTATTAGGTTTGTTGGAGGAAGTAAATGTGTTACAGTGTGACAGAAACCCCATTATGTTTTGGGGGACAATAGCCTTAATTCCCAACAAGAAGTACTAAACATTTACTACTGCATGGAATAAATACTGCAGTCATTTTTTGTTGTGCAATTCCACTGTGGTTTATTAATCCAGTATCATACTTTAGCCATATTCTTTTTTATAGCTATAGTTACATAATGGCTAGAATAGGTGTTTTTTAACATAAAGAATTACGGCACATTAATTTATCCCTTGTCTAAGTTTTACATTCTACACATACAGGGCACCATGTGAACTGCTTCTCTAAAGTTCATCTTACTACAAATCTGTGTTCAATCCAGGAAAACTTCAACGTAAGCTTCAGTGCATCTGCCACAGGGCTGATCCAAATAAGAGTGTGGATTGGTATCCTAAAGTCAGCCGGAACTGGAGAGGGCTCTTTAGCTGGCATCAATCCAGGTGATAGCCAGCTGATGGTAGATTTATGAACTTTCACTTCACTTACTGATATGGACAAAGCAGAACAGAAATGTCAGTTTTTAAGTAATCGGTTTAAGTGTTTGTTTGCAAAAGCAAACAAGATTCCATAGGCGACACAAGCCACATTTTGAAATATAACTTTATAATATCATTTAATTGACCTTCAAACAGGATTTTCATCTGACCAGTAGGGGGTGCACGCCCTGCACCCCTGTTAAATTCGCCGATGAAAGATACACTGTACTAATCTAATGTATTACGCAATAAGAATAAAAAACTGTTATGCCAGAACATTCCACGGGAGGGCAGCAGCAAACTGAAATACAAATTATTACTCAAGCAGAATGGTGTTCCACAGTTTAGGCCACAAGATTGAATATCATTTCAATATTTTTTAAATTGGCCTGCTTGTTAAATGGGGCCCACTGAGTCCTTGTGAGCTGCTGCTCATTGAAGACAGGGCAGTGTTTTGGCTTCAGGACCTGGGTCTTCACCTGATCTGGGTCTCTTTCCAGGATCCTCTTTGTCTTATTTGTTGAAAATGGGTCAAATGGGCTGGACAAAACTGCAACTATATAGACAAACAAAATAGACAGTCTTATTATATTTTTCAATAAAAAAAAATTTTTTAAAATTCTTCAAATTATTTTCATTTGAAATGCAGTTTTAGCTACTGTAGTTCTCAGTGTGGTTTTATTTGTTTTTATTTTAAATATATATCTGTTTTTATTTAGTTTAGTTATAGTTTAAGTTTTAGTAATATTGTTTCTAAGGATAGACAAAGTTGTAGAGCTATTTTACATGTCTGACCATTAGAGGATCCCACATGAATACACAGTGAACATTATGTACTAATGTCCTCAAAATGGACAAAATACGTTCTCAGTATTATGAGTCGTCATATAAAGGTTATATATTGGACAATGTTTCCTTAAATTATTTCTATTGAGGACAGTTAAATTATTATTTTAGCTAAATACTATTTTAAAAGTGTAACAGAATGTATTTAATGTTTGATTTTATTTAATTTAATTTTCAGAAGCAATATTTATAGAGTTTTTTATTTGATTTTCATATCTTTTATTTCAGATTATGAAAATGTTTTTTTTTCTCCATAGTTTTAGTTTTTATTAAGGCTGATAACTCTGAGGTTGAGAGCTTTGGTCTTGTATAACTAGACCTGTTATCTGAATGATGCTAAACCTCAATCAACTGTGGGCAGATTCTGCATGTCACGGGCACCTGGCGACCATGCAGGCAAACAGTGATTTTTACGTACTTGGGCAACTGTCATAATCTTCAGGGTTGATCCAGTTAATCACAGGTTTCAGTACACGGTTCTGACATATGTTAAGCTAAGAGGAACTCATGTGGACACATTAAAGACTCAGACACAACGTAAACATGCGAGTAATGTACAGTACATGTGTTCATCAGATGGTGTCACACTGAGGGCTGTGACAATGCAGCTGGACAAGAAGAGAAGGGCATGATGTGGGGCGTGATGGTATATTTGTTTCGTAAGGACAAACAGTTTGTGTTTGCCTGCACAAAAGAGCAAAGTGCTATTAAACTGGTTGGCAAATACTAATATCAATTGGCTCCACTGGGATCCTGCATACGGACAGACTCAGAAACTAAATCCAGTCTTCAGTGTCACAGCATGCTCCCGCACAGCAGAAGAAAGACAGAAATGAAATCCATGCTTGGTTACAAAATACACACGGCAGCAAATATCCTCAAGGCAGAACTGAGAGGTTCGCTTCCTCACTTTCATACTGTGCCTGAAAAACAAGTGTCATGTTCTAAATCACAGCTATCAGCAGTTTCATTGTACATTGGGTGTGGAGACACTGGTTCTGAAATGCCAGGGGAACACAGTGATCTTGGGAACAGTGCATCTGGAGTGTGTTTGTGCCTTGTGTTACAGTCCTGAAAAAAACTTAACAACAAAAGGTCACTGGCTTACGTCCCAGTGGAAGACCAAACTATACTCTATGCCCTAGAATATGACACCCTGTGTTTTGTAGGTTAAGTGCTTATGTACAGATGCAACATAGTTAAGTCCAAATGTGCTTGCTTTGAGAGCATAACACTTGTTTTATTCATGGTCTAGTGGATTGATGAAACATGCATGGGCTTGACTTGTTTAAGAAGCTCAATATTGTAATGCAGTACTTACTGTAACCTGCTTATAGTTGAAGTCAAACATAACTGTGTGAAACTTGTATGGGCTTGCCTTGTTCCAGAAGCTCAGAATTGCAATGCAAAGAACCGGGGGTTTATCTGTTCCTGGGAAAAGGAGATTGACTTCATTTTCCAAACAGCAGGCACTCAACTATACTTTGGGGGGAGGGTCAGTGGTAAGTAATGTTGCCTCACATCTCTGGGACCAGCATTTGTGTATCCACCTGGGATCTTCCTGTGTTGTTGTGGGGTTTCCTCTGGGTACTCTGGTTTCCCCCATGGTCCAAAAACATGAGTTACAGATTTGTTCTTAGGTATGCTTGTGTGAGTGTTGCACTGCAATAGGTTGTGCCCCATCCTGGGTTATTCCCTACCTTATGCCAGTGGCCTCCAGCATACGCTGTAGACCCCCAGTGACCCAGAATAGGACAATTGGATGCAGAAAATGGATGGATGGAATGCACGCCATGTTTGCATCTAGCCAATCCCAAAGGGACTTCAAACATCACATAAATTATGAGATTTGCAGTTTGTATGAAATTAATGTGAAGTTGTAGATTGTGGTGGTCCCATTCAGATTCCACAACACTGCAATGTTCATCTTTCTGGGTGCTAGGTGAAACTTAAACTAGTCAGAAACCTTCCCCCATGGCTTCGAGTGGTTTGGCCTGCCAATAAAACAGGATTCCTTAAAGGAGCAGCTGCCAGCATGTTGCGTTAAGTCTGCTTCCTTTACTGTGCCTCCTTACAGTCAGCTCTCTGACGTTACTATTATATGAAAGTACGCTGCAATTATATCAGCAAAACTCAACTGACCACAAGAAAATGCTAGACTCAGCTGGCCGTTATGGCCAGGAAGGACAGGAATACAAGTAGCGCTCCAGTGGACCTGCCAGGGATTTATTAACAGAACAGAAGAAAAAGGGGGAAACAGGAAACAAGGGGACTGCGAGGGGCCAAAAACTAAACTGAGGTAGGAGCAGCGTCAGGATCACCAAGGGTAGGTAGGAATATAGAGAGCTACAATAACTAACACAGTGTAACTTTAATTAATAATCACACAGCGACACAGGGAAACAGCCACAATGAACCACTCAGGAAGAGAACAAGAATGAACACTTAAATATACCTCTTAACAAGACACGACACAGGATAGGTAAGACCCATAACCAAATCAATCACTAAGGCCACACAAGGTACAAGTGAAGTAAATTACAATTAACAAACACTAGTGACTAGGAAACAGTAACAACACAGAAGGGCATCAACACTAAAAGATATCAAGAAAAGGACCGGGGCAGGAACCTCGCCAAACAAGACCAATCCCATGATTCATTGCTCCCCAATGAATGGGAGGCAAATTGGCATGACCGGCCTAACCAAGACCACAAGTATGATCTTTGCATTCTTGGCAGTGAAAAGCCCCCATAATATAACCATATAGACACCAGGGGATAAATTAATACCAAGATATATCATAAAGGTGAGGCAGACCTCAGGCCAGGTCATGTCAGCCTCTGAGTCACATCCTCAACCCATCAAGTTACATGGCAGCTTGGGGAGCAGACTAGGGGAATATCGAACAGGATGGTCAGCGGGAACTGCTGGGCAAACAGGGAAAAGACACATGGCACAGAGCCAGACGGACACTGACCCTGACTCTGGGCGACGAGGGGGAGACCACCTCCGAGGAGATAAAGCTCAGGCTTCTGTCTACAGCACCATACAAATCCTGAACTGTGCCCCACCGACTTGCTGTGACTCAAGAGAGCTGGGATATTCTAGATGCTTCTTATATCAGTAACCTGATGATAGATGCTTTAATATAAAAAAGTTCTGCTATTTTCCTGTCATGTTGAACAGTCTGGTAAAGTAAACCACCTGAAACTGCATCAGACTGTTGTGCCAGAGAAGCATTAAGGAACACTAACAAGCTCTGACTGGACTGCTCACACTCTGGTGTCAACCACAAGCAACACTTCTTCTGAGCTGCCTTTCCATTACGGCTAAACATGTACTAATGTCCATCATTGCTTCCCAATGCAGAATCACTGTGTCTATCTACATTTTCTCTGTGGCTTCATTTGCAGGTTTCAATAAAAACCTTATACGATTACAGACGCTCCTCTACTTGCGAACGAGATACGTTCTGAGCGGCCGTTCGCAACTTGAAATGTTCGTAAGTCGTTATTCAACATCATTTTAAGGGTATACTTAAGTACAAAGAACTAGGATGCTGGGAGTACGCACGCTACGCTGCTGTGTGGTGGGAGTAGTGGCCAGATGTCGCACTAGGCAGAACTGCCGCGAACAGGAAACGGGAGCCCAAGGAACATAATTTGGACTTACGGTCAGAGGTGGGTAGAGTAGCCAAAAATTGTACTCAAGTAAGAGTATAGTTACTTTAGAATAATATGACTCAAGTAAAAGTACTCATCCAAATAATTACTTGAGTAAGAGTAAGAAAGTACTTAGTGAAAAAAACTACTCAAGTATTGAGTAACTTATTGAGTAACTTTTGATTTATTGTTTCAGAGCATGAATGTAGTCAAATAGACAAAAACAAAATAGCAATGCAAATTCTTTAAAACAATAATAAATAACATTTTCACAAAATGACAAAATATTAACAAACCTGAATTAAGGCAAATTCAACCACAGGAAATGCTAATAACATCGTAACAATAACAATAGGCTCAGCAGGCAGAGATTATACGGAGGAACAGGCTGTGCATTGTGTGTGTATGTATGTGTGTCTGTCTGTGTGGCTGCAGTGTGACAATTTACTCAAAAGCAATGTACATTTGACAGTTATTTATGACGTTATTACGTTATAAAATCCACAGCCAAAACACATATACTACAACATACCGCAACGTGCTTCCTCAAGTTCGAAGTCGAGTTCTTGTAGGTTGAAATGTCGACACGCTTAGGCAGACACGTAAGACAGCGCATGACATAGCTGTTCTGTTTTATAGTCTGTAATGAAAACATTGATCGAATGTGAGGCCAGGAGTGTTCTGCTTCTTCTGGTTCAAAATCACACGCCGTTGTTTGCGCCATTGTATTCTCCTTTCAGTCACTGCTCTGTGCAGCGCCGCGTAAATTTTGTGTGGTCATGTGACTGTATGGCTCCATTTGATTGGCGAAAAAGAATCATGTGACAGAACCCTTGGACTAGTATGACAAAAAAAAATCACCTGTGTAGCGAATAACAGATTATTAAAATGAAAGTAGCGAATAGCGAGCAACATATGTCTTAGAATAACGGAGTAAAAGTACCGTTTCTTCTTGAAATTTCTTACTCAAGTAAGAGTAAAAGTATCATGCATTAAAACTACTCTTACAAGTACAATTTTTCCAAAAAGTTACTTAAGTAAATGTAACGGAGTAAATGTAACGCGTTACTACCCACCTCTGCGTACGGTCCTCTTCGTTCGTATGTATGAAAGTTCGTAAGTAGAGGAGCATCTGTATATAGAGTATACTATTTGTTTTTATCATATGATGTTTGTTATTATTATATACTGCAGCTGTTATGTTACAGATTTTGTGCTTTGCTGCTTCAGCATTTTTAGATTTTCTTTATGTGTTTCTATGGTTTTCTGAAGAAGAAGTTGCCCTTCGTTGGTTTCTTTTGGACGTTTTCATACCATTCTTTATTCATGGCAATGTTTTTGGGCAGAACTGTGAGTGAGCCCACTCCCTTAGATGAGAAGCAACCCCAGACATGGATGGTCTCTGGATGCTTGAATAAATGCATTTTGAATGCATTATGAAGGTGGACTGAATGTTTTATGCCTGTATAATGAATGCATTATGAAGGTGGACTGAATGTTTTATGCCTGTATAATGAATGCATTATGAAGGTGGACTGAATGTTTTATGCCTGTATAATGAATGCATTATGAAGGTGCAGTTAATATAAAGCATCACCTTTTATTGTTCTGTTCTGCTGTTTTTTTGAAAGTGGAAACCATTCTTCCTAACTACCAATTATGTGTATGCTTCACAAAGTAAGCATTTTGTAATAATAAGAGTACATTGTTACAGCATAAGAAGACTAAACCTTAAAGGCAGAAATGGTGTGGACAGTTAATATCTGACTCACACTGCGCTCGCTTAATGACTTAATGAGGCCGGTGACCTGACCTTAGCAGGAGAAGTTTCAGTTTGGGAGGATCTGGATTAAGATTAAGATTAAGATGCACTTTATTGAACCCGGTGGAAATTTTGGTACAGCAGCAAGAACATAGTGTAGAGACAAACAAACATATAATGCCATACAGACAAGGTACAAAGACAGCACCAGTAATACAAACAAAGTAAAGGTGGTGCCAACAGATTTAAGAAGTACACTGAACACAAAGAGAATATTCTGAAAAATAAAACCGAATAAGAAACAGGAAAAAATATTTAAAGATAACAATAATTTAAAAGTAATAAATTAGCTATGTTATACAGTATGTGCAACTAATGAACATGTATCACCAGACTTTCACTATAATGATCAGATATCACTAGACTTTCATTATAATGAACAGATATCAGCGCACTTTTACTATAGAAATTGTTTCACTGCATGTAACACTGTTTCAGTTTCATGCGCTGTTTGATGTCGTTTTCCATGACCAAAGAGCAAATTAGTGCAGTTCAGGCTGGACCAGTGTGTATGTTTTTTTCCTGGATTTTTCTTGAATTGCGTCAAACCTTAAAGTATCGACTCACTGCATCATTTAAGTCAGTGTATGTGTTTCTTTGCAAATGGGACATAAGCCCGATGACTTGAAAAAAAATGGCTTTATATCTGTTATAAATGGTTAATATGTAGTGTGGTACAGTCATATTTGCAAGAGTAAAGTTCATATTTTAAACAACATCAATCTGCAATTTCATTTCTAAGGGTTTATATGTCAGGGCATAAATGGCAATCATCTGGTCCCCAGCAGCCTTTGCGATTAGGCAAATCTAGCCTCAGACAAGACTGTATCTCGTATCACTATTTCAATATTCATTTAAGAAAATGTCAGCCAAAACGCAAAAGCTATGTGGGAAAAGTGTGCTTCCATATGGAATTAAAAAGCTAATTAGCAGTCAGGCACTGCTTATCAAATGTAATACATTATTTGATCATTAGGAAGTGTGACCACTTGTATTTAAGCAGAACTTTTGACATTTTGCTGAAGCATTCAGGTTTGTGTCAAAACCATGTTAAGGAAAAGACATAGATGATGATCTTGGAACAGCAATTGTTGCTGCTCATCTCGGAAGGATTATTTGGAAATAATTTTATAATAATTTCTGTCGGTCACGATCGCTGGATGCGAGAGCGGGTAATCGCTCAGGCAGGCAGGCCAGGACCAGGCAGATAGGCGAAATACAGGGAAATACTGGGATTTATTTCGGGTACGGGACTAGGAGACATCAGACATCGACCAACATCAATGACGGACCCGGGACACAGGCAAGACTTGGACTCAAATAGACAGGACAGATCAAAATAACTAGACACAGCTGAGTACGATCAGGGAAGCACACGTGGATAATCAGGGGGTCGTGGCACACAACGAGGATCGTACGAGCGGAGCATGACACTCATTATACAGTGAAGAGTTTTCACAATGGAGAACACTAAAGACTATTGCGAGTCCTCTATTGCCACCAAACAAGAATAGATTTCATGGACAGATAGCCTGGAGAAAATCTACACATCTTTCTCAATTATTGGCATATATTGTTCTTCATTTTCTCCAGAAACATGGCAGCCCAGCTTAGGTTTTCAGTGTTGCATCTGAACAAATACAAGATTTCTGAAACGGATGTTTGTGAAGTCTGAATTAAATGTGGTGTCATATTTATTAGTTATTAACTTGAAATAGAAGCATTAAAATACACCCACAACAATGCAACATATATGTGAGGCTCTGGATGGATTGCAGTGAATAAATTGCCATGAACTGTTTTTAAAATATTTTTGATAGAAAGTTATTTTAGGGGTATTTTCTTTGTTAAATAGAATGAATAGTCTACGCAAAACCAGAAATTCAAGCAATAGTTGAAATTCCGAGTAAATATCTCCACACAAATGAGGATGTTCTCTTTCCCATTAGGGATTGTGAAAGGATAACCAATCTTTTGTTGCTCTTAGATAACGTTTCCTCCTGCACGATTTCGACCAATGGGAAATGCCTGCGATGGGCAGCTGGTCTGCACACTGTGCCAACCGGCACTCTCTCGTCTGCCTGAGGATGCCCTTGTTCCTGGTCACACAGGAAAGGGTCTCTCTGGCTCAGCGGTGGGGCATGTAAGGGAGTCCAGCGCTGACTTTGAACCCTGCCATCTGAATCCCCGCCATGGCGCCAGCAGGCCCTACTTAATGTCCTATTGTTTGTTTCAAACTCTAAAATGGGACCCATGAGGAACCATGGTGTTCCACCCTAGAACATGAATTGGCTCAGACCAGTTCCTTGATTACGCCCCACTCTTTGGCCACTAAACAGGGTACTTTAGGTCGGTCTGGGTCAATTTAACAGAATATTCATCTGTAAATACAGAACCTGACTCGGCTACACAGTACAGGTTGTTTTTCGATAAAGTAATAAAGTTTCTCTAAGTAGCCAGGGAAGGATATGAATTTTTATATATATATATATATATTACAACTTCTTTTCCGGGACCATGATCATTGTACATTCCTGGAGCCTGTCCCAGGCTGCAAGGACTGGATGGATTGTCAGTCCATACAGTACACTGTCAGAAATAAAGTACCAATTTGTACCTTTGAAGGTATAATTCCTTGTCACTGGGGCAGAACACTCAAGGGTCTGTCAATTGTACTCTAGCTGGTAAATGTACAGTACTGCACTGTCTTAGGCAATCAATGAAAATAGTGCAGGGCTATTTATCTAGGCAGTCAGTGCACTTTTGCTCAGAACAAAAAACATAATTTAGCACTAGAACTTATGCAAATTAAGAGTAACAGTAACAACAAACAAAACTTTCTCCTGTTCATCCAAAAGTGACTGATGAACATCACTTCAGTACCCAAACCTCTCCTCAGAGGCATCTCAGGGATTTTATGTATTTATAAAAATTTCACCACCAGCTAAATTACATAATTAGTTAATTAGTTAAATAACTAAACGAGGCATTGATTAGCCAACATGGCATGCTAGTGGGTGACTTCAGCAAAAACATGGATACATTTTCATGGTTACTGCAAATACTGGGGTGATTTCAGGAGAGCTTTGGAAATAGCCGCCGTGTCATTTCAGTAAAAAAATTAAAAAGAGTCTGCTTGCTTGTCATCGCTGTCCGTCTACCACCTGATCAACATCCCTGTTAAATACAAGCACATGAAACATTGTTACTGTGGGCCAGCCAATCATCCCCCCCATCAACATGGCATGCAGGATATGGACAGGGCAAGTGGAGAAAGCGGAATGGGAAGGACACGTCTAGGAGCCGACACGCCACAGCCTGTCTGTGTGCCGCGTGGGCGTGTCCCTCCCGCATACCTGGGAGAGCCTGGTTCCCACAGGAAGCGGCCTGTGTCACCGCCACGCCTAGGGAGCAGAAACACGAGATGGGGTCTGGGAGCCATCAGCCGAACGACACCCGTTTTAATTTCCGACGATTGCTTTCACAATGGAAAACAGGAAATTGAGTTTCCAGGCGCTATGCACAGACTAAGAGGACTGACAATTTGGGCCAGCATTTAACCTTAGGAAGGCAATCGTCTTGTTTAGAATATATACTCTGCGTTGACTTTGATGGGCATCTTCCTATTGATCTGGCCCAACACAAGCCCTGTTTTGATGATCCTCTTATGTATCCTTTTCTGTCATATCGAGACTAGGCCATTCATACTCAGCTTGAAAGTACATTTCATGTATTTGTCCAACAGCAACAACAGGGACCCCCCTTCCAGTGACCCTGACATACAACACAGACCAGCATCATGGGAATGTGCACAATTTATCTCCCGCAAGATTCAAAGCTTCCTCTGTAAAGGACAACTGTCTAACTGCTTTCTGCAGACCCACTGCGTTTGTGGGTGTCTTGGGAATGTTCACTGGCACGAGTTATTGTGGGAGATGAGTGACTAATGACCTTTTTACCCCCTAGAATGTTCCTCACTGTCGCTCCAGAGCCCACAGCTGCCCTGGCTAACCTTGGGCTTGGAAAGTGTTCAGCCTCTTGTCGTCAGTCTGCTGTCAATAGCTCAGCCGCTGCCGTGGAGGAACGCGGAATAGGAATCGCACTGCGGCTCCTGAAGGGTATGCTCAAGGTTATATCCTGAATCCAGATGGAACTAATTATTCTGCTGTATTAAATGGTAGTGCATAGTGAAAGTCATTCTTTATAACAAAGAACCACTGTTATTTGCGGATGGTAATGAAAGACTTGCTGTTATCACCTTGATAGATGATGTATCATTCAGCCGTGTCCTTCATTTTTGTCCCTTACAGACATGATTTCATGTTTCAGAAGCCGTTTCCTCCATTATTGAATGACAGCTAATTTGATCACAGACAGAACTTGATCTTTTACAAGTCAGACATAAATGTTTCGGTAATTATATAAAAATGTCCCTTGTAATAATGCAAATACCTAGATAAGACTGAACAAACTATCAGCTTGCTGTTTCATAGGATTGACAGTATAATGCATAAAAATGTAAGGTATTTCTTTCAAGGTTTAGTAGGGGATGCTGGTAGTGATGTGACTGTGAAAGGACACCGTGGTGGAGTTTTAATAGGGAATTTAAATTTCTGACCTTTGTGAGGCAGCACATTTTACCGTTCTTAAAGACTGAGGCTGAGGGTGTGACGTGTCTACAGGAAGGATCCTAATCTCTGATACTTCAGGAATGATGTTCTACTGCAGTAATGGAAAAGGGTCTGAAACAATCAGCTTTAGACTTTATAAAACCACTACAGCAATAGAGTAGCTTTGTCATGGTACAGAGGCTTATCATGTGAGATATACCATCCATCCATTTTCCAGACTGCTTATCCTACTGGGTCGTGGGGGGTCCAGAGCCTATCCTGGAAGCAATGGGCATGAGGCAGGGAACAACCCAGGATAGGGGGGCAGCATATCGCAGGGCACACTCACACACCATTCACTCGCACATGCACACCTATGGGCCAACTCCAATTAGCCTCAGCATGTTTTTGGACTGTGGGGGGAAATCGGAAAACCCCATGACGATGGGGAGAACATGTAAAGTCCGCACACATGTGACCTAGACGGAGACTCGAACCCGGGTGTTAGAGGTGTGAGGCAACAGTGCTAACCACTGCACCACCATGCTGCCCCCGTGAGATATACTGTAATTCAGAAATGACACTCAATAACGTTCAAATAACAGTGTTAATTGTAGAGGAATGGTTGATGATGTTAAGGAACAATGTAGAACGACGGCAGTGACCAAACGGTCTTGCACTCTGCAGTGTGTGGGCTGACTAATCAGTCTCTCAGGGACTTGGTCTGACTCAGCTGAAAGTTAAACTTTAATTTCCCCTTTTGGGAAGTTCATTGAGAACCGGCTCGAACTGGTCCCCAGGGGCAGTCATTTCTCAAAGGCTACTTTTCCTTTCTTCTCAGTGTCAGCTCCTCATTCTTGCCCTCGCTATGGTCACAACTTCAAACAGAATGCTCACAGAAAGTCTTGGGACACTTGCATAATTCAATAAAAATGTTGTAGATTTATTGGTTTCGTAACAAAAGTCAGTTGACGAGCAATATTAATATTTTGCGATTAATTGCTGTTGTAGTCACTGACTCCCGAAGTGATACTAATCAGAAATATTTAGTGTTTTTGATTATTACAAAGGTGTTACTAATTAAAAAGCAACCAATGAGCCTCTTTGTAAATGATCTTTTTAGCTCAGAAAACGGCTTTTAGAACTATAATTTGAGTTTAAATATATTACTACTTGAAATTAATATTCTACTTAAGTCTACTAGTTGTGTCTAATGTACTTTTGTAAACAAATGAGTAATTATTTTATTATAAAACCAATAAACCAATAAATCTGCAATATTTTTACTGACTTGAAAACAAGCGTGCGAAGCACTGAAAGTATTGAGCAGAGTAATGAAGATAATTTCCCATCCCTAGAGAAAGAACGAGAGAGACAGACGGGATGAAAAGCCTTGGCACATGAAGCACATCGGTAGACAAAGTATTCGCTTAGCGTTCCCCTGCTGAACAGTGGAGTTACTGGAAAATGTGGGTTCGACGAATTTGCTCCAAAGATGTGGCGTACAGCTCAGAAGGATAAGAATCTGCGATTGAAGGTCATAGGTTCAAATCCCATAGCTGGCAAAGTAAGCATATAAGCTGAATGTGCTTAACCTCAACTGCTCCAGAGGCACTGGATGATGGATGGCGCATGCTCAGACCCCACAACCTTGTTTGCGTCAGAGTGTCTTGCAAAGAGTAATGTGGAACCAAAATGTCTGTAGTGAACTGTTCTGCCTTAATGTTTCTGGTGCGCTTGGGTATTGAAATGTGTACATTTGTGACCACAACAGTGTGTAAGTGCAACTACATGTGGTTGAATAGCAGCGCGAATATTTATCTGGGTTCTTACTTGAGTGTGAGAGCCCTTCCGTTGCCCTGCCTGTGTCTCTGTTGCCTGAGGAGGTGAACTCCAATGTAGTCCTTAAGGTTTTGGGGGCTGAGGCCAGATGGAACTGGCTGGAAACTGTCAGTGAAATGGGAGAGAGGGGGCTCACCGACCTCAGCCTCACACTAATAATGTAGGTACCACTGACTTGACTGACCCTCCCACAAATAAAAACATCTATCATTTTCATCTTCTGCAGGACAACTTACTGGCCAATTAACCTGGTTTCAGCTGGGTTCTGTGGTACACAACGTGAGCATCACAAAGCTGATTCGTACCTTGTGAAAGGTACAGTTTCGTCTACCTTTTCACCTTTCAAAATATTTACAGCAGCCCGAATCAACATAAGCATGCTCTGTGTTCCTGGCTGAAACTGACACTTCCAGAGATCTCAATTCATCTTCACATTTCCCAGAGAGATTGTTTTCTGGTCTTTTACAACCTTGAGAATGTTTTCCAGAAATAACAATAAGGGCGACTGGGAAAGTTTATACTCCTGTTGCTCTTGACTACCAGTGGTCTGAACTGCCACGCCGTCCACAAACATGCCAGGTGTGTGACCCCTCGAAAACCGGTTTGAGCCGGCTGCCTTTCTGCACCCACAGAGCCAGGGGATTGGGATAAAGGTGAGACCGGTCACATGACACCATGACCTCAGCATACTTCTTGCCCAGATATGGTCAACGGAAGACTATGAAATACAGAGGGACACTGTGCTCCACAAATACATTACTAAAGGTACATAATAATCAATCCCAAGCTGCCGTATCTCTGAGCATCTTAAAGGGTATTCAGTTCTATAAAGGACAATCAGTCTATCTGAATACCAACAGCTGGGTTTACTAAGTTTAAATCAGTGTTGGTCCTGGAGAAGGGGGCAGCAGGTGATCAGCTGAACACCTGTGTCTCCCCCCATGAATATCTTGGGCCTGGCTGTTATTGACACTGGCTCAAACTATCTGCATTTTGACACCTACCTTATTTGAACGGCATGACAACTTTGGGGTCAATGTGCAGAAGGCGAGCCCGAATTGGGCGGCATTTTGATGCACCTTACTGGTATGTGTGTGCCCTGTACTGGCCTGTCATTCCGTAGAGGTTGAGCCGTACCTTGTGTTCCCTGGGATGGGCTTACCGTGAACCTGCACTGGGTAAACTGTTACGCAGTGCTCACAGACGTATGTCCATCACTGCCAGTGCTTTGTTTAATGTCATGTTAATAAATGCCACTAGCAAGAAGTCTTGCATATACAAAGCCAGTTTATTACAGCCTGTGTTTGTGCAGGTTTTTTAGAAACTGGTGCACTTTGCTGGAATTATCTTTACTGAATTAGCTAAATGTGTAGAATCATCAATTGATTGTTGAGTTCCGAAGCAGATGCTTATACCCAAGACAATTTAACAATTAAAATCACACTGCTATGTGTTTTGGAATAATGATAGTTTATTGATCCCAGTGGGGAAATTGTCCTTTCGTCAATCCCATCATGATGCCCAAGAGACACACATATACTGTACAGATGTACCCCTGTATTCCCAGTACCTGGAGCTGGGAATTAGGGCCTTTGCTCAGGGGCCCAATGGCAGCATCAGTCTGCCATTCCCAGCATTTGAACCAGTAACCTTTTGATTACAAGGCCTAACCCACTAAGCCAGCCAGCATCCCCCAGTTTCAGCTAAGTAGCCTATGTTTTCTATGAAGCAGGACAGCAAGTCCTTTAATTAAATGTTGTATCACCCTTTTTTATCAGCACTTTTCATCACCTTTATATACCATCATCTTTTTATACTCTTCACTACAAATATGTGGTTGTGACTGAGCTTTAATAGAAAGTGACAGATTTTCCTACAGTCATTAAAGAACATCATATTAGTTATTTAATTAATTATATCGGTGTCTGATGCTACTTTGTTCAGCACTAATTTGATTTTTTAAATTGTATTTAAATACTCAAATCCGCACTATAATCACCCTTAACAAATATAACTTCTGGAACGCAGAATGAGTGAAATCGGAAGTCCAAAAATTACATTTTAATAAAATGAGATTTATGAACTGCACAACTTACGACAGTATATTGTCATGCAATTTTCCGACACACAAAATGCTAGCATAAATGAGTGTTAGGCTAAAATTCTGCTCGCGTATTATTCGAGTAGACTAGTGAAGATGGAAGACTGTACATGTTAAAAAAATGCAGAATTCGTGTTTTTATTTATGTAACAGCAAAGAATTTATTACACCTGTAAGGTGCAGGTTTAGCCTCCACATTTAAACAAATGTATAGCGGCTTAGGAAATTCATTTTAAGTTCCCCAGTTCGAGTCCGTCCCGCCTGAAGCGGCCACAAAAAAACACCTGTATTAAAGTCCGTCCTAACATAATCGATTGGGGCTTTAGCCCCGATGATTGCTCTCCAGTGCAAGGTTAAAAAGTCTTTCGCTGCTTTGCAGCAGCAGAAGTAGTCCGCTGTTTCGTAAAATAACAATAACTTCATCACGACTTGTGCAACGCCGTGTTCCTTTTTCCGCCCCTTGCGGGGATTTCTCTGTCTACTTGGGAGCCGCACCTCCGCGCCGGGTCTGCGCACATTCACGAAGGCAAAATGAAGCGAAAAGCTCCACCGGAGCTTATGATGAGTCAGCGAAGTTTCAGGCTTTGCCTAGACAAGCCGGCAATCTGGAGGAGCTTGTCCTTCTTCCTCTGCTTGAGACCCATTAAGGCTTTGGATATCTCCTCGGGATCTTGCCCGTAAGAGAAGATGCTCCTGACGCGCTCCTCAGCTTTCATGTCCCCCGTTTTTTGGAAGAGCTTCATCAGGACGTCCTGGTTGACGTTTTCAAAGATGTTGGCGGCGGCTTTCTTGCGGCGGGTCGTGTCGAACCAGTTTCCGTGGACCGAGGGGCATACCCGACGGTGGTCTGCTGACGCGCAGGCAGACATGGTCCCTTATGAGTGCACTTGTGACTTTCAGGCTCCAGCTTAATCTGAGACTAAGCAGTTGCTGGCGTCCACCTGTGACTGTCCCTGCTCTGGTGTGCCTCTCTTATATAGTTGTTACCAGCAACATCGGAGTCTCGGAAGACCTCCCCAGGGACGCCCCTCTCCGCTAATCCCTACCCCGGGCTCCCCGGTGAGGCGGCTGAGGTCACTCCAGTGACGCTCCAGTGGGCGGATCATTGCGCACCAAAGAGCCGCTTGCAGTCAAATCTGGGCGGTTGATGCAATAACTGACTAATGTTTTTTTTCTTACATTTCTTTCGACGAAACCACGCTTCTTTTATCAACTCAGTTTAATTCATTACAGGAATTTGGGAAAATCCACAAAAAAACAACTTTTATTTTTAAGTTTAATTCATTAGAAGAATGTGGGAACATCCGACGGAACATGTCTGTTTCATTATTATTTGGTCGAAGACAACTTGTTTAATCGACTTTTTAACTTATATTTGTTTTTTAAATTATTGTAATCGATGTGTATATAATGTGTATATACTTAACTTTCTCGTCTAAGTGATTGTTTTTCTATAGAATATTAACAGTTACACAAGGACCTGCCAGAAAATGTCGCATGAGTGTTATGAACTACTTTGATGGAAGTTGCTGCTCTCTAATAGCACAGTTCGATTTAATAACCACAATCCCTGTCTGGGCCTTCTTGATTCAGAGCTTGTCCCAGAATATGCAGGGTATACCATGGAGATTCAGATTCATAACCCTGGAAGCCACCATCGTACGTTTTTAAATGAAACGCAAGGTCCTGATTTTGCATTTTATACATGATATGCTCGCATGTACTCAGGAATCTACAGCTGCTGTCGCTTGTTTCCTAATATATCGATGCATGTCGTTTGATGGCCCCTGGATATAAATGTTTGGGTGAATTTCGGGAATTGAGCTTTGGTTGGTAATTAGGCGAGCAATAATTGGCACTGGGCATTATTCAGGAATAAACACACCCCATGTTCATGTATGGTCGTGCAGCTGCGCGTCTCTTCGACCCAGAATGCATTCCTGTAAATGCAAATGAATCCCTGAACAGTCTCCCTGCTTAGTGACCACACTGATATGATCTAGTTTTTACAGCTCTGTTGGTTGCAGCTGTCACCTACCAGGACAGCCCAAGGAGCCGTACTGCGGTATTGGGGTTAAATCTATTTCACTCGGAATGCAGCTAGACCAACAGTACTGTGCAAAGTATTAGGCACTCAAAGAAAATGTATAAAGGCATTTTTTTTCTGGGTAGTAAGCGTATGTTTGCTTTAGAAAAAAAATAACACAATTTAACATTAGAACATACGTAAATTGACAGTAATAAAAAATTAAGAAAAATAAGTAAGGATTTATTCTGCAAAAAGTTACTAGTATCTATTTGGATGGCTAGACGAACATCGCTCCAGTTCCCAAACCTCTCCTCAGGGGCGCCCCAGCCATTCTATGAGCTTGTTAAATTTCACAACCACCTCACTTTAAGTAATTAATCTAATTTGTTAAGTAATTCAGTGAGGTGTTAATTATCCAAAAATTGTATGCAAGTGGTCGATTGAAATACATGAGTATATTGGATGGCTGCTGCTAATACTGGGTGATGTTAGGGAGGTTCTGAAATGGCTGAACCTTGACACTTTGACAGACATCATAGTTTTACACCAACATGAAGATTATTTAAACATAAGTTTTCTTAAGCTCGCCTAGGACTTTTGCACAGCACTGTACCTCTGAACTTAATCTTTTTTTTTTGATTGGAAAAAGGCAGTGGTACAGTACTTCATTCTACTGTAGTACTGTATAAGCCAACAGCACTGTATAAATCGCTGCAATTTCAAAAATCATGTGATTATATTTAGTATGACTATATAATACCAGAGGAAAATTCCAAGTATGATCAAATTTGCACTATATGGTGGAAAGCATGTGGGCACCAGCTTCTCCCGCAACAATATCATTCCAAAACTGTAGGTATTATTATGAAGCTGGTTGCTGTAATAGCCTATTTTCATCAAGAGCTTACATTATTGGGCGACTGCTTGTTTCACTGGAAAACAACATAGCAAAAACACATGGGCATGATCTACATGAAGCAACACCCCACATGAGCTGGCCAGTGAGAAATCCACCTTGCCCGTCTCTTATACAATATATGCTCATGCACACTCTTGATTAACGGAAGTCTATGGCGATGTTAAACGCACAGACGTCACGCGATGACAAGTCAGTAAATGTTGTGTGACCGCGACGGAAAGCAAACGTCACACAGGCCTCCCAGGCGTTTCACTTGTGTTTGACCAGAGCTGCTCAAACAGGGCAGACATGTGGCAAATGTGTGTGTTGTAAAGGCGGCATCCTGTGATGGTGCCAAGTTGGAAGTAACTAACCTTTTTTATATGATCACCAATTCTGTTGCTAATAATTGTTGCTATAGATTGTATGGCTGTGTGCTTAATTTTACACCAGCTTCAATGTCAGACACATCTTAATTAACCAATTTGTCTAATTAATAGGGGTGGCCACATACATTTGGCCATATAGTGTATTTTATTATTAGCCTATATAATAACTCACAGAGATTTTACTGTGGTTCCTGGCATGGAGTTTGTGTTTTGACTTTGCTGTGCAGCACACAGGTATTTTCCATCAATCTGTCTCCCAACCATCTGCTCTGGTCAGGCTGACTAATTATACTATCTGCATGTCTTTAGATGGAACCCACCAAATATAGACTTAACATGAAAATTTCACACAAACTTGACCCCCTGACCGCGGAGGTGTGCGGCAGCAGTGTTGCCCAACGAGCCGGCATAGAATGGCAGCTTTCCTGGGGTGTGACTGAGGCAGCACTCAGACACCGGCTTCCTCGGATGGGTGTCACTGAAGCTTCAGTGAGTCCGTTAGCATTCAGTTCACATCACAATCACTTGCAAGGAGGCAGCACACTGGTGTGAGATGCCGGTTTCAAAACAATGTTTACCTCTTTCACGTATCCTTGCCATAGAACTCCCGCCCACACTAGAAATCCCCGCTTTTTGTACATGACAGAGCCCCATATGATGTCTCCTTTACCTTGTTGTTTGACAGCGCTCATTAACTGAGAAGGCAGTGACGTTACTGCGACTGCTGCCTCCCAGTCCACATTTCACTTACTTCATTTGCAGCTCTTTGTGTTTGCAGTGACAGGCATCACACAGTTTCATTCTCACTAGCCTTTCCGTTTCTTCTCCTGGCCGTGCTTTCCAGACACATGAAATTCCCTGCTGCCGGGTGCATTTTCTAACGTCAGTACGACCTTTTCTGTTTTCCTAGCAGCCGATAACTTAGGGGAAACTGAAAAAAATGAAAACTGCAGCAGTGACACTATTTCAACATCAGTGTCACAACGCAGGAATGGTGATCTGAACATATCAGCTGACATCAGGAAAGCGGAAATTCATCTAAATTTACTTTATTTTAGACTGCATAAACATTGCTCTCGATATGCTTTTGATATGGAGATTTTTGTGGGAAAATCCAGAAGCATCAATTCCTTGCGAAGCATCAGTTCCTTTCAAAAACACATCTCATGGAGAATGAAACTAGTTAAATATGATTTTTATGTGGAATACTGCATGGACACAAACAAGTCAGCTTGCGTGACACTTCCTTTGGTTATGTGTCAAATCTATGCAAATGCGGGAGTTTTTGCTACGCTTTGCTAGATCCTAGCAAATTTCCCATCACCAATGTAGGTAACCCATGTCAATAGCTGAAAGAACACACACAGCCATCATGTGTAAGACACAGGAAAACATCCAGCATTTTATTATGTACCAAGGCAGTACTTAAGCTGAGCTGTTGGTCATGTGCACGGCATGAATGAAAATGCTAAAAGACACCACTTGCAAGAAAGTGTTCTGTTGTTTTAGCGTTCTGAATTTGGTGTGTTACAGTTATAAATCATGAACAACAGTTATAAAAGAGTAAAAGGTAATTGCCCTCAAAGTTATGCATAAGGTGTGTGACCTGTTTGTGTGCCACGGTCGCATGTGATTTACGAATTCTCCATCATCTGGAACCTGTTTTTAACCAGAGCATGTGTGCCCATTTATTCTCACTGGGCAGAGAGGTGATGTAGGCAGAGATTGTGGGTGTGGTTTTATGTACGTCACACTCATGGGTGTAGGTCTGTTATATTCCTTGTAAACACGCAGTCACCTGCTAATATCAGCTCTAAAAATAACTGTGCAAGATGATCATTAGGAACGTAGCCACAGACAGTAAACGTCCAAACAGGATCTTTAATAGGATAACATAGCATTTAGCATGATCCTACTACAATCCCACTATAATTCACCAAGGATGTGGAGCCCAAAGGCTAAATGGGGTGCTTACACAGGTGGGCAAAATGTCCTGCATGGCAACGGGCAAGGAATGTTTTGGTTAACATGGTTGCAGCCATGCCTAGCACGCTGTCGTCAGCCATATTGGTGCAGGGAGTTACCGGGCAACAGAGTGACAGCGTTGAGTGAGGGACAGTGTAAAGGTTTGTTTGGAGCTCTGCTGTTCTTGTTTATTATTCTGTGGGGGCCTGCAGTCAAACACACACACACTCACACTCACACACACGTTTCCATTCATCTCTTTGGGCATAACCCTAATCCTATGATAACCTTAACCTAAACCCAGCCCCAACCTTAGGCATACGAAATACAAGACATTTTTAGTTTTTGGTTTGCAGTCACAGATTTTTTTGATTCAGTTTTGTCAGAAAAACATCCTCACAAGGTCAGAATAATAGATTTTCATCACATTGCAGTGGCATTTAGCCATCATGATGTAATATATGCATGACCCAAGCACAGGCCAAGCTTAGCGTCAGATGAATTACCTAGTCTGAACTGCAGGTGGTATGACTTTTACATCACACATCGTGTCAGAATGAACAAGGTGATTCTGTCACTGAGTGATGCAACAAAGAGACGTCTAACCAACTGTCTCCCCCAGTCCGCCCCCACGCTGCTTTTCAGCTCGGCCAGTGGTTTCCACACATGGTGTGTCTGAAAACAGCCAGGGTCAGAGTCCTGAGCACATTAAACACCATTTAACATGTCTGTATTTTAATAAAAAATATGGAATTGTGTTAATCAGCTGGGCTGGCCAAACAGCCAGGCAGCCTCCACACACACACTCGTGGTTAGTGAGGAGCATTGCGGAGAAGCCCTAGAGTGTTTCTATGATTCATGTTGAATTGAGGCTTGGCACCGGCGGCATGGGGAGGAGAAGCAGCCGTCAGTGACTCTGCTAAGGAGGCACGTCAGACAGGAAGTGACTCTGCTAAGGAGGCATGTCAAACAGGAAGTGACCTGTAACAGGGGAATAAAGGACTAAAAACACAATGGGGGAATGAGTAGCTAACAGTTTGAAAGCATGTAAGGAAACTCATCCCCAGAGCTCAGCCTGGACCCACTTACTGCCAGCTCATTAGCAGGAAGGTGGTCATTCTTTGGGCTTGGCAGGGGTCTGTGCACCCACAGTCCATTTAGATGGGGGGGGGGGGGTGTTGAACAGAGTCGAGAACCTTTCACTGATATCCTTAGAGTCAGTGAAGTTCAGCCAGTTTGTTTTTCCCTGCTGCCTTCTGGTCAGGATGTGGGCACTTTGTTTCCATTTCATTCCATGTGATGTGATATGTGATGTACTTCAGTTATTTGAACAGTTTCTTGCCTGCTTATTTCATATTGCTGGATAATATGTTCAGTGCTTTGGCCTGAGTATCCTGGGGAAATAGCTGGGGTCCAGAGGTCCCCTACCCACATAACTTGGCAGGTCTGATCGGCTCATGTCCCGGCTGGACACTGGGTCACCTCAGGCTGGCATGTGGGCTGAGACCGGTTCCAAAATTCTCTTTAATCTTTAGTAAGACTCAGTAAACCACATCCAGGTACACCAGGAACTGACTATCAACACTTTACGGCATGGCTTTTGCTGTGTGTCTGTTGCCACTGTCGTTGTCACAGTGTTTAATGATACTGTGAAGCTGTGATGGATCAGTGTGGTCTGTGACACTCCATCATACTGTGCGCAGTGTGCAGTTTTGCTGACACAGTCCCTACTGTGTCCTTGGATACTGTCTGTCACAGTCACATTGACATGCACCACGGAGTGTTAGAAGGTCAGTTGCTGGAAGAGCTTACCTCACTGCCACACATTTCCCCAGGAGTTGGAGTTCTGTCACGCAATTAGCAAAATCTCCAGGCTTCTGCCTGTGTGAACCTAGCACCATCTGCTGGTCGGAATGCAGTAACACGTTATTTGTCACCCGGGGTCAAAAACACAAAAATACAAACAATCAGATATTTAAAAGGAGCCGTCCAACAGCAAAAAGGTACTACTGCAATATATTTGAACACAACTGAGCTAATTTAGCTTTTGACGTACCAAGGATTCTCAGCTGCTTCTGCAATTATGTTTTTAAATAACTGAGTTTCTTCAGTGAAATGATCAATGGTCTTAGATCAAGACATTTTAAAAGAAGTCTTTCCATGACCCATTTCAAGTGACGCAGTGGGGAGTCTTTATTTAACACTGATAGCAGTGCGACATCAGATTAGTCAGTGGCACAATGCACACACCCAATTTAGGGCGCTAGTTTTCCTGTTTCCAGGGCAAATACACCAAAACAAGATATGTTGTCATGGGAACTATAGTATGATGGTTTGCCACATGCCTTCTCTGTGCTAAGACGAGACATATTGGTGTGTCGTTTCCTGGAGTACGGACCGCAAGCTGTGATCAGAAGTTACATATAATTTGCAATGAATGCTCTGCCATTATGTGATCACTGTGTATCTGGTCAGAGAAGAGGACATGAAGGTTCCCCCTATGCGCATTTAATAAGAACAGGAACAGAACTGTTTCCTGGTGACATTAATGGCCGGAATTATTTGGGGGGGGAAAAAATAATGACAGGTTTTGGCCCAGTTATGTGGATTCCTGTGGACTTTACATATCGGGGCGGTTTGTAGCAGTGAGAACATGGGAAATAAATGGTCAGTGACTGATCACTGGGGAGGGAAATGTGGCCTTAAAAAGAAGCTTGGGGAGCCACCATGATGAAGACACCTCCCCCCCCCACCCCCAACTAGGCAAATCTGCTAATGACTTGGACTCTATCATCCCTAGAGAGCAACTGCTGTTATTTATTTTATATACGTATTTGCAAAAGCTCCCCAACTAAACAGCATAATAAATGACCAAACCTGAAACAACTTCTATGTTTGTGTATCTAAACTACAAAAATCACGAGTTATGTCGAGGTATGTAAATATGATGTTTTGATAAAAAAAAAGTACAAAAATATCAAAATAAAAACATTTTAAAATGTTATACTTGAAAAGGTATCTAACAAAATAAAGGTAAAAGTAGGGTCCTGTAGACTGTGGACCTGTGTGAGACTTCCTAACATACGGTCAGTGTATGTGAAAATCCACAGCAGACAGGCAGCTTGTGTGGGGCTCGAGATGCAGGCATGGACGTTTGTCAGTCACTGTAATGGTGATTATTAGGATGCGGCCCTGAGGTTCGCGTGGAAGCTTGTCGGTCACCGTAATGGTGATTATTATTCAAGATCTTAAATGTCACCTACTGTAGGAACTGTGGCTTGTGAAGGCGATGGAAAACAGCGGAATGTGACAGCAAAGTGAAGTATTTCTGATCTCGACTTCTCATTAGCCAGAAATCTTCTGTTAATGTCTTGAACAGCAGACCTTATCACAAGTTTGGACATTTCACTGCTCATTTATTAGAAGCAGACGAACTGACAGAGAAACACTGACAAATAAACCTACATAAAAAATGGCACACTTGGCAGGAAGTACGGAATATTATTCAGCACTATACTGTATAACGTAGAATATAAGTATTATGATATTATTAAAAAGTATGCCAAATATCCATGATGTAATCATTACCATTATAATGTAATCAACACAATGTAATCAACTGAGTATGTATTTACACCCTGTATTAGCCTAAGAGTTTTTGTTAGCAACTTTATGTTAGTCTTGAATCTATGAATATCCACTTTTATTAGTGTTAGACTTTATCACTATGTTAAACGACAAATATATTATCAACCCTCTAGTTAGTCAATGTGCAACAGGCTGAAGCTGCCAAGGTTTACTACCGAAGGAAGGGATTTGCCTGAGTTCACCAGAAGTTCACAGCTTTTTTATAAAAACAAGTGGAGATGGTCGCGCCACCATTATGTTCGGCCGAGGGATCAAACAGTAAAACAAATGATGGACAAACTTATCAGCAAGAGTTGTGGATTAAGGGAAAAAGCAATGATTGAAAATGGTTGAAAGAATGATGATGCTCAAGTGACGAGATATTGTTGAATGATAAGAACTTGTATAAAAATTGGTGTAAAACAGTCCTGGACACACTCCTGCAGGGTGTCCAGCCTTGGTTGTAACCTCACTGTCGCAGTAAAGACTGAATCTGGATCTACACAAGCGACTTCTGACTGGCGGGGAAGGAAAAACCACAAGAGAAGTTGGCGTGACAGAAATGTAAATCAGATTATCGGAGGATCCTGCACTAATGAGCAAACATGAAAACACAGATAAGCGATTCAGTTACGTACTTCTAAAAGGTGTGAAATACTCATAAGATACTGTTCCTGGTAATTTGGGAATGTCTCCCACACCTTTTAAAAATCCATTTATTGCTAATTGTCTGTTGCTATTCTGCCAGCTCCTCCTGGTAAGGGTCTAGAAACAAACCTATTTTGGAGGATGAATTTTTAAAGGGGTCACAGGACAGAAAGAGCGGTCTGAGAGCCCTAATAAATATGCATCCATATTGTATGCACTCTCACCATCTTGTCTCAATTATTGCATTGGCAGACTTTAATCATTTGTTTGTGTCTCCTGGTGACGACCTTCATTAGTCAGACCGTGGACGTTCCCACATGTCTGGAAAAGCCAAAGAGGCAGTAACTGAGGCTGGGCGAGAGCAAAGGATTATGGGTTCGGGGCTGGGTGGGACGCGGATGGACCCAGAAATCTACTGTGCCAAGGTGAGCAGCCTCTGGTTTGGAAGTTCACTCTGCACTTAGAAACGAGAAACAGATGGACAAAATAAATGGCCCCGATCTCACAGAAACTGGAATAGAGGACATTCTGTGCAGCGGAGCCCAGAATCAAGTGGAAACTGGATGAAAAACACAGAAGCAAAATTGAAACAGAGGGAGCTTGACGAGCTTCACTGGGACTTAAAGGTGAACAATGTTATTCTCTTACGTGTGTAAAGTGTTGCAGTCTTGGGTATAACTGTCACCTGTCCCGTATTTTACAGCATTGTCCCGTATTGAAAAATGAAATAAATAGAACCAATGCTAGACGCAATTTGTCCTGAATTTCATGTTTTCCTGCCATGGAAACCCTAATTATGGCGCACAGTGTTCATAGAACCAAAGCGCTCTTCATTCTATATTGATGAAATGTGCGGCTGTATATCGTTCCCTGTGACAGTGACTGAATACAATCAAGTATTTCATAAGAGTTGCTGAATGAGGGGGAGCTACACCACACAGACCGGTCACAAGGCAGAAATTGGTAAGTTTGTCTTGCTTTTAGACCAAATTCAGATCAGAATTTAGCGATTAACTGTCATTGTTGACACACCACAGCACACAGTGCACAACAAAGAAATGTGTCCTCTGCATTTAACCCATGTGACAATATGACATAACAGGGGGCAGCTAATTCAGCACCCGGGGAGCAGCGCTTGGGGGCGGTACCTTGCTCAGGGTACTTCAGGGTTCCTATGCTGGTTGGGGATTCAAACCTGCAATCTTTCAATTGCAAGTTTGCTTCCCCAACCATTAAGCCACCACTGCCCACGTGATTACAGGTTTTGGATACTAAATGGTGACTAAACCCAAAGCAGGCTGCATTCACGTTCTGTAAACCCATCAAACTGA
The DNA here is from genome assembly GCF_023856365.1 of Brienomyrus brachyistius. Taxonomy (NCBI): domain Eukaryota; kingdom Metazoa; phylum Chordata; class Actinopteri; order Osteoglossiformes; family Mormyridae; genus Brienomyrus; species Brienomyrus brachyistius. Next base: position 9,288,312 of record NC_064539.1, on the reverse strand, counting down.
AAATGCATGCACAACGTCAGCAGTTGAGGATGTGACCTTGTTTCTGTTAAATTAGATGATGCTGTAGGGCTATGAGCTGCAAATCAAACCATTTATTAGAGCTGAGCCGTGGAGTTTCTTTGAAGTCATTTGTGCGTATCAGTTACTGTGTGTGATCACATCTGCCAAATATAAATATGTAACTAATCCTGTAGGATGGTAGGTATTTATATTTTGAATTTGGTTTTACGTTTATTTATTTAGCGTATAATTCTGTCCGAAGAGAGGAACAAGCGAGGCTGGTAGCAGATATACAGTGGTCAAGGAGACAACTAGGCATGAATGCTGAGCTTCCACTGAATAACTAGTTACAAGTGGAAGTTAGCACTGAATCAAGAGCTATAAATATGTTAGAAACATAGCATCAATTAATATGTGAGCTATTCAAATCAAACGCAAAAGGAACATTCCGGATAGACTAGGTCAGTGGTTGTATGGCTAGATGAAGTGTTTCTGAGGAGCTTCTTGAAGGTTGAGAAGAGATTCTGATGTTGGAATCTGGACAAAAACACAGTAGGTCTACAGTACATTGTTAAAACCTCCTAAAAAGAGGCAGAAGGGTGTAGGGTTGAGTCGTTTATTGAGCTCGGGTTTGGTATAAACTAGTCTGTGGAAACCAGATGTTAAACTGGCGAATCATTTCCAGGAAAACGAATTACAAAATATTTGCGTCTCTCAGAGCTTCATTAATTACAGATGACTGTGAGAGTAAACGGAAAAACAAGGCTGTGCCAGAACTAACAAACGGAAAATGGAATTGTTCTGTACTGGTCACTGCACCTTATTGTAGGCGTTATGGAGTCATATCAATAATATACATTGTGGAAAAAAAGCAAAGCTTTCGTAAGCCTGGAAATATTATTGATTCTGATAAAAATCTCTTGGAGCGGAGCTTCTGCTGGGGAACATTACTGGGGCGTACTGACAATAAAATTTGGCATCAGAATGGAAGGGGATCAACCACACAGTCCAGATTAAATTTTATTTTGATCCTGCATTCCCAACCATTGTCCGCAGCCTCGTCGTGTCCACTGGGAATTCTCCTGACCACTGATCTGCCACTCTGTTACATATTCACGTTGCACAAGCCAGCGTATGAAATGTCTCCTCTCTCCATTTCTCTCCCAAAAATACACACACAATAACAAACATGGTTCACATTTATACTCCACCGCACTCTCCTGTATTTAAAGAAACCTTTGCTGTGCAGATTCCCTGTTAAAGCATTATTATTCCTGTTGGAAGATTCAAGATTTACAAAAACCTATTCAGGTGTAACTAACAATCAATATTATCTTTAAAAGGAGATTTGATCCTGATCATTGCTGTAGAGAATTTAGGCCTCAATTTACCCAGTTCCTGCATTCACTGGATGCTGCTCTGTCTGCACAGCACAGTCACTGTGGGTGAAGCACAGGTTGGTTTGTGTTTCCTGTGTAAGGAACAGTATATATGGGAATTATCTCAAAGGCAGGGGGAGGCACATTAGATTTCACTGTCATTTTATTCACCTTATTTTGTCCCCTACTTGTACATTCAAATACATTCACACACGGCACCTCCTGCTTATCTGGGATCTTGGTGAGGTGTTGTTTGAGTCTCCTGTTCCACTGAACCACCCGACCTTCACCTTAATTAAAAATACTACATACAGAACATTATTGACACTGATAATGACAAGTGGATTGTGCTTCACACCATATACACACATGCAGAGATGAAAGAGAAGGAGACAACAAGGAAGCAGAAGGAGGAATAAGAACGGCATCCATACTGGGGCAAGGCAGCGTTCCCTCCCTCTCTCTCCCTACACAAAGCGGCTGGCTGCTGTGCGTCTCACATATATACTCCACATAGGAATGGAGTTTGGGATCCTGTTGCTTTTGACCTTCTTGCTGAGCAGCCTAGCCTGGCCTTCAGGTGGGTAACTGGCTCTATTGCTGCATGACACACGGTCTGCAATCAGCTAAGCGCATCGCAGACTAAAGCACTGCACCTCTGAAGAAGTCACTGAGTATAGTGCTTAACACTGAAACTTTCCGGAAAAATCTGTGCAAAAGGGGGTGTGACCGTACGTGGTTCCTATGGAAATAAATATTCACTTTTATTTTAATGCTAATCTTTTCAACAAATCCCTATTACCGGGCATTACAGTAATACTGTATATTAAGTAAAATTAGAATTAACACAAAAGTTTATAAAATTAACCAAAAGGTTGACTATAATGTAAGAACTTACTATATAGTAAATGAAGCACTGAGAATTCCAAAATAAACAAATGCAGTTGTAAGGACTTACAGCAAACAGAGTGACCGAACACAGTCACTGTGAGAGACTTCAGCAGCCTGATGTAAGCACACAGATTCAGAGAGCGCCGGCTGTCGAGCGCGTAACAGCCTGGATTAGGACCAGAGAGGATTCCGCTTCGTGTCCAAGGACAGACTGTGCTATTGTGTCCCAAATAAACATAATTGAATGGATTTTTTAGCTAATAGTTAACCGTATGAATGAGTGAAACTAGAATCCATGTCAATGATTGTCAAATAAGGCCATTTTAGTAGGCTCTCACTGTGCAGAGGGACACCATCTCTTCGTGGGAGGGGAGGGGTATTATGAGGTGGTCCGGTCAGCCAGACTGCACAGCCTGCACAGGACAAACACCCAGGTAAAGCGTTCCTCAGCTGGTTCAAGACATCCATGGGCCCCTGAGAAAGGCCCTCAACCCCCAGCCCCCCCGGATGCCGCAAGGTGGCTGCCCATTTGCTGTGACCCCCCCCCCCCTTTCATCTGTATGGTGATCAAGATGGGGCAAATGAAAACGAGAATTTCCTCACAGGGATTAACAAAGTATTACCATTCTGCTAGACCACAGGTACATGATAGCAAGATACCGAAATAAGCTCCCAGAATTAACATGTGTTTTGATCACTTTGAGAGATGAATGTGATTACAGTGATAAGTGTTGAGCCAGTGTGCACCATGCGTGTACTGACATCACCATCATTCAACGTATCAAGGTTTATTCTGCATGCATAACTACACTTTTACATGAAAAAACAAGCAGCTTTACATGTTTATAATGATAACTGAAGAGATGTCAGGTTGTGCCAAACTCCAGGGCAGGACGTGGACTCCTGCGTTGCTCCTGCTGACTCCTTCCTCTTCCTCAGTCAGTACGGCCCAACGTGGTTGGGTACAGGCTAACCATGGCTGGGAGACACATGGAACTTCACCTGGAAAGAAACCAGTAAGTCCGACCCTTGTTCCCAGCCTGCCATGCTGGGTTGATGCTAACCTGGACATGTCCCCGCATGATGCTGCTGTTGTACCCTTAGTTGCGTGGTTATTTTAAGCAGCTTGAAGATCTGGATTAACACTAGACAATGATGTTCTCTCGGGGGCCTCTTTGCACCACACTACAGTGAAGCACACTACACCAAGAATGGAAGTAGGGTCACGTCTTCCTCGGGGGACCCGGTCCGTTACCATGGTAACAGTATACTAGCAGCACGCTCACACGGTTTCTTCTCCATTCACTGATTGCCGATCTGCCCTGACTCAAGGTCTCTGCTACTACTCTGGGACGGCGGGCGGCGATAATGAGTCCCCAGAGGGCATCAGGATCTGCCATGGCCTGAGGTGAGAAGACAGAAACACACAGAAAACCCGCTGAAACAGAGCAGAGACCGAATGCAAAGACCTGGTCACGACGCCTCGGAGATGCCCTGCAGGCCAGCTGGTCCCACCTGACCTCTTACTGTTGACCTTAGGCGCTACATTAAGACTGCAGCAGAAATATACCTGATAGAGCCTCTGTCAGACAGCGACACTGGGGACCGTGCCCTATTCAAGTACGAGCACCTGGTTACAGAGCCCAGGATGTGTGGAGTGTCCAACTCAGGGGCCCATGGTGTCTGCAATTCCATTCATTCGCACCAGGGGGAGCTTAGGAGCCTCAATCAGTCAAAATAATGCTCCGTTCAAACAGCAAAGCTATTAAAAAGCCGGAGAAAACATATCTCCAGAGATGTGTTAACCTTGGGTTCAGACTGATTAGCCCGACTGGGAGTAGTTCCGGACCTGGTGTGTTACTCACAGGTTAATAACTGATAAAATGAAAGATGACGTCTGAAAGAGCTACACCCCAGTGCTCACGCGTGTAACGGCTCAGGTGTGCGTCGTAGCATTTGTGGCCGATTGCCATTTTGGGGACCTGCACTTCAAATGGTGGCTCTTAAAATAACAGGTCCACACAAGTACACCAAAGCATGAAACTCAAGCGAGGATTTTTTTGCGGCTACTTATTTAACAAGCTGTTGATTTTTTTAAATCCGCGTTCAGCTGTAATGAGACGTCAGCCGGCACAGTAATTACGCAGCTGCTCTCTGGTTCACTTTCACCTTCCAGGCTCCGTCTAACCCTTTCCCCTGTGCCACAGGCCTCGTCCACCTCACTGCAGGAGAAGCACAGTGAGCTGTACTTGGTTGTGAACCACAGAGAGGTGAGCAACGATGATGATCAAGGACACAACAAACCTCAGAAGCTCCCAGATCACGGCAACACTCATCACAGCAGAGAACGACACCATTAATAAATCAGTATCCGGATCTTTAATTATGATGTTGAAATATTTATATGTTAAAGCGCTGTTTGTTCGCTGACCTCCATTAACTCCGTCCACCGAGCACCTTGATCTCATTCAGCTCAGCCGCTTTCCTTTCTCACAGCATCGCGAAATGAATAGAGACCTGAGAGAAGTGAGGAAGGCACATTTTTGACATTGTCGTCTTTGTCAACATGGTGAGTCTCACAGAGTCGTGCCCCTGCAGTGTCTTCTAAGAACCCCATGCTTTCATTTTATTTCTTTATCCGGAGGGGGGCGCAGAGAATATCTGCTGTTCATTAAGAGATAGGCTCAAAAGTTTAACTATCTGTTTGTTTAGCATCTGGATTTAACCAGAACGGCTTAATGTTTCAGATTAGATTCATTTACACAGCTGTGTATTCGCTACTATGTGACCAGCTAACTGTACAGTTCAAAAACACGTGACCGATATCCAGCACCTAAATCTTACAAAATCACGCCAGACTAAGAGCAGTAAGTGCTGGTGAGGCTTCTGGGGCTGGATGGATCTGCACTGGGTTGACACTGATACATGTGGCGCAATTTCAGTTACAACCCCCCGAGGTTCTTAGGTAGTTGCAGCCAGAAGAGGTATGAGCTTTTCCAGGAATTTTGGAATCTCAACTGCATTCTGGATAAGCTCGTAGCGGCGGTCCAAGTGTGTGGGAATGGTCTCCTGGAGGTGGGAGAGGAATGCGACTGTAACACTGAGGAGGTAGGATTTCCGCTGAACAAACTGCCTTCATCCTCAGAACAGGGACTTCTTCTGATCACCATCAGAACTGACATTCATGCTTTAAGTAGATTTTGCCTTCTATACGAAGATCTTGGTTTACACACACAAGGATTTTGAGATGTGTTTCTACATCAGATCTTGACTGAATGGTTTCACCGATTCCAAATGCACAAACCCAGTGAAGACAATAAAATGCGAATAATGTGCAAACAGACGTTTGCATGGAGGAACTGATTAATCACGTACATGATGTATAACCATCTTGTATAACGAACAGAAATGCACTGACCCATGCTGCCACCCTTCAGGCTGGCGGAGGGGGTACTGCTGCGAGAACTGCAAGGTGCACCTTATGAAAATGACTGGCATCCACTTACATACATGGAATCTCACCCTAAACAAACTGACCATCACACTTACATCTTTCAAACCCATTTGCTATGAATTACACACACAAAGCAAAGGATGAATCTCAATACCAAGAACGCAAAGTCTGTACAGTACTGCTAACTTGCCTCCCAAGATCCTGGCCGCCATGAATTATGGGATTGGACTCCTTTGGTGAGGATGAAACTGGGGCGGCAGGAGACCAGCAACTGGGGATTTTTACCATCCTCTGCACTTGTGTTCTTGAGTATTGGAACTGGTCTTCGGCAGTGGAAGATGACGTAAAATGGTCACATGAGAACACAAGGATGCATATTGAGAAACACTCAAAAACACATAGGTAGCTCCTTATTCTGGGTTTAGCACTCATATTTTGGCAAAACTCCCATTTGCAGTAGCAGTTTCTTTCTTCGTAACAATTAAAAGCAGCCCCATGTCTCCAGTAACACCAAATACTTCCCAGAGAACGTGGTCTCGCTGGTTTGGTGCGTTAGTGACCTCTAGTGGTCCCCACATGAGAACTATGAAATACAGCTGTTCGTTTTAAAATCCAATCCTGCTTTTCATTATTTATAAGGCAGCAGCTGCATTCATGCGAAGCGACCATGTTATCCATTTATACCGCTGAGTATTTACCAGAGCAATTCAGGTTAAGTGACTGAAATGCACCAGCAGACCTCTCCTGGGATGTAAACCTGTAATTGTTTGGATGTAACACTAATTTGCTAACCACTGCACCACCTGCTGCTTAATCAGATCCCAGTGCACCTGGTCTCTGGTCCTCACCCAATCACATCTCAGAATGGGATTTTCCAATTATTTGGCCACAGTTCCCCACTGCTGCCCCATCCTGGCTTATTTCCTGACTTGTGCCCATAGCTTCCGGAATAGGCTCCGGACCCCTGTGACCCTGCATAGGACAGGTACTGTATGGAAAATGGACAGATGGTATTCCTAGGATCTGGGAATGACTCAGCATTGAGCTGGTTTTATTGTGGGATGCTGATAGGAGTTTTAACAGTCTTACAGATTTGCTTTAAATTGGGCCTGGGGCATTCTAGGCTAAAGCCTTGAATGAATTCAAATGAGCCCCAAATGATTTGTTTAACTCAGATGCTTAAAAGAGGACCTATTATGCTTTTCCAGTTTTAACCGTTCCTTTAGTGTCTTATGCAGCTTTATATGCATGTGAACAGTCTTAAGACCCAAAGTGCACGCCAAAGGGAGTAACTCTCACCCCAGGAAACACTCTTCTTTAACCTGTCTGAAAGGCCTCATTGGAATCCCAGCCCTTACTCCCGTGACATGGTGAGGTCACCTCGTAACACAATCTGTATTGGCTGCCTAACTGCAAGGATCTGTCTAGACTGCAAGACATAGGAGGAACGTGTAGGCGAGCCGATTAGCCAATCAGAGCACACTGGGCTAATTGGGGGTGGGGCTTAAAGGTCTAATTGAGCGTTTCATACAGACTTATACATAGCGTGTCTGTACTGCTGTTAGTTTGACATAAATTATTTTCATGGTTCCCCTTTCTTGGAAATTCCCGGTAACGAGCTCTCAGGAGTGCCGTCCGTGGCGGGACGACTGTGACGTCCCTGAATTTTGCACAGGCAGAGACGGCAGCTGCTCCAAGGACGTCTTCGCTGAAAATGGCCTCCCCTTTGGTGATGGACAGGGCTACTGCTATGATGGACAGTGCCCTCTGCGCTCGCAGCAGTGTGTCCACATGTGGGGGGAAAAGTGAGTGACAGTGTCAATATTTACCCCCAAACATACATGCTGAGGGAGCTCTATTGACCCTGAAAGGTAGCAATTTCAACTGGACATGTCAGTGCTTTCCAATTTCATCCTCGGGGCCCCACAATTGGTCCATGTTTTTGCTCCTTCCGCGCTACCTACCAGAAAGTCCACATTTTTGCTCCCTTCAAGGTCTGTGGTGGACTGGTGACTCTGAGGCTAGGGATCTGTGCCAGCAACTGGAAGGTTGCTGGTTCAAGTCCCATGAATACCTGGAGTGATTCTACTTGTTGGGCCCTTGAGCAAGGCCCTTAACCTGCAATTGCTTCATCCTGGGTATGACATTAATCTACATCCAACCCTATAAAGAGGTCCTCCAACTTACAGTAGGGGTTGGAGGCAGGATTGGCACTCCAGCCACCAGAAAAAAACTCCACATGGCTGCACTCAGGTTCTCATCCCTGAGGTGGTTTGTTGTGTGGTGGGTGTGGCAACATGCTGTAATCAGCACATGTTCCTTACCTCAAGGTCTATGGGTGCCCAAGAACCAGATTGGGAAACACTGGTATATGTGATGTCAGTATCTCTAATTCAGAGCTGTATGCTTAATTGCGGCAGACAGGTCCACAGATGCATAAAAGCCCCCAGAGATGTGATCAGGACAAGTCCACCTGCTCATGTAACCAGGTGCCCGTTAGATGTTTATTTCCAGCGGCAGAGGTGGCTATTGACAATAAATTGTATGTCAGGCCTCAAACCAGGAATTCCGCCCTCCAGCCCATTTAGGGTAACCAGATAATCCATGTCAGGGAGGACACATTGATCTAGGACAGGACTTTTAAAATGCCATTTTAATTAAAAGAACCTGGATCTCAGTTAAGCGCTGAGTTCTTGCTGCATGCTGATTGGTCAGTCGCCTATAATCATGCATATGCCACTAATGTTAATGTGTAACAGCTGGTTGAGTTTTTCAATCAAAGCAGTCAAAGCACAAGTAGTGAGCTATTTAGCCAAGCACAGGTGCCTTTCAGTTTTGAAGTAGTTTGTAAAACATGGAGTAGCTTGAAGTGTCCTTCCTGACATGGATTATCTGGTCAGCCTAGGTCTGTTCTCACCTACAGTCTCCACCTCTTGGCCTCTAAGCATCACCCCTCACCCCAATTCCCCCCTGCAGGGACGTGCTACGGCCAGCCGATGCAGGTGGGTCAGTGCAAAGCCACCTTCTACGGCGACCCCTCCCAGGACCATGGCCAGGTGGAAGTTGGGTCCAAGTGAGGTGAAGGGCAGGTAAGACCAAGTGATAAATGGCGGGGCAGTCAAATCGATCTTTAAATTACTGCAGGGGTTCACTGTACACGATCCAGACATTTACAGTCAACTGTTAGGAACCTGATCCTCCAGCCTCCAGTTTCTGTGCAATTTCTGACCTGTAAATTCATTTACTGATTTAAATTATTCATAATTAATAATGTTTGTGAATGTATATGGGGGTCATGTGTGCCTCAGCATGATAGGATTATTGTGTCCGTGAGGCAATATTCCGAATCCCAGTGACAGCAGACTGATGCTGCTTTTGGGCACCTGAGCAAGGCCCATAACCCCCCAGCTCCAGGGGTGACGCACGCTGGCTGACCCTTCGCTGTGACCCCCCAAGCTTGCTCTCACCTGTCTGTGTGTCTCAGGGATAACAAGAAGGAGCAGGAAAAAGGAGAATTTCCCCATGAGGTTCAATATAGTATTTTATGTTTAATGTTACTTAATTGGGAGATGCATCACATTATGTTTACACTGTTTCTGGTCCACCCCTAGGTCTGCTGGAGTAATCAGTGTGCAGATCTGGAGGTGGCGTACATGAACCCCCACTGCTCTGCGAACTACCCAAGCCATGAAGTGAGTTTGGGGGGAGGGGCTCAGATCTCACTGTTATATGTAAGAGCTACTCCATTACCCAAAGCTTTAAACTGCTTAAAAAAATCACATACGAAGGGCTTGAGGGCTATTTCCCTCCATGCATGCATCCATCAGACCTATTCTCCTATGGGGGAGGGAGGGGGGGTTTGGGGCATCTTAAAAGGTGAGCTTGTGTCCTCCTAATAGAAAGTGTGACACTAAATACATTTTTAAAGCTGTTTTATGAAGGCAGTGACTGTGTTAATAATGACACACCAGTGTGTCGTCCCCTAACTGAGCTGCCAGCATGCCCAGATAGGGGCGCAAGACCAGTGCCAGGGTCAGCACCAAATACACCCTCCGAGTCATCAGAAGAGATGCTTCCGTCATTTCCAGTGAGATTGCGTGACGCCATGTGGTATGTGAGGTGTCACACCGCACCTAAATACAGCTACGCCCACAGTTGTGTTCTGCGTTTAATTTGTAAATAGCGTTATAGTGTCATTCAATGTAAGGTATCAAAGTTCCAGCTGAGTGCTGCATCAGCATAATCCATAACGCAACAGAACAAAATGTCTACTGCAGAATAAAATTTATGTGAACTTCACAAAAAGTATATAGTTGTATGTGTAACTTTTAGGCAATGAAAGTGTAGCTTCGATGAAATTGATACTATACTATAGGTCAGGGATCAGTCTGCACCACAATTGGCTGGTTTCCCTGCTCAGACACACCTTATTTAGCTCAGCAGCAGGGAAATCTGCAAACTGTGGTGCGGACTGACCCTCCAGCATTGGAAAATGAGAATCCTGCTATAGAATGCATGCTGCACAATTGCTAGCTGCTTGAGTGAAGGATCAGATTATTGAATACAAGCCAGTGTGTGGATTAGCATTACAGTTTAACATGAACATGTTCATTCCTTGACCATCTTAATGCCATATGCTCTCAATGGTGCATCTCATCTGTCCAGGAGAACTTCTTGCCTGTCTATTTTGGCATAAAAAAAGTTAGGTCTGCGGAGGTTGCAGTGCACTGGACTCTAGAGCCCAGTTCTTTGATCGTCATTGTCATAATAGCTGGGGGCAGCCTCACGATCCTGCTCGTCCTGGGTGGGGTGGCCCTTGTCATACACAGGCGAAATCGCTTGGATGCTAACAGGTACTAAGCTTATGAGTTCCACTACCACCTTCCCCCTCAATGGCACATAGAGTGAAGGATGCTGATCTTACTCAGTTGTTCCTACAGCATCTGCTCCAGCAAGAAAGGCCAGAATTACCCAACAGCTTCCCTAAACAGCCTGCAGATCTGCACAATCAGCCACAATGCATGCAGGTGAGACTCAACGTTTCCACGAGGACTCACCACATCGTTTATGCACGGACTGAATGTGTGAACACAGCACCTGGAAGATGATCTGTCACTGTAGCCTGTCCCTGTGTTTAATAAATCACTTTAAAATGTGGGATTATACAGTTTGTAAGTCACCTTGGACAAAAGAGTCAGTGAACAAAGTAAAAATAGACATAAGAAATATCTGTAAATATCTGCTCTTATTCTCCACGCGTCATCAAGGCTGCTCGTCGAGTAAAAATGGCCACAGGCCAACAACACTGAGAGGGAATCAGCTGAGGTGTGTGCAGTCTGTAGAAAAGTGGGAAATGGGACACGTCAAACAGCCAACCTTAAAAAAAATAATATACCACAGGAAGGATTACATTCATCATTGTATATTAGTATTCATATGTACCTCAAAGCACTGCTGGGGAATCACACACATTGAGTTTCATTGTAACTTATTACAATGACAGTAAAGGCATTCTAATCTAATGTATTAAATATGTACTATAATATGGAATAATTTTCCATAAGATCAATATGATTTATGTAGCTAAACAGTGTAAAAGGGGGACTGTTACTGAATAGGTTAAATCAAAGTATCCAGCTGTTTAAAGTCTAAAACTATAGACTCTGGATAAAAGCAGTAGCTAAATAAAACCGTAAATAATTCAAACTGTGACCTCGACCTGTAGAGATGAGAGAGAGAGAGATCAGTGCCTTCACAGCACCAGGCAAACAGACTCCCCCCCGTTTGTGGTCTTTCCCCACACAGGATCCCTAGCCGCCGCCCCCCCCCCCCCAGGTGTGAGGAGTCTCCTGGGTGGGGGATGAAGGCAGAGGTCAAATTTCAGAAGGAACGCACAGCGAGGAAGCTCCACTGCCCAACGAAATATCAGCACTTGCCAGCAGAGAGCAGGCTGAACACGGAGGCAGAGGCTGGAGCCAGAACAGCTGACCAGGCTGGTGCCATAAGACTGTAAAGCAGGGATTTCAAACGCCAGTCCTGGGGGGGAGAGCCCTGTGTAGCTTAGCTCTTTCCCTGTTCCACCACAAATGATTCAGCTCAAGAGCTGTGTGGTAATTAGCAGAAGGAGTTGAATCAGATGTGTTAAATGAGAGGAAACCCAAAAATGTGCTGGGCTCTGGCCCCCCAGGACTGGAGATTGAGACTCCTGCTGCAGAGATTCACTGCAAATTGATGAAATGTTGATATTACAATTCAATTTACAAGATGCAAATATATATATATATATAAAAATCCACAGTGGTGGGGAGCGAGGATTACCCTATGTGGAAGAAATACTAAGGTTCCTGCCTGGTCCTTACTTATTTGACACACTAATGGTCTGGGCCTGTTTTCATTGCAGTGTCCCTGGTTTAAGGCCATAAGCTTTGCTATATGGGTTCTGATACATCACAGCTGAGAGATGCCAGATTCTAGTTTTTACTTATTCTGACTTGTGTTTCACGAAATGCTTTGTTTAAAACCAAGTCAGCCTGGCATTCCGGGACACAGTTTCACCTGATTTGGAGGAAACCTGCCTGAGGAGTTTCTGCAGCAAACATGCTGTAACTTGCATCGCAGGCTCTCTCAGGTATGATGGAAACGTGACTCCAAGGATGTGATATTACCTGGCAACAGCGCAGAGGAATTCTGCAGAACGGCGGCCATCGGCTGAAATGAGCTCTTAAAGACTGGGTACAAAAGACGACTAACGACGGCGTCAGTCAGGGATTGCGGCTACTGCTGACGGTGGTTTTAGTCTGAATATCAGCACAAAGAGTGTCATATTGATGCATTTCTCTGCTCATCTTTCCATCACTGTTATTTTTTTATAAATATATGGTTTTGCAAAATATAACAAAGATGTTTTCTCAGATGCGTCTCCGTGTGGATCTTCTCTGACTCATGATGTATTCCCTCACATCCTTCAATCTGCCATGAAAGACAAAAAAAAGCCGCAGTGGGATTCCAGGGTAAGGGATCGACTTGGACAGGTCGCGCACTCTAGCACATTTTTGTGTCCCGCCTGCCCCCGTGACTCGTGTGTTGACTGCTGTCACACTTGGGACAAATGTTGTGGTGTAGCTGAGAGGTCACATGACCCAAATAACTTCAATAAATATTCACCAGCAAAAAGGCGTCGTTATAAAAGCAGCGTTTCCCGATCCGGTCATTAGAGACCCACACACTGTCCACATTTTTGCTCCCTCCCAAATGTGGACAAGGAGCAAAAACATGGACTAACTGTGGGTCCCCAAGGACCAGATTGGGAAACACTGCTGTAAAGCAAGAAGGTGACCGAGGATAATAGTGGACTCCAAGTAAATATGAAATTATGATGAAAATGGGTTGCTGTGGAAACCATGTTACCATTGGACAAGTACTTGCACCATAAACCAAGCAGACGTTGGGTTGCCATAGCAATCAATACAATCAATTATATAGGAAAGCTGGATAACATTAAGTTGACACACAGGTGAAATTTGTGTTTCCCGCCGTGTCACCAGTCCTGTCAATGGAACAGTCGGCGTATCCAAGGCAAGTGACATTTTAGTGAGAAAGTTAAAACAAAATAAATTAAGGAACACATGCATACATGCAATAGCCCACGAAACAGCATCAATTCAGCTTATAAAACGATCTTCCCCATGTACACATGCACCACCCCCAAAAGATAAGACAAATTACACTCATTTTTTAAGCTTTTTAATATTTGTTTCTTTTTGAGTGATACATCTACATAAATCAAGATTTATAGAGGCCTTGCAATAGAATTACTGGACAAAAAGTTTAATACTTATTCTTAATTTTCTTTTTTTTTTTTTAAACAGCTAGAAGATTTAAGAAAATCTTAATAAACAATTTCTGTACATTCTGCAAGATATGTTTGGATGCTTAAACAGAAGTCAGAAAGGTGGCCTGGCGCATACAGCCTTGCGTCTCATGTGAAGATTTCCTTAAATTAAACTGCAAGAGATCCCCCCCCCCCCACCACCACCACCGCCACCCACCCCTCCACCCCAAGTCTGCGGGGCCTCAGTAAATAGGAAGAGCACACCCTGCAAAGACAAACATCCAGGATAGTAATAATTAAAAAAATACACACGTTATTTATATGAATGATGCGGCCTGCCACATGAATCCCAGTCATGTGATTTGTAGAGGTGTGTGTATCTGTGTGTGTGTTATGGTGCCATCACTCTGAAGCCTCACCACCTGCATCACAGTGTGTGCTCCTTAAACCATGACAGCACTGACAGACAAACTGGTTCTATTAGTGTGCCTGATGACATGATTTGGTACCCTGTGCACACAGACACCACCTGCTTTTATATCGCTCCTTTTTGCACCAGAATTAACTGCTAATGAACTGTTACTACAAACCAGAACCTTACTGCAGTGACCAAGACTGAAAGAGGCTGCAGTCAGAGCACAGTCACTAATCAGCACGACCCTACTTCCATCAGAACGCGCACTACACAGTGCGGCCACGTGCTGCTCATCACAGACCCAGAAGAACAGGCTTCTCACAGCTATACTTTCTAGGAGAATCACAGTTAGGGCGCCCCCTAGAGTACACGAAGGCTATGCCAAAGTACTGAACAGGTAGGATGGCATTCCAGAATTATGGGAAAGAGAATAGCTGGGGAAGGTGGAAGGAGAGGGCGGGGCACAGGCACACAAACCGTAATGAGCACGGACTTGTGGGAACAAGGCGTATGAAAACTTGTGAGTAAGAGCAAGCATGCCTGTGGAAGAGAGGTCTGCTTGGTTTCCACACACACAGCCCACTTTCCCCTGACAGAGCATAGACAGAACACCCCCCCCCCACACACACACACACAGATTAATGCACCAAGAAAGATGAAGAGGGATATTTGCAAGTTAGAAAACCTCACAGATCGAGACCAGAGGAATCATGTGGCAGATCGGTTTGCCGTGAGAGAAAACATGTTTTTAACTTTTGCATTTAACATCGAAAGAAAAACAAACTGCACATATAGCAACATATAATCAGACAACAGGACGCCCCCAAACCGAAAACCCTACCGCTAGCAGCACAGCCTGTCTCAACGGGCCGGCAGCACTGGGGGGTGGGGGGTGCTTAAATATACAGGCAGACTTTACATTATATATAGTATATTCACTATATATATATATATATATATATATATATATATATATATATATATATGGCAAACCATCCAGCTGAACTGTGTGAAGATACATTCAGATAATGCCTCACATGTGGGAAGGCTGGCAGGCGCGGTAGAAAACGGAACAGCAATAATAGAGGTGATGAAAATGAGGAATTACACCAATAGGAAAAATGATGGTAATAAAAATCCGCGGCTGCACGCGCCCAGCTGGGCGTGCTCCGACAGGGCTGAGTGCGATTCGCTTTTCACATGCCGTGACACCCCGCTGTAAGCCGAGTGGGACCTACACCTGTTTGGGGGCAGGTATATGTGCCAAAGTGTGCACCCATCTGCCCCTAAACATTAGCCGTCTAAACCAAGCCGACGTCCCCTACTGGCTCAGTCGGGTTCCAGGTCAGGGGCCCCTGACCCGAAGATGGGCCCTGCTTGCTCCTGGCCCTTGCTATAGATCACGGCTTACAGCAGAGCCATGGTGACGTGGTTCTCAGGGTGTTTTGGCAAGGAGACTTTCTGGGACCAGAATGCACTTTGAACGGCCGGACACTCTCTCCGCCCTTCTTTACAGGAACCGACACGCCGATCTCAGCTTACAGCACACCTATGCCATCGCCCTCCATGACGCCACCACTGCACACACCGAGTGTGAACTGGTTCACATCTGAGAGCATGCGACCCCTCGAGGGAGAGCGAGCACAGAAACACCAGCCAACGGACATTCTGTAATGATGTCACTGGTACGGAATTCTGGGTAACCATTCATGCTTCCTCAGATAAAACACACGATCACATTAAAGGGAACTTCATAAATACATACATGCAGCCACAGTAAACAAATGCATGTTGGAGGCTGTTAATCACACTTATTCTCTTGTCCTGAATGGATCACCCCCTATGGCTGCTTCCTGGGCAGACACACACCGCATCATTTTATAACGTTCCCTCGCGACGCACATGAAAGACACTAGAAGAAAGATCGAGCGGCCATTAAGTCCCAATCAATAAAAAGGTGTCTGACATAATGTCAGAGATCAACTCAAACTTAGAAAACAGGATTATTGATGTTCACTGCAGTAATGATAGCCCAGCCCATTTCCGCATATGCGCATATATACATATACATATATACATATATACATATATATATATATATATATATATACATATACATACACACACACACACTCACACACACACATACATACACACACACACTTTTATAACAATACATTGTGGAATTATTCATCTTCAACTATGACATGTTTATGCATTTCATTTTTATCATATCTTAATAAATAAATAGGATTTCAATTTGTTTCTAAATTCATCTTAGGTGCCATATCTCCCCGTCTGGGTTGTGATGTGCATTTGATTGCCTGTCCCATGACAGCCAGACTGGGGGGGGGGGGGATTATGGTTGGGGGGGCGGGGGGGGGGGGGGGGGGGGGCAGGGCTTCTAGCAGTGGGCTGGACAAAATAGGGGGGCAGGGAACAACAGAGTGCGGCGGGTGGGAAGCAGGGAGGGGCTGAGAGGCGCAGCTGCCCTATGCCTGGGAGTTGGTGCCATTCTTGTCTGGCGAGTTGGCCGAGCTGAGCGAGTTGGCGGAGGTGCCGTCGGCCTGCACACTGTCTTTCCGCGGCGGCATCCTCTCGTTTATCCGGTCCAGACCGCGGGCCTCTTCAAAGCTCTGGATCTTGTGTTGAGGGTTGAAGCCTTGAATGGCTGAAGGAGAGAGACAGAGTGAGGATGAGACCAAGGGGAAGCGGACTGGCGGGACCTCAACCCTGCCACCTAATGCGACCAGGATGGGTTATGGCCAGTCTCATCACCAGCACCTTAGACACCCCGCCGACGACATGAACATCACTAAGAGGAGAAAAACACTGCAAACCAAAGAATACAAAGTCCATCAATAAGCCCTGTTCCCAGTAACACAGATCCTGTTCCCGAAGTGACTGACAGTTTCATTAATCAAACGAGAGACACTGCAGTTGCAAGTGGCCTTCGACATCCTCCCCAGTGTAGAGCACATGCCTGTGATCTGTGTTGACCTTGGATGCCTTCACGCCCACAGAGGCTCAAACGGATTGAAAAAGGGGTGACGAGTTTATTATTCTATCCCTCAGAAAACTGACTGCACCATACAGAAGCCCCCACCCCACAGGAATCACTGGGCATTCTATGTTGCATCATTCTATATTGTACAAAAAAGGGGTGTCTAAAAAAAAATGAAAGCATCTCACTTACTTGGTGGTGGGGGCCGTGGTAGCGTGGTTGGGGGGGGGGGGGCGCATTTCATTAATAGCAGTTTGTACAGTAAGAGCATCGACGTAAGGAGACGGAACAGCAGAATGGACCAACGGGAACAAAGAGCACAGTGCAGTGGTGACAACCGCAGAGTCACCACTGACTACATGAACACACACACACACACACACACACACACACACACACACACACACACACACACACACACACACACACTGACAGCCACACCTTTGTTTTGCCTTCATCGTACTTGCTGCCCCTTGTGCCTTCAGAAAGTAGGACTACAAATGATGACTTGGAACCATAATGGCCTCGTAATTAACAGGCTTAAAACGTTTGCTAGTAGTTGTTTTGTGTTTTGTTTGGTGTTGGGTGGGAGGACCAGTCCACGCACTGCTCCAGGTTCCACGCAACACGGAAAGAGCCAAACAGTTCGGTGTGAAACCTTAAGACCGAAGGGGGCAAACAGGTACTAAAAAACAAAGACAAAAGAATGATACTTATAGGACCATCACAGGACGACAGAAAAGCCACAAAAACGAAAGACACTGACGTGTGTCATTCAGAATCGCCACCCGAGCAGGGCGCTTCTGAAGAAAACGGTTCGCTCTTGCACAACCAGGAGAAACGCGGAACTTGGCCGTGCCTCACGCAGCACCACAGACCTGGCGGACATGCGCGAGCGACGAAACCCGCCATCTTCGCTGAAGCTAACCGACAGGCCATAGGCCGAGCCAAAAGTGTTACTTTTCATGGAAAACAAACAGAGCCTGGTGCCGGCCAAGTAGCGTAACATGATTACCCTAAAAATAAAATCTCATACCAGCGGCGAGAGGGAGAGACAGATTAGGAGAAAGAGCGGGAGGAGAAGGGAGGGAAAAGATGGGGAGGGGGGGGGTGGGAGACGGGGGGGGGGGAGGAGAGAGAGGGACTGAACCCCAGCACACAGCCACTGGGCAGGTGACATACAACAGAATAAAAAGTTAATTCAGTCTTTGAAGATACAAATTCCAAACATCAGAGTGACTATCTAGGTCAAAGAAAAGCTTCCAAAACCAGAGACAGTCATCCAGGGATGTCTTACAATAACTCCAATCATTCCCACTACACTCTAGTGGTCAGTTCATGACTCCTTACCCTAAAAATAACAATCAAGAAGGCTAAAACATCCTAAGAGCATGAGAAGCCCATGACGGGCCCTTTCTTGGAGGAGCCCGTGAACCTATGCCGGCCAAAACCTTTATACAGAAAACACTCGCTGGTCATGCAAGAGTCCCCAGTTTTCAAAATAGCACCAAACAGCATGATGTAATAAACCACAAACAATACAATAAAACTTCAAGGTGGTGGGGGGGAAGGGGGCGAGAGTCACAATGGGTCTCAGAGAGAGAGACACACACACACAGACCGCTGTCATACCTCGTGCCTCTTCTGCCTCTACGGTGGCTGTGTAAGCATGAGAAGTAGTGCCATGCCAAAAGAAAACAAAAACCAATGGGAGGGAAGGGGGGGGAGAAACAGTAAGTTGGGTTATCAAAACCATCAGACATACCCACAGCAGTCAGCCAGTCCCCCCCAACCCTGCTCCCACCCACCTCCCCGGGGTTAGGCAGTCAGGTTAAAGGTGAAGCCAGAGATAGGAAGAGCAGGCAGGAGACCTCGAAGCATGTTTACTGCTGGCTGTGAGACAGAGAACTACATCACCCACCCTCCTCTGCTTCCCCACCACACCCATGCTTAAAGAAACAGAGCACTACAGCGCGCAAAGCATTCTGGGAGGAAAAAAAGCTCAGCCTGTTGGCTCGAGTTTCTAGAGAAGCACAGCGTTTGATGTGCTCACGCCTGACTACAGCCTCACAGTGGAGCCTCAATGGCACCCACAACCCCCGAGACAAGGGGGCCTTCATAAAGCAATAAGTGTTTATCAGTGCAGACGGGGGCGCTGAGCCGTGTTTCATTACACGACACGGCTGAATCGCTGCCAAACTGCACGTTCGACCAACTTCTCTCGAGCCCCCCCGATTCATCAAAACTGCAACTCTAATAGTCACCGAGGGTGTGATCATCTGCAAAAACATTCAGTTATGATTAAACTCAAACCTTCGGTAGCAACTCTTTAAAAGGTCAAGGACTTATTAATTTTTTTTTAATGGGGGATAGCAGATAGAGCTTGCTCAGAATCAGGGGCAGGCCCTGTGCTTTAGCTTTATACTGAACAGCAGCGTTCAGGCAGCTCTGATTGGTGCTTAACATCCACTGATTCTACCCAGAGGCCAACATGTCCCGACTTGACTACAGCCCTCTCGGCTCTGCTGGCTTCATTCCTCTGCTGAGGATTTGTGCAGAAAGGCCAACGTTAGGCTGCTTCTGCTCATTTCTGCCCATTTGCACAGGCATAGCTGAGGCCCCACTAGGCCCTCAGGGACGTCAGATGCAGGGCTTTCTGCCGAGAGCGCAGTGAAATAAGCTGATTTGCTTACAGCCGTTTCACCATCTTCATATCAAACGAGGAGCACACTGCTGATCGTCTTGAGAATTATTCAGGCAGCACAAATAGTTGTTTTTTTTACTATCATTAGCAAGCTCATCCTACACTTGGCTCAATTAAGTACTGAAACTATCTAAAACAGCCCCGATTCAGTGAATGTATACCGATTCATTTAATGCTTGTCAACGGGAACCCGCTCGTTAAAGGCGCGTCGATGTAAGCAGCGCGAGGCAGACACTGACGCAGAGAGTGACAGCAGAAACGCTAACGCTTATGGTGGGGCACAATGTCAAACCTCCCTTCTCAACCCACACATTAAGGCAAAAGTAGACATGGCAGTGGGGCGTACAAACATACCGCTCTGCAGGGTCTGTCGGCCTCCCGAAAGCACCCCCAGTGGCAGTGTCCCGGTGGGGGTGAGACCCTTCAGGGTTAGCACGCTCTCATTCTCCTCTCTGGGGGGGAGAGAAAGACACAGGGGCATCAGCAATGACCTGGTCACAAGGCAACAGACCCAGCGAGGAAACACCCAGGTGCCCCTGCTGCGGGACAGTCACGCTGATGCGGAGCAGAATCATCAACCAATAACAGCAGCCAATGTCATTACATCATCTTACAAGAGTCACTGAAGTCAGCTTGATTTTAATAATGAAAACCTACTGAGTGGAAGCTAATTGTGCTGCTTCGCCCATGTACTATGACCGAGTGAAAGACTGATGGCACAGGGCAGGATCTCTCAGGAACCGAATGCAGTGTGGAGCACTTATCTTTATAAACGCCCAGCTGGCTCAGCCTGAATGGACCACACAAGCCTAGCCAGGCATACACAAGGGTTTCAGGTTGCCAGAAATGGGCAGAAAAGAGCTGCTTTCACCTGAGGACAGAGAACACTCTTGCCATCTTGCCAATGGCGCGGATCTTGTTCCGGATCACCTCCTTCCGCACGGCTGGTGTGCCACCTTTAGGCAGGGAGAAACCCGTCAGATGTGGAACGCGCGACCGCTGCGAGTGACAGTGAGCCGTGTTAACGGGAGCTGTGCTGCCAATGGGCGCTTCTTAAGTTTCTAAATATGTCTGAACGTTAAAACTTTGGAAGTCTGCTGAGTCCCATGGGGGAATGAAATAATAGCTTGGGATAATCTCCTCTCTCCTTTAACATGAACGTCTAGATTTTGTCCATTGGGGCGACGACTCAAAGATACCAAAATATAGCCTCATACATTCTACAGGGTGGCTACATATGCAGCCTTATTAACGACCCTCCCCCCCCCCCCCCAGTCTACTGCAAAAAGACAAGAAAATCACTTTGAAACCATTAAAAGCAGCACATGCTGACCTTCTTGTGTATTTTTAGGGGGATAACCGGAAAACAACAAACCTTAAAAACCACTAGAGCATAAGCTCCAGCAGATGTTAGCCAGTTCAGAAATAATCTAATACTCAAAACAGCTTTCCCGCTTTATACTCTCATTGGTACACTTCCTCAAATTACTATCTTCTACGAAATGGCGACTGACAGCGGTTTCAGTGACAGAATCAGGTTAATAGCAAATATTTTGCTTGCTTGCATAAAAATGAGCAGGAAATTGAAAGCCTGTATCTTTCTGCCTGAGTTTCTGCAGTGCTGCTCCGTTCTAATCATCAGCCAAACCCAGGAAATGTTTGCTCAAAGTGACACGGTTTAGGGGAGATTGGTCTCAGGGTATCTGTTTCAAAACCACAGAAGAGCAGCTGTTAACTAGAAATGTGCATTGAAAGTCACTGCGGATTCAGCTAAATGAGTTCGACAGGCACCCGTCACAAGGCGACGTTACAGGTGACATACCTTCACAGGTGTCATCTCCCTCGGACATTAGCTCGTCATCGGAACAAATGTTCAGCACATTCACGAGCATCTCTGTCACTGGGGAGGGACAGACGTCACGTCAGGCATTATGGGGACACTGGGTCAGCGGTAATGCTACAAAACCTTCCCGGACGATCGTGTCACCACACTGGGTCAGGGCTATCAAAACGCCCAGAAGCTGAGCTCACCTTTCTCCCCCACGAAGGGCAAGGACCCACGGTGAAGACATCCATGAAGTTGGGCAGCCAGTAGGGATGGGGGGAGCAGTTGAACTGTCGGATGTTCATGACGTTGTTCTCATACTTCAGCACGGCGGCTATGGGGTAAGGTGAGGGCAGAATAAAGAAAAACAGGGACCAAACGGAGGTCATCTTCAGGCAAAACACAGCACAGATATGAAAACAGAAGCTGATGGCTTCCTGATACGAAGGGTACAACCACATTTACCAAAAATCAGCAAAACAGGTACTTGATAATAGGTGTCACACAAAACAAGGAAATGAATCCTCCTTCACACACAGTATGTTATCTGTTCAGTTCTCCTCCTGGATACTGGAAAGGAATCTCCTTTCGGGAGTGTTACAGGTGTAAAGTCCAAAGCATAAGCAACAAGGTTCTAAACCTACCTGGCTTACATAGCCAGCTGTATGAAGTGGGTGAAATGACATAATGGAATTAGGCACAGAATGTTTAAAGGTGCTTAGGCGAGATGAAGGGGCCCCCTGCCTCATCAGGAAAGCTGGATGATATTTTGTAGGACGGCCGACTCACACCAGCTGAGATTTATGTTGCCTGGAGACATCATCACTCAGACTGGTGGACAATGGCACCCACGTGTATATGAGCACTCAGAGATGCTGTCTGACGTAGAGAGCAATGAGGCACCCACTTACAGGCCTCCCAATTAAACCCCCCCCCCCCCCCCACGCACACACACACCACACACCAGAACTATCCCAGATAAAAACAGGCGAGCAGCAGTCATACATACCTTTGTTGTTGTATACATCTAAGTAGTTTGGTGCAGAGAAGATGGTAATTAATGACGGAAATCCTGTCGTCTGGCTTTTCCTGTACATCCGGTAGCTAAGGAAGAGGGGATATAAATCCAGATGACAGCTAATGTAGGATGCTTTAACATTTCCTTTCCTAATCAAACTAAATTACCCATTCCAATGAAATTAAAGCAGACTGACATTTAAAAGCATTAATCTACACATATGCCACTGGATTTCCAGTGGCGTAAACTGCCAGCTGAAGCACCTACTGGTCAGATTTTAAAACAAATTGCCCACAAAGACATGCAGCTGCTGCCTTAACCAAAGTCTCGGTGACGCATATCTTACTTACCCAGCATCCTGTGCTTCATGCGCTCTTATGACTGACAACAAATTATTGTTTAACAGGAAGTCACACACTGCTGGGTAACTGCAGGGGTGGGGGGAGAAAGAGAGGAAGGTACACTTAGACGCAAAGGAGGAGACCAGATCTACTTCAGTACTGCAGTTCTGACCAGAGCAGGCGAGGTTTCTAATCCCACATGAGGTCTTGCCTCACCCTGACCTGCTCTGAGCAATTATTGGTTCCTATTTCTGTCCTCAAGGCCCCCCTACTTCCAAAAGTGGGGGAGGGGAGGGCAGAGCTGTAAAGGCAGTAAGCTGTAGTCTGACGAAGGTATACGGCCACTCGAGCGGCAGAGACAGTTCGGTGAGCCACTTTTCGCAGTTGATGTTTAGACACCTGTGTTTGGTTAGCGTCGCACGAGACTTGTGGGAGGAGCCAGGGCTGCCCCCGCAAGCCAGTTAACAGGACAGCAGAGGCTACCGAGGGTTTTATCTCATCACCACACACCTGCTAAAAAGCACAGCCATCTGAAAGCCGGGCAAGAGGAAGGGACTGTGACACAACAGCGGGTAAGAGGGGGCTGGAATCGTCTGACATGAAAACGTATGACCCTAATCATACATTTATAAAACAGATAATTAACCTGGAAAAACAGTCTGCTCCAGAAACGGATAATATTGTGGGATCTGGAAGCTGCTTTGGATAAAGGCTCCACTAACCTCATTCTCATTCTCATCATTACCATCAGCAGCTACCTGCCCCGGGGCGGACAGCGTACCTGTAAAAGTAGGAGCACCCCCGCACACTGTTGTGGCTGAAGTGCTCCGACGTCTTCTCACTGCCGTAGTCCTCACCCGGGTCGGACCACAGCAGGTCGCACATGGGCCCAAAGGCCGGGGGCTCCTTGAAGCGGTCTAACTGTGGACAAAGAGCAGCCAGACTCAGTGGGAGCGCCATCAAATTCACACTTTCCCTTTCCATAAACCCAGCTCACTCTGTAATAATCCACACTGGTGGGGGGGCTGCTGTCCTTGTTATAGATCCTGGCAACATTTGCCCCCAGTTTGTCTCAGGATATTTGGGGCGTCCCCGGGTGGCCTGAGACCCCCCCCCCGCCCCACACACACAGCACGGTGCTACTTACCTTCCTGATATCATCCAGACAGTTGATCTCGGGGGACAGGCCACCATGCACGCAGAGAAACTGCTGGTTCAGTAGGGCAGCCAGTGGCAGGCAGTCGAAGGCCTCCATGCAGGCATCATAGACGCGTTCAGAGTACTTGATCTTACCTGCAAGGGGCAGAGGGTCCCACAGCCTGGATCAACACAGCGCTTCATCGATCTGCGTCTTCCCACCATCTCCAATTACATGCAATTTATACGGTTTTCCCCAAAGGACTGGGATAAACAGTATGACACGGGCAACTTTTCTGGCTTTGATGGTCACAGTTCTCTTAAAAAGTTCATTTCCATCCAGCATGAAGCAGCTCACACCCCATGCACAAGGTCAACGTCTCACAGACAGACACACACACACAAAGCGAAACACAGAAACTTAGGCCTGACACTGCCTGTGACTGTCACTGCCTTAAGGCGGGCGGGGCCTTCACTGTCACACAGGCAGCCGCATGCTGATTGGCCAGATAAGGACAGTGTTGTGCTGGTGCCCCAGACTGCTCAACGCCAGATGCTCTCTTCCGTTATGCAACTGAAGTTAATTCCACATTTAATGGCACGTCGGCACGGTCAATCTGAATGAGTTCGTGTTGGGACGGGAGGCAAGGAGTGAGTTGGAGGGGCATTAAATTAGTGCGAGTCAAATTAGGTTTATGTCCTGAGAACAGCGCAAAAAAAAAAGGTGTTAAAAAAGTTAAAAATAAAGCAATAGAGTCATGCCTCGCTTGATGACGGGGATACATCCTGAGAAATACAACGTTTAGCATTGTGCGAACATCACAGTGTCCTGTGACACAAACCTGGCTGGTATAGCGTACTGTTTCACAGTGAAACTCTCACATAAACAGAAAGAGTACATTCTAAAATAATGACATAGTTGTTTATTATCAAGTATGTTCTATACATAATAGTATGTACTATATTTTACACGATTGGCAGCGCAGTAGGTTTGTTTACACCAGCTCACCACAAACACACGAGTAACATGTTGCACTACGATGTCACTAGGCGACACAAATTTTCCAGCTCCGTTATAATCTTATGGGACCACCGTTGTGCTTGCAGTCCGTTGTTGACCGTAACATCGTCATGCTGCGCACGACTGTACTAATTTCCTTCAGGGGCACCCTTTCGGCCCCATGGAAGCATAACAAATTTGGTTCCCAACCCAGACCAATCCAATGATGCTCTAATTTTTTAACCCCTCATCTCGTACAGTGCCACTGTCTCTGATGATGACGTAATGCCACTGAAGCAAGATGCACAGGACATAAGGACCCCATCGACAGAATGTTCAGATACGTGCAGAAATTCCGACTAAGAATATACAAATGTCAGACTTCTCTCCTCTGCCACAGCAGGTCTGAGGCAGGGAGCTTTTTTCACTAGCAGGTGTGAATTTCATGAGTCCCAGCTTTCTGCTTACTGTCCAGGGCCACAGACCTGATGACTGGGCCCCGCGGTCTCACATGAGAGTGGGCTATTAGGCCTGAAGCAGCCCATCATGGGGGAAATCACACACACGCAGTGCGAGGTGGTACTTACACTCCTGTTTGAAGGTGAAGTACTCTGTGAGATGCCGGCATTCATGGTTGCCTCTGAGAAGGAAGAGTGTGGTCGGATGGTTGATCTTCAGGGTCCAGAGGAAGAGGACACACTGCAAAAAAAAGGGGTGGGACTAAGAAAGAGATCCAGAAGACGTGGGAATGGGGCGAGGCGCACTAGTCAATCAGATGCCGGAAAAAAAACTCCCCAGAACAGTCTACGGCTTCTTGGGTATACACTGAAAACACAGGCGAGCTGTAGTGCACACACTTGTGAAAATGGTCTTGCACAAGCTTTGGCATCATCCAGAGCTAAATTCACAGTGGGTCTGTTCACAATGTAGTTCCTTCTGATGTAACCTAGCATTTTATCCGAAGCGGAGTGAGTTCAGCAGCCGACGATGGCCTTTAAGACCACGTACCAGAAAAAACATGCCTTTACCTCCCCCTCCACCACCCCACTGCGTTCTCGGCGCGGCCAGGTCGGGCTTAGATTCCTGCCCCCATGCCCTCTCCCACTGTGGTTTCGGGGGGCATCCTGCTCCCCAACCGCGGACCGAAAAGCACAAGTCACAATCAAAAGGGATGTTGCGGCCTTTCATCAAAGGCAGGATGGCGGCTCTCACTCAGGAGACAGGAGGGGGTGGTAAAGGTCAGCGAGGGGGAAAAAAAAAAGACAAGCAATGCGTTTGAGGGAATGAAAAGGCAGAGATGCACTCAGCATCGCAGGCCAGACAGAGCGTAGTGGGGATGGGGGGGTGTCCACAAACATCTACATATGACAATTCATGTAGCAGATACGCTCTTCCATGATAAAGACATCACAGGTGCAGGACAACACATGTTAGAAACCTATAAACTTAAACAAGCAGCTATTAAATGGCTGCAGGTTGTTATCAAACTAGAATGAAGGTGTTGGGTCATTGCCAGTGCCTCTGGATTAGGGGCCACGGCTGGTGAGTGTCCACCAACCCGGCTGAAAGGCTGCGTTCCGGACGGCTCCCTGCCCCTCTGCAGCTACGAATGGGCGCCCTTGGCCCTCCGTCGACTGGCATTGTGGTTAGGTTCCCGCCATCAGATCCTGGGGTGCGAGTGGCAGCACAGAATGACACAGTCCTTCTGATACAAAGCGAGATAAAGCCGCTCTTGTGAGCAGGAGACCGTGCTGATGCTGCCGAGGAGGGGAGAGGTGTGCCGTTCCGTCTGCTTTTGTTGTTGAGGAATGAGCTGAACAAAATGACCTAGACCTATTGGGCACTGGCACGGGGGGGGGGGGGGGGCGTCTCAGACCTCTATGCTGTCATATTTGTCCCGTTTCCCTGCAGTCCAACAGCAAACACTTCTACTAATCAGAAGGTCCATTGACCCCCCCCCCCACAAAAAAAACCTCCATTTTCATTGCATCCCCCACTAATAACAGCCTCTCCAAATCCCCCCCCCCCATCCAGGCCTCACAGGGCTCCCCAGGCTCAGGAACAGAGAGATGCCCTCCACACCATACACAAGCCTTTCTCTGAACTTGCCCCCCCACCAAAGGGCCCCTGGTTGGATGTAGGAGAAGATCATCCTCCAGCTCAGCCCAGTAATGGCTCCACTGCCCGTCTTTTAACAAACTCAAAAACGCAAAACATCTACCATGCCTACTAATGCAATCATTTCCTTTGTCACTGAATCATTTCCTGTCTAACTCATTGCAGATCTGTCTGCTGCCCGCGGTTTTACACCATCTCATGGGGCAGGCAGGCCTTTGCAGGTCCAGCTGCATGTTTTACAAGGGCTTCGTCCAGACCTGCCAACAGCCAATGAAATTTAAACATGGCATCAAATATCAGAACAAAGACCTGCAGCGATCAAGGCATGACCAAGGACAGCACAAACGTTTTAGCTTAAAAAACATCTGTCCTGCATACAATGCAAGGGGAACCCGCGCGTCTATCCTAGGCAATAGGCGTGGAGCCAGTCCATGGACTTTGGACTAACAGCTGGATATTGAATCCCATCCTTGCACCTGTCTACTCATAAGAGCAATAAAGTTTCAGAGATGAGTCCCAGAAATGGTTAAACGGATGATTTAAGAAGTTAAACCTACTCGTTGTCTGCAGCTGTTTTTAGCTGTAGGCTGTCTAATCTATCTATCAGGTCCTATCACAGCAGCCTAGAGCTTGTTAATGCTGTTGTTTTGGAATCTACCATTACTGATCAGGGATCAGTATAATCTCCTACGGATCAGCACCCTCAAATCCAGGAGTGCCACCCACAACGCCGCTCCGACTGAGCGGACAGCACACACCACGGGTGGCCTGCCATGCGGTTGCCAAGGCAACACAATGGAATATAACATAATGGTGAACTGAGGGGTTAAGGGTTGAGGACCAGGTCTCAGGTTATTTCATCCCCCATCAATCATTAGTTTCATGTCCAGGTATGACTCAGAAATAAATCCCTATCAATCTAGACACTAGTTGATTTAGAGATGACGCACAGTCAAGCCCTGTTCTTACACCATTCAGCCAGGTAATTGCGTCAGAGCCTGTGTTCTTTAGCTTAAAATGGGGCATCAGCTATGGGAGCCGCCTGCTATAACCCCCACCCCCCGCTCCCTCGGCGATGTTGGCACCCACCTCAATGCTGAAGTAGCCCCGGTCCACGTAGTCGCCCAGGAACAAATAGCGCGTGTAGCTGGGGGAGCCGCCCACCTCGAACAGCTTCATCAGGTCAAAGAACTGCCCGTGGACATCGCCACACACTGGGGGAGGCCACAGGCACAACAATCCGTATAACATCTGGCACCATTATTATGGGCTGCAAGCAAAGTCCTCGGAATTCTGTCACCTTCCGGTTTCTATATTCATCATAATCGTTATGACGTGAAATTAATATCTGGTATGTGAATCATGACAGTGGTAAACCTAGGGGTAAATGCAGCTCCCAGGATGCATCTAACACCAACAAGGAGTTAATGACAGGAGCAAACTCCAGCAGAGTGTTGAAAGCAGCCCAGTGGAGCCAGGCTTTCATTCAGCAGTGAACATGGTGGTGACACCTCACGTGGCAGGAGCTTCAGTGCCTCTGCTGGCGAGGAGGGTGGGACACAGGGGGTCCGCTCACCCGTGATGGGGGCCTCCACCTCCAGCATGCACTTCTCCTGACGCAGGATGCTGGCCCCGTCGTTGATGATGCGCAGGGCCGCCTCCTCCTCCAGCCGGCCCTCCTTCACCAGGTGACTCTTGAGCACCTCCACCTTGGGTTTGCCATTCTCGTAGAGCTCCTTCATGGAGAGGCGCGTCGTGGGCGGATACGGCACCCCTGCGGGAGACATGCGGCATCACTGCGCTGGCGCAGGGGCCTTCCAGCATCACCCATTTTACACGCTCCTCCTCCCAAATGGAGGCGATTACCTGGAGCTCAGTGGGCTTTCAGCTTCATCTCATCATCTCTCTACTGAGGTCTAAAGTACTATAGCTTCTTGTCAGCTCTCAATAAGGTGGCCCAGTCAGAGGGTGTGGAGGTGATGGAGGACTGTGATAGAGCAGGATGGAAGCAGCTGAGTGTGAGCGTGTGTGTGTGTGTGTGTCTGTGTGTGTCCATTAGCGCTGTCACAGGAGATAGTGAACATAGTAGAAGCAGCAGCCGCTGGACCCTTATTTGTATGCAAAGCTGCGTCAAGAAAACCCAAGTCCCTTTAGGGGACCAGACAGGCCAAATCGAGGAATTTGAGGGATTGCATCTCTACAGAGGCCACTCCTGCACCCAGTCAGGGGTAAGAAGGGCCGCCCTTAACAGAGAGATCCGCAGTGTCTGTGCGGCCCTGTTCAAACAAAGCGGGGATGAGCCGACCTTGAATTTTTGCAGGTGGAGTGTGGCATAGGGAACAGGAGAGCATGACCACAAAGTATAACAAAATCAACACCCAGCCCATGGACTTGCCGGGGAGCAGCCAGGATCTCGTTTGTCTCACGCTGAGGTGAGACTTTGGTGGCCCTGACTGTCAGTGTAACAGTGTCGGAGATGAGCCGTGCAGCATTAAAAGCTATATGCGTCCCAGATCCAGAGCCCATATCCCACTCGTCATGAACAATACAATACAGGACGTGTGATCAGACAGAGCCGCAGCGGCCGACAGCGGCACTCTCCACATCCCCCGCACACCACCCCGCCAGCCCGCCCCCGCAGCCCAGCAGCAGCGCAGAGAAGCCCCGGCTGCCCACCTCGCTAAGTGTCAGAGCGAAGTCAGCCACTTAAAGGGAGTGAGTCACCGTGAGAAACCAGCGGGCAGGTCAAGCAGCCTCCAGGGCCCACATCGCACTCCGAAGGCAAGCACACCTGAGCAAGGAGGAGTTCTCTGAACGCAGAGAGCCTCCTATTCACACAGATTTCGGCTGCTTGAGATGCTCAACTAAAACAATAAACAATTTGTTGAAAAATTCAAAAACGGGCGGTTATTCTAATTGAATCTCTCAGGAGGGGAACTGCACTGATCTAGAACCGAAAGCCCTGACCCTTGTGGTCTGACTGTTCAAACCGTGACGGCTTTGCGTTACCAGAGCCAAGGCGCGTGGAGAGCGGAGGCAGCACCACGATGTCTTTGCTTAGGGGAGCATTTTGGGGTCTCCTGGGGCTGCATGGGTGACACAACCAAGCCTGAGGCCCAAAATCTGTGGACTCAACTGAAGACCTTCATTCTTTGGTTTATACCTGGAGTCGAAGCACCTTACCGTAGTAAAGGATCCATACACTTATGATTTATCAGCGACTGCCTGCTACCGAGCCACACGTCTGACTAGAGCGCTGAGATCTCATAAAATACTCAGAGCAGCCCTAGATCTAGTTAATCCTGTACTCCAGGTGAGGAAAAGAAGTAACACAGGCAACAAGGTAGAAATGGTCCTTCAGCAAACATGATGTCCTTCTGAAATTTCCGATCAGAATGTCCCAAGTTCAAAGGCCAGCCAGCCTCCCCCTAAAAATCCCTTGACTGGTTGCCTGGATGTCCCTGGTTTATCGTCGGCGAGGTTTTTAACCTGCTACTCATTTCTGTCACATTCTAAGGCAAATCAAACGCATTCGCACAGTTTTTGATCAAAGCACCCACAGAGCATCAGACACCTTCTGACGGTTATTAGCTCTGGAGGTTCCTATAGAGCTTGTTATTGTGTTTACAATAAAACTGAACATATTCAACGTCATTCTGACATCCGACGACAGAACACACCATTGTTTTTCACCAAAAAAAAAATGCGACTCCCACTGTCACAGATAAACACAGCCAGTTGAAACGTAGGAGGAAACGACCTGGCGCTCCAACATGATGACAACCTCCACTTCTGGTTTTATTCACCGTAATTTAATTATACGACATAACACTTTATAAATGAAGCGAGAGCTGTGTTCGCCTCTACGTCAATATGACAAGCAGCGTGCGATGCTCATTTGGGGATCTGAATGCACTAAAAGGAAGACAAATGCACACAGCCAACAAACAAAGGACACATTATCACAGCTGGGTCTTGGTCATTGTCAGATACACAAACCAAAAGCTTGTCAATTAACATCTAAATCTATACCTTTCCCAACATTGATCGGCCTCCGTTTTTCAGTAGCCTGAATGCAGAGCAGAGAATAATCTGAGAGAGGAGAAGATGAGGTTGGGCCAACACCTGAGTGAGGAGAAGGATTTCAGGCACTTACTGATATCGCCAACCTTCCACGTGCAACTGGATTTCTAAAGCATTCCCCAAATTCCATTCTATTTTTCATATATGGAAACGTGGGAATCCTTCAGATATTCAGCTCCGAACCACAGGCCTGTAGTTAGGAATCAGACTCCGTGTTTTCAGTGGGGTCACACTAATTGGACAGGCTTCTACAGATACCCTGAATAGGCGGATAATCATTCGTTTAAAGCTGTGGAAAATTCAATGATAGACTAAATGAAAGACCCCTTGCAATCCTAACTAGATCACCGCACTTTGTTTAACAATGTTTGATCTGTGGCACATATTATAGGTCAGTCCAGGCGAAAAGCAGAAACAGCCCTGAAATGCATACAGCCAACCTGCAGAATCCGAGCGAAACGCAAACAAAAGAGGGATGAACAGAGATGATGGGGTTGGTGCCCACGGACGTGCAGAGAGACACGTGGGCTAACTCTGCCCTTTGAGGGGCTATTTTAGGCACCAGCAATGAGAGGGTTCCCTATGAGTCTCCCCATGACAGCACTGCCCTTGACGGGGGTGGGGGCAGGAGGGGAATTCCCCTCTCCAGCTATCACATCTCCAGAAGGGCAGGCCGCCTGCCGTCCTACGGAAGGCCTGCGTGGGTCTAGTGTTACGGCAGCGATGCGGTGCTCAGGACGTGGCAGCTGGACCAGCTGGTTTTGAAAGCCCGGGGGAGACGCTGACCTAAATTCTAGTTAGAGTATAAATACACTGTGGGCTCACAATGTAAGCCACATTTTGTCAAGAACATTCAGAAATGTTAGCAATTCAGCACAATTCAACCAGATTTCAACTTTTCTCTCCCAGGAGTTGTCCTGCAGGATGAGCTCAAGGGGTTTTTGTAGGGGATGTGACACATTTAAGGAAAACCCCCCTTTCAAAGACAGAGACAAACAAACCAAACCAGTATCCACCAAATTATACGGGAGCAATAAGGGTCATTAACCTCCCGAAGAGTATCTCAATCCTCCATGTGGCCTCCAAGCTCTGCAGGCCAATTCTGGTCCTCAACCAGACGGCACATCCTGTCACGCAGCAGACAGGACACCTCCAGACCTGGGCCAACACTGATGAGTCACATAATGCAATTACTACAGAGCAGTGGAAAGACAATCTGCAGTGAAAAAGTTATGGCAATGAGAGTGGCTTTCTCTAATCTTGAACTGCGCAAACACACACACACACACGCACACACACAACTGCCTGAGACCTGCCCTTTTTGCAGGGGCTCAAGTATAATCCCCGCCCTCCCCAACTCATATGGCCAGATGCTGCCCACCTGGAAAGCACTAACTTGATCTTGTAACCTCATTGCTTGTCCATAAGTAATTAATCAAGCCCACTGGCTGAGTGGCTGAGCTTTGCTCATCACACACGGAGTGGATGGGCAAGCCTAATGTCTGCAGATAGGTCTGTATGGCACTGAAAGCCACAGAGGTGAAAATCCCAGCAATGCTCAGCTGAGCAGAGGGACACCCAAGCATGATGTAATGAGACTGATCACGTCACATCACTTTCAATTACACAAACGAAAGCATTATATAATGTATTGTTACAGGAATCCCGTATTAAAACTTACCCATCATAATTTCAAAGCTTAAGTCTACAACTTTATCTACTATAATACCATTCAACAGACAGGGAATGAGCTGTAACTTAAGGTGAAGTTAATGTTCCAGGTAGGACCAGACAGGGAGCGCAGCCTTCCCAGTGAGGGAATGCGTCATTACACAGTGGCGTTCCTAATCACACAGCAGATTAATCACACACTAAATTCATAATCACCCTGGGCTGGGGGAGCGTCAACCGCCAGACATCACGTGCGTTTTGTGCCCCGCACACGCAGGCACACATACATACACGTAAAACGAGACGCGATCATGCAATGCACAGTGACAGAGACAATGGTGATGCAGTCGGAGATTCAGCTGCTTCCTTTGAACTTCAGTCACATGGCAACACTTCACATAGTGAAGTGGGGGGGGGGGGGGGCAGCAAGAGGGCTGCGACAACTGCGACAGCATTGAACAATTTTTCATCCCAATATGCCTCAAACACACTCAAACATAAATACATCTCTTCTGTCCCCTGCAAGATGGTATGGTGTAATCCATGGACAAACACAAAGATAAGCCCAAAGTGTAAGTGCTGGAACCACAAAGCTCCAAGCTCAAAGCCCTAAGCCCTAAATAAAGAGGGCTAGCACCTGCCCAATTAGAGCTCTCAACTTCCCAGGAGAAATCTTGCCAGTGATGCCAGAGAAAGATCTCTGAACTAGTTCACTTCACAAGATGTTTCTGGTTTCAATCGTTATCTCTTGCTTCCACTTGTCACCATCAAAAAGCCAAGAGGCACAATCAAACAGTTGCTGGCGGACAACCTGTAACAAAGCAAAAGACTACTTAAAAAGGAAGGAAAGGAAGCCGTGACTGAGTAAAACCCAAGCATAACAATATGACAACGTTGTGAACAATGCCTGTGACAGCAGACATCGAAAACAATTCATCTGAATATTCTCCAGGTTTTTTTAGTTAAGGTGCAGACCACTGGAGTGGCCTTCAACAGCGTGGAACATGAAAGAAAAATCAGAACCTTCCAAAATGCTCAAACATAAGGTGAGCAGATACTGAAACAAGTTTGTTTGCCTTAAAGCTTACTGCTGGTTTACAGCAGCTAACAAATTAAAATCCCAGTAGTACAAGGTACCCACCCAGCAAACGAGGGTTGTGGAGCTGGATGAAGTACATCTTACACCATACATGACCCACCTCCCGAAGAAAGAAACACCCACTCAGTAATAAACTAGTTACGATGTGAAGAGATCTGGGGATTACTGGGTGTGACCGTGGCCACCACCAATACAATGTTATCTGGATGTTTCCATAGTCCCTATTCTACGGGATCTTTTGGCATCTGACCTACCTGCAGTTCTAAGTAACGCTGCTGAAGTCGTTAAGTCAGTTAAAACACACCGGTTTAAACATGCAACGCCCTGAGAGAATGAATATGTGAGCTCCCATCTTGGGAAAATTCCTGGTTAACCCAGAGATGACTCCCTGACTCCTGGCCAAAGAACCCTCCCAAGAGGTCTTGCATCAGTGAAGAGAAACTGGAAATTCGCTGAATTGCTCAGCATTAGTCACCTGGTCGTCTGCCAACAACATTATGATCCCAAAGGTTCAGGAGACCTGCAGAACATGCAAAGGCTACCGAAGAAAAATTACAGGCCAGATTCTAGATTCTCGCAGGAGGAAATAAAATTGCTTCACTACCAATGATGGGGTACAGATATTCAAAGGCGGAGAGGGAAAATGAGAAAGAGAGAGGGATAGGTGAGGCAAAGAGTCACATGACTCTGGCGGAGAAACACTGGGCTCATGCATGATTAATGGCTGAGTAATGACATGGGCAGGGAAGCAGCCCAGGAGGTTGCGTTACAATCTTGAAGTGCACAAGGGTGAACATCCTGTTGGGAAACGGCCACCATGAAACACTCAGAGGCTCGTGAGGGGAAGGCCACCTGCGGAGAGAAGAGCAGCTGCACCCAAGCAGCACTTCTTAGCAAGAGGATCCGCGCTTAACCCTGGACACCATCTTTCGCTTCACTAATATTTCTGCCACTTCTCTTTTGGTTTTGTTTTTCGGCACTGCAGCTAAACAATGGTTCAGATCACAGGAAGCTGAAGAAAAGTAGGCAGAAGGAGGGGTCGACACTCTACTTGCCATGGTAACTGCTTCGCAGCAAAGTCATCAGCCGTCTGCTCAAACTCAGCAGTCTCATCTAGACAGAACTTAATGACTTTTCTTCTAGACGGCATCTACCTCAGAGACACGCGAGACAGATTTTCTATCACTCTTCCACAGCGAGCATTGATCTTGATGTGATGTGGCTGCTGAGAAGGTTGCTTATTGAAGCAGATTTAAGTTAACTGTTGTACCCTTTGTAAAAGCCAAACCTTCCTGGCTGGCAGTGGGAGCTTTTGGCCAACAGTTTATGCTGACATTTAAGCGTTTAGTTGATTTTCATTTGACGTAACATACAATTTCACCCTTAACTTTTACCCGTAACTTAATTTTACCCTTAATTCGGGTTGATAATATTGAGTTTATTAATATTGAGTTTATTCATGCCTCCAGGGAACAAGACAAGGAACCATCAGGATACGTGTTCATTTGATAAATCTACTGATCTCTAGACAACCTTGATTGAAAACAAATAATATTACAATACAATTCTAAGCCATTTACAGCTTAATCCATGGAGGCATAACTAATAATGCTAATTCTTCTGAAGACTGGAGTATAATTGAGTAACACACCCCCTAACGGCATTTAGAACCACACAGCCCATATACTCATTCAGCTGTGCTTTAAATTATTCATTTCCCTTTGATGGTTTGATTTAAGGCCAGTGAGAGGTAGAACTGCCAAAATTACTGCTAGATCTGAGGATGTCAGATATTGAAAAGCAAGCAGACACTCCCCAGAGATCTGTCTGAATGGTAGATTTAACAGAAAGTTATATAAAAAAAATCTTATATATATATATATATATATATATATATATATATATATATATATATATATAAGCGGCATGTACACACACACACACACACGCACACAAATATATATATAATTTTCCTTTTGACCCAAAATCCAAATTTGGCATGAGTTTCACTGCAATCAAAAGTGGAGCACACGAGTCCATTAAACTTGTGGCAAGTCCATGCTATTGTTTCACTCCTTTGAAAATGCGGACTACTTTTCAGCCAGACCATATACATATGCTTCCACTTTCCATAAACTGATTCTAGATACACCTGCGAGGCTAAGGGGCATAGCAATGCTTGCAGAAAGCACAGGAACTCCAGTTACATGTATAGCGTGGATATGGTGACACACAGGGAAGTGGGAACAGCACAGACATGGCAACCCATACACTAGTGTATTATTACTCTACATTTTATTCTTCACTTTCACACTTTTGAAGGAGCCAAAGATGCTTGCTTATTTACATAGCATTGATAGTTGCTTATTTACATAGGACAAAAGAAAAACACAGTACTATGCAAATATCTTAGGCCAGGGGTTGGTAACTTGTGGCTCACAAGCCACAATGCGGCTCTTTGAGCAGGAGGTTGTGGCTCTTCTCAGAACGATAAGACATGAAAATGTGAATAACTTTAAGATATTATGATAAATGATTTATATTTAAGAAAGCATTATTTATGAGATAAAGCTGGGCGGTATGACCAAAAAATTGATGTCACGGTATTTTTCAAAGTTATATCTGTTTCGCAATATACCATAGTATGACTGGGCATTTACCACATTTTACAGGATTTTACAGGACACATTTTTATTTAATGTTTTTGCATTGTTCCCACATTAATTATATTATTTTATTAGCCATTGCGCCTATCCACTACTTTAATGATAACATACGGCTAACGTGTTTGTCGGCTA
Source organism: Brienomyrus brachyistius (assembly GCF_023856365.1). Lineage (NCBI taxonomy): Eukaryota > Metazoa > Chordata > Actinopteri > Osteoglossiformes > Mormyridae > Brienomyrus > Brienomyrus brachyistius. The sequence continues at coordinate 9,251,544 of NC_064539.1, read as the reverse complement.
ACTGCTTATAGATAAACGGCTAATGTTAAGGTGTGCGCCGGACAAGTTATCAAACACTTATCAAAAATGTTAAGTTCAGTGTTGCTTGAACATGAACTTTACTGACCTCGCGAAATTTCTCATAAAGACCGGGATGTCAGTCTTTAAGGTGCTTCACCAAGTTTGACGTGCTACTTGACTTCGTCGCCACAACTTTGCAGCACTGTTTGCGTAGAGGCTTATCGACATCCTTAGCCTTTCCATGCTCGTCTGCAAAATACTTCCAAACGGGACTTTTTCGGTTTTTTTTTCCTTAGTAAAGCAGCTTGCGAAGTGGCTTCAACTGCAGTATATGCCAAGTTCAGCCAACTCGGTATCAGTGTGTTAACCAGCGCGAATGAGTTCAATGGCTATTGAGAGGAGGGGAGGGCTGCGCGAGTGTGTGCGCGTGCCTGAGCTGTAGTGGTGCTGTGTAAAGTGTGGCGAATGAGGCGATAACCGCACTGTTGGTATCAATAATGGTGAAAATGATTATCTAATCAGACACTAATTTTTAATATTGATTAGTATCTGAGAACCGACAACCCCAGTGTCTCATTATTTTCAACTCCAGCGTCAGCTATATCTTCCGTTTCTGATCTTTTCTGGTACAGATTTGCCAATGCAGCGGCGAAAATGGTCACCCCTTAAAGTTGCCAGCTGCGCCACTTTCCAAACCTTGTGTAGGCTATTTAAACAGGTATTGCGGTATAAGAAAAGTATCATATTATAACAATAATAAAAAACACTGTTTGGTATGAATCGGTATACCGCCTAGCACTAGGCTAATATTATTTTTCATTTAGATATTCCTTTAGCTATATGTGAATGAGGCGGTCCAAAGCACGCTTCTGTTACATCTTAACTGCATAATTTACACCTTCCTCAAAGTCATTCTCCACGACGAGATTACGTCTGTGGTCAAATGGTATGCTTAATGGCGTTTTCTTCAGTGTCCAAGATTCGATGTAGGCTTCCAAGTTTATTGCGATTCCTACTTCTTTCATATACTTTTTGTAGTAAATCGTCACCACGCCTTCCCGGGTCTTTGTAAAATTATTATATTTTCATCGATCTATAAATTATAGCGAGCTGAGTTTGGAGTGGTGAACACATTTTGCGGTCAGCACAGTTACAAGTAGTAAAGTGGAGAGTGAAGGGCAAATGACTGCAGAGCCAAACAAACTTGGGTGATGGTGAAGACTATTGCTACAGAACTGAACAATATCGTGATATCGGTCACCTTTACACTGTTACGCGTCAAAGTGATTTAAAACAAACAGCCCCCCTCCCCGCCCCAAAATTGTTTTTCTTAATTTTTTTGTAAGTACAGTGGTACCTCAATTCTAGAACTCATTAGAACTCGAATTTCTTAAAAGTCAAACCACCCAGTTTGAAAAAAAAGACCTACAACTCAATCTGAATCTCAGAAGTCCGTGAACCGTGAACACCAACCTAAGATAACTTGTACGCGCGGGGAAATGAGTCAGGGGGCACATCTCTCAGCGGAAACAAGGGGTAGCGCTTCAGTCTCAGCCTCGCATTCACTGTGATAGCATCATTTGTTGGTGACAGTGCTTTTTTATTGAAAATATCAGGTAATACACTGTACTTTATAATTTTGGTAGCCATTGCTCACCAAAAATTTACGCAATAGTTATACAAATGTTACAACCTGAAAGTTTGCAATTTACGAACAAATTAATGAATACAGAGTAATAATAAAAATGAACAATGGACCGCATGGCATAGTCTAGTGTTGGCACAGTGTTGGGGCATGGCTTGGGGTTGTCACGATCTGTCAAGCCAGGACTGGGGAAGCACTGGGCTTAATTGAGAACAGGCAGAACAACACCATAACGTTACAATGACCGGACTGGGGAAACAAACTGAAACGCGGACTAAATACAGAGCACTACTGACAACAACCAGAAACAGCTGATCACACGGGGACTCCACACGAGGTTAACGAGGGGGCGTGACACACGGGAGTGGACGATCGGGGCAGGACAGGGGTAGTGTTGAGGTACATTCTTTATCGTTTTAGAAGCCATTCAGAAAAAATACCCTTCTTGTTTTATCCTGTTCATTTTGTGTTTAAATGCTAAAAAAAACATTTATGTGTAATTTTTTGGGGCCGGGAACCAATTAATTGGTTTTCCATTATTTCTTATGGGGAAAATTCGATCAGAACTCAAACATTTAATTCAAACCTAAGTTCTGAATGGATTAAGTTCAAGTTCTGAGGTACCACTGTACTTAAAGTTTTGTTGTTGTGTTAAATGCATATATACCAATATCGCATTTAAAAATAAAAAATAAAAAATCGCATGTAAAACCCTCTTCTCTATCCATTGCAGCTCTTTGTAAATCTATCAGACATTTAGGATAAAATGGCTCTTTGCTTTAAAAAGGTTGAAAACCTCTGTCTTAGGCAGTCAAAGTAAATGTTTAAATTATCTTCATGTTCGTCTAAAACTTATTTTTATGCCTGTCAAAGTGTCAGCTTAACCACTTCAAAACCTCTCCTAAAATTGCTCTAGTATTTGCAGCAAACATCTAATACACCCATGTCTTTTTTGACTCAACCACTACACCGCCTCTTATGGCTAATCAATACCTCACAGAGTTATTTTTAACTTATTAATTATCTATGTGAGGTGGTTGTGAAATGTAACAAATACACGGAATGTCTAGGGTGCCCCTGAGGAGAGGTTTGGGAACTGAAGCTGTGTTCATCTAGCCGTCCAACTAGATATCATTAGTTTTTGAAAGAAAAGAAGAAATACTTATTATTTTTTATTGTGTTAATTTGAATATGCTCTAAAGTTAATGTTTTTGTTCTGGGAAAATATACACGTACAACTTAGATAAACAGCTTTAAACATTTCCCTTGACTCACTAACACTTTTGCACTGTACTGTATGTATAAAACTATTGCATAAAAATAATTACAAAATGCACTACAGTACAATAATGCAATGCATTCATTGTGTATATATGACGTATAATAATTAGAGTATAACATATTACAGAAGTATACAGCATGTTATACAGCAGAAACAAATATTATAGATGAAACAATGGAGCAGGAACATGGAAGATGAGAAAAGATAAACAAAGGAGTCGATGCTAATTGAGCAAACGGGACACCGGTAGGTAGAGCAGGGAGGGGGCAGGCTGAATAAAGGGAACTGGAAAGCCTGGGAGAACAATAGGGTTTGCAGGTGGGGAGTGTGGAGGAATTTAGGAAACCTGGGGGAAGGGAATTCCACAGGCAGGGTAGCACCCTGGAGAAGGCTCAGTCCACAGAGTTACGTGGTTTAGACGGAAGGAGACTCGGAAGGCCAGGATGAGGATCAGAGGGAGACTGATGGGGAGGGGGGCCAAATTAATGAGGATGGGGGGGCCTCAGGCTAGAGACATTCTGGGGCCCTACCAAAAGAAAGTATTTTGGAGAATACAAAATACTAAGTGCTTACACCTTGCAGCTCGGGAAGTGGCAGCAATAAGGGTTAAAAAAAGGTCAATATGAGCAAACTTCTAATGCTTTTAATTGACTTTGGTGATTGTCTATGTAACTCTGATTGTGACTGAGGGAGATGAAGTAAAGGGAAAAAAAAATATTTATTATTATTTTTTTTTACGAGTGCCGTTTACAAACTCAGCACTTAAAAAACACACATAGAAATACAGACACTTCGACCCGGCACTTTTTTGGCAAATAAATGACCATAAAACAATAATAATGGTATCTACTGACAACACTGAATGACCCCCCCCTCGCACAACCTTGTAACCTTCGCGCTGAAAAACATTAGGCAATTAACAATAAGCAGGTGTGACAGATGTACATGTAAACAAATGGAGGGGAAAAAAAAAAACACTCACACAATTCACTCCAGAGTTTTACTCAACTCAAGATGCCTGCTGTGAAAGGATAAAGCAAAGAATATAAAATATTTACATATTTTAGAAATAAATTGCCGAATAAAAATTATTTTTGGGCCCTGGGCTACTGCCCTGGTAAGCCCATGCTAAAGCCTGGGCTTAGGTATGAGAAGATCACAGACAGGAGGGAGAAGATTGCTGAGAACCTCATAAAAGAGAGGAGAATAATTTTGAAAGCCAGGGAGTGCAGGAGAAATATGACAGTGGGTCTGAACACGGGTGTCAAGGTGGGCTGCAGAATTCTGGACCGGCTGAATCTTGTGACCCTGGAGGCGGTACCCATGAGCAGGGATGGCCGAGATAAAGGTATGGAGGAGGAATTCAAAGGCGGGCTGGGAGAGAAAGGAATTGATTTCGGCTTGCAGATTGAAAAAGAAGATTTTGACTGTAAAGGAAACAAGGGACAAACGAAAGAGAATTACTTACAAGACTGGCCCATGAAGGTGGACACCGAAAATAAAGTCTCCCAAACCTAACCACTGCTACCAGGTGACAGATGAGATAACCCTGCTTACTCAGGTGTCTCGCACTGCAGTTCAAATACAGTAATATTTTTAACACCTCAAATACAGACAGGATACCAAAGAAGCCTTCAGGAAACTGCATATATAAACATGAGCTTGTGTTTCCACATATATGCTTCTCAAGTGTATTTTATTAATTTTAACCCTGCAGTCACTTAGCGTATCTCTGGCTATATCACATGTGCTTCCTAAACATCTGACTTGAACAAGTTCTCTCTGAATGCGCCCTTATGAGGTCTCACTCGGGTGGCAGCAGACTAGAGTCAGCACAGTCATGCTTGCTGGGGGCCGTCCTCCTGTGATGTCCCAATGCACTGTGATGTCAAGGCTAGCTGTAGCTAAAATAGCTAGAACTCGGTCCGGTTTATTTTTATATAACATCCTTGACAACAACACAGCCTCAGGGCCCTTAAAAATAGCGGCATTACAAGCGCAGTTAGGAGAATAAGACTCCTGGTGCTCTCTCGTCGCCTCGTCTCTCTTAATCGCGACGCTGATTCATTTCATCATTCATTCGTTCCTCGCTTTTTAGCACAGGTCTTGATGTAATGCCGCGCTCTTTTCAGGTGACAGCCAGCAGTTTAGGCAGTGAAGATTCCTGACAGACACAGCCGCCAGGGGAAAGGAGACTCAGTGAGGAGTTTTACATAGGACAGATATGCCTCTGGAAGCCGTTCGTGACTGGAGACGGAGAACAAACAGGAGAGCTTTGGACACACACTCGAGCTCGGAGGGGACAAAATGCAATGAGTGAGAGTGAGTGTGTGTGTGTGTGTCTATGCACGTGCCAGTTTCAATAAAAGCGGCCCAATGCTGCCCCCCACCTCCTACAGCACCCCATCCAGGGCAGTCACTCCAAAATAGAGCTATCCACCATGCCTCACTTGATGAGCTGTCTCTTCCAGTCCCCTTCCTGGCAATCTCCCAGTAGCAGGGTATCCCCAAATTCCACTGTAAGATAGAGTATGCAGTACCACACTGACCTCGGTACCTCAGAGCACATGGGTGGGGGGCAGGGATGTTACCATCTTACATTCAACCTCAACCGCTCCTCTGCTCCGAGGAATTCTTAAGATGTTCCAAGTCTGTCAGGGTGTCAGTAAAATGACACCAGTAGGGCTGCTGTCCTCCATATAACCAATAATAACTAAGAGGGATTGGGTGTGTACTGTGGTTACCAATGTGGACATTAGTGGAGGTGATCCAGACTAGCAAGTCTCCCTTCGGGCACAAAAATGACACACTGGTTGGGATTCGCCTTAAAGGTGGATCAAAAGCAGCAGCTCCAGGAACCCCCCCACACACACACCCCAACAGGGACATACTGACCTAGGAGCAAGACCTGCCCTTACACGTACCTCCGCATTTCAATTTGCCAAAGTCCTGAACCCCTGTGGATTTCCCCACCGTGCTGCCAAGCCTGGGACAGAGACGGCGTAGGGTGGGGGGCCAGGGCCCGGCGTGGGGTGAAGCCATGACATGCTAAGATTAACCCGCTTCCAACAGGGAAGCAATGACAGAACAGAGTTCCTTTCATGCACATTTCAAAGAAAACAGGATCACCTTATTTTGACAATTTTTTTTATATTCACGCGATTGGATCCATGCTTTAAAATATGCGTTTTATTTCTGTTCACCGTAAACCTCAATGCAAAAGTTGCTCAAATCTTTTCAGCCCAAGGCTTAATCTGATGCCTCTCTGAATGGCGACATGCTTTTACATGACTGGGCTGTCGGACTCGTACCTGGGCAGAGGCGGATTCACCGAAACACCATGAGCTGCTCATTTCAGCAGCGACCGCATGCGATTAAATCAACATCAAACTAATCCACATGCTCAGATCAAACACGGTGCCCCAGCACTCTCCGGGAGCACTCAAAGCCCTTGGAGATAACGAAATCAAAATCAAACCATCTTGTTATTTTTTTCTTTCCTTACTTGGTGCCGGAGGTCTCATTATGTAGCCTTCACAGTCTTTGGTACATAAGAAAGTGCACTTTCAAGGCGTGCAGGCCCTGCGCTTCGGAGCAATGCTGTGTGTGTATGCAGCACGCAAGATGCCACAAAAATGCCTCTTAAATGGCAACATAAAAACATTCAGACCCTGAACATAATGATAAACAAGAAGCGGGCATTTGCCCACTTAGAGGAACATGCGAGTGTTGCTATGGTTTCAGCCAGTCTGATTCTTAACGAACTCATTCGATATTTAAAAAAAAAAAAAACAGGTCTAAAGTATATCTCAAGATAGCCCAGAACAAAGATTGGACTTCATTAAAGAATTTGTGTACTGAACAACTTAAAGCAAAAGGTAACAAATTAAAGCAGGATCTCTTATGTGATAAAGTGTAAAAGCCGGACACTTCACATAATTGCCTCCATATTCATTTAGAAATTTGTGTCATTTATTAATGTCAGTTTTACCGGAGGTCAGACACCATGGGGGGGTGATTTTTTTGGTGCATGCAGTCCACTGCACAGAAGAGCAAAGCGACTTAAATATAACTGAGACATGTTTAAATTCCTCCTACGGGGACATTTAGTTACACAAGCCTGAGTGGTGGCAGCACTGAATTCACCTGTGACATTCACGAGGGGGTGGGCTGGGCTTAATTAATTCTTCAGATCCCCTCCCAGGACTGCAGCATTTAAACCCGTCAGGTGCCGGTAGTCACGACTCCCGCCAGCTTGCGTGTGAAACGCATTAATCACCGTTTCTCTCCCTTGATCCTTGAAAAATGTCCCCTTGTGCCCCTTCCAACTTTAGTTGAAACCAAATATAAGGCTCCACAAAGGTCCGACATATTTTCAAAAAAAAAAAAAATACAAAAAAAACCCGTTGCTTCATAAGCAGTTAACATGTCAGATATATAAAATAAAATCAGTCGACCAATAGCGCGAAAGACAGCAAACGACATATTTGAAAGACATAGAAACATATTATATGTACGGCCATGCGGAGTTCCGGGGATGCACATACATAACATGTGCGCCTGTATACTGGGGTCTCCCGACTTAGATATGCCGCAAATTCAAGTCGCGTTTCAGTGCGCATCGCAGCCCCGGAGGCTGCAGGTTTCCTGTCTCTTAGAGGAGAATAAACCCGCCAATAAACCCGAGAAAAAACCCGAGAACCGCAAAGGCGCTTTTTTTTACAGCCCTTCCGTGTTACTGTTGCATTTCGTGTGTCGATTACTTCTTTGACAGCTGCTGAACAAAACTTACAGCGGCTACAGCAGGACCTTTTCAATCATTTGGATAGCTACAAAAAATGCGTTAAATCATACCCTCCCTTCCCCGGAAAAAAATCTAACAAAATAAAATTAAAATTAACCGGAAACCAGAGGCTGCAGCTGGACGGCAATTTAAAGTGTAGGGAAACGTGGTCGGAGGTGTAGCGTGCCTATGTGCCTGGATAACGCCCTGTCGAAGCAATTCAGTCGTGTGTGTGCAGAGGGGTGTGTAAAGGACAAATATGAAGATAATCGGCGAATAACAGGGCTTAAACCCCGTCAATTGCATCCAGCTGGCCGACGACGCCGAAGGGTCGTATCACCCAGGTTTAGGTCCACCCCTCAACGCCCCGAACTGGAGGCAGACCGGTGAATGTCAAAGTATTATAGCCCAGAAACCCCCGCTAACCCCCGAGGAAGAAAGAGACCCGGCTGCTGAGCAGCGGCATCTTACCTTTAATCGGCCGATCGGTGGTAGACTGCTTGTTCATCTCCTTTCCTGACATCTCCGGACCTCGTCCGGCAGCTAACGAGCTGAGACCGTCCCTCGGCGTAACCAGCGATGTAAATTTGCCAGCCGACTATGCTAGCTAGCGGTGATCTTTTCCGTTTTGGTCCCGAATAGTAGACCCAGGACACCAACCCCCCCCCTCCCCGAAATGGGACTCCTCGTCTAGGCTGGTTTCAAGATGAAAAAAACTATTGAGGGAAAGGGGAAAGGGGGAAACTCAGCTTCTGTCAACGAAATTGTGACTAATTTTATTTTTATTATTTTGCATTCGGTGTCTTTTAGTAGCTATCCAGCTGCTGTCAGTTTCTATCAGAATCGACGAAGCCAGCGGAGATACAAGAGGGGAAAAACTGTGAAGATCTAGCTAATTTAGCTGCTTCCTCATTGAGGAAAAACCTACTACTCTAACAATACAAAATAACACACGAAATGTCCATTTGATTCGTTCAGCTGCTTCTCTGCCTGTTGGCTTTGGTACGGTACTGACCCGATCTGCCTCCCAGTCTCTCTTCGTCTTCTTTCGGATTAAACTGTAATCCACCGCAAGCGGATTTCCTACAACATGGCGGCATCAAATCGATAAACGCACTGAATTATGGGTACTGCAGTGCGACGAACGTCTTACAGCTAAGCAGGTATTTTTAAAAACCCCTACAATTCCCGAACAACTTCACTTTTGACGATTTCTAGTTTGAAAATATGTTTGGTGTATGGGAAATGTATTTTATAGCGACGTCATCGAATTCGTGACAGTCAGACTACACATTAAAAGCAACCTTGACGATAGGGGAAATAAATAAATAGATATATCATTTAAGTATATTTTGAAAATTTTATTAATATGATTAATTTAACAAAATGGATTAAATAATGAGCCTATTTGTTAGAACGTTTTGAGTAGCGTGTGGGTTTGGACTACCTATTCATGTCCGGACAGTCTTAGGTTTGAATCCCAGAACCAGCAGTGTAACAATGTCATCGTTCTTCCATTAATCCTGAGGACTCCAGGGACAGTGTATGGCCATGTTAACTGACCCAAGGTCTCCTCACTTGTACCTCTCTTTGGAGAAGTGTCTGCTAAATAAATAAATGAGAAATGGTCGTTTCCATTGTATATATTTGTCTAACGGCGTGAAATGCGCGTACCCTGTAAACCTTTGCTTGGAATTTTATTTTGAACCAATTCAAGGTTCCTCTGTTTGGAATTTTTAGAGAAGATAGAATCTCTGTCCCTTCTAACGTGACTAACAAGCATGTCCCTTACACACATCACATTATCTCAGAGGACGAAATGTATTTCTGTCTTTTGCTTCTAATTCGAATTTAGAAGAAATTACCCAGGGATGATTAGTTGACATGAAAATGACTAGCTATTTCCTGTAACATTTGTGGGTGGAGGAGGAATCTGGTAATAATTTAATTTAATAATTTTCCAGCAGATGCTCCCTCCAGTGAATATTGCCTATCGTAGATGAAAACTGCTTCTAACTTGTATACAGGTAAATAATTCACAACAATTATGTTGATAAAAATTTTTTTCTTTGCTATGGTAACACCTTAAGCCAATTCTGGTAAAAGTGCATAATTCCCAGCACAGCTACTGGTCAGTGTTGAAGCCATGTATTTTTCATGTACAGTCATGGCCAAGAATTTTGAGAATGACAAGTATTAGTTTTCACAAAGTTTGCTTCAGTGTTTGTAGATCTTTTTATCAGATGTTTCTATTGTATACTGAAGTGCAATTAAAAGCATTTCATGTGTGTCAAAGGGTTTTGTTGACAAGTACATTAAGTTTATGCGAAGAGTCAATATTTGCAGTGTTAGCCCTTCTTTTTCAAGACCTCTGCAATTTACCCTGACATGCTGTCAATCAACTTCTGAGCCAAATCCCGACTGATGGCAGCCCATTCTTGCATAATCGATGCGCTTGGAGTTTGCCAGAATTTGTCTGGCAAGAAGTGTCCACCCACTTCTTGAGGATTGACTACCAGTTCTAAGTGAGATTAAGGTCTGGGGAGTTTCCTGGCCATGAACCCAAAATGTTATGGTTTTGTTCCCCGAGCCACTTATCACTTTTGCCTTATTTCACTGTGCTCCGTCATGCTGGAAAAGGCATTGTTCATCTCCAAAATGTTCTTGGATGGTTGGAAGAAATTGCTCTCGGAGGATGTTTTGGTACCATTCTTTATTCGTGGCTGTGTTCTTAGACAAAATTGTGAGTGAGCCCACTCCCTTGGCTGAGAAGCAACCCCACACATGAATGGTCTCAGGATGCTTTACTGTTGGTATGACACAGGACTGATATTAGCGCTCACCTTCTCTTCTCCAGACAATCTTTTTTTCTGGATGCCCCAAACAATCAGAAAGGGGATTAACCCAAGAAAACGACTTTACCCAAGTCATCAGCAGTCCAATCCCTGTACCTATTGCTGAATATCAGTCTGTCCCTGGTGTTTTTCTTGGAAAGAAGTGGTATCTTTGCTGCCCTTCTTGACACCAGGCCATCTTCCAAAAGTCCTCACCTCACTGTGCATGCAGATGCACCCACACCTGACTGCCGCCATTCCTGAGCAAGCTCTGCACTGGTGGTGCCCTGATCCCACAGCTGAATCAACTTTAGGAGATAGTCCTGGTGCTTGCTGGACTTTCCTGGGTGACCTGAAGCTTACTTCACGACCTTGAAGTTCTTGATGATCCAATAAACGGTTTATTTGGGTGCAATCTTGCTAGCAGTAATGTGTTTCCTTGCAGGTAACCATGGTTAACAGAGGAAGAACAATGATTTCAAACCCCACCCTCCTTTTAAAGCGTCCAGTCTGCTATTCTAACTCAATCAGCACGACAGAGTGATCTCCAGCCTCGTCCTCGTAAACACTCTCACCTGTGTTAACGAGAGAATCGCTGAAATGATGTCAGCAGGTCCTTTTGTGGCAGGGCTGAAATGCAGTGGAAATTATAATTTTTTTGGGTTAAATTCATTTTCATGGTAAAGAGGGACTTTGCAATTAATTGCAATTCATCTGACCATTCTTCATAATATTCTGGAGTATTTGCAAATTGGCATCATTAAAAACAGAGGCAGCAGCATTTGTCAAAATTCACATTCATGTCATTCTCAAAACTTTTTGTCATGGCTGTAGAATTGACATTATTTTTGTCAGAATCTGTACAACGATATAATTCCATGTAACAAACCGTTATGAGTTGCTAAGACTGCAGTCTCTTCACTCAGTCTATCATCATCTGTACTGGAAATGAAATTAATTTAACATAGCCTTCTAAGCTTCTTGTGTATGCTAATTAGAACGGTGACATACAATTTAATTACTGGTGCTTAGAAACTAACGCTCTTTATATTGTAGTTTAAGAACTAGGTTACAGCAGCAATATGGTTTCTTCTATCTATAGGCCTATAGAGGGAGTAGCTTGAAAATAATATGTCCTTGAGTGATCATGGGCTATATTTTTGTGTGTCAGGATTTCAGTTATCATTTTTGTGCCGGGGCTCCTTGGCAGTTATGGCACATTAATACAGAAGACTGTTGAGTTTCACAAAATACTGATCTATGGAACTATAGGGGGAAAAATGCGGCACTGAAAATTGTTCCTCACTTTCTGATTGTGTAATCAAGTCAAGAATAAAGACCCCCAAAATGTCTGTTTTTTTTCCCTCTTTCTCACAGCCTTAACTTTGATTATTACTTCTTTTTTAGAAGAACCCATTAAATATAGGTCAAAAAATGAGGTTAGACTTTCAAAACCGAATTCTGCGGCTCACTGTACTCATTGTACATGTCCTGCCTTCTCACAATCCCCTGTGACTCAACCACATAGTTGGAAACATGCGCGTGACGTGGCAGTAAGCTCCTGGACTTGCAGGTACGATGGACTTTCACACACCTCCTGAACCCTCTTTGCGGTGAAGGCCACTTCCCTTGTCAAGAGAAAGTAAAACAATGCCATCACAGAGAAGTGAGAATAAACCAGAGGCCTGTATCACAAAGCAGGATTTCTTGTTTAGCCAGGTAACTTACCAGATTTAAGGTAGTCTGGTCTGAACATAAGTTAACGAAAATAAAGTCTGTTTAAACTGGGGTACCTTAAATCTGACAAATTATCTGGCTAATGTAAGTGAATGAAGATAAAGTCCGTTTAGCTCAGACTACCCTAACCCCCCCCCCCCCCCCCCCACGACCCAGTAGGATAAGCGGTTTGGAAAATGGATGGATGGATGGATACCCTAAATCCAACAAGTTATCACGTTAACCAAGAAATTCTGCTTCGTGGAACATTACCCTGATGCTTGAATAATACACTGTGTTCCAAATTATTATGCATGTAGGATTTTAGTTAAATAAACATTTGGGTTTTAGTTTTTCTGTGGAAGTTTTTGCTTATGTTGTTTCCCCTGTCTGTGCAGATCACCGATGTCAATCTCAAACAGGGTTGATAATTAGTTTCCCAGCTGAGCCTAACTAAAGCTTGTTCCACATTATTAAGCAAGTCAGTTTTCATGCAGTATGGGGAAAAAGAAGGACCTGTCTGCCGATGAAAAGTGTGAAATGGTGCAATGCCTTGCGAAAGGAATGAAAACATTGGGTATGTCACGAAAACTTAAGCAAGATCATTGTACTGTTAAAAAATATGCGTGTGATTCGGAGAGGAAACGGCTTTGTTCAGATAAAGGCATGTTAAGGAAAGTTTCTGTCAGGCAATCACATCGTATTGAGAGCAGCTATTAAAAAGCCACTGATGAGCAGCAAGCAGGTACTTGAAGCTGCTGATGCCTCTGGGGACCCAAGAACCTCTTGATGTAAGCTGCATTTCGGCCACGCCTAACCAATGCTCACAAGGAGAAACATTTGCAGTGGGCTCAGAAATGCATGAAGACTAATTTTCAAACAGTTTTATTCACTGACCCAGATGGATGGAGCTCTGGATGGTTGAAGGATGGCCACCATGTCCCAACAAGGCCGCGACGTCAGCAAGGAGGTGGCGAAGTGATGATTTGGGCTGGAATAATGGGGAGTGAGATGGTATGCCCCTTTCGGATGCCTGAAAGTATCAAGATGACCTCTACAAAATATGTGGGGTTTCTAACTCACCATTTCCTGCCATGGTATAAAAATAAGTAAAATCATGCAAGACATAGCACCATCACATGCTGCAAAAGATACCATTGAATCTTTGGCTGCTATGGGTATAAAGGGAGAAAAACTCATGGTGTGGCCACCATCATCCCCTGACCTCAACCCTATTGAGAACTTTTGGAGCAGGAGATCTATGAGGGTGGGTGGCAGTAAACCTGCAAAAAGCAGCTCTGGGAATGCCGTCCTGGCATCTTCAGATGAGATACAGGCAGAAGATCCCCACGACCGTGACAAATTTTCGAATTTTGAACTTACAAGCTCAATGGATGACTTAAGATGATATCAAGGAGGGGCTCTTATGTTAACTTGTTACTTGATTGGTAAGGATGTTTTTTTTGATTGAAATACCATTTGTTTTTCAGGAAAATGATCTACGTGAAGCAAATATATGACAGATGTGCATTTTCAGTTCTTTACAACTTGATGTTTTGAGACTGTTATGCATAATAATTTGACAATTTTGTTGAATAAAACCGAGGTTATTATATAACCTAATGTAATTCTTGACAATTCAAAAATCACACAAATAAATCATATTCACTGTCGACTGCATTGACTATTTTGGAAAATTGAACAAAAACAGCATATGCATAATAATTTGGAATTTTATATCCACCCCCCCCACCCCCCCCCACCACCACCCCCCACCACCACATCTGGGAGGGAGGCGCTCGAGCGCCCCCCTATGGGCCAACTGCCACTGATAGGTTGCCTACTCCTTTGTTACTTTGCCTTTGTCCTTAGCTGATCTATTAAAACCATATTTACTCACACCTGCATCCCCGGCCTCCTGAGCCTTTCCCTTCACCCGCGCCTGGCAATCCATGACGCAATCTTTCTGACTTAAAAAAAAGCGAATCAAACTGCTCAACATTTGTCAGGAAAAATACACTACAGTCACCCCTTCACATTCCCAAGGGTTAAGGGCAGAAGATCCCGAAGACCGTGACAAATTTTCTAATGATACTTGGGCCCATTATTAAAAACAGAAAAGTGATGGCACTGCCAAATTTAAAAGTTACTGCAAGGAACACAAGATTTCACAGTGAGAAAGCCAGCTAACGCCTGAGTGATACTGGATGCCGAACAAAGACGTGCAGTGAACCCAAGGCCAGATATGCGAATCTGGCAATATTTTATTTTTGTATGTTTACCAAAAATAACTTTAATATTAAGGATAAACAGTAGTATGCACTTACACAAACAACTGACACTTATATTTTATGTAATCCAAATCATTTTCAGTATTGTATATAGGCCATGTTTTTGGTTCATGCATTGTCAAAAATATTCCCATTTGATTGTTCATGGGCAACTAGGAACTGCGAATGTCAAATTTGCAAATCTGGAGAGGCGATTGTAGTTCCTAGCTGTGATAAATGGCTCAAAGAAATCAAGGGATTGTTCCAAAAAGAGCTTGTTGAAAAGGATTTGATACATCTATCCATCCATTTTCTATCTTATCCAAATGCTTCAGACACAAGGCATAGATTAACCCAGGAGGGAACACCAGCCTATCACAGGGCACACTCACAGAACATTCACTTCTATGGACAATTTGACAACTCCAATTCAACTTAGTATGTTTTTTGGCAAACCAGAGATTCAAACTCCACACACACTGGGCCAGGAACTCCAGCTCCCGTCCTAGAGGTGTGAGACAACAGTCCTAACCACTGCACCACTGTGCCACCCCTTGCTACCTCATATTAAGCATTTGTCATTTCTGCAAGTTATACATTATGTTCATTTAAAACTGAGATGAAAGTGATACAATTTTAATTTTGTTCACACTGAAGTAGAACCAAAATTGAGAATTTGGGTTTTCCATCCAGGGTGGCAGGGTGGTGCAGTGGTTAGTGCTACTATTTCACAACAAAAAGGCCCTGAGTTCAGTCCCGGGTCCTTTCTGTGTGGAGACATGCTCTCCCCATGTTCGTGTGGGTTTTTGCCAGGGGCTCCGGTTTCCCCCCCCCCCGTCCAAGAGCATGCAGGGCAGGTTGATTGGCGAGTCGAAATTGGCTGTGTGTTTGTCCTATGGTGTTTTGGCGCCTGCCCAGAGTTGGTTCCTGCCTGCACCCATTGTTCCCCGGATAGGCTCTGGTCCCCCCCACGACCCCAGTTGGGATTAAGGGGTTACCGTGATGGATGGATGGGTTTTCCCTCCAATCGCAGAACAGAATAAATGCAATTAATGTGCAGAATGAATCATTGTTTAGATGAGATACCTTTCCAGCACTGCTCACAAACATGCTGTGTTCCTCCTGCTCTCCAAACACTGAAGGGACAGATAACTGACACCAGAAAGGCTGGGTTTACATTTACTGTAACTCAGACAAACGCTACTATGGTTGAAACCATAAATAAGATGCTTTTTTTTGAAATTCTCTAGTAAAATATAAAACTGCACCAGGTGCAAAACATTTCTTTGCACAAATATGTTGACGAAGAAAATAAACCTAAAGAATGTAAAGTCATGTTTATTGCTATCATCAAGTCAAATTACTGCATTTGTATTACTCTTATAGTCTATACAAAAATTCTCTTTTTCTTGCTATTGAAAATGAATAACATATACGGAGTGTGCATGGTAAAGTTAAAACACTAGCCAGGACCCACACTGAAAATCAGGCTGGGGATGGTTTTTATAGGCGAGAGGCTGGTGGCCAGACCACTCCCATAACCTAGCTGAGCTCAGAATTGACTACACTGAGCTATCTTATGGAAACAGCACCTCTAAGATGAAAAGTGGGGGTAAGAGGCTGTGACATTCGGGTGCCAAGCATGAGTGGCAGGACGAAGAAGAAATGTTGAAGGATTAAAAGTTGTCTAATGGTGACACACCATGGTCATATCCTAAAACTGCAGGGTGCTCTCATTCACAATATTTTGAATATTTTCATTTTAGCCTATGAATCACACAAAAGACTGATTGCATAAAAACTGTGTTCTTACCAAACAATGTGCGCAAGTGATCTTTGTTTCTTTATTCATTTATTGAAAATAAATGCTTTATAAATATTTATAAATCTATATAAACAATTATTTTCAACTAAGAAATACAAACACAAAGGTAACAGAAAACATCCCACTGCATCCTGTATTAGAGATTAGGGACATTTGTTGAGCATGGTCAGCAGTTGAACAGACATTTAACACGTTAAAAAAGTCAGATTACAGACGAGAATTTTGCACCTACGCAATAACTCACCGACACATTTAAAGGCGCTAATGTATTGGCATTTAAGTGTGTTAAAAGTCTGTTCAACAACTAGGCTTGAGCAGCATTAAGGTAATACGGTAATACAGTATAATGCAATGTTTTGCGTACATGTCACTGTCGACTTACGACTGCCATTGGTTCTGACTGCCCAGTTGTAGGTTGATTTGGTTGTAAGTCGGCCCTTTATTTTATATATAAAAATTATGATATAATTGATATTTTATTGATCCCCGTGGGGAAATTCTCTTTACGCCTCCCCAAACTTGTTCTTTGTAGTGCCCAGTGAGCTGGGGGTTAAGGGCCTTGCTGGGTTCGAACGGGTGCCTTCTGATCACAGGCACACAGGCTTAGCCCCCTTAGTATACTCTATAATAAAATTATATCATATTTAAGTCATAGTTTTTTTTTAACCTTTTTATTACGATTTACTTTGTTCATTGTTGCTGGCAGTTGGGGCGGACGCTGTCGTTCACTCACGCTGGGCAACTCTCATGCTGCCAGACTCAACGTAGTCATGACCACATATCTGCGGTCTCAGCATGGACGTAAAGTTGATCAGTCGTATGTCGCACAGGTCGTACACTAAGTCGACGACTGTCATGCCCACGATCCTCGTGTCACACGATCCTCGTGTGTGCCACGCCCCCCTGATTATCCACGTGTGCTTCCCTGATTGTACCCAGCCGTACCTTGTTGTCTCGTCTATTTGAGTCCATGTCGTGCCTCAGTTCCTGGTCTGTCATTGAAGTTAGTTGGCGTTCGATGTTCCCTGTGTCTGATCCCTCTAATAAACCCCTAGTTTGCCCTGTATTCTGCCTGCCTGCCTTCTCTTTGCCCGCTCGCTTACCTGAGCGGTCACCCGTGCAACAGCGTTCACGACAGACGACAACCTGTATATTAATTACTAGGAATTTGCGGCCGTAATCATAGGGATCCCCCAGTCTACAAATTTTATTGCAAATTACCAGAATACCGCTGCTTTTGAGAATAAAAATTAGATATTACCCAAGCCAAAACTGACTCCATTCATCAACTGTCCCTTAACACCTGTAAACATAACTACTCCAGACATGCTAAATGCTGACTGACTGTGTCTTTCTGGCGACCAAAGTCTGTGATATGAAAAAACATGGGGGTTAATAAAGTGCAACAATAATTATTATAAGATGTTGACTAGCTAGCTGGGTAGCTGTCACTACTTTCCCTGGGTGACTAGCCATCAAAGTTTACTAGCATTAGCCTACATACGTACCTAGCTTCCTTTCCCAAATGCTGACAGAAAACGTAATGCCAGCCCCCTCAGTTATCAATGCTTTGCTGATATTTCCATTCCACAATGTGCTTCTCTTTTACTGTATATCTTGCACAGAAGTTCCTTATGGTTTATGTACACAAACTGGATAATACCTAACTTGGCAGACATGATGAGGGGATCAGTGGGTGTATGAACAATGTTTGAAAAACATTGATACTAATATAGGAATTCTGCGGGGGGGGGGGGGGGGGGGGGGAGTGCAAGTCTATTCATATGAGGACTTGTGACCAGATTCCAGAACCACAACTCTGAAAAAGAATAATGAGACGTATTAAGTAATAATACACTTAGACAATTGCTTTTTTCCAAAGTGACGAGTGCGGCAGAAAACACATTGCAAACATTCATACTGAAAGGGATTCAACTAGGTATAAGTGCAACTAAGCTGAGCTTCCAATGAATGTCCAGGTACAAGTGTCAGCAATACTGGAGCAAAAGCTACACAACTTCTAACAAAGCAAGAATATGGAACTACATTCATCTGAGCATCCCTAGTCAGGTAAAATGTTCCTTTATTTGCTACTTGCACAAATATACCAGAATGCTTTTCTTGGCTCAAGGGTTCATGGACACGTACCTGTTCTACCCAGGTAGTGGTTTGAACCAGCAATCTTCTGATCACAGACACAGAGGCTTAACTCTTGAGCCACTCACTGCCCCCTGAACCTGATATGACTATTCAAGGACCAAACGTGCAACATAATAGCATTCAAAGAACAGAGAGAGTCAGGTTGGTAAAGGAATTTGTGGAACAAAAGGGTCTTGAAGCATTGATGACCAGATGTGGTTTGGCAGCTCATTCCAGCATTGGGTAACCACACACCTCCCACGTGGTGTTGGTTTGCTGACCAAAGAGCGAAAGATGGGACACAGTCCTGAGTCTGAGCACGACGGAGGCAGATCAGCAGCAGGCAGAGGCCGCTCGGAGCCTGCGGACCTCTCTGTGCGTTGGGGAGGTGGCGGTGTGCTGGGCTGCTCTGACGTTTCCGGGATCTTAAAGCATCCCAGCTCTCTCATCCCAGTGGGTGACATACGCCAAACCACTTACGTTACAGGAGAGCTTCCAAAAAGTCAGCAAGAGGGTGAAAGCTCAATATGAGAAAATGCACATGCTCCTGGTAGAGGATATGGATTGGACAATAAGGAAGCTGGACACAGCCCACTACAGGTTCTGCAAGGACAACTCAGCCCAGGTCTCGCAGCTCCACGAGGGACAGAAGGAGACCAAGCAGCTTCTCGGCACTGCCCAGATGGTGCTCAATAAAGCCAAGAACCTCGGTTTCATGAAGGTTCCTCGATTGGGTCAATCGAACCTCATTCACTGCCACATAGGCCATCCGGCTATCACATGCCACATCGTCTGATGTGTTTTTCTCCGCAATTTTAGGACATAGCATCAGTGGAAATATGGCTGAATACGTAAGTTGCTTAAAGAGTACTTGTGTTGTTTTCGCGTTACCTTAATATGAGATGGTGTGCTCTATCAAAGGTCTGTCAGCCTTCATAGATCAGAGACCTGCACTAGTAGGAATTTCCCTCTTCCCTGTAGGGGACACTTAAAGCCAAGACCCTTCCACTGTCTCATCGTGCATGGGGCCTGTGAGCAAGCAGAAATATACTTCCCAGAGGTCTGTCCCGGCATCCAGCTCAAACCCTAGACTCAACATCACTCCTAGGCCGAGTTCCACCCCCGGGGAGGAATCTCTATGCCCTGGCCAAGCTCTGTAACTAGGCCCAACTCTGCCCCTTGCCCAAGCTCTGGCCCTGAGCATGCTCCACACTCCTTCAGTGCTACTGTTCTGCCCGGGGTGAAAACATGCCGCAGCCACAAATAGGGTCATTTCGGGGGTGGCTAGCATGTGCAGGGGCTCCGAAGCCTTCAAGCAGATGCTATATCAGTGGGGGGGGGGGGCAGATTGGAACTCCACACCAGCACCACTCATCTGCTCCAAAACATCACACATGCAAAATGGAAGCATACACACACAGACACACACAGGTGAGAGTGAAGCATAGGGTTGGACATCTGTCTGGTACAGTTGGGGTTAAGGGATTTGCTCAATGGACCCACAGCGTATTTGAGCCGGCGACCTTCCTGACGTTCGTGGTGCGAAGCAACAGTGCTACCCACTGCCACCGTGCCACACCCAATTCAGTGACTCATAAAAACATGAATATGCTATACAACTTTACATTACTGATTTGCTCTACATCAGGGGTTTCCAGTTCCAGTCCCGGAGAGCCCCAGCCCTGCACATTTTGGCATTCTGTTCATTTACCACACCTGATTCTACTTTGCTAATTACCCCCCATTTCTTCAGTTGAATCAGGTGTGGAGGAACACGGAGACCTAAGCTGTGCAGGACTGGGGTTCTCCAGGACTGTAGCTGGAGACCACTGGAAAATGTTTAGGACAACCGCATCATGAATATTTTGATATTCTCTATAATAATTCTGGGAAATGCACCCCCTTAGAATTCTGTTTCTGTCTGTACTATGTAAATGAAAATTGATCAGAAAGTACAATCCACCACATAGAGTGTACTGTCAAAAGCATTTTGCGATATAGTCACCTGAGACTTCCGGGTGCACCCCTTTTGAATTCGGGCTCTGTTGATGCTACCCTTATACATAAAGGTGCACCCCTCCCCAAATGTTCCTGTCATCTTTTCCTAAGATGCTTTTCATAAAGCCACCCAATTCTCCAACATCAATAAACAGTGAAAACTCTGTATGGTACTAATAACATAGTTACTGAACCAGTTTCTTAAATATTATACTCCCAATCTGCCGTAAAATGCACCCGCACGTGCTGCACGTGATGTGGCAATTCAGTAATTATTATGTAATTCGTTAAATGTGTTGGTTGGTAACAACATTTCCTGATAGAATCAAATGAGAAAATGGAACTGGATTTCCTGGCAGGTAAGCCGTCATAAAGACAAACATCTTTTTTGTTTAGGTATTTCCGATCACAATACCCGAACATTCTCTTCATTGTGGAGAAAAATAAATTACTAAATCTGTATAAGAAATCACATTATGTAATCTAGCTTCTTTGGTTAATAAAGCCAAGGACTTCTTTCTTCTTAAGCTAGTAAACTAATGACATATGAATAACCTATGTTCTGGTTCGGGGCTCATCGTCTACATGTCATAGTTTATCCGTTTTATGCAAATACAGCTTTCGCGATGTGAAAGTGATAAACATCTTCTAAATGTGTAAACGCAATGTAATATTTCTGCTGCACATGTAAAAGAACGGAACTACTTCTTTTTTCCCTTCGAATCGAAGTAAAGAGCTGTGCGCACTCCCGACAGGGGGTGCATTTCATGACAGGGGTGCAGAATTCGGCCCAACACCTGCAATGGGTTCTGTCCATGTTAAGCGGGACGCGAAGGAGAAGCGACAAGATGTAATGATCGGCTACTAACATCCATCCATCCATTTACCAAACCGCTATCCCGGAAGCAATGGGCACGACGCAGGGAACAACCCAGGATGGGGGGCCAGCCCATCGCAGGGCACACTCACACACCATTCACTCACACATGCACACCTACAGGCAATTTACTCCAATTAGCCTCAGCATGTCTTTGGACTGTGGGGGGAAACCGGAGTACCCGGAGGAAACCCCACGACGACAGGGGGTTACTAACGTGTCTATTATAATTAAAAGAAGCATTACAGGATGTCTCTCGTCCTAACATGGTTATTCAGTTTTATTTGATGCCTGGTACGCAGGCTTGCAGTTACAGCTCAACTGCAGGCAATTCGTGTAATCCGTGGAATGGATTAAACCGGGTCCTGGAGGATACTTTTGTGTTTAGTAGGATAGTACTAATTCTGCTGAGGTTTCCGCCGGTGTGCCCCCCAATATATCAAGGTGCTGTCTAAAATCACACCTTGAGTGGCGCTGTCAGTAAGTGTCAGTCGCTGTAAGAACTTTGGAAGGCATCCGGCCTAGTGGCTGAAGCGTGCGGATGGATAGCATTTGTTTTTTTGGAGAAGCGCCTCTTCACGCAGATACCACAAGGTTTGTCAGAGGACTGGGGCTTTACTGCTCACCCGGAGTTTTTTGCACCATCGGCGCGGCTTCGCCGCCGTGATGTTCACGATCTCAACAGTCCTGTCCCCTTCGGAACACGGACACGAACAAATCTACGGGGACCCCACTGTCACCGCATACGCGACCGTGGACCCCACGAACAACCTGTCACGCGTGGAGCAGCAGATGGAATCCAGCCTGGCAGAATTTTTTTTTATCGGGGTGGCGTTGTCGATCATCACTCTCGTCACTGTGGTGGGAAACAGCTTGGTGATAATTGCTGTCTGCGTCGTCAAGAAACTTCGGCAGCCCTCAAACTATCTTCTGGTGTCTCTGGCCGTAGCGGATCTCTCGGTAGCTCTGGGCGTCATGCCCTTTGCGATACTGACGGACCTAAAAGGGGGAAAGTGGATTTTTGACGAGGTTTTCTGCAACATTTTCATTGGCATGGATGTCATGTGCTGTACCGCGTCCATACTAACCCTGTGTGTGATCAGCGTAGACAGGTATGTCCAATACATCTAAAGTGCTAGACCTTTTTCTATACCATTTCCTTTAAACACATCCTGTGTTTTGCTGTGGCATTAGACGAGAATCATCCTCATTTCCTACAAATGACGTCTTGTTTGAATTTTCATTGGTAATGTTTGCATTATACTTATAGGCCTATTCAGCAAAAGGAAATTTAATTGAATTTAGCAACCTTAACGCTGCCGATATGAAGAAACTTGTAAAGTTCAAATTGTGGACATTTTATCTATTATATACAGAGCGGCTTGGGTATCATAATTACTCGTTGTGGAAAACCTTTGTATATTTTTGTCAAAATAATTATTTTTCTCAGATAACGGATCCGTGTATTTGTTATGCCTACAAATTGGATGATTGTCTCCGTTAAGCAGGCGACCTTGTCTGATGGCTGTTCAGCTGCGGCGTAAAGTGTTAATTAGGTTTTTGCGTGCGTGCACGTTTAGTTGTAACACTACCGCTCGCAGGCCGACTTGAACAATTCTCAGTGACTAATAAAATGTAGATAAAGCAGAAAAAATCCTTGCAGTGCTATATCTATGCAGCTCAGAAGGTTGGAGATTTTAGGACTGAAAATACTCCTATGGATCTCGCTGTCAGGAAACCAGAATATCGACTAATCCAACCTATAGATAGAATAATAGAATAGGTCCAGGCTTTACATTAGCTGTACGCTTCCGGTGCATTTCACACATCCTGTTCTTGCGGTGTATGAAATTATGACAAAATTTAACTGATAAACAGATAAACTATCAACATTATTTTTAATTAATTTTTTAGATATGATTCTTGTTCCCTGTAGCTGTCTTATTCTGTCCTGTGGAATGTGTTATTATTATGGATGCTGGAAGTCCAAGCTTCCTATTGGGAGACAATAACGTGAATTTTGAATCTTCAATATTAAACTTTGACTGCATCCGTAAGAGAACACACAGTTTTACAGTCTTGTGTGTTCTACTTGCAGTACACGGACACTATGCCCTGTTTCTCATTTGGGAAATCATGCAAGTGTCTTTGATTGGTGAGTGCAATCTGTCAGTGATCTCCAAGTCAAGGAGGAGCATGTTCCCATGTTAGTTGACCAGTAGTACACTTGTAGTACAGAGACTGGGCTGTAGCACATTCCCAAAAGCAGGATGACCTACGCTGGTTTTAAACCCTGCAACTCATCCTGTGTAAGCAGCTGTCAGAAGGATACCGGCTAAAGCTGAACTGAACTGTACTTCAGATGTCAAAGAAGTGTTTATAGTGAAATTCCCCGAATCAGCACCTACTCCTCAGTCCTTAGAACAGGGGTGGCCAATCTTATCCGCAAAGGTGCCGGTGTGTATGCAGGTTTTCCGGATAACCTGTAGGTCAGCTGTTCAAACCCAGGTGTGAGGACTCTTCAGCCAATCAGTCCTCTAATTAGTAATCTAATTAGGGAGTTGCAGTGAAAACCTGAGTACACACACCGGCCCTTTGTAGATAAGATTGGCCACCCCTGCCTTAGAACAAATGTGAATCCCAACACACATTCACCTTAAGAAGCTCAGGATTCAAATCAGGCTTATCCTGTATAACAGTATGTAAGGTATTTAACGGCCTTGTTCTGTATAACAGCATAGTATGTTCCTACAAAAGTCCCTTGCTGAAAATGGAATCATATAACTATTACCATATACCAGTGTTAAAGACACTGGTAAATTAATAGGCCCTACTGGCAGAGCAAAGGTGATAGGATTCACGCACATTGAGAGGCTGTTATTTGCTGCAAAGCTCTCACAACGTGCCAGTGAACACATCACAAGTATCTCATTTATTTTTCCAGTAGATCAAGTTCTAGTCTAAATAACTCGTACTGTTTCCCGGTAAAAAGAGGACTTCAAAGCATTGTCAACCTCTTCTCCAAAGGAAAGTCTTTTCCCTGGTTTGGGCTAAGGTTAGGACTCTTCGCTCTTGTCTGCAATATTCTAATATGCCAAGGATCTTCTGTAATGCAAAATATTTACTTATCTTCTTGTCAGTGTTCGGCATTGGTTTCTCAATGAGCCGTGCTGGTTAAATCACAGGACAGGGATGACAGAGCTGATAGGTGGG
Source organism: Brienomyrus brachyistius (assembly GCF_023856365.1). Taxonomy (NCBI): domain Eukaryota; kingdom Metazoa; phylum Chordata; class Actinopteri; order Osteoglossiformes; family Mormyridae; genus Brienomyrus; species Brienomyrus brachyistius. The sequence continues at coordinate 9,226,962 of NC_064539.1, read as the reverse complement.
GTCTTGAAGGAGATGAGACTGGAAGAATATAAACATAAAAAGAGCCAGTCCAGGGGCTGAACTTTATGTATTTAGATCAAGCACAAACAGAGTGTGGCTACTGTTTGATTACTTCCTAGAAACTAAACAAAACAGAACATGTAAGCTATGAATTAAATAATGTGCAGAACAGCATCATGTGCAGTGTGTGGTAAATGGCTGAGCCCTTCAAGAATCCACCTCTAGCCTAGGATCACAAAAATCCACGTCCAAACGCCCAATTTACTCCTTATATATTTGTATTGTAAGACTGGTTTCCAATAAAATTTGCCTCTATGGGATGTTCACTAGTGACATCTACCATGCTGTGCAAAAGGCAGTCAAAGGAAATCTTTAAGGATATTAGTCTGCCTAGTACGTGCACTTTTGCTCAGAACAAAAAACACAATTAGCAGTAGAACATATGCAAATGAAGAGTACCACAATAAAAACTAGTAAGAATTTCTCCTGTCTTCCAAAAATCTTATTGGATACACACACACACATATATATTATTTCTTCATATTGAATCTCTTACTCTGCGATTATATTATCGTGTGTTCATTTCAGGTTTTCCTGTAGTTAATTGCACCACCATTTCTCTGGGGAGCTAAATGACAGGACATTGTTACATCCTCTTTGTTCTTAATGAGAATATCACTCCAGGTTTCAGCCAGTCTGCTTGTACAGCTTTTTAGCATTATGTACAGATCCACTCACACAGTTTAATTTGTCATCATTTTATTAATCATTGTAACAGAATTTGTGTGGTGGGCCCTTTTTTAATAAAAGGAGGCAATTATTTATAAATAGGAACAGAAGTTCCACATTCATGTACAGTGCACTGCCAGTGACAACCATTAGCCGCAGAGACAAGGGTATTTGACATAAATGCACAGTTACACACATGAAATAATATGATTACACATATAAGCCACGTGGTGCACGGCATGTTGGTAATCTGAATGGCCTGTCGTGTTGACTGGCTTTGCAGCATCACAATATGTTGCCCGAATTATAGATTAGGGAAGTCAGGAATGGAGACTAGCATCAAATCCATTTGTTACATTATGCATTATGAAAGGGAAACTGAATGTTCACAGAATGCATTATAGAGGTGCAGTTAATGTAAAGCGTTACCTTATATTAAAGCTGTTAAGGTATGTTAGGATGTTAAGGTATGCTTGCATGCTAATTATGAATGTTCTAGCAATGCCTTATTAAGGTGCACTCAATGTTCTGCGAATGCATTATAAAGCCATTATGGAGGTGCGGTTTATATAAAGTGTTAACAAATATTTCATATACCAGGCTTCATTTTGTACATGAATTGCCTTAAACAGGTTTACGTAAGTAATTTTAACTGTGACTTTTATTGGGGGGGGGGGGGGGGATCCATTGACATTTCACACTAGATCACAGATGCTGTGGCTGGCAGGGAGACAGAGGAGAGCAGGGTTCAGGTAAAATATCCCTTAAGGGGCAATATTTCTGCAGGGAAAAGTGGGGTAAACACACAGTTCAGGGGAAGCAGCTCTGTGCCCGAACGCCCTGCAGCATGGCCAGGGTGGGTAAGGAGCTGGCAGTCCCTTCAGGGCAGTCATCCTCCAAGCAGACTCTCCACAGGGCCAGAGGGTGAGTGTGCAGCTGGCTTACCTTTTATGGCTTTAAGGGCGCTTTTCCACCGAATAAAGTACCGTACTTTTGGTACCGTACTTTTGGTATGGTACTTTTGATACTTTCGCTTTTCTATTGACTTTCCTGTCAAGTACCAGTACCGAAAGTGCCAAACCAGCTGGGGTACTTCTTTGGTACTTCGGTACTTTGGGGTAGGACTGGCTAACGTATTTGATTGGTTATGCAAATAGCCTGCCGCTGAAACACAAAATACAACCTGCATCTTTTGAAACACACAGCAAACAGCAAGGAAAAAGCAGTAGAAACAAAAATATTAAAAAAGTAAAATGGAAGGATGGACAAACTAGGAATGATGGCAGGAAACCATCATTACCCTAGGTCCATATGGTGCTCATCGCCCCCTGCTGGTGCATGATAGATTCCTGATTGCATCACAATGGTTTTTACAAACCAAACTTTACCCTGAGGAACTGCAAAACTGACGTTCTTAATATCAGTGCCTTTCTTCCGCACCTATTAAACTTGTAGTGTTGACAGATTTGTTAATTGGTCGCTGTTGGATTTGCCCAGGTTTGCAAAATAAATATACTTATCTTATCATTGTTTAAAAAAATGATCATCGGTTAATCTGGGCGTCACCAAACTGTGCTCCTGCTGTGTGTCTTGGACAGGTACCTTGGCATCACACGACCCCTGACGTATCCGGCCCGGCAGAACGGTCAGCTGATGGCGAAGATGGTTCTGGTCGTGTGGCTGATCTCGGCTTCTGTCCCCCTGCCAACCTTCTGTGGCTGGGCTCAGAACGTCCACAGGGGTGGGGTTTGTCTAATCAGCCAGAACCTCGGCTACACCATCTACTCCACGTCCTTTGCTTTCTACATCCCTCTGCTCATCATGCTCGTCCTCTATTATAAGATCTTCCGGGCAGCGTGCAAGAGCAGCGGCAAGCACCAGTCCAGGGTGCCAGGAGGCTGCAGCTCCCTCTGCCACCTTCTGAGACACAAGCACCACAGCGCCTCTGTCTTCTGGTGGGAACAGAAGGCAGCCGCCACCCTGGGGGTGATCGTGGGTGTTTTCTCCGTGTGCTGGCTGCCCTTTTTCATCCTGAGTACCATGCGACCCTTTATCTGCAGAGCGGAGCATGACTGTGTACCCGTGCGGCTGGAACGCACGCTGCTGTGGCTCGGTTACGCCAACTCCCTCGTGAACCCCCTCATCTACGCCATGTTCAACCGCGACCTGCGCAGCACCTACCTCGACTTGCTGCGATGCCGGTATCATAACATCAATCGGCGCCTCTCTGCTGTGGCCGTCAATGAGGCCCTCAGGGTGTAGACCCAGCCTGCAGGGAAGGAAGCGAACAGTGGGGGCGGCAGGGGCACCGGCGAGGGAAGTTTTCACACAAACCAGCCTTTGAGGATTAGAAAGCAGCACCAAATTATTATTAAAGATATTTCTGATGGGTTTTATGCGGCATGCAGCTGTCTTTTCCACGTGTTCCTGCTCAACGAGAACACGGAGCACAAACGTAAGAGCGGTTTTATGTTTTAAAGCATTTGATGTATATTAGGGGCACGCATATAAAACGCGGTTCATACCAGTTTTCATAATAAATAACTGAAGAAATCCTGGGTTTTCAGATTTACTGATAGTAATAGTGGGAAAGGGTTATAATGTGTTTAAAACGAAGGATTTTCTGAAATACAAATATCGAAGGGTGGATTGACTTTCAATGACCAAATGTAGATCTGCACACCCTGAGTATTTGTCATTGTACTTATTGTAAATGTTAGTACACCTTAAAATTACAAGTCAGTGTCTTTCAGGTGATATAACGACCATTTAAATGCATATTTACAGGGGAAAAAATGCATATATTAAAACAGAACATTTCCATGCATTATTTCACACTGTCTGCACACGTAACCGTGGCGACCACAGAAGGGGGATGCCTGCGATGACCGGGGTCTTGAGGTCCCCCAAAATGCAGTGAAAACGCAGCTCATGCCATTAAACAGTCGTTTCCTCTTTCAGATCAATACCGATGAGCATAAGTATGCATATTGAATTTTGCTCTTTCTATTAAACTGAATTTTGTTCACAGAAAGAGGGCCATTTTGAACTTGCTGTCTGTATCCACACAGAGACTCTACTGTGAGCTTTTTGCTTGTTTTTTGCGTATGTATTTTAAATATAAAATTATATTTTATATTGAACGATTACATTATTTGTATCAAAATACTTGTGTGTTCAGCATTTTTGTACCTTAAAGATACCGAAAATACTTCCCCCGAACTGTATAAGTGATGATGTCACATACTGTGTGCTGGGATGTATATCTTAGATATTTCAGCATGTTTGATCTTTTGTCTAGATTCGTATTTGCGCTGTACCTCATTAAGCAGTGAAGAGCTGCCACTCACATGAGAGGCCAGTTCATCCTGTGTGCTGGTGAAGGAAGAGATCAAACAGGACGACGTACAATGGAAATTTGTGAAATGTCTTTTTAAAATACAAAATACCGTAGCTTATTTTTATACATTGTCTTGTTGCTGTATTTTGCACTTTATTTCAATACTCTTACAGTTATGGAATATTTACATTTTGATGTATTTTTTCCCATCTCTGGTTGTACAGCATCACACACAGCAGACAGTGGGTCAGAATTTTATTAAACATAGCTGACCACGCAGAGAGCACTCCTCCACAGTGTCTTGTCTGTACGTATATGAGTAAGATGTTGTTATACTATCATGGGAGGAGGAAGTTCCTGTGTGATGTTAGCAAGGCATTGGTGCTGCATTGCAATAGCTGACAGAAATGCATCACACATGCAGCATTTTCAGGCATGCATGCATACACATATCTACTTATGAGCTGTGCTCAGGTAAGAAAGTAATGAAATCTGCTCTAGAGCTTACAAGTGCTCGTCCAGAGCCCTTCAACTGCTGCCCTGTGCACTACTTACCCGAAACGTTTATTAATAGCAGTGCTTTTTGTGCATCTGTTGAACTGCAGCTGCTTTCCTGTATATGTTTATGTGAATGACACTCCCTGATAAGTGAAAAGACTCACTGCTGTGGGACCAGGCCTGCTTATTTACATACTAATGGTGTTTACTGAAGGGTGGGGAACTGGCCTTGCTCATCCTGAATCTCTGGAAACTCCCCATTGCAAAGTTATTTCTAAACAGGTCTGCTTGAAATTCAGTTTCTAGTCTCTCCGTTTGATCCCCCAGTTGCCAAAAGCCACCGTATGTATGGTTGTTTTATAACTGGAACATACCTCTTTTTGAGAAGCACTTAAATAAATGAGCCACAAGGTCAATGCAAGGTCAGGTCTGGCTCACTTTTCTGGTCTGCGCCTCGACCTTTAGAATCATGCTTGTCCACGTTGCCATGGAGAAGGTGCATGAGGGGACAGCTGAAACACCCACTGCAATCTGCTTGGCAGAGCACCTGCCTGATTAGCTGGTCTTCTCGGGGGGGAGGGAAGGGCACATGTCCATAACATTGCACTCATCAGGCATGAAACCCACATCATCACAGCATGGCAGGATATGGGTGCAATCGCCAGCTCATCACAACAAGCGCTGCTTTACACTGCGAGAGGATCAGTCATGCACACTAAAGTGTGTCCTCAGCTTAGGGAAGCATACAAACCCCTCCATATGACTGGAGGGGGGTTAGCTGGACCGGTGTCTGCATGACAGATGGGACACAAACACATCATGCCTCAGTGTGACTGCATGTGCAGGCAAAGCAGGAGATCAGATGCACAGGATGCAAGATCAGGGAGAGAACACTGGACGGATGCAGCTCAGGGTCACAGGGTCACTGCATGCTGCTAATGGGTCAGGATGCAAGGCTAAATCGCACAGACCTACTACTGCATCCGTTAACCCCCTTGCTATTTACCATATGAGGAGTTTGTAAGAGCCAGCTCCTCCCTGTCTGAGCCTCCTCACCCTCCTCCTTGGGTGAGGGGAGATGTGTGGTTTTTCAGCTTCCTGTTCCCCTTCCTTGGGTTCTGAGTGACGTGACGAGGTTCTCTGTGGCACGGCTTCTGAGTCATCTTGCATGAAAATAAATGTGCCTTTATGGATTTAGATTTTTCCCATAACCCCCTGTAACTGCGGTTCCATTCCCACCAGCATTCTGGGTAAAGGCAGTTTAGGCTGATGATGCTGCAGTCACATTGCTTCTTGGGTAAAGAAGTCAGAGCTTCTGCATGTGACCCACTGAGCCATGTGACCCACAGATGCCGGGGAGGGAGCGCTGGAGGATGGGACAGCCTGGGTAGGGGTGAGGGGGCGGGGCTTAGGGCTCTGCTCTAGGCTCCTGAGCCGTAACACTGTTCTGTCATTATAAGATGCTGGCAGGTGTTGGCTTTTCAAACAAGGGTGAAAAAGGGAAAGTGCCTGCCTGTTGAAACTGTTTCCACTGAAGTTTTGTGATCAATCAAAGCTGAAAATTATCTTGTTGATGGTGGGTGGATTGGGGGGGGCGCTTCCTTCAGGAACTTCTGGATTTTTTCCTAACCAGGGGGTCTCTCTATTGAAATTTTTAAAATAGTTAACGGTGAGTTGATTATTATGTTTTGATTGACAATATACAAAAAGATGGACTGGAATTCGCTGGGTTATGATGGTGCCTGGAGGATGGATATTTCCGGTTTGCATTGAGATTTTGTATTTTGACCTTTGAATTTTGAGCTACCGTTTATAAAAAAGGATCATCTATTTGTATTTTTTTACTTGAAAATATAGGGTAATAATGATAAGCCTGTTGGTTACTGATTGCACGAAGATGGGCTTGTAATTTGTGGCATCTGGAATTATATTTTTATGTCAATGAAAACAGAACCAGAATATATTCATTGATTCATTAATTCAAGCTCTCCATTCAGTCACCACCTCCACTGCAGGCTGCCCATCCCAAGTTGACCCCTCTTCATGGATTCCCCATTTCCCCCTCAGCAGACCCCCCCATGCCCAGTCTCCCTCGTCTAGCCTTTGACTGTCACACACACTCATCTTTCCTGAAACGCAATTTGTGGCAGGTCTGTATCATTTCACACACATCGGCCCGCTTTTTCCTGGCCTTCCATGAGCTGCGTTCCCTATCCCTTTTTTTAACAGTCATATTTTCAGCAGCCCTGGATCATTGTGACCTGGAAAAATGGCAAACTTGTGTTTGTGTGTCCATGAACCCAGAGAGAGAGAGCAGCCCCTTGTGTCATGCTTTCTGCCGTGTGTTTCCTGATTTAGGCTCCAAACTGCCATAACCCAGATCAGTGTTTAATTTGAGCTTACTAGAGGGGGGTGGCATGAATGTAGCCGCACCTGAGTTGTGAACAGCCATTTTCTACTGCCCCCTGGATTGGCCCCACCCTCTGAGAGGGGGTCACTGTGATGCTCAGCTGGAGGACACATGTTGTACTGATGCTGCAGTGACTGTTCTTCTAGGCTGTGAAACATTTCCTGTCCTGTTTAAATCACCACACAAGCAGTTGATGACACAACTCAAGGATGTATCTGCGTTACATTAAAATAGCCACTTGCCTCAAGGATGCATCATCCTCATTCTTTCTCCATCCCAATTCCTATCTAAGGGTCATTTTTAGCTGCTACAAATGGGAGAAAACATTAGCATATGGCTGGACTGTGCTCACCCCTTTTAGAACCAGTGCTTTTCATCATAATTCAAACGGCACTGACTGTCACATTACCTTACTGTGAAGATCCTGTTCATTAAGTTAGAGCGTCACTCGCGTTGCCGCTGGACAACAAACTTCCAGTCTGATATTTGTTGCCAGTTTACACCTGGGGGATAGGTAAACACTAAATTACATATAAAATACATGTTATATCTTATGGCAGTGTAAACAGAATTTAATTTTAAATAACTTTTAAGCAACACCATTTACTTGTGCTAAATGAAGGGGGTTCCCAAACAATATTTTATATTTACACCTAATTTTGTTCAAAAATTGTCCAGTAAATTTTTAAAAACATTTTCTGATGTCAAAGAACAAAATTATGAGGTGAGAGCAAGACATTTCAGAAGCTGATTTTTAAGGACCACCCTGATATATACTAAGTAGTGAAGTGAAATGCCATGTTTAAATGACTCATCAATGCCCACAAGTCCCTATACACTTCATGTGTGGGGAGAGCTTAGAGATTAAAAATGAAAACCTGGTCTTGGGTAAAAGAGATTTACGTGGAACAGGGAGGGAACAGAATGCTGTAAAAAAGAGCTTTATGTGACTATGGTGCAGTCATGCACTAAATCTTCACCATGTAATGACAGGTCTATAAATTCCACGTGCTATATTTCTTGTTCCTACATACCTGCCCTTAGATCAACTGGCATCTTGATGTAGAGAAACACCACCTCCATGTGTTCACATTACAGGACAGCATGCACCTGTAGCTTGGTATGTACAGACTTTCATCTGTGACTGAAGGGTGACGAGAACGAAAATTAAAAAAATATATATGTAGCTAAAGGGATGGACATGTCTGCAGACTGGGTAGAAAAGCTGAATGTTCCTGGGTGATTTATTAACAGATGGTATATGTAAAGGATCATTTGTTTGCCTAAGCTGCAGACAGTGACCCAGCACTTTCCACTGTGGGTTTAACTCCCAGGCAGTGCTGCACAGACTGCTGGAAGAGAATGCGTGTCAGGATAAGACCCTGCCCTATCCTATTCTGTCTGTCCTTTCCCTATTTGGCCAACAGGTCTCACTGGCCATCCCAATAAAGTCTGGCTGCAGATCCACTGTAAGGCACATCCACTGACAGACAGGAAGTCTACGGGGAGACCGAAAATGACATCACTCTAGATCCAGCGAAGCGCACTGAAAAGTCCACCGGTGGGTTCCAAAACAATACTACCCTCACAAGTGGTGGCCGCAAATATCCACCATTTAATCGCGATTTCTGTAATGTTGGGCAAGACACTGGCAACGGAAAGTGGAACGGTAAGTACAGTTTGAGGTTAATCGTTTAACTTTTTTATTCGCTATGTTTAGAAATTGAATGGATTTTAGTTCACTACGTTGGGAAGTGTGGGAATGGTTTTTTGATCGCTAGTGTTTGGCTGCTACAAAACACAATTCATGCTTTTGGTTAATAGTTTATTTTGCTATCATGTGCTGATTGCTCTGGTCAATTGAATAGTGTTGTCATGGTACTCCCACAGACATGCATTATATACAGTAAGTAAAAGTTAGCCTGACTCAAATTGCCAACGGTTTTGCTGAATTGCATTCATCCAAAAGACCATAAGAGGAAGGTGAAAGCAAGCTTGGGGTCACAGTGCTGAGTCAGCCACCATGCAGTGCCCCAGAGCCCTTCTCAGGTACCACCTGATGGTGGCATCAGGGATTCAAAAACAGCAGCCTACCAATCACAGGCCCCGAGGTCTAACCTACCGAGTCGCATCTGACCCCACGATAGAATATTCAGAATCAAAAAAATTACATTTGTGCTTCTGGACTGTTATTTTGGTATTATTAACAATATTATTTGAATTGGAATCAAAACCTTTACAAAAATGTACTTTTAGCTGAACAATGATTTGCTACCATGAAACAGTAAACATTTGGGGCTCTTGTCTGCATGTGGACTGTATTATATACGGTAATGAAATCAGTAAAATCTGCTGCGATGTGTTTAAACATCACAGAAAATCATCATCAAATGGTAAGGTAACAGGTGAATTTGTCCCCATACTGCAATCAGAAAATGCAAAAATCTTAGTTTGGGTACCTTGCAAGTGAAGAAAAATTGCAAATTATGAAGAGTGTAAGATAATATAAATGAGGTAATATAAATGATTTGATTTAATATTCCATCGTTGATGCCAGCATTTGGATTGAGTGGGCTGCTATATTTGGTGCAAATGCTGTTCTGAATATCAGGGAATCTGTGCACTAACTGGTGTGTTTTTATAGGTCAAGTTCCCCAACGGAAACGCCGGTGGCCCAATCCAAGCCCAGCACGTAAGTTTCCCCAGCATGTGATTCCTCTCTCCAATGAGATGGCAGGATTTTTCTCAGTGTGCAATACTGACACCAAAGTGTTATATCTGTCTGTTACTAACAGCCATCAGTTGATTTGTGTCTTGTATTTTTGCATTTTATTTTGTATAATTTTACTGTCATTCTTTTATTTTTATTCCTCGTTTGATACTTTTGTTTTGCTTCAATTCTGCAAGTAATGTAGGTTTATTATATAGTAACATAAGGATTCACTTTAATTAAATGTGCTGTCCCCTGTCTTTATAATCCCAAAGGACCAACGAATACCAGTAATGGAGGCTGTCAGGCGAAATGCCGTACTGGGCCACTGGCATCTAACTCCCTGACTATGTCTGCTGCCACTAGATCTGCTCCCATCCCGGTGGCGACCACCAGGGGTCAGCAGGATGCAGGATGCCGTAAAAATATGACACGAGGCCTGTCATGGAGAAGAAGGAGATGTAAAAGACAGAAGGGGTCATTTACTAGGAATTTACAGAAGCTACTATGCTCCAGAAACAGCAAATTAGGGAAGCCCTTCAACTCCACCAGGTGGGTGACAAGATCCCGTGCAAGGATCTCACCCAGAGTGACGACGAGATCCTGCGTTGCACCCCATCGATGTCACAGCCTGAGCCCTGCTCAGCAGCATTCCCGCCCACCTCCTTCTTATCTCTCTCACCAGTCCCATCCTCTTTTTGTTTCAACTCCTTCTCCATCTGTTTTTTTATTATTTTGTTATATTAAAATATATGTACATGGACAAGTTTAAATATGGACAAAGTTTCTATCTGTTCTGTGAACCTCTGTGAACCTAACGTATTGCTAGACAAGTAGCCAGCGTCCACGTTGTGTGTGTGTGTGGTAATGTGTGTGTTCTTCTATTTCCAGAACAGTGCTGTGATTGCAGTGTTCATCTTTTAACAAAATAAACCAGCTTGATTGGGAGTCTTGAGTTGCGGTGCATTCAATTAACACAATGCAAGATCACGCCAGTTACACAAGGACAACATTTAGTGTGATTTTGATGAAATTCTCAGGCCTATTTGTGAGATGCAACAGGCCAACTTTTGACTCATCGTATTAATGGATGCTGATCTACAGTTTTCATGTATTTGTGAGCATACAGTGAATAACATGACTACAAACCAGTGTAAGAACTGCCATTTCTGTCACTAACCATATGTAACTTGCACATGTAACTTTGCTTCAAGCAAAAAGGATAGAGCATGGTGAGTGTATTTAATTTATTCATTCAAGTGTGTACTTTGTGAAGAATGAGCTGCATGAATTGCTAGATTGTGTGGGGTATTTTGTCACAAAGTGCCGTATTACATTTTGAGCAAAGTTTGTTCACTTCTGAGAACTATTTGTGTATTTTGCTCATAGGTTTGAGAAAATGAGGCAAAGAAATGCATAGAACCTATTGAAAACTTCCAAACTTGAAATAGATAGGATAAACGTTAGCTGATTGTCACGCTGAGTGACGTTTGTTGGGCAGAGTATAGAGCGGCTCATTTAGGGCTGATGAGGACATTCTTGGTCGAGTCGCGGACGCTCTTCAGGAAACGGAAGGCATCTGTGCCACCTGTGCCCTTTTCCTCCCTGGGGGTGGGGTCGCCCCTGTGTGCACTCTTACTGGGCGCAGACACATAGCTGCTTACAGCCTGCAGGTGGTAGCATCGCAGGGCCACCAGGGCCTCAACACACTTGTCGTAGGTGTCGATGAGATCCTGCTCGCCAGAATTCTCCACGTATGAACGCAAGGGAGTCCGACTCTCGAGGACCTCGATCAGGTGCCGGTGGGCTGGGGGCATGTAACTGCGGATGTCCTTCAGGTAGCTGTCAGCTGAGAAGAAGCCAGAACAGTGAGACAGGAATGTTAGAGCTGTGGCTGAGATACATTTAGGTTGTAATGTGTATTTAAATAGTATTTTAAATGTACTGGATCTTATAAAAGTCTAGATATTTTATATCTGCCAACACTTTACAAAAAAAAATAAGAGGAGGGGCTTCCGTAGCTCACCTGAGGTTTCCATTTGTTTGACACCCAACAGAGCATCAAAACATTGGATGCTGGAGCTCTGAGCAGCACTGCCCCCCCTCAACTGCAAAGGCTCTGTAGAGAGCCCCTCATAGCATAGCCCATCGGGCAGGGCAGGGTTGTCCATCCACCTGTGGCCGCAAAGCGACAGAATCAGGATTATAGTTCTTGAGACACTCGAGGAATCCTCTACCAAACACTGAATGCGCCTGAAAGTGCTTGGAATCTGAGGTGTCTTCAAGCCTTCCCATTCCTGCTTCTGACATGACAAGCAATCTCTTTGTACTGCATTTCTTATGGGAAATGGAGAACATAAGAAGCTTACCCAGTAAAGAAGATCCGCAGTGTCCCATAAAAGACATCAGGCTCCACGTGTTCTAAGAAAAAGATAAACACGGCAATTAAAATTAAGCAGACACTTTTTTAAAAGGACACATTTAAAAGCAAAGACAGTGGAATAGAAAGTGGAGGAATGTTCAGACAATTCATGAACAATGACAGCCTTCTGTGGCTGGACTTTCTGTGCTTTGGGGTATCTACTTCTTGGAGCAGGACTGTAACTAACAGCACAACAGATGATGATGACATCTAGTAGTTGGTTTGTCATATTTCATAATTTTACTCTTTTTGCTCAAACTTCTGATGTCTATCCTGAGGCATCAGGTATCAGGTTGAAGCAAGCTTGTTCAGATTTTTTTATGGTGTCCCTAAACTGCTTGTGTTGTTTGACTGAATGCGTGCATGTAGGTACCCTGTGATGAACTGGCATCCTGTATAAAATATAGCCGCACCTTGTGCTGCCTGGGACAGACAGGGTCTCCCACAGCCTTATCCAGGATTTGGGTTTGAAAGTCCACCCAAGCTGATTAGAATGAAGACATTTTCCATCTGAGGGATGATTTGAGACTTACTGCGCATGAGTCCAAACACCTCCTTCATCTTCAGCAGGGATTCGTTCACCATCAGTAGACCTTCCTTCACACGACGATTGTCCTGGGTCAGCATGGAGTTCATCGCCATGGCAATTCCCTGAAGGAATGCAAATGTCCATGCCATAGGCTTCAGCTGTCCCAGCAGACCATGGTGACATCTCCAGATATTACACAGAAATACACCTGCTGTCAGGTGATGCAAGCATTCCCATAGGGACACATCCTACCTCTATCCCTCTGCATGCAGCCTGTTCCACCAGCAAGGAGACCAGGAAGAAGCCCCTGCATGATTCTCCCCCAGGAAACTTGAATATGGTGTCCATGTTCCTTGTGGCCCATAGAAACACAAGTTAAACTCAAATCCTTTTCTCACATCCATTGTACATACTAAGAAATGATTCTATTACTGCACATACTAAGATGTCAATCTTTTAAACTTAACGGCTTTATCCAGTTCACATGGCTCGTAATTCATATCCTCATACCACTTATACTGAAGGATTCTTTTTTCACACAGACACACACGTGTTCAAAAATATTTCATGTTTTAAAACATACCCAATTTCGAATGGACTGGTGAGCGGCAGGGTTTCATGGCATAAGAAGAGCAGAGATGGAACATTAGAAAGTGAAAACTTTCTGGGATTCTGCTTTTTGAATTCCGAGCGCAGGCACGTAACACAAATTAGCAAAAAAAACAATACAGCAACAAATAACAATAGCATTTGAGAATATGGTAATCCTTACATTCCTTTCATCTCTAGTAAAACATTCATGGTGGCACTGATGCCAAACATAATGGCTATGAAGTATCATGAGATTATGAAGGGGATTTGGAGAGGAAAGAGGGACTGAGAGAGAGGAAGACTGAGATATGGGGCTGGGGGGGGGGGGATGAACAAACAGACCCTGTGGGGTCCTTCAGCTTCCAGTTGGCCAGCACACAGTCGGCATAGACCAGGATGGGCGGCAGGTCCAAGGCCTCCGACACTTTGCAGTACGGCTCAGCCAGCTGCCTGGGGAGCGTCTGCAGGCAGCAAACAACACCGGCATCCGTCAGCCGCCTCTCTCACTTTCATTTTTACTCTTGTTTAAAGAAGTCACCTAGATAAGGGTATGACAGAAGAAGGTCTATTCTTATCTTTCAAAGGATCAAAGGATTTGTCGTGATGTGAACTTAGTGCAACACTATGAGGGGCCGTTAGGGACTCTATTCAGAATTACCATGCATATACACATGTGAAACTATGCATAAACATTTATGAAACCAAAATCCTTCACATAGTACATTGAAAATTGCACATATTGACAAGTGAAAGAATTTGGACAGAATTTCTAGGCGCAGCCAGAGAGTTGAGGGTGTCCGGTTTGGTGACCTCAGGATTAGGTCTCTGCTTTTTGCAGATGATGTGGTTCTGTTGGCTTCATCGGACCGTGACCTTCGGCTCTCACTGGGACAGTTCGCAGCCGAGTGTGAAGCGGCTGGAATGAAAATCAGCACCTCCAATTTCGAGACCATGGTCCTCAGTCGGAAAAGGGTAGAGTGCTCTCTCCGGGTTGGGGATGGGGTCCTCTCCCAAGTGGAGGAGTTTAAGTATCTCGGGGTCTTGTTCACGAGTGAGGGAAGGATGGAATGGGAGATCGACAAGCGGATCGGTGCAGCGTCAGCAGTGATGCAGGTGCTGCATCGGTCTGTCATGGTGAAGAGAGAGCTGAGCCAAAAGGCGAAGCTCTCAATTTACCAGTCGATTTACATTCCAACCCTCACCTATGGTCACAAGCTGTGGGTAGTGACCGAAAGAACGAGATCGTGGGTGCAAGCGGCCGAAATGAGTTTCCTCCGCAGGGTGGCTGGACTCTCCCTTAGAGATAGGGTGAGAAGCTCAGTCATTCAGGAGGGACTCAGAGTAGAGCCGCTGCTCCTTCGCATTGAGAGGAGCCAGGTGAGGTGGCTCGGGCATCTGATTAGGATGCCTCTGGACGCCTCCCTGGTGAGGTGTTCCGGGCATGTCCCACTGGGAGGAGGCCCCAGGGAAGACCCAGGACACGCTGGAGGGACTATGTCTCTCGGCTGGCCTGGGAACGCCTCGGGATCCCCCCAGAGAAGCTGGATGAAGTGGCTGGGGAGAGGGAAGTCTGGGCCTCCCTGCTGAGGCTGCTGCCCCTATGACCCGACCTTGGATTAAGCGGGAGATGATGGATGGATGGATGGATGGATAGATGGATGGATGGATGGGTGGATGGACAAGTGAAAGCATTTACATATACTACTGAAAGACTCTCACATAATTAACTGAGACACTCATATAAACAACTGAAAATGTATTCATTCACGTACACAACAGAAAAGCTCTCACAAACACTAGTTAAAACGTTTACACACACTATTGAAAAGCATTCACACACACTAGCAAAGATGACATTTTCAGTTGTGTATGTAAGCACCTTTTACTAGCGTGTGCGAGAGCGTTTCAGTAGTATGTATGGAAGGTTTCACTAGTGTTTGTGAGAGCGTTTCAGTTGTGCATGTGAATGAATACATTTTGTGCAATTTTCAGTGTACTGTGTGAAGGATTTTGGTTTCACATACGTTTATGCATGGTTTCACATATGTGTATGTATGGTAATTCTGAATAAAGTCCCTAACGGCCCCTCAAAGACAAACCCTTAGACATAAATGCGCTACAGAAGCCCTAGATATAGAACCTGGAAATAAAGGGCCAGAGTATTAATTCCTGCAGGATCTAGCATGCAGGCAGCTTTTGCTAAGGAGCCTGATTGCCTGTAGGTTGTGGAATCTTGTGGTCCGTCTCCTTAAGGCTGTCTACCCTAAGCGACCTCGCAACACTTCCTCCTACCATCTCTCCTCCGCAGTCCTCCACCTGCTGCCATCCCCACTCTGAACTCCTCCTCCTATCATATCGCTCCACTCCTCCTCTTATTTTCCACCTTCTTGGCCCCCACCATACCCACCTTGACTGGCTGGTGCTCTCCTTCCTGCCACACATAGCCCATGGTGATGAAGCCCAGTGCCAGGTGTGCCAGCCTCTCTTCTCTGTGCCCTTGGAGATGCGTGGTGCTCAACAGCGGCATCTAGTGGCCGGAGGACAGACACAGGCTGCAGTAGGTCTACATTACCTCAGCATCTCTGCCAGCTGCCATCCACTTAACACCACTGCTGTACTGGCTAACTCTTAGCGAGGTATTCAATACAAAGAGCTCCCATATCTGTCTGTACAGTTAGCTGAAAGAATACACCTGAACACCGAGTTGTGTGTCATGCCGTGGTCCTTAACCACAGTGCCTCCTGGTGCTCGATGAGACTTACCTCATGGACCCTGTGCTGGAGCTGATGAGTTTGGATCAGCTGGGGGAGGTCCATGGCGATGCTCATCCATGGCTGGTAGTACTCTGAGAGATCAGTCTGAAAAGGACATGCAAAGTGACTACACTAAAGTTTACGATGACAACACCTCCACTCAAGTGGACTTTACAGTCAATTTACTGTGGCTGTAAATCTCTTCCTGCAAAGTACTTTATATACATTTTAATATAATATAATATCCATCCATCCATCCATCCATTTTCCAAACTGTTTATCCTACTGGGTCACGGAGGGTCCGGAGCCCATCCTGGCAGCAATGGGCATGAGGCAGGGAACAACACAGGATGGGGGGCCAGCCCATCGCACGGCACACTCACACACCATTCATTCACACATGTACACCTACGGGCAATTTAGCAACTCCAATCAGCCTAAGCATGTTTTTGGACTGTGGAGGGAAACCGGAGTACCCGGATATAAGATAAGAATGTTTAAATGCATGACTGTGGAGGCTAAGAATTGCTTATACCTGTACCATAGTTATGACACATTTGGCTGGCATGTTTGTACTTAAAGGCATTTTCATGTTTATGAGCCAAAAGCGGAGTCCTGCATTGATTAAACATTTTGCTTACATGTGACATAAGCCACTGTAGTTATTGGAAAATACCTGACTAGTGGTACTCTAATGTGGAAATTTTGACTGATACCAATATTTTTATCTAATATTGCAACACCGATAACCAGCCAGCTTCTCTGGCACCTGCCTGGTGCGGTTGTAGAAAGTTAATGAACACCCTTCTATACGAATAGACTCGGGAAATCAACAGCATATTGGTATGATTAATATATAATGTACTGTATTACAATATAATTAATACACAGACACATTGTGATGTTTCTTACCTTTGGATCGTCCAGGACAAAGCCCTTGGTGCTGGACACATGGAAAGATTCCAGTTGGATTTCAGGCTCCATGGCAGCGACTACAATGTCTGTATGTCAGTGTGTCTGTATGCCTGCTGCTGTATTTTCCTCTGATTTATATCATCCAGGACCCATCACCTGAAGGGTCATATGACTGGCAGGCCCTGCCCATCCTGTAACTGGGAAAAAAGTTTTTGTAACCGGTTATCTTGCCACAAGATAGCAAACACAAAAAAAGAAACAGGATGGAAAATTTAGTTATTCATCTGCAGGCACACCAAGAAGAAAGGGAATGAAAATTATGAAATTATGTGTTTCCCACAAGTCTAAAAATGCCTGTAAGTGGTGAGTGAAGTGTTTAGACAAACCTCCACCACCATGCATCCATGTTGCCAACCCAAGGGAATCGAAAATAAAAAAGAGCTGTGGGAACCCCCCACCCCTATCCCACCTCGCTATGAACCACTTTCTGTTTCTGTCTTAGAGTGGCTAGGCAAACAAAGAGTCTTTAAAGGTTAGGGTAGGGTTATCTTAGCTAAAATGGATGTCAGATGGATGTCAGTCGGGACATCCATCATAACCTTCAATGAAAGTGTCTTTCTGTTCTATCATTTGTAAGTGTTGTCTGTAAATGCAGAATATTTAAAAAGCCAGAAGATTGTTTCTTGGTTTTCTTTGTAAACTTCCATTGTACATGTAAGTAATACAGTTCTAATAGTCTGGAAATAACCCTGAATGGAACTCAGAAAAACTTACTAAAACGATAATATTAGATTGCTTAGGTCTCTTTAGAGGAATCTGATGAAACTGGTCATCCATTCTGGAAGGGTTGGCTGATTAGGGTTCATTCAACATCAGAATGCTGACCATGCGATCTGCCACTAGTGAAACATTCACCACTGACAGCTGAAATAATTGAAATTCATAGTGAGAAATTCAGGCCCTTTACTTCAAGATAAAAAAAATACTGGTGGGAGGCTTGTCTGCACATCTCAGAGAGTCATTTAAACATTAAATGAAAGTTTATTTTATCCATCCATCCATCCATCCTCTTTTCCTGGCCAGGGTTTGGGTGGGATGGCTGGATCTGAGAAAGCTTTTAGGCTTGGATTTAAAAAAAGCATCTTCTTTGTCCTCGTTACTTAATTCATTAAATAGTGATTGAATGTCAGACACAGCCCAAAACACTGTGAAAACCAGCTAACGTGAATTGAATACTTAGACGAGCTGACAACCATGAGAATAGCTATGCACATGACCAATAAATCACTTTGATGGTGTTTCAAGTAACAAAAAGGACACGGTAATTAAGCATATATATGTAATCTTCATGTGCTGCATTGGTTGTACCATTCCCTCACACCATGGGGACCAGGGTTTAAGTCTCTGTCACATGTGTGGAGTTTGCATGTTCTCCCTGTGTTGTCATGGGGATTCCTCCAGGTACCCTGGTCCCCTGCCAAAAATATACTAAGGTAGGTGACCTGGAGTTACCAGCATTGCTTGTAAGTATGCCCTGTGATGGGTTAGTACCCTGCCTCTGGACTACCCCTGTGACCCTGAATAGGCCAAGTGGTTCCAGAAAATGGATAGATATATAATCTCAGAAAAGCAATTCAAATTAATATGGCAAATTTTAAACCAGACCAACACATTCTACATAAAGGTTCATAAAACTACTGAACGTCCTCTCAAAATGATAAACTACATTGAAGTGAAAATTAATGGATGTGCTCATTCATTTCTGTGGTTTAACATAAACAGAATGATATCTCTAGTTGAAGACTGTCATACCCCACCCCTTTGTGAGAATGCCAGCTTTATCAGGAAGAGATTTGCACTTGTCTTGCTTCCTTTATAATGCCAGGTGACCTCGTACATGGTGTGAGGTATTGTTGTTCCCATGTGGACACTTACCGACCTGTCCTTCATGTTCCTGTCCTTGTTCATCTGCCCCAGATCCCCATCCACTCTGTGTCAAGCCCTGTCTAGATTACTCATCATGGTGGGATTGATCTCTCTGGCTACCAGATCTTTTCACTCTGTGACCCCAATACTGTCCCTGCCTTCTGATTCTGCTGATTTGGTTTTTCCTGCCATTGACATCTGCTCGAGTGTTTCCTGTCGTGGATGGTCATGGATCTCCAGGAACAGCTTCAGGACACCATGGCACAGATCAACCATCTCACCTCTTTGGTCATCACCTAGACATGTTTCAGGTAGATACCGATCATTTCATAACCCCCCGGTTAATGGGAAGGAGAAAGAGCCCTCTCTTGCAATCTTTTGTAGCAATCCAGCATGCTTCCAGCGCTGTCTTTGATCATCCCACATTGGGGCGAAGCCTGGGTGACCGTCTCCTAGATCTACATCAGGGAACTCAATCAGTGATGGATCTTGCTGGAATTCCACACGCTATCTATGGGACTGGATTGGCCTCCCTCTTATCTCCAAGAGCCTCCAGAATCTGCCCACGCTCCCTGCCTCAGAGCCAGAGCTCATGCAGTTGGTAAGAAGCCTGCTATCCTGGTTGGAGCATCTTTGCTGGCTATAGCAGGGGCTCTATCTCTACTACCAAGGCACGTCCTTCAATCCTGCCCAGTCTGCCCCAGGAGAGCACCGGCGCCCTCCTCTCAGGGGAACTTCATTCATAGTCTCTGTCCTGTTTTAGCACCTGTCTCACTTTAGTGTGCAGAGTCCTGTCAGTAAAAAGTCCAGTTCCTGAAGGCGAATCCTTGATTCTCCATGAGTATGAAGATGACGCAGATGTGTTCGGTTAATCACAGGCATTCGACCTGCTGCCTCATCGGGAGTCACACTGTGGGATAGATCTGGTTGAAGGGGTTTCACTGCCAAAAGGATGTCTCTTTGTGCTGACCCAGCCCTGGCTCTGGGTATTATCCATTTGTCTACCTCCCCTGTCTCTTCAAGCTTCTTTTTTGTAAAGAAGAAGGATAGAGGTCTTGCATTGACTATCAGGCGCTGAATGCCATCACCCCCAAATGTCGAGAGCCACTACCTCCGATCCACTCAGCTCTGGAACAGCTATGCAGTTCCCAAATATTTACAAAATTGTCTTTATACAGTGCGTTCTGGATCCGAGCAGGTGATAAGTGGAAAACCACATTCATTCTGTTAACCGGTCAACACAAGAATCTCCTGATGCCCTATGGATTGGCAAACAGCTCCTCTATTTTCCTGGGATTTGTGACTCAGGTCTTGGCAGATATGCTAAACAAGTTTGTTATTGTGTATATCGATGTCATATTTGTGTATTTCTCATCTTTCAAATAACATGTACACCACACTCGCTAGATACTGCATGATCGCAAAATTCACCTGTGTGACGCCCGACCCGTCCGCTCCTCATGTGTGCCACGCCCCCTGATTACCCACGTGTGCTTCCCCGATTGTTTCCAGCCCTGTCCGATTATGTTGCCCAGCTTTGGTGTATTTAAGTCCTGGTCTCCCCTGTTTCCGTGTCTGTCATTGTGGTTATGGTGTGGTCCGATGTTTCCCGCTCCCTAGCCCTGAATAAACCCCCAGTTTTCCCTGAGTTCGCCGTGTCTTGCCTGTTCCTGAACCGCCGACCCACACGATCGTACTGCTGCCTGTAGCGGTCGTAACAACCTGTTTGTCAAAGGGGAGAAATGTGAATTCCATTGGACTTTACCCAAGTGCTTGCATTACCTGATACTGCCCGGAGGTATGGGGATGGATGACGAGAAGGTAAAGACAGTTCAGGACTGACCTGGACCTCGTACCATGAAAGAACTCCATTGATTCCTTGGTTTTTACAAATTTCTACAGATGGTGTCAGGGTCTGCACCCATCGGTCCCAGCCTTTCTTGTCTCCTCCTCGTTTGGTTAGCAGATGTCGCTGGCCATCCTGTCCTCCCTATCGTTCAATTCCTTAGTGTGTTTCCCCAACTCCCCAGACTGCTGCATGGCTCTATGGGCTGAGTGTGTACCTGTAAACCTATCAGTTGTCTGTTTGAGTCCACTTACCTCTGTTTTTGTATTTTGTAGTGGGGGCGGTATGGTGGTGCAGTGGTTAGCACTGTTGCCTCACACCTCTGGGACCCGGGTCCGAGTCTCCGCCTGGGTCACATGTGTGTGGAGTTTGCATGTTCTCCCCATGTCGTCGTGGGGTTTCCTCCGGGTACTCCGGTTTCCCCCCACAGTCCAAAAACATGCTGAGGCTAATTGAACTTGCTAAATTGCCCATAGGTGTGCGTGTGAGAGTGAATGGTGTGTGAGTGTGCCCTGCGATGGGCTGGCCCCCCCATCCAGGGTTGTTCCCTGCCTCGTGCCCATTGCTTCCGGGATAGGCTTTAGACCTCCCACGACCCAGTAGGATAAGCGGTTTGGAAAATGGATGGATGGATGGATGTTCCATAGTGTTTCATTTGTATCAGTTTTTCTAGTTCCTGTGTTTTGTGGCTTGCATTCTATTTTGTTTTTTTACTTTGTGCCCTTGGTTGTGTTATACCTGTCTTCATTATTTTCCTAGTTTTTGGATACTGTTCCCTAGTTTCTGAGTTCCTTGATTTTATTATTAGTTTCACCTGTTGCCGTTTTGCCAATGATTGTACTGTTCTGTTGCTAGTTGTCCTGTTGATTAGTTAATTGTTTTCATGTCACGCTGCTCCTGCTTCGTTACCCGGTTCAGTTATGTTCCTGCCTTAGTTCAGTTCCTGAGTTAGTCATTGCACTGGAAGATTAGATGTTACTCTGTCTTGTATTGTGAGTTAGTGCTATGTTCCCTTGCCTGTTCTTGCTCCCTGTGTTGCCTTGTTCCTGGACCTTGTTTCCTTGTCATTCCTTGTAATTAGTCATTTTTCCCCATTTTGCTTTTTGAACCCTAATGGTCCTTTCCTTAGTAGTTTTACCCAGTGTCTTTAGTTTCCGTAATAAACCCCCTTTATCTCTCATAGCCGCTAGTGGATTGTTACCTCCTTTTTTCTTCCTGCACCATGCCTCGCCCCAGTAATGGACGGTTTAGAAAGACTTTATTACCATTGCCTCACCCCACACAGCACTTCTGTGTGAATTCCAGACCTGGTTGAATTGGGACCAGGCAGCAACAGTAGCTTTCCAGCATCTGATGGACCTCTTTAGTTCATCACCTATCCTGTGACAACCTGACCTGGATCTCCCTTTCATCATGGAGGTGGACACTTCCGAGGTAGGGGTCAGGACCCTTCTTTCCTAATGCCAGGAGGGGAGCAGGAGGTTGTACCCATGTGCCGCCTTCTCCAGGAAGCTGAGCCCCGTGGAACGTAACTTTGACATTGAGAATTATGAGTTGCTGGCTAATAAACTGCCCCTAAAGGTGCTGACTAGAGGGTGCTGTACATCCTTTTGAAGTAGACTGACCACCATAACTTGGAGTATCTGAGTTGAGTATCTGAGTCATCAAGTCGATGAATCCTGACAAGCCAGGTGGTCCCATTATTCACCTATTTGATTTTAAGGTGTCTACCGTGTCCGGGGTAAAGACCATAAAAGCAATACCCTCTCCTGACAATTTGCCCAGCCGTTTGAAAGTGAGGACCCCTTCTAGATCTTGTCAGCTTCTCTCTTCCTGTGACTTGAGACATGGTTGGAGGGAAGAGGTGGAGCAGTTTTTGCTGTCCTGTCTGTTGTGTGTCCAGCATAAACCAGACAAAAGAAGATCAGCTGGTCTTCACCAAGATACTGGCCCTTGCTTGTTGCTGGATTGTTGCCTGTTGTCAAGGGATGTAGAAGTCAAGACTGGCTGCTGCTGTTTTCCTTCTGCAGGTTTGTACTCCCCTGTTCGCTGTGGTTTTGGTTTCTGCACGTTTCTACCTCCATGTTTGTTTTTCATTTTTAATGCTCTTGGTATTGTGCTGATTTCCTTGTGCTGGAATTTGTTAAACTGTACTTGAATCTGATTATTATTTAATTCAGATGTCCTGAGTAGTAAGCTTTAGTGCCTGAAGCGAACCAATACAAGATTTGCTTGAATTACACAGTAAAGGTCTGTTTAATCAGTCAGGGTTATTTCCCGGCTTTAAACACACCTACATACATATGCACACACACACACACACACACACACACACACACACACACACAAACCTGTATGGATATCTTCATAGGGACTCTCCATTCATTTCTATGGGTAGAACCCTAATCCCAGCTATGTTGACCTTAACCCCTTCCAAGCCCTAACCTTAACCACAAGAAACCAAACAAAATACGACATTTTTAGTTTTTTGATTGCATTCACAGATTTTTTATGAACTGAGTTTCCCCTTGTGAGGACTGAAAAAATGTCCTCTACAAGGTCAAAATTATATTGTGGGGACATGTGGTGCCCCTGTTGCAACATATACATGCAATATATCGCCAACAAGATCAAAGATTGCATCCCTGTTCTTTTAAAGTGCTGCGTTTTCCCGTAAACCCAACGTCACCAACATTCCATCCATCTGTATTATCTGCAAATTATCTCGAGAAGCAGGAGACATTTTCTACAGAATGCCAACCAAAGAAGCTGATCTTTTTTAACCACATGACTGCACAACTGTACTTTTAAATTTATTATTCACTCTTTTTTAAATATATTTTATTGCTATTTTGTAGCATTAGTGGAGAACACATACAGACTTCCATTGTGCAGAAAGCATTACAAAGATATTGTACTCCTTATTATTTCGGATTCTTTTTTCATATTCTTTTTATTACCACCATTATAAATATTAAGTATATTTGTATTTCACTGTAGACTATTTAGCAATACATGTTGGTTTAGATACCTTGCTCTACATCATGAGGGCCATTGGCAGCACTCTGGCAATTGTGCTGTATTACCAGGAGTGAAGCCCATTTTTCTGTACTATAACCAAATGATTACACAACTGCAACTTGACTTCAACTGGACCAACACTCGATACAGTGCCCTCCAGAATTATTGGCACCTTTAATAAAAATGAATAAAAATGGTTACAAAGAATAAGTGTGTATGGTCAATTAGTTTATACTCACATTGAAAAAATGAAAAATACTGTGTTTAATTGAAGTAAAATAATGCTGTCAAAATGAGCTAGCTTAGCCATTTCAAACCTTCTCCTAAAGTCACTTCAGTATTTGCAGCAACCATCCAACATGCCCATAAATTTTTACTTTGTTTGATTTAGATAGGAAAGTGGAGATCATAAAGTTGACTAGATTTAGGCAGAAGATGGTTACATGATTTTTGTTCAGAGCGAGAGAGAGAGAGATGGCACAACTGAAAATTACTGCATTCACCTTAAGTTGTGTTAATTTATTAACATACAGCTGGGAAAATTGACCACATCAACATTTTTCTCAGTAAATATATTTCTAATGGGGTTATTGACATGAAATTTACATCAGATGTCGGTAACAACGAAAGTAATCATAACAAATAAAACCATGAATTAAGTTGTGTAATAAAGTTATGTAATATGTAATAAAGGGAAATGACTAAGAATTGAATGCATGAAGAAAAGAAGGTGCAAAAAGGCACGGAGAGCCAAGAAACCAGGTGAAATCTGTCAATATTTAGAAAGCAATCCTGCCCCCTATCAGTGTACATTAATATCAGCTGGTTTAGTCCTAATTGATGGCCAATAAAAAGGTTTCTTGTTACCAAGGTATCACAGAAGAAGCATTTCATGATGGGAAAAAGCAAAGAGCTCACTCAAGACTAAATTTAAGAAGTTTAACCATTCTCTCCTTTACCATGGTCCTAGGCCTAGGATAGCTTATGTCTTACTCCATCCCTGAGGCTAAGGTTAGTCTTGAATTTTTGCATTCATTCATTTAATCGTGTTCTCTCCACGTCAGTTTAGAATTTGTCTACCACACTAGAGGAATAATAATAATAATAATAATAATAATAATGTTTTGTTTATATAGCACTCTTCTCACACTCAAGGACGCTTTACAATGCAAACAATGATACAGAAAACAATGCAGACGCAGCAGCAACAATAACAGCAGAACAACAACAGGAATGTTGCATAGTAGTAGTTACATTATAACATTCGTGGAATAAATGAGTCTTCAACTGAAGCTTCAAAATGTTAAGAGGCTGTATCTCTCGCAGACTGAGGAAGTGTGTTCAATAGTGTAGGTGATGTCACACAGAACGCCCTGCCACCCACAGAGGATAATCTGAATTTAGGTACAGTAAGAAGGTTGGAGCCCGATGATCTTACTGTGCGAGCTGGGGTGTATGGAAGAAGAAGGTCAGACAGATAGTGAGGGGCAAGTCCATGGAGAGCTTTGTAGGTGATTAGTAAAATTTTATATTTGATTCTGTAAGTGACAGGTAACCAATCATGAAGAATCGGGGTGATGTGGGCGGATTTTCTCATACAGTATGTGTTAGCAAACAGGCAGCAAAGTTCTGAACATATTGTAGTTTGTTGAGAAGTTTTGCCAGAAAGGCCAGAAAGCAATGCATTACAGTAGTCAGTAAGGTGGGTAGTGATGAAGGCATGGATTAGTGTTTTAGTGTCCGCAACACCGGGGGATGGACGGAGGTGAGAGATGTTGCGGAATTGGAAAAATGCAGTCTGTACCAGAGAGCTAACATGTGACTGAAAGGTGAGAAACTGATTGAAAATTATGCCCAAGTTACGAACTGTACTTGACGGTTCTACCAAGACTCCATTAACATTAATTTTCATCTTAGACAGAGTGGATAGAAGTGATTTAGTACCCACCAGTAGAATTTCCATTTTATGAACGTTAAGCTGAAAAAAAATTTGAGTCAACCAGGGTGTGATTTAGCAGAGACAGTTAGTTAGTGAAAATGGTGACATGGATGTACTAGTGTGAGCACTTACATATAATTGAGTGTCATCAGCGTAGCAATGGAAGCTGAGATCATAGTGACATATAATTTGACCTAAGGGAAGCATATACTGTAGATGGTGAAAAAAGTTGGGCCTAGAACTGATCCCTGGGGGACACCCTGTGTGAGAGGAGCAGTATCAGATTTATGTGACTCCGGGTGACCTGCCCCTCCTCCCCAATAGGAGATTGCGGGGACAGGTGGTGAAGAGGGTCAATTCATCGCCTTAACCCGACGCCTAGCAGATGACCCATTGCTTAAAGTGAGAGTGGAGGGAAGGGAAATCCCTTTCCTAGTGGAAACAGGAGCTACAAGGTCAACAATCAGAGAGGAGGAGGTGTTGGGAGTCCCTATCACTGGCAGAACTGTAAAAATAATCTCAAGTAGGAGCCTAGCAGTCGAGACATGTTCTGGTAAACTGAGCAAAATGGGTGGATTTTACCTTGCCACCAAGGTGAAACAATAGAATTTGAGAATTGTGTTTGTTATACGTTTGAGCTTGGTTCATTGGTGTTTTGTGACCAATCAGGATTTAGACACCCTTACTGCGAAGTGGGAGTTATGGTTTATCAACTGGTTGCTCGGTGAGCTCCGGGCGATTTGGTACCGAATGCCAGAGTGTGATGAGAGTGCTTTGCTGGAATGCTGGAATAAAAGAGATTTCCTTTACCTCATCAAACTGAGAGGTCCGACTTTTATTCTAAGTGTTATATTTTAAATTTTTCTACCACAGTACCTTCATGAAGGACTGTCAGGTCCTTTTTGATGACTGGGAACAGGGGGATTATGGGAGGCTGGAGGTGTGGATCATAAACTACAGGTACATTGTGGTACTTTACCATGTTTCTCGAGGGATCAAATAGGTCCTGAAGGTCTTGGAGAAGGTTGTGGCATTTGCTGGGAAGTTTTTCCCAGGTGCCTTGTAGTAGGGACACAGGAGACAGATTCAACCCACTGCAACACAAAAAAAATTAACATGAAGGCATTCTAGTTCTGCACGGAGAGAGGGTTAAAACATGGACTTTGTACTGGCATTCACCCATTTGAGGTACCTGATGATGGCGAAGAAGGAGCTGAAGTTCTTGCACTCATGGCGGTAGAGTGCAATCTTGTTGAAGTGCTTGATCATCTTCATCCTCCTTTACTGGTTGGCCTCATGCACGATCTCTGATGCCACCCAGAAGGTCTCCTGTTTGACCAGCTCTTCAAACTTCTTAAGGATTGTAGATCCCATCTTGGATTTCAGCTTGAAGAGGCTGTCAATGTATTCAGTGGGCTCAATGTTGCATTAGAGTTCAAGGTTTCTCAAGGAGAGCTGTATGGCCACCATCTCTGTGCTGAGTGGTAAAAGGGAGAAGTTGCTCTCCTTGAGGAGGTCTTGTTGTACTCAGATGAGGATGCACATCTCCATTTCTGTGTTCTTCTTCAAGTAATATCTGAAACATAGGGGTAACACACATGCTGGTGAGGACCACACTATATACCATTTATGGTTTACCTTAGCATTCGTGTGGAATATCAAGATTGGCACTCTGACATGTCCTGTCAATAGAAAAATTGTTGCTCGCTGACTATAGTTTGGATACCAAGGTACTTTGATGAAAATACATAGCGGGCTCAGGAGGTGTGCCTAGCAGTAGTTGTACAGGTGAATGGCGCCACCAAATGGCATACAGTACTCACCATTTAAGGGGTTTTACGATGTACTCATCTCTCACTATCTCTCATGGTTAATTTAATTATTAATTTAATGCTTTTGAAATTTTCAAAGTAAATAATATACTTTGAAGTAAGTAATATAATAAAAGAAATAATATAATGTAGTTGAGTACATTTTTAAAAATCTAATGCAATTTCGTCATTTCCTACTTCGACTGCTTAGACATTTTTAAGTCAAAGTTCAACCGGAGTTATAAATGTTTTTAATATAGTTGCATGTTGATCTCCTCATGTCTTTGACATATATCGTTCCACTGGGGGGCGCCTACAGATAAGCTGCGCGTTATGTGCATATTATCATAATAATTCCTCAGGGGTGACAGGGCGCTGGAAAGTGCCTCTGACATCCGGACTCCACAGTGAAGCGGCAGCGCAGCACTGATCGTCTAGAACGCGCCGCGCAGGCACTGTCGTCCGGGTGACGTGGGACGTCAGGCGCGTGCCTGTTGCCTTGGCGACTGGGGCAGCATTCGATGAAAAGGCAGCAGCGCTGGAAGCACCGCGGTACCGAAACTTAACCCTGGCATTAGAACCACACCAACATAATAGGTTGATTGCCACTAAACCGTGAGTAGTGTCCTTGCATGCCCAGGCTTCACACGCTATATGTTATGTTTTTAGACAGAAGATGTGTATGCCGTATGTAACTAGCGGGTCGGACTGCATCTAGACGCCCGTTTCCGGTTAATATAAGCATTTTTCATAAAATGTGGCTTTTTAAGATGAATTTTGCAGACTGTAGGTTTCCCACTTTCGCTTTTCAGAAGTTATGAGGATTCGACGAAAGTCTGGCCACGCCCCCCCCCCCCCTCCGTTGATTGCGTCCGCAAATTGTACTCTGAATTGTACATTGATTTAATTTAAATAATTGATGTTAATGTGAGCTGTTGTGCACACTGCATTTGTTCTTATTTACGCTTATAGTAATTGTGCTTCTTGTAGCTCCCAGATATCCACCCACCCATTCATGCAGTCATGCAGCATGTTGACAGTGTCAGCATCAAACACTGTACCTTTGTGCCACAATGTGACCCCTATGCCTTAACCCCTTCAGTGCATCAGGTTTCCCGTCGAGAGTGAGTAGGAGATGCAGAACGGGAGGCTGTACCCCCTAGTGCCCGTGAGCAGGGACAGGGTGGTCTCCAAGTTTCCTAAGGTAGGAGGTCACTGTGAAAATCATCCCTTCAGCACCCGTGTGCAGCAGTCAGCAGCAAATTTCAGGAGCCCCTTCATTCTAAATGCCAGTATCCAGAACACCTTCCGCCATATTTGTTTCTCATCTCTTTAGTGAAGACCCTGCTCTGTAGGCCTCCACCACTCATGAAACAGCAGCACTGAGATCTTCGTAATCTTTAAGAAATCAACTCACAGAATATTCACCTTCTCCAGCACCTTGACCTGAAGAAACCATGTCCATTTTCAAAGTTCGTGGCGAGGGACAGATTGTATCATTCAGTGACCCGTCTAACATGAAGCTGCAGGAATGAAGAGTGTAAAAGGGACATCATTGTTTCTGTAAACGGCCATGAAATTAAGTTCTGGTAACGACTAGCTCTGCTATTAGTGAACGTTTCATGTAGACCCAGGGGAAAGAAATGCTGCTGTTTTTGAAATATTGTGATTCTGTAATTATTGAATTAATCTCAAAGTAGTAATCTGATGTGTGATTGAAACATAGGTTGATTTAATTGAACAATTGAAAAGCTGGTCCTATGAAGTAAGTAGGGTTTGCTTAAATATCTTTATTCTGTGTGTTTAACTAGCCAATGGGGTTTATCACACGTCATGTTTGCTGTGTTTTCCATCTCAGTGCAGCTTAATGATTGAACAGAGAGCTCTGCAAAAAGCTGGGAAGGGAAAAATGTACCCAAATGTCCTTTTCATGTTAATGTCACCATCTGTAAGTGGTGTGTGGTATTACTGGGTTCAGTATCTGTGTCTGTGCCCAAAAGGGTGTTGGTTTGAGTCCCATGACCAGCAGAGTGAACATAATCTTTGGGCCCCGCAACCGCTTTAAGGATGCTGGGTGATCGTGCACTTGGGGGAGAGGGGGGTTTAATCAATTGTTCGCCTGGGTAGCACCTTAATGAGCTCCTGCGATTTCACTGAGGCAAGATCCCCAGAGGTTGTCGCCTCTGTCTTTGCTGAGCGCAGAATAACAGCGGTACGGTGGATGCAGCAGGAGGTGCAAAAGCAGTCTGGTCCGCCGGCCATGTGCAGGCAGAATATTAGCCTGTGTGGTGGTGCGTGATGCCGTGTGCCCCTGTGTTGCAGTGCTACACTCCTCAGGCCTGCCTACAGATGAAGGATCACTGGCACTCCCAAGTAAAGAGTGCCTGTCAGGACTGTGAGGCCAGGAGTGCTGGGTAAGTGTCCCTTTCTGCGGCAGCCTTTCCCTTACCTTCCATTACTGAGGAACATCAGGATAAAGACCAGCCTTGGTGGAACACTCCATCCTAGCATGGCCGCCTTCATGGATTCGCAGGAATTAGGATGATGGAAATAATTATACAAATGGCAACCCTAAAATCTGTCCTCTTTCCATCCCTGGAGGATGGCCATGTCTAAGGTGGTGGTGGTTGGAGACCTCCACGTGGGGAAGACATGTCTCATCAACAGGTAAGGTGTAGTGCAGCTGCAGCGAGGCCTGTGATTATTACACTGTCCTGCCCAGCAAACTGAGGACATGCATCTGCTGAGAAAGGGGCGTGGCCATCAGATATTGCAGTATCCTGAGGGGCGTTCCACAAAGCAGGATTTCTCAATTAGCTGGGTTAGCTTCAGCTTGTCCAATAGAAATGATTCTTACCTAAACTCTTATTGGATGATGACTTCTAGCTTCAGTTAACCCATATAACTGAGAAATCCTTCTTCGTGGAACACCCCCCTGGTTTACGGGAAATGAAAATCATAACACATCCTAGAACCCAGCCATGACTCTGAAAGAACTCTAGAATGATCAGATCGACATTTATGGTAGTGAAGTGTTAATTAGAGTTAGACTGATTAATCAGAATGGTCATTAATACCAGGAGCAGGCCAACTATACTTCATTTTCATTTAAATATTGTATTTGGATACTAGATGATATAAGTAGTTCTAAGTAGCTGTACTAGTGGAGTAGCTCACCAGTTCTTGGTTCATATTAAAATGTGCATGTTTCCACATTTGATGTCACAGTAATTTAATGGGTATATTGTACACTCAGAGGAAGAGAGGTGCTGTTCCTTGCGCTATAATGATGTTTGTATGGTGAATTCCTTAATACAAGTGACGTACAGGAGACCGCATATTGAATAGTGCTAAGAAAATAAGGTCGCACGATCACTCCTCCCTACAGGTTTTGCAAGGACATGTTTGACAGGGACTACAAGGCCACCATTGGGGTGGACTTCGAAATCGAGAAATTTGAGGTGGCTGGTGTGCCCTTTTCCCTCCAGATGTGAGTGGGCCTCTGAGGGTGGGGTGGGCGGGGGGGGGGGGGGGGGGGGGATCAGCAGGACTAACATTACTGCTTGTCCTGCTTTTACTTTTCTGTAGCTGGGACACAGCTGGCCAAGAGAAGTTCAAGTGCATTGCATCCGCCTATTACAGGGGTGCCCAGGGTAAGAATACCCCCCCCCCCTCTTAATCACAATGATATACAGTAGCATACAGAGGGGCCGCTTCATAATCAAAGTCTGTTTCTTTCACATAGAAGTTACTAAGGGCTATTTCTCTTCTCAGTGATTATTACAGTCTTTGATATGGCAGACATTAAAACCTTGGAACACACACGGTGAGTGGGTGGGATGCGAGGTTTGCAAAGAGATTCATTCACAAAATATTCAGATCTAAACCCATTCAATGTGGACTGCTGACAGCTCTGCTTCTCCACCATGTCTTTAAACCCGTCCCTGTCCCCACCCACAGCCAGTGGCTGGAGGAGGCGATGAAGGAAAACGAGCCTGGGATGTGTTTTGTGTTCCTGGTCGGGACCAAGCGTGACTTGCTGGTAGGAGCAGGCCTATGAACACATGACCGAACGTCCCGCTTTTTCTCCGAACAGCGAACGCCCCACTGACCTCCCCCGTGTCCCCCCTGTGATGTTTTGATCTCCCCAGTCACCAGCTGAATGCCAGAGGACTGAGAGGGATGCCGTTAGGATGGCGGCAGACATGCAGGCCGAGTTCTGGTCCGTTTCTGCAAAAACAGGTAAGTGGGTGGGTCTGAGTCATAGGGGGGCGGAGCTGAGCTGCGATCTGTGCTCTGTGTGTTGGATTGTCCAATCGCCGCTGTACGCGTCGAGGGTGATGGGTTTGCCTGAGCCTGGCCCTGTGCCCTCTTCCCAGGGGAGAATGTGCAGGATCTCTTCTTCCGTGTCACAGCACTGTCATTCGAAGACTCCGTGCTGCAGGACCTGGAGAGAGCCGGCACCCCCAGCGGCATAGGGGCAGGAGGCCTCATCAGTAAGTGGGGGGAGGACTGACGTACAAGTGGGTGGGATTGTAAGGGAGGGAGGAGGAGGGAGAGCACCAATCACACTGAAGCCAGACACTTTAATCACAGGACAGAGGGAGACAGACAGAATTGAAACAGGTGGCGGTGGGTGACATCAGACCGATTAGGAGTCTGTGTTGGTAGGAGTGTATGGGCTGTATTAGACACCTCCTGTGATACCATTTATATGCTCAGTGATCTTCGAAGCTCCCCTTTGGCATCTTCCCACGTCACCTTGATTTTGGTAGGGATTGACGGCACCTCAGCAGAGGGACCCCAGTCTGGTGCTAAGAGGTCACTGTCCTGCTGCTGATGGGAGGCAGGGGATATCTGAAGAATGGATCACCTTCAAGTGTACCCAGAAGGGACCCAAATATCCAAAGGGACAAGCCGCCACAAGAGCAGGACTCGGAAGAGGTCAATTATACCCTCCGGCCACTAGGTGGCCATGTGATCTGCCTGGCCAGCATATCCAGTTGACATGGATCATAAATAGTGTGTTTAATGCCCTCTTCAGTATTGCCTGCTAAACTGAAAAAGCCTTTGCATTGAAGACTAAATCTGTCCTTTTGTGAGACGTCGACCGCACTGCCTGCAAAGTGCTCCTAAAGTAACAGGCATATATTGTTATAGCAGTTTTCAGGATAATTAGCATTAAAAGTGATAGTTACTAGATATTAACTGGACTCTTCCTGAAACACATGTTAGCCTGGCTGACTGGGCTTCTTATACAAATTGCTGTTGTCTTATGATCAATAAAGATTGTTTTACCAAACAAAGACAAAAATCTATTTCATGTCTGTGATCATGTCTTCTGTATCAAATGTTTCTAACCACCAGTCATCATTAAAAATGAGCTGCCCAATATTGTTAATCAGATACGACGGATGAAACTGTTGAATTTTTGTACTTTACTGTGTTGTGTTTGGCGTCATCTGGTGGCGACTAATTAAAATTTCCACAACAGTTTCATTAGTCTTTCCTAAGTGCGCTAACCTGTTGTTTAATACATTTAACCGAGACTCATGATAACAGAAGTGGAACCTGTATTATACTGATATTTACTGTTTATTTATGTTTTTTTTTTTTTACAACCGTGCTCACATTACATGCGAGCAGATGCGATACACAATTTCCAGAGATTGAAAACTAAAGCAGGAAGAGTGAAATTTCACATTCAATATACATCTGTCTCCTCTTTAATGTGTAGGCTGGAGTGATACGTGGATGAATGGATGAAATTTACCAGCGGTTGCCTCGTGACGTCACGCTTTCGCAGCTTTCACGCTGCGAGAGATGAGTGCGAGAACACACCCGTTTGCACAGGACCAATTCATGGCTGCCGGGCACATGCAAAGTTTTGGGAACGGCAGCTCTCGGGTTGTACCGCAGCCGGATCTTGGCGTTAATGTGGCCGGTACTATGCATCAAACCGGCCAACGAGTCGTGCCACCGAAATCTTACTACTGTTTGATATAATCCCGAAGTCAAGTAAATAAACGGCATGGTTAGAAGACATCGACACGGTACACCTCGAATATCGCATGACTTGTAATGCATTGTACTGTAATGTGGCTTAATAATAATAAATTAACTGGGCAAAGATCGTGATTAGCCGTGTAGAATGGAACTGGCATGAGCGTGCCAGCGTAGTTTATGTAGGATGATCGGCAGCCTGATTGCATGCCATGACCGCGAAATACTTAGTAGTAAATGAATCTAACAAAGAATTGGCCGAGATTTAATGATAGAATAACTTTTTTTTTTTTTTTTTTACACATATACATACAATCAGGCACACATAGTGTTTTGGGTAACTCGCAGGAAAACACGCTTTCCCAGATCCTTTGCGCGCATCCGACCATAAACAAAAATGGCGTAATTTGACAGCTGCATTTCTAACTCGTGCGTCTCGAATAGACTGTTTTTTAATATAAAAAGTACGTGGCATGTAAGTGTTTCTCAGGTCTTCAAACTCTTTTCTTATCGTAAATCATAATGAATTTGAATATGGAAACAATCATGTTTTTTAAATGCAGAATCGCGAGAACGCCGCGCAGGTTCATGTTTAAGGGTATTTGTGGAGCAGTATTATTTTTGCGCTTTGCGATATGTACTTTTTGGGAAATTCTTTGTGATGTTTAGGACAATAACGGCAGATTGCTATGTAATGTTTTAAAGTAATATCCTTTTATCAGCGTAGCAGTCAGTATTGGAATGGTATATTAATCTCAGATCTAGTTAAAACATTATATTCTTTTATTCGTGAAATTTTAAAAATATAGGCAAATTCTGTTCGTGACAGCAAAGAAGTTGGCATTTTCATGATATTTTCTTATAATAGACTGGGTGTTTTCTGTTCTTTTAGTTAACTAGGGAAATCTATGTGGTTTTGTCTGTTACTCACACTGATTAGCGAGCTCTTATGATACCGCGGTTGCATTACAGATGATTTAATTATCACAATCTTTATGATGGCGACTGCGGTCCCTTCAGCCTGACCGTTCCTCACCATGAAGACAAACAAATCCTACAAGTTGGTGCTCCACAAGAAAGGCTTTGGTGGGAGTGGTATGGGTCTTTTTTTTTTATCAGTGTTATATGCCTTTATTGATCATGATGGATATGCTTTGTTTCTTCACCCTATGAAGAAACAGCCATTTCATTGATTTATTGATCAATGATCAAAGTTTTCCTGGCCCCTGCTTCTGTACTGCCATTCACAGAGGTATCTGTCTGCATTTTCTAGACGATGAGCTGATGGTGAACCCCAAAGTGTTCCCTCAGGTGTCCATAGGGGACATTGTTGAGATTGCACATCCCAATGATGAATACAGGTGATTCTATCGCTTGCATGTTACAATATAGGAGGCTAAGTTGTGTTACTGTAACACTGACTGTCTGGGACTAGTCTATGATCTCCTTTAGGTTGTGGGCGTCCACAGTAACTTTGCTCATGCCTTTCTCTACTTAAGCCCTCTCCTGCTCCAGGTCCGAAGCCTTAAGGAGGACCTCCAGAAAGGTGAGTCCTCCTTGCTTCTATATATGGTGTGCTGTCATAGGCCAAACCAGCACCAGAGGGTTCTTGGTTCGAATCGCTCAAAGAAACATTGAGGGGAAGTGGTAACACAGCTTGCTGAATGCATTTCAGAGACCATCAGCGTGGACCAGACTGTTGCTCAGGCCTTCAAGCTCCGGGCCTATCAGGATGTCTTCATTAACGTCGTAGATCCCAAAGTGAGCCTCTGCCAACACGTCCAGTACAGGAATAATTTTTTCTTCTAGTCTTCTCTTTGTTGCTTATCTGTGGTACTTGTCCGTGGTAAAAGCAGTATTTACGTATGGATTTGTGTTCCCGTGACAGGACGTCACATTAGATCTGGTAGAGTTAACCTTCAAGGACCAGTACATTGGAAGAGGGGACATGTGGAGGCTTAAGAAGAGTCTGGTGAGCGACCAACCCTCTGCCCCTCCCTCAGTGTATCCGTCTGCTCATCCCTCAGTCTGTCAGTCTGCACATTCGTCTGCCTGTCCCTCCGTGTGTCCATCTGCACGTTCGTCTGCCTGTCCCTCCGTGTGTCCGTCTGCACGTTCGTCTGCCTGTCCCTCCGTGTGTCCGTCTGCACGTTCGTCTGCCTGTCCCTCCGTGTGTCCGTCTGCACGTTCGTCTGCCTGTCCCTCCGTGTGTCCGTCTGCACGTTCGTCTGCGTGTCCCTCCGTGTGTCCGTCTGCACGTTCGTCTGCGTGTCCCTCAGGGCACATCACTGACTTCCCACACTCCCTCTATCCCTCCAAGGTGAGCACGTGTGCCTATGTCACCCAGAAAGTGGAGTTTGCTGGCATCAGGTACTGATTTCCCTTCTGCTGTATATTGTCAGAGAAACAGAAGTGCATGTTAGCTTGTGTGTTTCAGCCTTTTCCGCTTTCATGTGCCCTCAGAGCACAGGCCAGTGAATTATGGGTAAAGGGAGAGAAGGTGACCTGTGGCTACATCAGCGAGGACACCAGGGTAAGGCTCCCCTCATGGCGGCAGGAGATCATTGATGGGCAGCTGCACCTTCTACTGGGGGGCATAAAAATAATTTTCTTTTCCTCTGGTCACTTTTTAGGTGGTTTTTCGGTCAACCTCAGCCATGGTGTATATCTTCATCCAGATGAGCTGCGAGATGTGGGACTTTGATATCTATGGTATGACCCTGTTTTGGAGCTCTGGGGTGTGCGAGATATCTATGATAGCACCACTGTAGACCTTGACATGCAAGGTAAGATGCTATGAAGAGGCTAAAGCAGACCCTGTGATTACCTGTGATGTGTGCCTCTGCAGGTGACCTCTACTTCGAGAAGGCCGTAAATGGCTTCCTGTCTGACCTCTTTGCCAAATGGAAGGTGGGTGGATCCCTTTGTGCGCTCACCCCGAATGCCCCATAAACGACTATTCATCTTTGTAGAGCTTCATTGACTCTGCTGCCCATGCTGACTGTGCTTCAGGAGAAGAACTGCAGCCACGAGGTGACGGTCGTGCTGTTCTCCCGAACCTTCTACTCTGCCAAATCCATGGGTACGCATTAGAATTAATCACGGCTCACCTTCTAAAGAACCAGACCATAGCTTATGCTTATAACACGCATGCAATATGCTGTTTTTGTCAGGCCAGCGGGGTTTATCAGACTCGGCAGTTCTGTATATTCCATTCCCTCTTTCAGACGACTTTCCGGAGATCCTGAGAGGTTCTGTCAGACAGGATCACGAGGGGCGTTTCTATGAAGATTTTTACAGGTTTGTGTGTCTGTCGGTTCCTTGCTTCTTTTGTGTGTTTGCTTGCTTGCTTGCTTGTTTGCTTGCTGTGTTGTTCTTTATGTAACTATCCCTTTCTGTGCGCATCTCCTTTATAAAGGACCGGCACTCAGTGTTTGAAGTCTTAAGAGTTTGGAAAAATATGAAACTTGTAGACAGGACAAAGTTCTCACATGTCTTTGTACTTAGATGGAGGGTTCTGAATTTCACTCTTGGGTTAGTTTTTTTTAAAATGAAAATGTATGTGTGTGTGTGTGTATATGTATTTACCCAGCCCTAACCCAGCCATTACCCATAAGTATCAAAAACAGAATACAAGACATTTGGTTATTTTAGTTTTTTGATAAAATTGAGATTATCCTTTTGGGGACCGAAAATTTGTCCCCACGGTGTAAAAAGTTGCAGGTTTTTCTCACAATGCGGCTAGTCCCACACGCCCACGTGTGATTGGACGGCCATGGGGATGAGCGTGGAAACATGACCCCTCCTCCTTCACAGGGTCGTAGCTCAGAATGAGAGGCGGGAGGAGTGGACCTCGCTTTTGGTCACCATTAAGAAGCTCTTCATCCAGTACCCTGTGCTGGTGCGTCTCCAGGGAGCAGGTCTGGCAATTCACACGACGAGCCGCAAACCCATCCCCCCGCCTCCCCCTCCCAAAAGGCGCCCTCAGCAAGAAATTGATAACTTCTCATTTTGGGGATGTATTTCGATTCATCTCTAAGGGGGTTCCTGGTGGGCAGAGAGAACTATGTCAGAGCTTAGGTGCTGGTTTGTTGTTCCTCATGAGTGAATCTCATCAGCACGACTCTGCGTGTCTCAGTGACCGTTGGCTCCATTACCATCCCCAGCTCTATTTGCTGTCATTCACGTCTTCTCCCTATGTTGTGTTGACTTCCCTTTGATACTTTGGACTCATCCCACAGTCCAACGACTGTAGTTAATTGAACTAGTGTCTCTGTATCACCTATTCTGTCTGTGGGTGTGTCCTTGTCCAATGAGGCACGCCAGTCACACCTGGGGTCTTCTCTGTGCTTCCTGGGATAGATTCCAGGATCATCATGATCTTATAATGGATAACCAGTTATGGTTTGATGGATGGATAGATGGATGGATGGATGACACAGAATTCGGATTTTTAGCATTGATGTTAAACACATAAGCGTATGAAAGACTTTCACAGTGAGACAAAAGTCCGCACAGCAAGAAAATGGACATTATCTGAATGCTGCTGCCATGCAGCAGATGATGAGATGTTTGTGTTCCCATGCTGGTCACAGATGGCTTCCCTAATGGGCAAAACTCGACCGCTGCTCAGGGAAACTACCTGGAGGCCATCAACCTGTCTTTCAATGGTGAGCATCTGTGCTGGAAGATCGATCGGACATAGAGGGTGGAGTGATGAGCGGTTAGTTGCCCCCCACCTCACCTCTACCACACCAACCCTCACTCTGATTCTGTCTCCCCCGCAGTTTTCGACAAGCACTATATCAACCGCAACTTTGACCGCACGGGTCAGATGTCGGTGGTCATCACGCCAGGGGTGGGTGTGTTCGAGGTCGACCGGCTGCTGATGATTCTCACCAAACAGCGAATGATTGACAACGGTACGACCGACGCCCACTCTCTCACACGGCCGTAACTCGCAGTGCACATGCACCCCCCTGGTGACGCACGCGTGTGCTCGCAGGTATTGGCGTGGACCTGGTCTGCATGGGTGAACAGCCGCTGCACGCGGTTCCTCTCTTCAAGGTGAGTTGGGGCTTGGCTTTTGGTATAATAATGTTACAATAACATTTATTTATATATAATTTTGTTTTTACTGAAATTGTGCGCTGTATATTATTCTACCACTGAAAAGGAACAAAAATCATTGGAAGTCCAAAATGGCCATGTTAAGCATATTTGTGACCCGTTCATGTAAACTTTACAGCTGTACAACTGTAATCTTCTTCTTATGACTCCTAGAATCGGCCTATGTATGAGGTCCTGTGCCTTTGTAACTTTTTGCAACTTGTGTTCACACTCCAAAGAAACATGATTTCACTTCCTCTTTATTTACTTATTTATTTTTTAAGCTTCACAACCGCACAGTTCCTGGAGACTCTAGATTAGGTGATGACTACAACCTGCCCCACTGGATCAACCACAGGTGAGGAGAGGAAGGGGGGGATGGGGAAGAGCATATGGATGACCAGGAGGGGAATGAGAGACGGAGGGAGAGGATGGGGTCAAAAAGTGACTGAAGGTGGTGTTATGGTTGTGATACGAAGAGCAGTTGTGATTAGTAAGGAAATGGATGTCACTGGATTTATCTAGCGTTCCTATGATTTCAGTTTCTACACATCCAAAAGCCAGAGCTCCTGTAACAGCTTCACTCCACGCATCAAATTGGCAGGCCGCAAGGTAAGGGGTCAAGTGGGAGGGGGCAGATAGTCGCCGTGGTAATGGTCGATCATTTTGGCAGACCAAGGGTGTTTCTCCATACTAAGAACCCAAAGATCGTGGTCTTGGCAAGACCGGTCTTGCTAGCTTGCCTCCCAAGAATGAACGTGGAGCGCGATGAATCGTGGGATTGTTCTCGTTTGGGGAGGATGCAACCAGTCTGTCCTTGATATTTGGCATGGGGCAAAAACCACATTCTGGGACT
This sequence comes from Brienomyrus brachyistius, assembly GCF_023856365.1. Classification (NCBI taxonomy): domain Eukaryota; kingdom Metazoa; phylum Chordata; class Actinopteri; order Osteoglossiformes; family Mormyridae; genus Brienomyrus; species Brienomyrus brachyistius. Next base: position 9,187,554 of record NC_064539.1, on the reverse strand, counting down.
TTTATCATCCGCTGTAGTTCTGCTCTTGAGTATCTGAATTGGTCTTCGGTAATGGAGAATGACGTAGAATGAGTACACGAGTACAGTCAAGTACGCATAAGGAGAAATGCTCCATATCCTTTGGTGTATTATCCATGGTCTTCCTTTCATCATCTGCTGAACGCTGTGGGTGATATTAGTGTTGTTGACAAGTTTGTTTTGCTTTGTGCTCCTTACAGGTTCAAGCTGAACGATTTAGGAGCAACAAAGACCACAGTAAGACAATGACTATTTAAAATGCTGTATTTGTATGTGTTTTTGCTCTGGGAAACGGCCTGTTATCACTCTCAAATGCTTTTGCCTCTCATTACCATCAGATATTCTCCCTTTGTCTTAAATCAGAGGCATATTGCCTTATTTTATATGCTTCGGTCCTCCAGCTCTTGGGGCACCGAAGGACTCTGAGAACAGCCTGCCCATCCAGGTGGACTACGATGCCCACGATGCCCAGGTCTTCAGGCTTCCCGGGCCGTCTCGAGCCCAGAGGAGCACACACTTGAGGTACGAGCTGTCGAAGGCTGCTTTGTGTGTATAATGCACATCTAAACGGACTGTACCAATGTACCCCGACACGGAATGTACCGGTTTTAATATACGCTTTAACCTCTATTTGGGCTATACAAGGGGTCACCAACATGGTACCCACGGGCACCAGGAGGCCCTCAAAGGCCATGAGTAGCCTGCAGACCTGTTCTGAAAATAGCACAACTCATCAGTGAACAGCATCTAAAATTTATCATTGTTGATAAAATCATAAGATCAGTGTCTTCACATAGATGAGTGTCATTAATTATAATAATATATAAATAAAGGTAAACTGAGCAAATTTGTTATTTAAGAAGAGTGTATCAAACTGATAGCCCTTCATATGGCTCAGTACCTGTGAAGTAGCTCTCAGTTTCCAAAAGGTTGATGACCCCTGGGCTATACCATAATTTGGATGCATTAATACTGACTGTACAATTGCTCCTCTACACATGTACTTTTCTATAAACTCTTTCTACTGTATTGCTACATGGGCATAATTGCGTGGACTGTACCATTCTACTTCTACTTCCTTCTTATGGACTGTACCATTCCATCCCTGCCTGAGTTCCTTCTTATGGACTGTATCATTCCACCATTGCTTGGGTTCCATCTTATGCATTGTGCTGCAATGCACCCACAGTAGTAGTAATAGTAAAGAGATGATCTTGCTCCTCAGGGCAGCGCGGGAGAGGGAGACCAGTGGGCGGAAGAGCTGGGGCTCAGTGGAGGTGAGTGGGGGCGGTGGCTCTGGAGCCTCCCCACCAGTGCGGGCCCCAGCGGCCCCTGAGGAGCAGCGAAGCTTGGCCTCTGATGACAGCCTGGGCCGAATCTCCAACATCCTGCTCATTCCGCGTCTGCCGGCCACCCAGTATGAGGTCAGCAGCTCACTGGGCTACACCAGCACCAGAGGTATGGTGTGTGTGTGTGTGTGTGTGTGTGTGTGTGTGTGTGTGTGCACGTGCACGTGCACGCGCGCTCGAGTGAGTATACCTATCCTTATGGGGACACGATGTCCCCATAACGTGATAAATATCTGTTTTTTTTCCCCTTATGGGGACCGGATTCCTGGTCCCCATAAGGGAAAACTCTATTTTTATAAAAATCAGTGACTACTATGAAAAAAACTAAAAATGCAGAAACTCTTGTATTTTGCTTGTTTACTTATGGTTATGGTTAGGGCAGGGTGGGGGTTAAGGTTGTCATAGTTAGCGTTAGCATTTTTCCTATAGAAGTGAATGAGTGGGCCCCATAAGGATAGGTATGCCCTACGTGTGTGTGTGTGTGTGTGTGTGTGTGTGTGTGTGTATGTGTGTGTTAAATGTCTGATTCTGTTGTAAATGTCACAACCTGTCACTGTTCCTTTATGGTAAAATCACACAGCTGTGTTTGTAAATATACCTGTGTGTAACTGAGGTTTTGTGCCATGTGAAATTTAAGGGTAAAAAGTAAATTTTTTTCAAAAACACTCACAGTATGTAACTCTTCGGTATAGATCCTTCAGTGAAGACGGCAAAACAGGCCTCATAATATTTAATAATAATGACAGTAGTGGTGGGTGGCACAGTGGTCAGCGTTGCTGCCTCACAGCAAGAAGGTCCTGGGTTCGATCCCAGGTCCTTTCTGTGTGGAGTTCATATGCTCTCCCTGTGTGCCCCTTGTGTGTGTGTGTGTGTGTGTGTGTGTGTGTGTGTGTGTGTGTGTGTGTGTGGCTGTGTGAGTGTGTGTGCCCCTTGTGTGTGTGTGTGTGTGTGGCTGTGTGAGTGTGTGTGCCCCTTGTGTGTGTGTGTGGCTGTGTGAGTGTGTGTGTGTACCCCTTTTTCCTGGGATAGACTCTGGTCCCCCCCCCCCCCCCACAACCCTAGTTGGGATTAAGCAGTTATGGTGATGGATGGATGGCAGTAATGGTAATAAACACAACAATACTAATTATGTTGATGATAAAATGGATATAGAGCCAGGTAACCTCTCCCACCCCCACAATCTGGTCCTGTCTACTCTTAAGCTGGTTCACCTTGGGTTTAGCTGGGATTTATGAAGCCAAGCTAGCTGTGGGCGTGGGCTAACCGGTTGCCATGGAGATGGGGAATCGGTGACAGTGAGTGTGTGTGCGCGTGTGCGCGCGCGCGCGCGCATCTCCCCGCAGATCTGCTGGAAAAGGTGATGGAGTCACAGCGGGACTCGAGTGCCCCGGGCCGCTTCACCGTGGGCAGCGCCGAGTCCACGCTGCACGTGCGGCCTGGAGGATACGCCCCGCAGAGGGCGCTCATCAACCCCTTCGCCCCGTCCCGCATGCCCATGAAGCTCACCTCCAATCGACGGCGCTGGATGCACACTTTCCCCATCGGTGAGGGGCGCCACACACCCGGCCACTAGCCATCCCTTGATCATGTGACCTGAACGTAAACACACGAGTCAGACAGACATGTTGGCGTTGGCATCAGAGTTCAGCAGGGGGCAGCACTGTGCCACGCATCCAACAACCAGGTCCTGATGTTAACGACGCCGATTTCAGGCCCGTCAGGAGAAGCTATCCAGATTCATCATCAGACCCGGCAGAACATGGCCGAGCTGCAGGGGAGCGAGCAGCGGGACCCCGCCCACACCTCTGCGGAGCTGCTGGAGCTGGCCTATCACGAGGCCACCGGCAGGTTTGTCCCGCCCACTTGGGGTGGTTATGCTTGTTTCCTGCCAATGGCTGAGTCTCGCATGGGTGTGTTCAGGAGGACGACAGGTCGTCAGGTGGGGGAGAGCGGCTTCTACACCAGCCTGGGCACAGACGAGCTCACGGGGAGCCCGGCCAGCAGCAACAGCACAGGTACCGAGTGGCGTGGAGCGGAACCGAGTTGCGTGTCATCGAGTTAAGGCAGGACACACCACATTTACACACCACGTTAGTATTAAAACACGGTAACTAGGGTTACACATCTTAGCTGATACTGATGGTGGTGATGGTGATGATATTTGCCCAGGAACCCCCATCAACCGCGGTTCCTCATTTGAAGACTCCTCCTCGAACAGTCCAGATCCGAGTGAGTGGCCATCGTCTCTCCAAACACTCACACACGTGTTCACACCGTGCACTCGGCATGTTAGAATTCAGGGAGGCCTCAGAAATCACAGACATGAACTCAGATGGTCCCTGCTGCTCCTCACAGACCTTCATGGTAACCGGATGGGAGGTGGGTTGAGTCCACAGTCTGCGGCATGTGTTTGTCTGCCGGATTGAGTTTGCTGATGCTGTCCAAGTCCAAGACCCGAATCCCCTTATCCTAATCCCTGATCCGTGGTCCGTGGGGTGTCCGCTTTCAGTCTTCAACTCTCTTTGAATTAACGTGGTCTTGTATCTTTTCCTTGGTTATGGTGCAGTTATTGGTCGCTTGCGGTCAGGTGACTTTTTTTAACATTTTACATTGGCTCACGTTGACTTTTAACATTTTACTTGGTGAAATCATAGATAGGTACATGAACTGGAAATGTGTGAAAGACACCAAAGCAAAGATGTTCTAGTAATGTCCAGTATATACACTCGCTGCCGGAGGGTAATCAGACGTGGCCTCTTTAAGAAATATGGTCCTGTTGCTTTTCATGTTGGGCTTTGCGAGGTTTGGATGGCTTCACTATTCATGAGAACATGGTCTCTCCCACCTTCGCACTCAGTCTCTGTCTGTCTCTCATTCCCAAGTCCTCCCACATCCCCTCTGCTGTCTCTCATCTTTCTTTATCAGTGCGTTCGCTCGGGTGGAGGGACACGGTTCTGTCGCCTGTGCGTGTGTGATGCTTGTGTTTGAGCACTGTAACAGGCATGCCGCTTGTGAGAAGATGGTGCGCGGTTGCCCGCATGCACGAGTCCAAACCGGATCCACGGCGATTCCCTGCGATTCCATCTAATTGCTTGCATGCGTCGATCTGACCTGAGCCGAAATCACCACCAGCACAGCCAATGAGGACAATGACAGTAACTCGCTCCTTTCTCTCCCTCTTTTCTCCCTTCGTCTGTCCCTGTCTGCCTGGTGTGTTTGCCACCCACCCCCCCCCCCCACGCCACTGCTCCACCATTTGCTCCACATCCTAACCCTCACCCACTCTCTCTCTACACCTTCCCTCGTTCGTCCCTCCATCTGGTTTTCCTCATTAACCCCCTCCTCCCCTTGGTGTTTATTTGCCCACTCTTCCTGTGCCCTCCACCCTCCCCGCTTGCACCATAACGGGCGGCCTGTGTGTGTGCTTTGGGTGCGGGGTGGGGGTGGGGGTTCTCTATGAAGTCCTGGTTCTGTCCGCCCCTCCGACAGTGCCCAGCTTCTGCTGCACGGTGGGGGTGGACTGGAAGTCCCTCACCACGCCAGCCTGCCTGCCCCTCACCACCGACTACTTCCCGGACCGCCAGGCCCTGCAGAACGACTACACAGAGGGCTGCTATGATCTGCTGCCGCACACCGACATGGAGAGGTGCCCGCTGTGCCAAGACCTCTGATTGACTGACACTCGCGCGCAGCCATTGATCTGACTGGCTAACGGAACCACACATTGATCTGATTGGCAGACACAGACACACACGACCATGGATCTGATTGGCAGACACACATACACGTTGATCTGATTGGAAGACACAGACTCACAGCCATTGGTCTGATTGGCGGACACACACAGACATCTGCACAGCCATTGGTCTGTTTGATGGGCACACGCATTAGCTGTTATCAGACTCTACTGACCTGCTTGTGATTGGTCCTCGTATGCCCCCCCACAATGCCTCAGGAGAGATGACGATGCGCCGGTGATGACGGCGCCACAAGTGTTTGAAGAGTTCATCAGCCAGCGCCTCATGCAGGGCTACCAGATCATCGTGCAGCCGAGCGTCGGGAAGCCTGCCCCCTCGGTGGCCCCGCCCCTCAGCAGCAGCCCCCTGTATTCCCGAGGTTCCTACCACTGTCACACCGCGGGCTGCAGGCCTACATTCAGGGTTGGAACTAGGGCAAAGTTTTCACCCAGGCCAATACGAGCACATGAGTCATGTGACCTAATTGGGTCATGTGACCTGTGATTCTTACTGCAGTTGGGAAGAATGTAGCATAACTTTCAGGACGACCAATTGAATATGCTGGATTGACTTTTGAGGACAAGTTATCTGTGTATAAATTATTTGAGGCCGCCTCCTTCAGCAGTAGTGTCTGCTCACTGCATTTCTGTGTGTCCGTGTGTGTCTGTGTGTGGTGCACAGGACTGGTGTCCCGGCGCGGGCCCGAGGAAGAAGAGTGTGTTTATTGGCTGAGCATGGGCCGCACCTTCCACAAGGTGTGTCTGAAGGACAAGATCATCACCGTAACGCGCTACCTGCCCAAGTGAGTGCACACACAAGGACACGGTGATGGACGCAGGGGCCAGGGTGACTCTGAATGAGAGGGCTTGGTTTTAACAGTGATATATGGGTGTTGCACTGAATTAGGCATTGCTTGGAGGGATCCTTAAATGGCTTACGTGTGTGTGTGTGTGTGTGTGTGTGTGTGTGTGTGTGTGTGTGTGTGCGTGCATGCGTGCGCGCACCACAGGTACCCCTATGAGTCAGCCCAGATCCAGTACAGCTATAGCCTGTGCCCACCCCACCCGGAAGCCCAGTTTATGTCCTGCTGGGTGGAGTTCAGTCACGAGCGCTTGGAGGAGTACAAGTGGAACTACCTGGACCAGTACATCTGTTCCGCCGGCTCGGAGGACTTCAGGTACTGCGGCCGTCAACCTCTGCTGCCTTGGGTATATGGACATTTGAGTGTGAAATATATATTTATCCCAAAAAACTGCCGTGAGGGTTTTGCCTGTGAGCTTCTACTGCTTTGTTTTCAGGTTCATTCCGCCGTGTTCATTCAGCTGCTCGAGATTTTCTTTAACATTAGTGTATTATTTGTTAATGATATTATGAAGCGTCTTGTGTGAAGGTTTTTCGCTGAATACTGATAAAATGATCCTTCTTCCAGCCTGATAGACTCCCTGAAATTCTGGCGCACTCGCTTCCTGCTCCTGCCAGCAGGGGGCGCCCGACGGGCGGCCGAGGGAGAGGGCCGCTGGGACGTGTATGGGGAGGGGCCCGGGGCCGGCCGTGAGGGCCTCGGTGGGGCCGGGGACTGGGCCCTGCTCGACAACTTCATCCGCTTCCTGGAGGGTCTGAACCGGATCCGGAGGAGGCACCGTTCGGACCGTATCATCCGGGTGGGTGACGGGGGGAGGTGAATGTGGTGCAAAGAAGGGCAGTAACGAGACTGCAGCGAGTGCTGAGCTGAAATGGGGTAAGGTCTCCAGACACCTGTCTAACTCCCATGTCCCCACCCCCATGCAGAAAGGACCAGCAATGAAGGGACTTCAGGTGACAGGTTCGCTCTCTGCATACCCCCCCGAGCCAGCAGCGCCCCCTCTGGCCAAGAAGGGAACCTCGGCTCTATCAGCCCTGCTGGAGATGGATGCCAACCAGAAGTGCGTGGTGGTAACATCCACTTAGTTTGACTTGCGATCTCAGAAGCAAAAGATCACAAAACCCAAGGATAATGGGCACCCAATAGAATTTCTATTCCCTCCAGTTCCTCACATGATCAGGCTGCTCTGTTTGACATGCTTTAATACACAGACATTCCTGTGCTGCACCCCGATTTCCCCCCCCCCCCCGCCAGTCATAGGGGTATCTCTGACCATGTTAATGCTGACTGTCACTTTGGCACGGCAAATGAGAGCCATTGAGGATGCTTTTCCTGTCTGCAGGAGTCTGGAAGAGCAGCAGGCCACATTATTCACGGGAAAAGCAAACATACCTCTGAGTGATTCTGCATCGGTGTCTGGGAACGTGGACAGTCCCCGCAAGGTTCGGGTCGCAAACAGTCTGTGTATCCATGTGTGTATGTGAGTGTATCTGTCTGTGAGTCTGTCTTTGAGTGTATCTGTCTGAGTGTCTCTGCATGTTCGTGTGTCTGTCAGTCTGTGAGTGTGTCTGTCAGTCTGTGAGTGTATCTGGTTGTTTGTGTGTCTGTGAGATATTGTCTGTCTGCATGTTTCTTTGAGTCTTATTGTGTCTCTCTGTTATCTGTGATTATGACACTAACAACATGGGTGAATCAGAGAGTTGAGGGGAAAAGAGATATAGGTTTTGTGGAGCAAAAACTGAGCAGATTGAATTATTTTTGTGTCTCAATTACATTTAATGCATTAATTAAATACCTTTTTACTTGCATCTCCATATTTCTGCCTCAGAAAATTCGATAGCTGATATACTTTTGTGTAATCGCGGATGCTGCGATAAAACTAACCACCACATATTATTGCAATATGTTATAGTTTTTTTATTCTGTGGAAAGAGAGAGATTGATTTGCTAGCCAGATTTGATAATGAATTATAAACTGGTCGCAGGTTATATAATTAAAATTTAAATAAAAGGCGGTGTCCCATTTTGACAGCAATCAATCCCCCCGATATCTAATAATTTAATTAGTTTATCCTCCATTGTTTTGGGGGTGGTGATGTAGTTTAGTATGAAATTATGTACTTATTTTGTACGAAGGTCACAGTTTCTGTCGTATGGTGGGAAAGCAACACATGAAAGTGGCTAAAAGGCACAAAAGTTCAAAGTAGTGATGGCCCAGGAACTAGGTTCCTGATCTTTGGTGGGAAAGCACCTTAAGCCAGAGAGGAGTGAGCTTGCAGGGTAAATTTTGCGAGTTTGGTTTTTCTCCCCAAGTGTTAAACTGACTTTGTGAGTATATATGTGAATCTGTGAGTGTGTATCTGTATGTGAATCTGTGAGTGTCTCTCTGTGTGAGTCTGTGTCTGTGAGTCTCGCTCAGTGTGAGTCTGTGTCTGTGAGTCTGTGTGAGAGACCTTTATTCCATCCTTGGTCTGTCAGTCAGTACTCATCCCCTCCTAACTTTCTGAAGTTCCTTCCATCTTCCTTCCTCTTCCTCCTCTTCCTTCTGTTTTTTGGAACTCTGCTATATCTCTTTCTTGCCCCCTCCTGCGTTTACAGGACGCAGCCTTCTTTTTGGACTTTGTCCGTAGCCCCCGTTCCTCCTACATGTCTCACACTCAGGTCAGTATGGTGGGGGGTCTGGGGGTGGATAGGGGGGGGTGCTGCAGTACCTTGCATGCCCTGCTTTGCAGCACCGCCGAGTGCATGTTCTTAGCACGGTTATGCCTCCTAGTGTAGCTGCATGCAGCTGCCTGTGTCAGCTGATAGGCCACTTCTCAAAGCCTAACCAATCAGCTGATAGTTTGATGCCTGTCACTCAATCAAACCCCTCCCCTTCTTTTTAATAGAAAGGCACTTGTTTGCTGTAGTGTTACATATTCACATCCTGATAATCTCAGGAAGGTTGGGTAAGACTGCTAACCTGTGTGGCCTGTGCATGAAATAGTGTGCATCTTCCCAGTCTAGCCACTGCAGTCGGAATATTCTGGAAGAATGCTGACATCAGCCAGCGTGAGATAGATGAGCTAATGGCAGCTGACAGCCTTTAATTGGCTCCCATAGATGGCAGTCGATCACGCAGCAGGCAGTATCGCGGAGGGAGGGCTGGCCGACAAGGGGGCCCCCCAGGCTGTGGGAGGCCCCGCGGCTCAGGGGCCCGGAGAGGCAGGACCCTCGTCCAGCATTTCCATGGAGACCAGGTGAGACGGCTGGGGAGGTGCCTTACACCGACGAGCTCCGTTGCGGGATCTACCAAACATACATGGCAGTTGGGTTTGTGAGAGAATAAAGATGATGGTGAAGGTCGAGGCCGCCGGTGAAGGTCGAGGCCGCCGGTGAAGGTCGGAGCTGTGTGCACTGATTCAGGAGCACAGGGACAGCACCTCTGATGGAACGTCTCTCTTACTGATATTGTAAATAACCTTTCAGTTCAGTGCTTGTGAGCACAAGCTGCTCATCTTAGTCACCTGTCGTACTCTTGAACACTTTTTAATATTGACGTTGTTTAACACGCTGCTATATTTCAGCTTTGAATTGCTGACTTGCTTCCTGTGTTTGCTCACTGTGTTGCAGTGGGCAGGCTGGTGCTGGGGGATCCATCCTGAGCTCATCCTCTACCTTAATGGACATCCTGGAGGCCATCAAACACCCCACGTAAGAGAGCCCCACCTACTGCCTGTAGTGCAGGGTACAGATCGACGTTCTCGAGAGACTGTCAAGTGCAGACAGGCTTTTGTGAGAGTCGCCATCAGCAGCTTCTCTGTGTGATTAGCTGTGTCTGTGCTGTGAAGGATGGGCGTGCAGCTTCTCCCCGAACAGAAAGGCCTGCCGCCACACTGCTTCATCAGCGCAGAGGTCGTCCATTGGCTGGTCAGCAGTGTGGAGGGCGTGGCCACGCAGGGCATGGCCGTGGACATCATGCAGGTGAGCTCCGTGCTGCCTGCCACCTCGGCCCCGGGCCCCGGGGCCCCGGGCGGCTCCACTGAGATGCTCTGTTCCCTGAGCAGAAAATGCTGGATGAGGGACTGATCGCTCACGCATCTGGGGAAGCCATGCGCTCCTTCATCTACGGCTTCTACTTCTACCGGATCACGCCGGAAAGGGAGGCGGAGAGAGGTAGGGGGCGTCAATGAACGATCTGTCTCACACACACACATACGGCCAGTTATCATGCCCTGTGACACGGAAGCCCTGCCCTTCCCACAGGCCCATCCACGCCGCTGCCCCCCACGGGGGCAGGGGGCCTGTCGGCCACTGCGCTGGAGGACTTCACCCTCTTCCAAAGGAAGTGGTTTGAGGTGGCCTTCGTGCTGGAGGAGAGGCGCCCCTGCGACCTGCCTGCCTTCCTGCTGCCCTGGCTGCCTAGCCGGCCCGCCTCCTACGCAAGTAGGCACAGCTCCTTCAGCCGCAGCTTCGGGGGACGCAGCCAGGCTGCCGCTCTGCTAGGTACACAGCCTGCCCAATCCCCATGGCCCCCTCGGGTGGGACGTCCCACTGCCTGCCCAATCCCTCCCCTGCGGCCCCCTCGGGTGGTACGTCCCACTGCCTGCCCAATCCCCATGGCCCCCTCGGGTGGGACGTCCCACTGCCTGCCCAATCCATCCCCTGCGGCCCCCCTCGGGTGGTACGTCCCACTGCCTGCCCAATCCCTCCCCTGCGGCCCCCTCGGGTGGTACGTCCCACTGCCCAGAGAAGGGCATCACATGGAGTCTGGCCTCATGGAGCATGTTAACCTGCTAAACACACCTAACTGACTTCATTCATACTTTCTTGCATAACACAGCCTGCTGAACTTTTTTTGCTCACCCCATCTGCTGAACACCTGTACCTCAGGGGCAGCCAGCTGACGTTTATGCAGCTCTCTGAACGTGGCCTCTTGCACTGTACAACTTCGGGGTCGCTCTCCTCCACTGGACATGGTCCGCTTGGCACTCTCACCTTGGGGGTTACATTAGATCCTGCTCACCTGCCTCACTGAACATTCTGTTCAACCTCAGAGTTACCTCAATTACCCTTTATTCATGGCACGCTGAACACACGGAGCCCGCTCAACACCTGAACCTTAATCACCAGCCCCGCCCCTCAGTTTTCTAACTGGATGCAGTCAGCAGCATCAGCTTCTATGAACCACAGCAGACCACAAGGTGACTCCTTCCTGCTCAGTGGAGAGGTGGCCCTGAAGCCCATAAGGTATCTCTCAGGTTTCCTGACCTGGGGGTCCAAGGGCAGGCACACAGTAGCAAAAACGTGGACTGTCTGCGGGTTTGAGAGGACCGGATTGGGAAACATTGCTCTAATAGTCTGCGCCGGCTTAGATGGGCTGCAGTAAGTGTGTGTGATGTGTTAACATAAGTCTAGGGGAGCCTTTAGCTGAGATTTGCCTTATATACTCACTGGAATAGGGGTTATGTGAGGAAGATTATCAGTTAGCAGAAGCTGTGCTGCACACAAACCGGGTTAAATTTCTCCTGTGTGATTTTGACGTGCAATTTGAAAGGAAACTCCAAAGTGAACTTCTCCATTCCCTTTCTTCCTAACCTCCATGACTTCATCACCGGCTCCATGTGATGTCAGCACTTTGGGTCCCCTCCGACTGCATGCACTGGCTTGTGATTGGGTCAGCTGGCAGTGGGTGGGTCTGGCAGTCCGCCATCCACCTGCTGTGCACGCAGAAAATCCTGTGTGATTGGCGACATTGTGAATGCAGACAGAGCCCCATGCATGCCCCCCCCCCCCCAAAATCAGATGAGCATTAACTGATTATTGTTGTGCTTAATGCATGCTCTGGTAGTGGCTGTGTTACTGTAGTGTAGTGGTTTGGCTGTCTCTCCCTGTGACTGATGTACAACGTACTCGCAACGTTCCTGAGGGCTTTTCGGCCATTTCAGGAACATTGGGAGAACGTTTTACAAGACTCTAGCTTTCCTTGTCTTTAATTTTTGTGTTTTTGTGTTCCCCTTCCGGGTGGTTATAATCAATGCCAGGAGGGGCAGTCAGGTCTTACATACATGTGTAACTCCAGTCTCTATTGGGCAGAATGCATACTGTTTGTCATGATCCAATCATAATGTAAGTCATAAGTCACGTGACAACCAGAAAAGCCAATGGCCTGGAGATACCCATCTGTGAGTCAAGCTTGGCTTCTGAGCCTAACTGGATCTCCCTGAAAAAAATCTCAATAGCTGTGTATAATTGTGGATGCCTGCATGGCTGTAGAGGCCCCAGGTCAACCACTCGCAGGTCTGTCTTTTATACCTCAAGTGTGAGAGGGAGAATTGAGGTATGGGTCAGAAGCCAGGCCTGTTAGACCTGTCCTCTACCTGCTCTGGTCTCATCCTCGAAGCGACACCCATGACTGGTGCTTCTTCGTTTGCGTTCATAATGGTGTCACCCGTCTGCCGGATCCAGGAGCTGAAGATTCGCCTGATCCCTGCCACTGCATGTTCACCCATGATTCCGTCCAACGTGATAGCAGTCAAACGGCAGCAGTCATGCTGGTTCACGTCATTGGCTGACATGCTAATGGTTTATCTGTACTGTTACACTTAAGCAGACCTTGAGGTGTGTCAGCATTATGCTGGCACCTCACTGGTCAGTCAGGTAAGGTGCCCCCCTCCTCGGTTTTGATTCGCCGGCAGGCTGGGCCTGGAAGTTTCTTCAGACAGGAGAAGCTGGTTTTGCTGTCACAGAGGAAATACAGAAACCGGGTTGGGATTCCCTGAGTGCCCACAGTGCTGTCTCTCAGGCTCCCCTGAGTCACTGGGCGCCAGTAAGGGACGCATCATCACTTTCTCCTTGCACCAGACAAAGGCCAAAGAAAGCCTGTCTTATGAGAGGGGTGTATCCCCCATTGCGCGTTTCTAGGTCATGCCTAGAATTGTGTCACGCAGAATTGAGTAAGTTGTTTAAACGAAGAGATTGAAGCGCATGACAGCAGAGAGAAACCGGAGGATTCGGGTAAGAGTGTGATGTACAGCGCTTACACGCTCCTGCAATAATTATGTGACTGTGAGAAGTCACCTGACGTGCCTTTGGGGTCAATTTCATAAACTAACTCAAAACGACAAACTCGCCTCTGCGATTTGTCCCCCCCCCCCCCCCCCCCCCCACATCTGACCCCCAGCCGCCACCTTGCCAGAGCAGAAGACGGTGACACTGGACGTGGATGTGAACAACCGCAGCGATCGTACCGAGTGGTGCAGCTGCTATTACCATGGCAACTTCTCTCCCAACGCCGCCTTCGAGACCAAGCTGCAGTGGATGGCGGCCACGGCCGCGGTCCTCTTCGAGATGGTGAGGCCGCTGCGCTGGGGAGTTACTGGATGTAATTCCTTATGGAGGACATTGAGGGATGAAGACGGTGAGGGTGTGTGAGAGTTTTGTGTTTGGGCCCCGCCCCCTTTCAGGTGCAGGGTTGGCACAGGAAGGCAGCCTCGTGTGGCTTCCTGCTGGTGCCCACCCTGGAGGTGCCCTTCGCCCTGCCCTCGTACCTATATGGCGATCCGCTTCGTGCCCAACTCTTCATCCCGCTGCACGTGCAGGTGCTGCTAAGGGACGGCAGCGACAGCCTCTTTGAGGGTGAGGGGGGGTAGCCTGAAACGTCCTGCATGGATCCCTTTGCTGCTTTTATGAAGCTGAAAGTTCCAGAACATTATATAAAATATCAGTATTCGGTTTTCAGTGTTACCTGGGGAGGGGGTTATGAATTACATTCAAATGATCTGGGACTCCACATGAAAATGTGTGTATGTGTCTGTATGTGGCCGACAAAGAAAAGCGTAATTTTTTTGTCTTATTTCCGTTTGGTCTTTCCACTAAGTAATGAATTCCTATTCGCACGTGATCCTGACAGGATTCGAACCCGAGACTTATTGGGACAGAATGCAGCTGTTGCAAGAGGCCATTATCTACAGGTAGGAGTGGCTCAGGGGGACGGACAGCCACCCAGCCTTGCCCCCAGACTCGGGCTGTACTAACTGCTCGTCACTCTCCCCTCTTATCATACGCAGGTTTGGCTTCGTCCATGACAAGTTCTCCGCCTCCACCTTTAACTTCCCGTCAGAGAACAAGCCGCAGTACATCCACGTCACAGGTAGGCGGCGCCCTTGCACAGCTGCGGCTGGTGGGATTTGCAGACCCTAACCCTAAGTGCATCCTCTTCGCAGCCTGTGCTGCTCACGTGCTTCTTTTTCCTGCTTTTTCTTTCCTTTGCACTCCTCTTCCTCCTCTCTTCCTCCTTTTGCCTCCCACTCCTGTTTATCATTCTCTTGCCTCCGCCCCCATTGCACGCACTCCTCCTGCCATCCTCCTCCACTTCTCCTTCACTGGGTTGCTCTTTTCTCCCTCCCCATCCTATCTCTCGTTTCACTCTCTCCTGTAAATTCAGAGGAAATCATTGGCAAAGACACCATAATGGTAAAAATATTAGGCAGAAAAGTTAAGCGTGTTCTTACGTAATGTTCACAGTGGTGGGTTTATGCTCTGCCATCTGTTCCTGTTATCGGCAACCACTGGTGTCCTCCACCCAGCCTGGGTGGATAGTGGAGAGTGGTGGGGGGGTTTAAAAAGGACAGTCCGTTCCTTCGTCTCAGGACATTTCTGTGAAGCATGTGAGAGACCTGCTAAGGGAACCCCTCTGCGAAACACGCCTCCCTTTCCAGTCCCTCCCACCTGGCCAGGCAGTGAGAGGCTGTGCTCAGGACCCATCGGCTTGGCACCCCAGCAGAAGGGCACTCTCTCCATGTGGATTCCCTGTCTCGCCAAACACTGATCCAGTCCTGTCTTTCTCTGCATTCTCACTGCTTGTCCCTTTCTTTTTTTCTTTATTTTCTCCCTTTTCTTCTTTATTTTCTCCCTTTCTCTTATCTCTGTCCCTTTTTCACCTGTCTTTCTCCCCTCTCCCTTTTTTCCCTGGCTCTTTATCCTTCTGTCCCATTTGTCTGCCTCTCTCCCTCTCTTTCACCTGTCTTTCTCTCTTCTTTCTCCGCATCTCTCCTTTTCTCTCTTTCCTATCTCTTTATTCTCTTCCTTGTCTCTCTGCCTCTCTCCCTCTCTTTCACCTGTCTTTCTCTCTTCTTTCTCCGCATCTCTCCTTTTCTCTCTTTCCTATCTCTTTATTCTCTTCCTTGTCTGCCTGCCTCTTTCACCTCTCTTTCTTCCATCTCTCCTTTTCTCTCTTTCCTATCTCTTTATTCTCTTCCTTGTCTCTCTGCCTCTCTCCCTCTCTTTTTTACACCTGTCTTTCTCCCCCCCCTATTCCCTGTCTCTGGCTCTCCCTTTCCTCAGGCACGGTCTTCCTGCAGCTGCCCTACTCCAAGAGGAAGTACAGCAGTGGGCAGCAGCGCCGGCGCCGAAACTCCACCACGTCGGCCACACAGAGCCTCTTCGGGGTGGAGGAGCGTGTGGGCTACAACTGGGCCTACAACACCATGCTGACCAAGGCGTGGCGCACCGGCGCTCTCGGTGACGAGCGTCTTGCCGATCGCCTGCTCCGCGACTTCACCGACTTCTGTGCCAATAAGGACAACCGGCTGCTGGCCTTCTGGGAGAGCTGCGTGGAGAAGATGAATGCTAGCGCCCCCAAGGAAGGGGGCTGCATTCCAGAGACCCCTCCCTAAGGAGGTGTGGGCAGTTCCTGTGTCAGAATGAGGTGAAAGGTCACAATGCCAGGTACTTGGCAGTCCGATGTTGGTTATGCTACTGAACTGTTTCTCAAAATATGTAAATAATAAATATTTACTCACTCTTGTGTCTTTCCTGTGTCTGTCTGTGTCTTTAGAAGCATCTATCAGCCATTTTAAGCACAGAAATATGTAAAGGTGCAAAAGTGGTGTGATCATTAGCGGTTTGTAATGGATGAGAGTATTTGCAGTGTTACAGATTGAAAAAGCAGTGAAAAGCAGGGGCAGGGAGGGGCTGTCAGGCCTTGGGCCTTGTGGCTCTCCTGAGATTCCATTACATCCCAGCATACAGCATAAATCAGAGTTGCTTTTAAAGGGAGGAAATGGAACAGAAACAATGACTTACCAGGGCGACTTGCAAGCCTAAGCTGCCTTAGAGGTACAGATGAAACAAGCATATTTTTGTTTTACTGCAACTGGCTAGAAATGAGCCTAAAGGTGAAAAGATAACTGTCGTTGGGCTGAGTAGATATAGATGTCTAAGGCTACAGTGTATTATTGAGAGGTTCGGAAGCGAGTTTCTGTGATTAACACTTACTCAAATGACGCCAACATGCGACCCACTACAGAGACCCGCACCCCTTCTAGCCATAGCGTCTGGCTTACAGCACGATATCGGTCCAACGGCAGCGCCATCGATACCCCGCCTATCGCTCCATGCTGATCTTTGGACTGATCGATACGCGTATTGCGCTGCTGGCCTTGCAGGCACGCCCCCAGCCGCTGCGACGAAAAATGCAGCACGTCGCGCTGCGCAGATGCGCGCCAGTCCAGCGCCGTGCTATTAATAGAAGGTGACGTCACCATAAAATATCTCGGGGCTCCTCCCCCCTGGCCCACCACCCCTTAAGCCTTGGGAGACCCACAGTGCGCCTGCGCGACTGCGGCAAAGCGTGTGAGGAAGCCGCGGGTTAGACGACATTGGGTAGGGAGAGGCTGAAGAGGAGTGAGGAGTGCGGAGAGAGAAGAGAAAAAAGTCAGGGGATAGGCGAGGTTGGATGTGAGGGATAGGTAGACCAGAGAGAGTCCAGAGATCCCTGCGGCCACGGGGGGCGGTGCGAGGGCAGAGCCGGCTAGCTAGTCACAGCTGATTCCTGCGCCTATTCCCTGCTATTTAACATCCTCCCCGTTTTCTTCAGTTTGCACTCCGCTAGAGTGTGGCGTTTCATTGTAGGGTGGGATCGAGTTGTGCCTCCCAGAGGTTGTCAGGTGGGTGAAGCAGGTCCCCATTAAGGCTTAGAAGAGCCGCGTTGCTAGAGGCACAGCGCCGTATCCCGCACGTCCAGCCGCCTGATTGCAAGGATGGTTGATAGAGAGCAGTTCGTCCAGAAAGCCCGTCTGGCGGAGCAGGCGGAACGCTACGATGACATGGCGTCAGCAATGAAACTGGTAAGTGGTCTCGGGAATCTGTTTGATTTTCCCCCCAATTAAGTTAATTTATTAATTTTCCTGAAGTATACATTTTTATAGAGAACGGACACACTTGCCAATGCAAGCGACATTTGCGCAACCTGGAGCGCCTCCCACGTAAGGCTAAACAGGAATGTTTAATAGGTGGCTGAAATGTTTCCCTATCCAATGGATTTTCATCTGGTGTCCCCAAAATGCAGGACGGTGTTGGGGTGGGGGCTCAAAATCACGTCGGTGCCATAAATCGTGACGTTTCTCCGCCGCATTAGCCTATACCACTTCAGGGCAAATTCTCCCTGTCGTAGTTGTCATATTATGTGTTTTAATACCTTGCGCTCGAATTCCCTTTGCAGGCTGACAGTAACGACTCGCAGTCCGTGTAAACTATTTCCACCCTGTCTGTCAGATGGACATGGGGCGTGATGTTACTTTTGCCAGCTTGACTCAACTGCGACCACCTAGCCGATTACCGGAGGTGAACCGCGTTTTAACCCAACAGGCTGGTTTGCTGGGATGCCGAGTAAATAGTGTTCTAATTCCGAAATCTGGATCACGATGAAGCACAAGTACGTCCACCTGTCATCATCATAATATAGTTGATAAAAAACACAACGTCAGCCTTTAACAGGAATCCCCACGAGTGTGTGTGTGTGTGTGTGTGTGTGTGTGTGTGTGTGTGTGTGTGTGTGTGTGTGTGTGTATATCAGCCAATATATATATAAAATTTTGGCCACAAAAAACTTTTTGTAAAAACAGTATTGTTCAAGTCGGTTGGTCCTTATCCAAATAATTTGTACATATCAGAATAGAGCAGAATTTAAAAATGCATGTTTAATATCAATCTAATAATATTAAACAATCGTAGCTTCACAACCATTGATTTGAACCTTTGGACAGTTTTTCTTATTGATTCCCGAAATATTTTTATTGTCCTAAAGGATTCAGCAATGTTATAAAAGAACGAATCTTAAACTAGATTTTAAATAAATACTGGCATAACCGAAAAATAGAGATGCCATTCTCAGCCCTGATCCTGGTAGCTGCTGTAGAGACAAGTGCAACGTCTGTGCGGATGCCAGACATTTGTCAGCTTATGCCCTGCATAGTCCACCGGGCCGTCATACGTGCCACACGCCCGAATCCTGTGGTCTTTCCTACGTTCCCTTATTCACCATGTTTCCAGACATCTGGGTGGGCACCTGTAAAAATGTGGGTGTATTTAAGACAAAACGACTCTGCAGTTTAAGAGGTCCTTTTCGTTGCTGATATTGATGTAATTTTGGGGAGCATTAGTTCCCGGAATATCCGACAGAGGGTGACATTGGACGTTTCTGCCGAGCAGAACTGGTCTAGGCCAGTGAGATCCAGGACACTTCCGCACTGTGAGAATAGTAAATTCTGTCAGAGATATTAAACATGCAGCGGACATGGTGTACCGAAGTGAGCATCCATTACCATGGGCCCGTGTGCTACACAGCTCAGTCAGGTCACACAGGACAAAGTCGCATGATGATTGAAGATAAATGAGCAGAATTGCTGTTACTGGGTGTGGCCCTCGGTACAGAATTTCTCCAAACTATTGCTGTACGTTTGCGTGGTCGCTGGCTGTAGGGATACTTCTGCCCGTGGTTTCGAATGGTACAGATTACCCGGACGGGGGGGGCAGGCCAGTCTGTGGGACAGTAAATAGGCTGACGGTAGCCACAGTTCCTCCTTCCAGAGGGATTTGATTTTGCAGCATCCCAGACAATGAATGGGTTGGTTGGGGACAGTAAATCAGGAGAGTGACTCTTACCTGTGTCCAGTAACATGGTCATCAAGCTCTCTGGCTCCTCATGAAAATGGATGAGGAGTTGACATTGTTGATTTTGAAGTGCTTTCAGTCCATTTTGGTAAAACTTCTTGTATTATTCTTTGCGGACTTGAGTCTCTAGTTCAATGTAATGCAGGATGTTCTGTGTCCTGAGAGATAAATGGCCTTTTTTCCTTAACTAATTTATTAGTTAACCATCTCTCCTATTTGACTCTCCCTGCCGGCCCCTGGAGGATGGGCTCCCCCTTTGAGTCTGGTCCCTCCCAAGGTTTCTCCCTTCTTTGGAGTTTTTCCTTACCACTGTCGCCTTTGGCTTACTCACTGGGGGCTTTGGGTGGGGATGCTGTAAAGCACTTTGAGACGATGTAATGTTGTGATAATGCGCTATACAAAAATAAATGTATTTGTTTGTCGTTTATATTAATGACAGATTACCGACACCTTGTATCCACCGTCATTAAATTTGGTGCATGATTTTGGTTTAGTCACGCAAGTCTGCCAACAGGAACCGGCATTTTTTAGGGTGGAGTCAGTGTAGGCAAGAGACATGTCATGTTAAGCTGTCTGCCGATCCATGGGTGAGAGTCTTGGGGGACTCCTGCTGTTATTTTTAGGGTCCATTTGTAAGGGGACATCTTGGTATAACCGGGATTCCGATGTCTCTCTCAGAGGCCACCTCTGGACTCTCTGACCTTGCTCATAGACTGGAAAAGGAAAGAATTGTTAATATTATTTATTTCTCCAAGGCAGAATATTTGGGGGACCAAAGAGGCCAAGACAATCCTTTAAGACCCTGAAGAGTGAGGTCTTCAAAAGAACCATAATTATTTTTTTTCATACTTGTGTATAAAACCTCTAATTTATTATTACACTGTTTAATTTGCACTGGAGAGCTGTTTTCTAATCTGCATGTAGGACTCCTTCCTGAGGTTGTCTTGTAGTTGAGATTTTGCAGTCACTCTGGGGTTTAGCCAGAACCAAAATAATTTTGCCTGGTAGTTCTGGGTGTTGGCATCTTCAAAGCATTCTCTCTTCCTCCAGGCTGTCTGGGTAGCATTGGAAGTCTAACCCCTGTCCTTCAACCTCCTTGTTGTGTTGGCAGGTGACGGAGATGAACGAGCCGCTCTCAAACGAGGACCGCAACCTGCTCTCCGTGGCCTACAAGAATGTGGTCGGGGCTCGGAGGTCCTCCTGGCGCGTCATCTCCAGCATCGAGCAGAAAACAGCGGCTGATGGCAACGAGAAGAAGCTAGAGATGGTGCGGGGCTACCGGGAGAAGATCGAGAAGGAGCTGGAATCCGTGTGCCAGGATGTTCTCTCCCTGCTTGACAAGTACCTCATCAAGAACTGCACCGATGAACAGTTCGAAAGCAAGGTCTTCTACTTGAAGATGAAAGGCGACTACTACCGGTATCTGGCCGAGGTGGCCACGGGTGAGAAGCGGACCACCGTGGTGGAGTCCTCTGAGGCGGCCTACAAGGAGGCCTTTGACATCAGTAGGGAGCACATGCAGCCCACCCACCCCATCCGCCTTGGCCTGGCGCTTAACTTCTCCGTCTTCTACTACGAGATCCAGAATGCACCGGAGCAGGCCTGCCACCTGGCCAAGCAGGCTTTCGATGATGCCATCGCGGAGCTGGACACGCTCAATGAGGATTCCTACAAGGACTCCACTCTCATCATGCAGCTGCTACGAGACAACCTCACCCTGTGGACCAGTGACCAGCAGGATGACGAAGCAGGGGAGGCTAACAATTAGGGCCACCCTACACCGTGTTTGCATCACAGCCAACAGATCCCCTCCCCCCCAGCTCCTTACTCTCCGAACCCCCAGCTCACCCTCACCGCCAACCTTCTCTGTGTGCTCTGAATGCTCCTTCCTGGCATACCAATGAAAACCTCTTTCCATTTCTAATCGCCCCTCTGGAAATCCCGCATTTTCACGCTTGCTCCCTTGTTCTCTAATCTCTTCTCCTCACCTCTCCAACCCTGCCACATCACGGCTCTCCCCCCATGCTCTCGCCCTCCCCAGATGTGTTCCGAACAGTACCAGATGTTTCCATCTCTACCACTGCCTCATTCATCCCTCCCCCTTCACGCATCGCTGTGTGGTCTATAATTACGATACTCGAAGCAGGATGATGGCTCTGGATCAGTCGTCAGGAAGTCGCCACCTTTCTGCCTGCACAGAAACTTTTATTTTCAGCTTCCCTGCATTTGAAAACCATCATATTGGGGCTCTTTTGTTTTCGGGTCTTTCTCTCAGCGCTCAGTAGAAACTTTATCCGTAAACGATTCAACGAAGATGTTAGTCTCTCACATGTCGTACGATTGGCGCCATTCGTGTTTCTAGAAGGCAGGTGCCGTGTCCTTTGCGTGCGTAACCGTGTTGTCGCCCAAGCATATGCGTGTTTGCAGAGGTTTTATTATTTCCTCCTGGCCAGCTGGCTTAGTTGGGCAGAGGCTGCATTCGGTGGCGATGCCGTCGCCTTGTCTCGTTTGACGTGCCGATGACTTGTCACCCAAGCGAGTCTGTGGTTGTGGTGGGAAGGTAGACGGTGTTTGCAGTGACTGAACGCCAGGTGTCCCAGGTGTCGTCATTTGCTTGTGGCTAAGGCAAGGCTGGGGAAACTAATTGTGCCTGTCTTTGCAGGTCAGAGATCAAGTTGTGCAAAAAGAGTGACGATATGGTTTGGATTTAAAGCCAGTTTTGGGGGGGGGGGGGGGGGGCTAAAGGTTCTAGTTGGTCATTCGTCCATAAAGTGACCTTGCCTGCCCCCTAGTGCCTCAGTACCATGGTCCCATTCTGACTGCATGTATCTAACACAAAGGAGTAGGTGAATAAAC
Source organism: Brienomyrus brachyistius (assembly GCF_023856365.1). Lineage (NCBI taxonomy): Eukaryota > Metazoa > Chordata > Actinopteri > Osteoglossiformes > Mormyridae > Brienomyrus > Brienomyrus brachyistius. The sequence goes on along the minus strand of NC_064539.1, from coordinate 9,165,799 downwards.
AGATTTGTGTGCTCCATACTGTCACCTTCTGTCTTGGAGGTGGTATAGCATTGCTCCCTTAGAGATGGTGGCTTCTTTGGTCCTCATAGCAGTCTAAGAGCAGCATAAGATGAAATCTCTACTGGTTAAATTAAGTCACACTACAAAACAGATCAAAGCAAAATTTGGGCGCGAATACACTTTGTTTCCGCTCAGCTCATATTGAGGTTGCTTGGTTTGGAATCAACAAAACCCCCCCATTTTTTCCTCATTTTCATAGAACAGACTTTAGTTCAACAGCAAGATGTCCTTTAACATGTGACTTGGTTTACCATGCAGCACAGACACTATTTATTAAAAGTATTATTTAACTAATGTATGTTTTTTTTAATATTTCATGTTTGAAAGCCAAATCTCCAAAGTTCGATGGATTTGAAACGCGTGCTTCAGAATGATACACATATGGTCATTTTATTTAGCAGGTGTTGTTGGGGGTGATTAAGATGTTCAGAAACATGCTCATGTAGATGCATTTTATCATTCAATGCGAGTTTTGAGTTTTTGAAAATTTATTTTATTGTTCATTTTAAGAAGTCAAACTTTGGCTGAGCAAATAGCTGCTTTCAGTGTTCTCTCTGGCCTGTATTTGTCAAACTGTTGGTTGATATGGAAAGCCAGACTGAGTGGGAGTCTCCTGGAGGGACAGGGCTGAAATAAAGGTTGCTCCTGGATACTGATTTTGGGTGGCTGGCTCCTTTTTTGTGGGTGTGGCTTTGTGTGTTTGTGGGTGTGGCTTTGTGTGTTTGTGGGTCTGGCTGTTTGGATTCTCTGATGATCGGCCCCATTCTGTTGAAATCTATGCTTTTCAAAAGGGGGCTGTCTAGCTTTTATACGATCGGTCTGTTTGCATGCGGCCCTTGGGTAATTTTTGGCCAAAATCCTAATTCAATCAGACTAGTTGCAAGATTGCATATTATTCCAACCTAATATCAGGTCATTCAGTAAAATAGAGCATAGAGTGAGTGTGCGCATGTATATATATAAAAATTAATGAAATTCGTGAATTTATAATAAACAAGTGTTTCCTTAATTAGCATGTGCTGACACTGTGAGCGGAGAGGGCTACAGGTGCAGAGGATGTGCTGAAGCTCGGCCTATTGACGTCCGTTAGAATCATTTCACGATGCCCACATTGCCGATCATTCAGCCCTGCCGAGTCACCAAAGATGGCACCTGAGCCTGTGTAGGCACATCCTGAGCCTGTGTAGGCACATCCTGAGCCTGTGTAGGCACATCCTGAGCCTGTGTAGGCACATCCTGAGCCAGTGTAGGCACATCCTGAGCCAGTGTAGGCACATCCTGAGCCAGTGTAGGCACATCCTGAGCCAGTGTAGGCACATCCTGAGCCTGTGGACCCGCTGCTCCCTTTGCTTGCAAACGAGTACCATCCGTACTCTGAAAACGATATTCATCTGACCATTCTGGCCTTGGAGGAAATCAGATGGCAGAAAACAGCTGTAATGTCACTATGGGTAGGATGGCCTTATTTAAACGCTTCCTGTGAGAGGCTCATAGCCTTATTTTCCTTTATCCTGCAACAGAAAATAAATTTTGGAAGCAAGAGTAAGGATTGAGGTAGGTTGGGGGGGTACAAGCCATGTAATAGGTGCAGGCTGTGGCTCAGCGAGGGGGATCCTGTGTACCCGACGTCCTGAAACAGGTGAGCTCATGAGCTCCCAGCGTAAATGTGTAACGAAGAAGGAGCCAAGACGCACCAGGGGATGCAACGAGGGCAGCGGTCATCTGTGCAGTAAAACAATTAGAGGCGTCTGACATAGCCAGGATAACGTGAAAAAGCACGGAACCAGGAAGTCCCAGAAGCAGGGGAATGAGACCGTAAGGGATGGTTTGTGTTCATATATCGGTATATATATATATATATATATATATATATATATATATATATAAATTTAACCCCTGCTAATAGCCAAGGTTTATAGAACATCTCTATGTGAATATCAATACTCAAGGATTTGCTGCATGATTCAGAGATAAATATGAACCTGAAGACAAGCAATGATTTTCTGCTTCTGTAACTACTTGTCCTATTCAGGATCACAGGGGGTTCAGACCCTACAGGTGCAAGACAGGGAACAACCCTGGTTGGGGCGTCAACGGATTACAGGGTACACTCACACACCATGATGAGATGGGGAAAACGTGCAAACTGACATGGAGCCATGACAGAGACTAAAATGCTGATTCCAGAGGTGCGAGGCAACAATGCTAACCACTGCACCACCATGTCACCCACTATGAGTTATAAAGATTGATAATCTGGTAAATTTAATCATTTACATGTAGGAAAATGTTATACCAAGGACACACACTGTCAGTAATATGTATCATTCAGTAAAAGGAGATAATACTAATACAGGACGGCAGTGTTGTGAGTGTCTGAGTTGAGTGGGAATCTGACACCATCTTAGAAAAGGAGGAAAAAGGAATACTTCTTCTCTGATAGTTCTACTATCATTGGCTAAGTAAGTGTTGTCCCACCCAGGTCCTTCATGACGTTTCTCTCCAGGAGAATTGTTACCATGACAACTGCCTTATGTCACTCTGCGCTGTTTCTCAGCAACGAGCTGATGTCAAAGGAGCCAGTTGCTATAGCTACAAGAATAAAAAGGAGTGAGAGAGAGAAAGAGAGGAGAACACTAGTGCCATTAAACAGAGGAAGAGGAAAAAAGGGGAAGAGTCAGATATTTAAATATCTGATGATTACAGATAAGGGATCGTTCAGGACTAGATAGGAACAGACTGAGGGAGGCAGGCGAGTCATAAATAAGGGAGAATTGAATTAGAGGGAAAATATTGGTGCACGGTACACTAGGAAGCCCTTAACCTCTATAAAGAGAAGGCACCACCATTTTTTAAATGAAACGGAGTTAAATACCCACAAGGCACAGCTATTTAAGCAGCACTACTCACGACTTAGAGTCTTGGGCCTTCTAGGGAAGCAGGTGCTAGCAAGTGGTGACATCAGCTATGCTCAGTGATCCAAGATGGCCTCCTTCTCTCACATAGCGGGGCTCGAACGCCTCCGCTGTTTCCAGCGTGGAACGCAGACTCTGTACTGGGCTGAAAAGCCTGGGTCCATCTGTCCCCCCCCGCAGGCCATGCCTCACCAGTTTCTCCGTCCATATGGGCCACGCTCAGTGGGGCGGGCCTCCGCCAGAGAGGCGGCAGGGTTGGGCCTATTTTTATCGGCGCACGGGCCTGTGTGGGTACACGCCTGTGCCGGTGTGAGTCACTTCTGAAAGAGTAGAGTTCACCAGCTGCTGTAATCCCTGGACTCCCCTCCGCCACCCTGCCCCCACCCTCAGCAGCAGTGCTGGCTGCTACAGACTCAGAAATGCATCCATTACAGTGCAATGACTAAGCACTCACTCAGTGGGGGTGGCAGCTCTGCACGCTGACAAGAGCAGTAGCAGGGAGGCTCAGCAGTCACGGCGCTCAGCGAATCACAGCTAGAGTCGGTGCCCCTTTCACCAATCACCTTACAGCTTGTGTCCTTCCACTAAATTGTATGAGAGAAATGTGCTGTCTCATCCAAATATATTAATAAAGGCTGGTCCTTGGGCTGTATCTTGGATATAAATTTTTGTCCTACCCAGTCCTCAGCTAAAATCAGCGAAGCAAGTGAGCACACTCGTACATTTAAGCTAGTGACACATCTATTGCCTTTTTACAGAATATTAACTGCCTTCGTTCACCCCCCAGGACTAAATTACATTTATTGTGCATATTCTCAGCGGCAGCGCTAAGCACATTCACGCTGTAATCGGCCCCCTCTACAGCTCAATCATTACCTCCCCGTTCTCTCCAGACAAGGCTATCCAGTCCCAGCTGTCACATGAGCACTTGACAGAACTGCCCACTTTCAAGTTAGCTCCTCCCACTCCTTAGTATGACTCAGCACAAATTTGTCCTCTAGTATGCGTCCTTATCCCTTGCCTGAAGAATATTTCCCAGACACCCGTACAACTGGCGCCATCTGCTGGCTGCTGGTGACAATACACCTTTAATCATGCCCTCAATGAATAGAACATTGTTGCTCGGCAACAGGAAGTGTAGTTAGAGAGCGTGGTGAAACGATAAGGACTCTGTCCTTGAAGTATGTTTATGGGCTAAATAGGGACCCAAGCGAGGTCTGGTAGCCCATAAGGGGTTAGAAGCTGAACTAGCTTTACAGCAGGTCAATAAAAACTCTTAAGTAGCTCCACTATCAGTGGTATCCAGGAGAGAAGTCCTCTTTGATAGCAAAGACTGCAGTGATTTGCTTGTTGTGTCTGCTCATATACCACAGTAGTACTTTTTCAGTAGATGAAGCCAGAGGGTCAAAAAAGTAAGACTGAATAGGATGGTAAACTTGAAACACACCTCGGAAATGTCTGAGCAAGCTGAAAGTAATCTTCCTCAATTAGCAATGACATGTTAGACATAGCAACTATATAAGGGTGATGATATACGGGGCAACTGTTGCTCAGGCACTTTCCCGTTGATATTGGGCAACAAATTTTTAATTTGAAAAACTTGGATCTCAGTGGGCACCTTTGAATTTTGTGGTCATTCAGAGCCAGATGAGTTTCTCCTTTGTTTCACCTGCATCTGCAAGGCAGCGAACAACCCTGGTTGGGGCGCCAACGGATTACAGGGCGCACACACACATCATACACACCTACGGGCAATTTGGTAACTCCAATTAATCTCAGCATGTTTTTGGACTGTGGGTGCTGCCCTGTGTATCATCATCTTCAGAATGCAGGTCTGTTGTTTGGTGCATACATACGCTGTCGGTACTGAACTCTTTGAGAAAAACTTCACAGTGAATGAATGAAGTGTTTCAAATGTCCCAGATCGTTCTAGTTCTGACTTCTGTACGATCATTGACTTGTGTTGTATACTGAAAGTTTGTAATCACAAATTCAGTTTTTAGGAAGTAATTCACAAGCATGTAATGGTGCATGTTTGAGGCTTCATAAACAATTTGAGTCTGTACACTAAACAGCAGATGCGCATATCGTTGCGATCGCCCGGTGGGCAGGAAGGCAGCAAAGCCGCGCAGTCAGGAATAGAGGTTTTATTCCTCAAAACGACAGGGCAGGGTACAGCACGATGAACAACGTCAATGACAGACCTGGAGAAACTGACTTGAACGCGGACTGAAATACACAAGACAAGTCGAAATTACAGGAAACAAGTGATTACAATTGGGGCAGCACACGCGGTTAATGAGGGGGCGTGGCACATACTAGGATCGGACGAGCTGGGCGTGACACATATGATGAAATAAACCCAAAAGAGATATATTTGATCCGCATATGGCAGAAGCATCAGTGAAGTTTCTCAGCTTTTATCACCTATCCTTAGACTCCTTTCACAAGTCATGAGAAGAAAATATGCGCATACCTGTCATTTAATAATACTATGAAATTAATAGTTAAGCATTGCTCTAATCCAGCAGTGAGTCTCAGATACTTTGTACAAGAGAGATTTAATCTCCTGTGAATTCCCATATTTCTTCATCACACAAGATGTTCATTTGCTAGCTATCTTTCGTCAGATCTCTCTAAATGGGTGGTCTTCTATTAAAATGAACTTCCTAATAAAGACATCGCTGATGTTTCATGGCGTGCAATTCAGTTTCTTGAACAGCAGGGGGAGCAGCTCTGAGTTGAGACGGTGTTGTGCCGGATTCAGCATCTTTGCCGTGAAATGCATCACTTGTCGGGAGCGCGCACAGCTCTTTTCCTCGGTTTGAATGGGGCATTGGTGTAGTTCCTTCCGTCACAGTATACTACAGAAATAGGAAATGTATTCGCACATTTGGTTTCACATCGCGAAAGATGCATTTATCCATATGGTAATAATAAACTATGCGATTTTGCCGGGCGCGAGAACATAGTTTATTTATTTACTAGTCACGTCACTATTTTACTACTCCATGAACAAGAAAGTCCTCGACTTTATTGACCGACACGAATTATTACACAGTATGTTTTCTCAGGAACAATTAGTAATTTATTTTTTATTTAGTTATTCATTTTTCTCCGTAATGAATATCATTTTCTGGTAATATGATCTGAAATAGCTAAACAAAAAGATGTTCGTATTTATAACAGCTTATCTGCCAGGAAATGCATTTTCCTTCCCTCATTTGATTCTATCATTAAAATGCTGTTCGCAACCAACACATTAAACGATCTACATAATAACTAATAATTTCATAAATGTGATATAAATGTGGAAAAACAGCTCTTGTCTCTGTCTGGAAAGGGAAAGGTGATCGCCTGGATTGCAGCAACTTCAGTGGGATAACGCTGCTCTCAGTGCCGGGTAAGGTCCTTGTTAGGGCAAGGGCATAACTTTGGGTTGAGCATTGGGAGGGGGAGGTTGAAGATCCAGGCCTTTAATGACCATCAGCAGTGTGTCTGTCTGCGTGATGCATCCTTTTGGGCCCAAACTGCTCATCAACTGAGACAAAGATACAGGAGAGATGAATTTTACGGCACCCACAAGACAGAACTACGGTATCAGAAGATGGAACCAGCATACAAGATTGTGAACATTTGTATCACAGTTCTGGTTCTGGTTTCAGAACCGTTACACCCTTAAATTATACCCAGTGTTTCCCAGAGAATTAGTGGTGGAGGCTGACAGGGGTGCCGGTGTGTGTATGTGTGCGTGTGCGTGTGCGTGTGCATCCCCAAGAAGGCACAGCGAAGCTTTATCAAATTCACTGAGTAATATCTGATAGTATATTTTACCGCATACTTGCACAACGGCAGCTTCTCTCCTTAGATTTCTGGTCATGGGAAAACAAAGTTTACGATGAGCACAGCCGGATGGATCATGTCAGTACCGCCTCTACCCGATGTGGCACCCAACGCGAGCATCACTGCCGGTGCCCCCTGTCCAAAACAAAGTGAAACTGACTGGCAAATCGGCACCCCTTTAGACGCTGGTGCCCTAGACAGCCGCCTATGTCGCCTATGGGGTTGACCGGCCCTGGGTCACGTGATTTGCATCTAGCCAAAGACGGTAATAGCACATTCAAAAGTCTAAGGCAGGTGACGGTTCTTAAAACGGCAGATAATAAGTAAATGACATGTTTTAAGTACTTTAAATATTTTAAATACAGGAAAAGTATTTTGTTACGAATCACATCTGATTTTTTCCATCCAACTAAATACAAATTACAAAATACTCAAAAGGAATTCATACACATTCTAAATATATTTAATTGAAATTACCGTCCATCTCTGGGCACAACAATGGCAAATTGCTCTGGTGATTATAGTTCATTTGTCTTTGCAGCTAGCGTGCGGCTGTTAGCATTTACTGTTTCGGGCTCTGCACGGATGGTCCGCCACAGCTTCTGACGCAAGCCTAATTTTTTGGTTGGTTCTGTGTTATGCTGCTAACTGTGCATATTTTAATGGAATTTTTAAATAGCAGTCGACAAAGTTTAATCCAAAATAATGAAAATATGTATAAAATCCATCTTCAACAAAGACTTATCTAATTCTGGGGAAAGGTGAGCCCTGAGCAGGAAGGAGGGGGTACCTGGGGTGGGAATATTTATATAGTATCGTGGACCCTCTGTGCCCTATGCTGACCAGCAGAGGATCTAGCCCCCATCCCCCCCCCCCCCCCCTCCAACAGCCCTGCTCGGGATAATAAAAGGGAAGATGAAAGAATGGATGCATCCGTTTATTTATCAGACTGAAGCATATTTGATGTTTTTCAGCACAAAATCAGCAGCATGTCTTTGCTTTGCATTACATCACCAAGCAGGAACAGAAGCACCGGTGATGAAGTGCCAGTTTGCCCAGTCTGTGATGTTGCTTTCCACAGGGACAGTGGGAAAAAAAGTTACTGGAATCCTGAGGCTGCAAGGTGGCCAGTGTTGATCCATACCATGCACACATGACACTGCATACATTCTCACACGACCAGATTCTTTATTTATTGTATCCACCCATTTCAAACTCATATACTATGCCTTAGTCCTTCATGGGGTTTAGTTTTCGAAGCACCCAGTTTTAATACAATATACGAGACTATAACAACATATTATAATTGGGATTTAAACCTGGAAGACTGAGTCAATCAGAAAGTAGGGTCACAACCGACCTCCTCACAAGCAGAACAGCCTCCTCACCATAGCTGCTGATCAGCGTTGAATTGAAGTGCGAATCCATTCTGGATCTTTCCTTTCTTCAATACTTGCCATCACTCCATTTTTTGAGTTGTGTCACCCTGCCCGAGACGGCTGCCTGTAACCAACCCCCCCCCCCCCTCCCCCCAACTGGAAGGCAGCTGGGAATTTTATACATAGAATTTCCTGATGAGTTGATCATTGATGAAGTTTCAACTTCATTGGTACACATTGACTGACTGTCATCTGCGTGAAAAAAAAAAACACACCCATGTACACACCCTCCCGCACTCGCACACACACCCCCGTAGATCCTGCAGGTTCAATACAAAAGCACAGGACACAGCAAGGAAGACCATCGGGAGTCAGGTATCTCCACAAAGGCTGTTCCCATGGCAGCAGACTACTTTGGATTCTCCTATGTTCGGGCAGCTGAAAAAGAAACCAACGTGGCCATCAACAATGCAGCCGACATCTCGGTGATTGTGATTTATTTTGTGGTTGTCCTGGCTGTTGGGATATGGGTGAGTATCCAACCTTTCCACCTCCATTCAGATTAATCAAAATGTATCTTGGGTCAAGAAGAGTGTTAACCTACAACCCAGTGCTCCAAGATAGTCCAAGAAAACAATGTTTTCTCAGTGTGACAGAAATATTAATCGGCATGTTGAACGTTTGTGGCGTGTTCCTGTAATCGTACATCCTTGTAAAAGGTTTAGATTGGTGCTGAACCCTATGAGTATACATGCCGAACACAGCTACCACAAATGGCTCTGCTGCACGTTTGATAACAGCCGATACAAGGCAGACGCCGTCAGGTTTAGTGGCCATGAGCGTTTCGCAGTTTTTTTTCCGCATTAATATGACGTTGTGGTGGCCAACAGCAGTCAAACATTATTATAAATCGCAATAAACCTTTGTGGGCACAATTCGGTCTCAACCCCATTCTGTTCAAGGCGTCCAGACCCAGTACATGCATGAAACAGCTTCCATAGCTCTCGATTTTCTGGTCTCCCTTCATACCTGTTATATCTGGTCATTATCTATTAAAGTACGCAGCCATCGTACTTGATAACGAGCTGTATGAAATGCTCGACATATGGGAATTGAAATGAATTTATTTTGCCAAAACAATTGGTTTTAATTAAGAAAGCCGTATTTTTGAGAAATGTATTCCCTGTTAGCTTTTCAGTCATGGTTTTCTGAATATATAGTTGAAGGGAGTTGAAGTTCTTTGATCAGATTAGTTTATCTTATAAGAGTTTACCTTGTGACAGTCGCAGAGACAGGACTGTGTGCAAGTCCGCCACAGGTACACGTGTCAGTCAGCTTATGAGAATTCTGTACTTTGAATAATGTATGATTCCCTCATCAGTAAGCAAACAGCTGGTTTTCTGCCAGAGTTTTACTTCTGCTGGTGTTTAATTGCTAATTTACGCTGGCGGTAAAGTGGTAACATCAGGCACGGCAAGTTAATGGTGAAAAGTTTCTACACCCCAGGTGAGAAAATGTAGGTAATAATTAATCAAATCACGCCTCAGAGAACTATACCAGCACATTAACATTGCCTTTCATAATCTTACAGCACTGAACTTCTCTTCAGAAATATTCCATTTCGGTTACTCCCAAGTAACATTATGATGCATTCTACAGCTTTACAATCTATTCGTATTATTACTATATTGCAGTTAACATCTATTAAAACTGTTATATAGTTACAAATTACTGATAAGGACAAAGTTTAACAAATCTGCCTATGCCTAACTAAGAGGGTAAAGATAATAACAAGCTGAAAATGTATTCGTATACAACACAAGCACAGTTTTCCAAACTGCTGCCGAATGTCATTTAAGGTCATTAAGGTAATTAATTCCAAGGTTTTATCATGAAATGTTTGGTAAAAGCGAATGATTGGGTATGTGGAAGCAGAGAGAGTAATAAATGAAGCACATACCTCCCACCTGAGGCCAAAGGTTTCTTTGGGTCTCATGATGAAACATTAATCTGAATACAAATATTTATCACCACTAAACTTATTAAATCTACTCTGCACGTGCTGGAAAATTTTAGCGCATCTGTAAAAAATGAATGTAAATGTAAAAAAAAGTAAAAAAAAAAATGTAAAAAGATGCCTTTCACAAAAATGTGTTTCGGTAATGAAATCATTTTCAACATTATTTAAATAAATTATTATTTATAAGATTGTCACATACATCCTTCCATCCATCCAACTGTTTTTCCTGGTTGGGGTCAGAGGGAATGTTACACAATAGGATGCAAATGAAAGTGGGTCTGTGACCATATCATAACTACTGCAGTGCAGTCATTTAGATTTAGACTCTCCTTAAGTTTAGCTGCAATCAACCTGTCAACCTGATAAGTGCTGCGGAAATGCATGCTGAATGTCCCGCCCTCTTTTCCTTTGACAGGCAATGGTGAGCACCAATCGGGGCACGGTGGGTGGATTCTTTCTGGCTGGACGCAGCATGGTGTGGTGGCCGGTGAGTAGGGTGATGATGAGGTAGATGAGATGGAACAGCAGAAGGTTGTGGGTGGAGGAGTGGATTAAGGCAAGATGGAGAAAGAGGGGAAAAGGCATGGAGAAGTGGAGAGCCATGGGAGGACCATTGATTAAATCACATGGCTGGGTTTCAATGGATTCTCCTCTACTCACCTACATGCTATTAGAATCTGCTTCAAGCAGATCCCTGCTTAAGTTAACAGCTTAATTTAAAAAAACCCTTATCACCTTCTATAGTGTTGGGATGGGATCCAGGCGGCTTGGATACCACCCAAAGATTCTCACAGCACAGGCTTTGCGTGCTGCTATCAAGCTGGCTGTAAAAATGCTTTAATCAGCACTCTGCTCTGGCATTGGACCCCTGCCACCCGCTCGATCACATGACCCCACTCGGAACCAATCCCCAAACAAGGCAACAGGCAGCAAGCTTGTAGCATAGTCTAATGTGATCAGCACCATACACTGTAGGCAGAATGTCTAGTTTGTAACAAGTAAAACTGTATGTATTTAATATATATTTACATATTAGTCACAAATATCATAATACCAGTCGGTGACAGTTGAACTCACCCAGGAGCTTAATATGAAGATGGAGTGTTCACCTTTATCTATTAATAGTTAACAATGATTGTGTAAAACACTTACCTCTAAGTGTCATAAATGCCTTTTTTTATCAATGCCTGGAATCATTTTTTTACAGCCGAACCTTAGCTAGAAGACGTTCAAATGCTGATTATAAAATATTCACGGTAATTTCAGTCTAAATAATTGCATTTCTTAATCGAAAGAGTGAATGTCAGCAATGACGCCTATTCTGAAGAATGGCAGTTATCTGACAGGAAGTTTCCTCTGAAGTCTATAAATGGCAATAAAAAGAATACCATGCTAAGGGGATCAGGGACAATGGCAGGATCAACCAGTCGCACAGAGATTGGATTCATGAAGTGATGGCTCCGCATTATAACCAAACACCCCCTGAAATCTCAGAGAATGCCCCCCCCCCGGACGCAGGTAACAGACCTGAATTTGCCCCCCCCCCCCCCCCCCCCCCGGAGCCTCCGTTGAACTTACAGTCCACCTCCACGTGATCACAGTTCCAGCCCTGATGTTAAGGGATAGTTGTTATGAGGCTAAGATGCAGACAACTCCAATCCCTTATCGCATGGTCAGCAATGAACAGGGCTCCACTGAGCCATATTTCTCTATGGGTATAAACAACTTCTGGGAAATGTATTACTTGTATAATCAAACTACATTTGCAGCGCATGTCTCCTTATGTTTTGTTAACTAAACACCAGATCTATACTTATGTAATTCAGCTCCTATCAGGTTAAATGACTGGCTGTTTGTAATGTTGCTCTCTCAGAGGGCAGTAATATTCCTTATATGAGGTTCTGCGCATGGAATGTACCATTTTATTTTGAATAGGGGTGCCCAACTACACCGGGCTTGTTGTAGTGTTTTGTACAGTTTGTTCTAAGGTTAAGGGGATGGGGTTACAATGGTATATCTAATTGTAATAGGACACGTGATGATCCTCCCTAATTCTTCAGATCGGGGCATCACTGTTTGCCAGCAACATTGGATCCGGGCACTTTGTGGGCCTGGCTGGGACGGGCGCAGCGGCAGGCATCGCCATCGGGGGCTTCGAGTGGAACGTGAGTGCCAGCTGCCATGTTCTTCTGCATCATGTCCTACCAGAGGTGGAAAGTTCAGGTTCAAGACCAGACCAAGACTTTCAACCAAGTGAGTTCAGTATAAAGTCACAGTCACAGAGCACTCAGCTGGCTGGTTGAAACAAAATCTTGGTCTGGATTCGTGCTTTCTGAGCTTCCCACCTCTGTTTACCGCCATATTTTTTCAGTAAAGTTATTGCTGGGAATCATTGCTTTGTAATGTCAGATGCCAACGATAACATTTCAAGTCAAGTCAAGTGTTTGGGATCCAAAACTTCTGATCACTGGTCAGGTTTCATTCATTCATTCATTCATTCATCATTCATTCGTTCATTCAGTGGTTCATTCATTTATTAATTTTCATTTATCCATTCATATAGACGCCCTTATTTAGAGCAACTAGAGTGGTCTTAGAAAGATTTGCAGTCGAGGTCGTTAAAGTGTGTCAAGTAAGCTTCCCTGTCTTAGCAGTGGGAGGATATGTAGGTGGTGTTTGTGGTGTTTAGTGACTGAGCACATGTGACATGTGCTTGCTGCAGGCTCTCATCGTGGTGATCATTCTGGGGTGGCTCTTTGTACCCATTTACATCAAGGCTGGGGTGAGTCCCTGTCTGTGCCTTTGACTGTATGCCTGACCCCCATTTGGTATTTCACGTTTGTGTCCTACCAACTCTCCTTACGCTCTTCCCCGCACCCATGTGTGTTTCATGTAGCGTGCCTGTGCACTCTTCCCTGCTTTATAAAATTGTTCTGTCGTACTTACAGGTGGTCACCATGCCGGAGTACCTGAAGAAGAGGTTCGGCGGACAGCGCATTCGGATCTACCTCTCTGTGCTCTCCCTGCTACTCTACATCTTCACGAAAATCTCTGTGAGTCCAGCGGAGCTCCTGGTGCAGCTACAGACCAGAGCAGCCTGGCTTGAAGTGGAGCTTTTAGAAGCCATGGAAACTGAACTCTTAATGATGCGCCAAAGTTCCAGATTCTTCAGCAGGAACTTCATCCCTGTCTGTGCTGCTTGGTACAGCTCTGTTCTTTCTCCAGTGTCTGTCAAAGTTCCTTCATTATGTTACTTAGTCCGTAACGCTCAGCTTGAAATGTTTTTAAAGTGGATCTGGTGTTCCAGAGCTTAATGGACTTCTCATGGCATTCCAGTGCTCTCCCGTGAAAGCCCATCACTTCCCATGCCGTCTGACGTCTCGCAGGCTAATGTGTCCCTTCCATCTCAACCCCCTCAGGCAGACATGTTTTCCGGGGCCATATTCATCAACCAGGCCCTGAACCTGAACATCTATGTTGCCGTGGTCCTGCTGCTGCTGATCACTGCCCTCTACACGGTCACAGGTCACATGATCTACCCACCATCACAGACCATCTTTATCTGTTTTTATGCATCTTTATTTGTCTTTCTCTGTCTGTGTACTGTACATCTGGACTATTTGTATTATAATGCAATCTATCCATCCATCTACCCATCCATCCATCCATCCATTCACCTTCCATCTGCTTATTCTGAGCAGACTCACAGGGGTCTTGTAATGCCTTTGTCTGTTAAGATGAGCAGATTCTCAGTTTTTAGATATAATGTCCATGGGTAAATATAAATCCAGTTTTTTATATCTCTGGAGTACCTGAGTACTAGTATCCCTTTCAAAGACTTTGAAGACAAGTCAGTCGTCCTCCCTGTACTAATTAACTTAAGCACAGCATTAATGTTCTGATTACAACTGAGCCCTCGATAAAACCTGAATGTGCCTGAGGACCAGTCCTCATGGACGTGTCTGCCCTGTGCAGTGTCAGGGCAGGTGTAACATGGACGGACATGCAGGAAACAGCATACTTACACAAAGCCTTGCAGTCAGTTCTGCAGTTAACCTGGAGATTTACTCCTGAGACTATAACTCAGTGTGGGGCTTTGGAAATGCAATGTAAGGATTCTATAATGCAGTGTGGAGCTTCCTGAGACTGTACCACAGTGTGGGGCTTCTGTACTGCAATGTAGGACATCCCGGGACTGTACTGCAGTGTGGGGTTTCTGTATTGCAGTATAGAGCTTCTGAAGCACAATGTGGGGCTTCTGTAACACAGTGTGGGGCTTCCTGGGAGTAAAACGCAGTGTGTGACTCCTGTAACATAGTGTGGGGCTTCTGTAATGCAGTGTGGACCCCTGTTAAGTGCTGGGCCCCCTGAATCTGCCAGGGTGTCCATGTCCCTGCTGACCCTGTGTGTAGCTGTTCTCTGTGAGAATGACAGACTGTTTCCTGACTGACTGTTTTCTGCTGTGTGCAACTTCCTTGTGTTGTATCTGCCTCTGCACTGGGTGCGCCCCGGTACCCACGCCTTTAGTGATATGTGTGACGTTTCCTGTTGCTCAGGTGGCCTGGCAGCGGTGATCTACACCGACACCTTGCAGACCATCATCATGGTCATCGGCTCCTTCATCCTAATGGGATTTGGTGCGTTAAGCTTTTTTGTCACTACTCCCATCTTGCACCTCCTCTTTTTGCGCCTCCCATTAAACCTCCTCCACCACCTGCACTAAATAATACCTTCTCTCCCCAAATCTACTCTCTGCAGCCTTCAATAAAGTGGGGGGCTATAACAACTTTTATAACGGCTACATGAACTCCATCCCCGCCAACGTGAGCGCCAACATCAGCGAGGCGTGCTACACGCCCCGCTCAGACGCCTTCCACATCTTCCGGGACCCCATCACTGGCGACATGCCCTGGCCCGGACTGGTCTTCGGCCTCACCATCCTGGCCACCTGGTACTGGTGCACGGACCAGGTACTGACTGCACGGGAGCAAGGGGGCGAGCATTTAGCGTGAGGCATGGAGCAGGACACGTGTGTGAATCACCCCTCTGTAGAGCACATCAAAGCCAGGCATGATTTACAAGGACATGCTGCTATGGATACTGCTCTTAATGTCCTCTACCATGTCTCACCCCCCCACACACACACAGGTGATCGTGCAGCGCTGTCTGTCTGCAAAGAACATGTCTCACGTCAAGGCCGGCTGCATCCTGTGTGGCTACCTAAAGCTGCTTCCAATGTTCCTCATGGTCTTCCCTGGCATGATCAGCCGCATCTTGTACACAGGTCAGTGGCTGGAGGGGGCGGGGTGCGGGTTGTCTGTATGTCTGTGTTCATGTGCACTGTGTACCAGCAGTATCGTGATACCGGGACACGCATCATCATGGACAGCAGCCTCGTGTCATTCTTCTGTCCATGTCAGTGACCTGTTTGCTTGGGTGAGATCTGGCAGATTGACCTGGTCTCCAGTCCCTGTCTTTTATATATGACTCTCTCACCTGCAGATGTGGTTGCCTGTGTCGATCCGGACAAGTGTGAGGCCTACTGTGGCACGAGTGTGGGCTGCACCAATATCGCCTATCCCAAGATGGTAGTGGACCTCATGCCGAACGGTATGGGCTTAACTGAGCAGAAGTCGACCACCAGTGACTGGGAGTCCTCCTACCAATAGGGGGCACGTCTCCATTAAATGAACAAATCAAGAACTGAAATGAAGATTTGCCAAGTAAACAAATGAAATAAAGCATAGTGGGGCAGGATTATCAAGCGCTTTCAATAACCTGCAAGTTTAAACCACTCATGATTGGTTACTTTGCCTATTGCTGTTGAGAGAAAATGGCCTGTGATTGGCATGCAGTAAATCTCACCCAGTGCGGGGGACCAGCCCTTCAGTGGAAACTGACCAGGAGTAACTGAGTGTTACATGGGCATCCAGCTTCAGAAACCCAAACACTTCTAGGAACTCGGTAAGGATCAAATGTGTAGATATACTTCTATTTGGAGACAACAAGACTGCAACAAGATCTCATCAAACGAAATATTCTGCCTCCATGATACAACAGACAAATGTACCTTCTAAATGTATTTTTTTACTATAGTAAGCAGATGGTTTGGAGCCTCTGGAGCAAGGGTTTTAAATCCTATTAATAATTCTCATATGTCCACAAATATTTCTGCAGGATATGTGCCCATCTCATAAATGCCCATCTCCCCTGTTTTTCCAGGCCTGTTTTGACCAGAGAGAACATTGTGTAGAATTTGGACTGCCGTGTTTGGTGAATTGCCCAGTGACTGTTTATGCGTGCCTGCCTAGCCAGTTAAAGCCACATGCCTGAAAGTCTCCACTGAGTCAGGGGCTCTGCCGAATTTGGGAAACTGCTCGGTCGATTCACTGTCATCCGGGCTCGAAAAATATCACTGCACCTTCCGCGAGATGTCACAGGAAGCTGGACT
This sequence comes from Brienomyrus brachyistius, assembly GCF_023856365.1. Classification (NCBI taxonomy): domain Eukaryota; kingdom Metazoa; phylum Chordata; class Actinopteri; order Osteoglossiformes; family Mormyridae; genus Brienomyrus; species Brienomyrus brachyistius. The sequence goes on along the minus strand of NC_064539.1, from coordinate 9,149,131 downwards.
CGTGGCCAACTTGTGGCAGCCTGGTGCACGAGACACCCTGAGATGGGGCTTGTGGCGAGATCTTAACGACAGACAAAATAGCCTTAACCCGCCGGAGCCCGACTTACTGTGTAACGCATGCCGTGTTCTAACATCCCCCCATGCCGACGTTAGGCGCGCCGTTTGGCAGTGTCTGCACACCGTGTTTGCAGAGGGAAGTGGCTTAGTTCACACGGCAACGGTTAACAATAAAAACGGAAGCGCCGGTTGTTTTGCTGGCTAATCGCACGCAATGGATGCCATCTTCTTGGAAATCACACACTCTTCAGCTCAGCAAGAGTATGAAGGGTCTTACGCGGCCTCTTCAAGAAAATCAATTACACTGTAAAAATAACAGGTCAGAGAGGTCAAGGCCCGACATAAAATAGAACAGTTGCTATTGTTACTGCAGCACCTCATTTACTGGCCTCTCGCTTCCTTCCTTAATTCTCCACCCCTCATTCCCCCCCCCCCCCCCCCCCACAGGCCTTAGGGGGCTGATGCTGTCAGTCATGTTGGCGTCCCTCATGAGCTCGCTCACCTCCATCTTTAACAGCGCCAGCACGCTCTTCACCATGGACATCTACACCAAAATCCGGCCCTCTGCCTCCGAAAAGGAACTCATGATCGCTGGCAGGTAACTTACCCCTGTGGGATGGCATAAACCTTTGAAGGTGAACCAGAGACAGGCAGAAGTGTCAATAGGTCCATCCATCCATTCCATCCATTTTCCAAACCGCTCATCCTACTGGTCGCGGGGGGTCCGGAGCCTATCCCGGAAGCAATGGGCACGAGGCAGGGAACAACCCAGGATGGGGGGCCAGCCCATCGCAGGGCACACTCACACACCATCCACTCACACATGCACACCTACGGGCAATTTAGTAACTTCAATTAGCCTCAGCATGTTTTTGGACTGTGGGGGGAAACCGGAGTACCCGGAGGAAACCCCACGACGACATGGGGAGAACATGCAATGTGTCAATAGGTATAAATAACTAATCCACTCTAAACTCAGGATCGTTTGCTGTATATTATTTTGCTTTGAATTAGATTCTTTCACTGGCTTACAATTTGACCTTGATCCATTTACTCTATTGACTGGAGGGTGCTCAAAGTTTTTTGCAAGAAAATCTAGGTCTCTAACTAGTGCACCACCTGCTGTTTGCACAGGGTTTTTATCTTAGGCCTGATTGCTGTCAGCATTGCCTGGATCCCCATCGTCCAGACGGCACAGAGCGGTCAGCTATTTGACTACATCCAGTCCATCACCAGCTACCTGGGCCCACCCATCGCCGCCGTCTTCCTGTTGGCCATCTTCTGCAAGCGTGTCAATGAGCCGGTGAACGTCCGTTCCGAACTCTCTGCATTCCTGCATGAAGTTCTTCCAGTTTTCCCCGTTCGCCTAGTGCTCCCAGTGCTTGCCATTTGCCCAAAACATTCCATCACAGGCCAAGATCTTTCACGTCACAAAACCAGATCAGTGGTCAGATGCAAGACTCTGCATTCAGCTCTGCAGCCTCTCATTACAAAATGCATATCTCCAAACCAAACCCTAGGCCTCCCGGTTTACCCCTTCATTCATTCATGCCTCTGTCCATCCACCCATATCTGTTCATCTGGTCCCACTATATACCCCTTTATCTGCTTGTATATCAATGTTAGAGGATGGATTGCATCTTAAACACATTTCAACAGCACATGGCTCTTTTTATATGACCAGTCATTCCATGACATCATCTTGACTTCCACTCTGTATTCATCTCTATGTTTATTTACTTGCATGACACCTGCATTCAAAGCTGCTTACCATTTGAAATCCATGTTTACAAATGAATAGATTACTGATTACTGCTGTGAAGGATCAAGAGTCGCATGGAGCTGCAAACCGAAGAATTTGGAGCCCATTATGCCACCTACTGTTGCTTCTGCTTTCTCTTCATTTGATCGTCTCAAAGTAGTTAGACTCTTGTACTGGAAACACATGCTTTAGTGACCTTTAGTTCTCTATCTCTCCACCAGGGGGCCTTCTATGGGCTGCTGGTGGGGTTGTTCATTGGGTTGGCTCGGATGATTACGGAGTTTGCCTACGGGACGGGCAGCTGCGTGAACCCCAGCAACTGCCCCAAGATCATCTGCCGCGTTCACTACCTCTATTTTGCCCTCATCTTGTTCGGAATCTCCTGTGTGCTCGTCCTGGGCATATCTCTGATGACAAAGCCCATCGATGACAAGCATGTGAGTCTGACTCCGGCCAACAAACTGCTGGGCCCCGCTCCCCAAGAAACCGATTGGTCATTGATTGATATCCACTATAGTGTTAGAAAGAGATGAAATGTACATCAGAAAAGGGGTCATACAAAAAAAAAAAAAAAAGACTCGAATGTTTGACGTTGGTAAAGACTGGGTATGTTTACACAAAATGGCTCCTGCAGGGCAACATTTTGGTGGGTGGCGTTCTCTGTGAAAAACACTTCCTCTTCCACTGCGAAGGCACTTCCTTTCACTGGGAGCCGGATGAGCCCCTGGTGACCAGCTGGCATGCTGGTCGTACCGTCCCATCTAGGACGTTAAACTGGGTTTTAGGTCACCTGACCGGATGCCCCAGGTAACTCGACGGGCCGCCCAGAACTCCCACGACCGCTGGGTCGTAAAGGACCCACGCGGCCACCCCAGCCCTTGAAGGTCCTTCTCATTTGGCCCACCTGTATAAAAAAGCAGTAAATCGAGGACAGGGATCTTCAGATGGTCCATATGGTGAAGCGTGCAGTAAATCTATTCGTGGTGCTGGCGGCAGGCGCCGGGGCCACAGCGACGCTGCAGAGAGGAGTTCTGCGTTCCTCGTGCTGGGTGGCACCTCCCAGCCCATCTGCCTCTCTGCCGCTCCCTGCCAGCGGCCCACTTCTCCGCTCGCTCACGCACTCCCCCCCCTCCCCCCCCCATCTCCGCTCACCCTCGCTTCCCATGCCGACTCTTTTTCCCGTTGATTTCCTCACCCTTTGTTTTGCAGGCATCAAATACAGAATAACAAACCACACTAACTAAACCGACAGATTTGGATGACAGCAAATACATGAACCGTAAAATTAGCGGGAGATATATAATTTATTTCGATTTTTTTTTGGGAAATCTATAGGTTGGAGTATCAGAAAAGCATGGCCAAATCACTGGACCTCTGGACCTTCTAGCTAAGTCAGGCTCTTTCCATCTCTCACCCCCATCCACCCTGTGCTTCCAGCTACACCGACTCTGCTGGAGTCTGCGGAACAGCACCGAAGAGAGGGTGGACCTGGAGGTGGATACCTGGGATGCTAAACCCAGCGATGATAAATCCATGAAGGTGGAAGGTGAGGCGCCGTCGCGTTTCACGCCAGTGGCCAGTAGGTGGAGCGCTGTTCCGTGCCGTAATCGCGTCCATGAATGCTGTGTTATTCATTTCAGTTCAGGACCTTAAAATGCATTTTCATCAAACCAGCAATTAGCATCAATTACACTTAGCCACTTAATATTACAATTGTCCTGTAAGGCTAAACATATTGCCTGTGTTTATTTAGCAAGGAGATAGGATGCACTGGTGTGAATCCCAAGGGATCTTGTTTGCATGCTGCTACAGCTTCCAGTGTGAGCTGTGTTGCTGACACTGTGCAGCTTTGCGATTCCCTGCTGCGTCCAGCAGTGCACAGGCTGACTCCTGCATTTACCAAACCAGTTAGACCAAGTAGCTGGTTTAGTTCATTTAACTAGCAGCATTATTGTGTATGAAAGGTTCAATCGAGGTTATAATGATGTTACTAGATGTAGGAGAAAGAGGCCTCCCTGCAGCGGGAAAAAAACATTCTGCACAACATTATTTCATTACATAGCTGAGTTATAATCAGACAGGTTTATAGAAGCTGTATATTCTACTAAAATTAACTCTCAAAACTGTACGGTGGCGTTTGCCAATCCGGTCCTCAGGGATTCACAGACACTCCACATTTTTGCTCTTTCCCAGCTGCCTACCAAAATATGGAGTGTCTGGCAGGGAGCTTGGGGGAAGCAAAAATGTAGAGTGTCTGGCAGGGAGCTTGGGGGAAGCAAAAATGTGGACTGTGGCTAGGAGCTCAGAGGGAGCAATATACTGTGGGTCCCCGAGGACCGGATTGGGAGACACTGCCCTAAAGTATAAGAGCAGTATCTCACAAGCTGCAAAGTGTGTATACTACACTGACTGCTGAGAGGTATGGGCGTGCCCCGTGTCACCCCGCTGTCCCTCTCTGTGTCCCCAGAGCCAGCCGAGGACCCCAGCTGCTGGAAAAAGGCCTATAACTGGTTCTGTGGCTTCGAGCAGGGTGCAGCCCCCGAGCTGAGCCCCGAGGAGCAGGCTGAGCTGCAGAAGAAGTTGACCGACACCTCAGAGAACCCTGTCTGGAGGAACGTGGTCAACGCCAATGCCATCATCCTCCTCACCGTGGCCATCTTCTTCTACGCCTACTTCGGCTAGTGGCCCCCCAGCCGTCAAGGACCCCAGCCTCTAACCCCCCCCCCCACCCGCAGAGTCTCTCTCTTTCTACTTCCCTCTCGCTTCGATCTTCACTCGTCCCAGAACAAATACATGCGACTGAAAGCATATTTTTACTGAACCGCTCATTTGATGTAAGGAATATTAAAGCAGGGCTGTATTTATCTACATGTCAGCGACTACCGTGAATTTCATTTATAAAAGTACACCTTATATCCTACTATATCAGGGCAAATACTTGCTTGGTGTCAGAGTAATGGAAAAGAAGGCCGCCTTTATATCGTGAACAATGATGGTATGTTCTGTCAAAAGTCAAGCTCCACCACTAATTTCCTCCATTCCTCACCCATTCTGTTAAGTATTAATGAGCGTTGGAGTGGAGCCTTCCTGGTCAACCACCTTCAACATGTCTGTTTAGAAAGAGGGGCATTCCACCTGCACCAGCTGCCCCCTCCCCAACAGGCTGTCCCCGTTAAGCTGAATTATTTTCTGGTCGTTCCCAGTCAAGAGCAGGACTTGATTTCATCAGACCCTGTGTGACCAATTTCGTCATCAGCTGCTATGAAGTGAGTAGATTCTCATCCCCCCCAAGAAGGAACTCCTCGTCTGTGAGAAGTACAGTTCTTCAGGTCTCTCTCTATAGGACACCCACCCCAAACACACAGGCATAGAAAACCCCCAAAGGTTTCTCCCGTCGGCCTCTAATAGTACCCCACCCGTCAAGTCATTTTCAGCTGTAGTCATCGGGACACTACTGTTGTAACACAGGTGTTTATAACATGGTCTGAATTATTTCCGTGATGTAGTTAATGCAACAGGTGGACAAAGGGAACATTCATTCAGCAAAGCAAGAACTTAGAGGCTGACTGAGAGATGTTAACAGAAAACTATGCCAGTCACCTGTCTCCAGCCTTATTTAGACTCTTTATGCACAGTGAATGCTCATTTTTAACTGTTATTGTAAATGGCACCCTCATTTCTCGAATAAAATAAGTCGTATTTGGTGCTATGGTCAGATGATCTTATAAGGCCTGTGATTGGGCGGTTTCTGACCCACAGTGGGCGGGATTTTGATATACCATCAGTTATCATGTGTGATGTCAGTCACCGTCGGGAAAGTGGCTGACTCTTCATTCTAATCCCACCCACACTAATGGTCGTTGGTCATGCACCCCCAGGACATTCCCAGGACTAAAACTGCAAATAAGTTAATGTGAGACGAATCCAGTTGGATGTAGCTCATGTGCTCAGCTGACACCACACGTCACGTGGTTAAGAAGTTCAGCCGTCTGATCTGATAACATGCCTGCATTCTGACGGACAGGGCTGTCCAGATGCTGCCATCGAGGGGAACCATCAGGATGTGTGATTATAACCGCCTGGCTTTAGGACTGATTACTGGCCGGAAGCAGCTAATGGGCCCACAAAGGCCCAGATGAAACGGAAGTTCCCTCGAGAGCAGAGCCCAGCTTCGCGGAGCAAACCAGCTTATAAGCACCTACTTCCTCACACCCACCGTCATCGCAGCCTGTACCAGTGATCAGATAAAGATTTCCTGCTACACAGACCTCTGGATGTGTAGCTTAACTGTTTGCTTACTACTTTAGGTACAATGACCAAGATGACTCCAGAAACACTGGATCGAGCAATTCGTTGATTTTATTCTTGATCTCAAAGTAACCCTGGGGCCCGGAGGAAAATCCCTGCCAGAGAGATCAGAGAGAGCGACAAACACATCCAGGAGAGATGCAGTCCATACATAAATACATTTATTAGATTATTCCCATCTGCTGTGTGTATCCTTTTTAGTTCCTCTACACATTAGTCTTTTCCAGCGCTATTAAATATATAGATATATCTGTGTAAGGGGTGTGGTCAGGGGGTTGGGGGCCGAGTCAGATGTGGGAGGGGCCAGGGTCCTCTACATGATTCCACAGGATGACAGAGGGTTGCTCAGCTGGCAGGTGCAGGCGGACTGGCAGTACTGCCGCACGGTCTGGTAGCAGCTGCGGTCGCCATCGGCGCCCCACTGCACGGTGGCGCCGGGTTCGGACGGCAGGCGGCCCAGGATGCTGGTGTTGATGGCGAGCGCGGCCAGGCCGTAGTCGGTGAAGAGCACGGTCTCACGGCGACACGTGGGGCAGGAAATGAACTTGTACTTGGGGCAGGACTCGTAGAGGATCTGCAGGCACTCCTCACACACTGAGTGCAGGCAGGACAGGATGCGTGGCCGCTTGCTGGAGAAGTTGTAGGTGTGGCCACAGGTGGGACAGTCCAGCGGTTCGCAGGGCGAGGTAGCTCCGCCACCTGCCGCCGCCACCGAGGCCGAGGATGAGGAGGCTGAGCGCAGCACGTACTGGTTCACGATGACGTCGTCCATCTTGTAGTGGAACTGGCTGTGGTAGCAGATGTCGGTGGCACTGGTCTTACGCTGGGACAGGTAGGCGCGCTCGCGGCGGACAGGTGCTGGTGGCAGGGGGCATGGTGGTGAGACCAGGGGCCGCGGGGCCACCGTGCCCACAGCCACGTCCAGGCTCATGTCGCCGCAGGCTTGGTTCACGATCACCTCACCCTCTCCGCCCCCGTCCCAGGCCACGCGTGGCGGCGGCGCATAGCGGGGTTGTGTGACGGGGGCGGGGCACTCGTGAGGGAACTTCTCAGATTGGATGATCTTGACCGTATCCATGGGGATGGCCATGGGCTGGCGCCTCAGGCAGGACATGCGTTCGGTTGAATCGGGGCCGACAGGATGGGCAGGAATTCAGTTGGGGGGAGATTCAGTTCAGCTCATCAGGCCAGTTGCGGCACAGGGCGGCAAATTGGCAGGAATGCAGTGAAACCCTCTCTGCCATCAGTCTTTGGCGGGAACGCGGGGGATGGGGAGGACCCTGCGCATGGTCACAGTAGTGCTGGCCTGACGGAACGTGGGCTGCCCAGCCCAATGGAGGAGGAGTTCCGAAAATCACAGGACACTTGGTGTCGCTCTGCCAGTGGAGCCTCCTTCCAAGGTAATGCTCTGGGAAATTGGAGCAGGGGATTCTGGGACGTTGAACGTCACACTAAGGCAGGACGCTTCAGTATTTGTACCAATAAAAAGATGAGAGACACACTCCGGCTAAGGGAGACCCACAGGCGAGGGAGTTAGGCTGTGTCTGTTCTGACCTTGTGCTCCCTTCTCGTTTACGCTAAGAGGTTCTGGAGCCCAAAATAGGCCTCGTCTTTCAGCCGCGGCAAGAACAGGTCAGGGCAGGCGTGAGCTCCTCGGCGTGCTCCTCTCCCTTCAGCCTCCGTGACTCTCTTCTCTGGGCTGCAGCGAGGGTGGGGGGGGCACTAGCAGAATGGATGCCCAGGATGCACGTCGTCTTGTCACGCGGGGGCGGGCCGCTCTGGCATAATCCTCCGCCAGCGATTGGCTGGGGGGCGTAGCTCAAGCGCCTGGGGACGGAAGCAGAGAGATTTTGTTTGCCAGCCTTGCTGAAATTAAACACTTTCAATGGGGGGGCTCACAGTCACCAGCTTCCGATCAGCTTGTGCAGCCCCTGCCTCCCTAACCCTTTCCTGAAAGGGGGGGGGTTATCCATGTGGGTTCTGTATGGTATTCATCTCACTGTCAGGCACTATGTGTTGCTTTGGTGGGGGGGGGGCAGAGGGATTAATTTGGTAAACAAGTTTGCTGAGGACCCATAAATATACATAGGCTGATTCCATTAGCCATGTCGCTACAGCACCCCCCCCCACAACCCTAGTGGGGCTGCTGGGCCAGCTGGGATTTGCAGCTGTGACTTCAGAGCCGGCCGTACCACTCTGTTGATGTGGCAGGGAAATGGGGGGGTGGGCAGTCACAGACAAGGACGGCTCTCAGGAACACAGACCAGACCACTACAGGCATGGAGGGCTGCCACGGAGGGGTGGGGGTGCATCTGATGTATGCCCTGTTGTCAACCGAAACATTCCACTCATTCATAAATGCAGTGACCTGGGCTCACTCGTTCTCTGACATGACACACTAAACATCGGACGCTTCATACAGGAGCTGCTACCTGTAAGCGAAGAGGCCCCGGGGGGGGGGGGGGGGGGGAGAGAGGGGGGTGCCCAAGGGCCACACCAAGGTGGTTAGCTCACTCTCTATCAGCTCTGCTGGGTAACGGCTTCCTGTCTGGCTGATGAACTGAGGCAGATACGGCTCTCTGAAGAGAAACAGATCGCTACCCCCCCGTCCACCCCGCCCCGTCCACCCCGGGATAGCCTGCAGTAGCTACTGGGGGTAGGGGGTCACCTGAGGATGCACATGGGTGCTAAAAGCACCGTGCCAGGCTGCCCTCCACACCGCCGGAGGCTCCTCCCCCTGTTGAGCGTGCTGTTCCTGCCTGGAGGTTAGCCTGCTGGGACCTGGGGGAGGAAGCCAGGCTGAGCTGGTCCTGCCCACAGCAGGAATTCATAGCAGAACTGCTTTCACACACATACACACACACACAGGTTTGTAATTATACCATTGTGGGGACTCTCTGTTCATTTCTCTGGAGCAAGCCCTAATCCCAACAACACCCTTAACCTCTTCCTCAGCCCTAACCTTAACCATAAGTAACCAAACAAAATCTGAGACTTTTGACTACATTCACAGATTTTTATCAAATCAAGTCTCCCCTTGTGGGGACTGGAAAAATGGTCCCACAACATCAAAATAACAGGTTTCACAATGTAATATATACATAACCCACACACACACACACACACACACACACACACGCACACAAAACCTCAAAGAGCTGCTTACGTCCTTCCCTCCGTGGCCTTACCCCGGTCACATGACGGACTTCCCACGTAGGGAGGCACACAATTAACAAATTAGCAGTTGACAGCAGTACGAAAATGGCAAGATCAGCCCACACAGAGATGGGTGACGCCAACCCAGCAGGGAGGAACACCAACGAATTCGGCATCCAGGTTAATTACATGCAATGCCTACCCCTGTCAAACGAAAAAGAAACTAAAAGTGAAAGGGGCGGGACTGACACCCGCTTGTCCCCCCCCCACTACCAACGGCGCTCTTCTAACTTGCCTCCCCTCACGCACACACACACACACACACACACACACACACACACACACACACACACACACACACACACACACACACACACACACACACAGCCTCTGCTCACAGTCCTTTCCGCACATCCCTCTGCGGTCTGCCTGCATGTGTTACACCTGCTACGTCTGCGCCGGCCCATGATGCTTTGCACAGCCCCTGCCTCACTCCACCACAGGTCACCTCCCCCCTGCTCCGGAAAATCAGTCTCAGAGTGATCAGGTGCCCCCACGTCCGGAGCGTGCATGCCTGTATACGTCTGAGCATGGGGAGGAGGGCGGGGGCAGCTGATTTTCCATTTGCCACGCCATCCCCAAACAAGCCGCCAACAGCCTCGCCTGTGACGAACTGTCTTCGAGCGTCTTTGTTCTCGCACTTGCTCCCCCTTCGAAAGAGCGCAGCCGCAGAACCTGCGAGTGCAGTGAACGCAGGCGAAGATGCAGCGCGCTAGCCACCCCCCCCCCCCCCCACCTCCCCCGCCGTGGCAGTGCTGCTTTCACATACCACCCGCCTCACCTGTTTCCATACTGCGCTCATTCACAGAGCTGCTAACAAACGTGAGGGGTCACCGCGGTGCCCGGAGGAAGGTTCCGGAAGGTTCCTGCAGGCGCGGCACGTCCACCATGAGCACAGTGTCACCAGGCTGGCCTCTCTTACATCCACCGCAAGGCGCCATCTGCGTACGCTCTGTGTTTCTGTACCCTTGACAGTATGTAAATATGGCCCCCTCGCACCCCCCCCCCCGAGGAAGATACATGCTTACCATGTCTAATAGTGAGCGTGCAATTTCACACCATCAACATCACCAAATGTACAAACAAAGAACAACAGCCAGAGGTTATGTGTTCACGCGCACACACACACACACACACACACACACACACACACACACACGTTTGTATCTATATCTTTGTAGGGAACGTCCATTCATTTCTATCGGCAAAACTCTAATCCCGACAATGACAACCTTGACCCCCACCCAGCCCTAAACTTACCCATAAGTAACCAAACAAATTACAAGACTTTTGGTATTTGTAGTTTTTTGATTGCAGTCACAGATTTTTATAAAACCAAATTTCTCCTTGTGGGGACCGAACTAATGGTCCCTACAACATCAAAATAATAGGTTTTTATCACACTCTGGGGATATTTGGTCCCCACAGTGTAATATATACATGACCCACACAGTCACATACATACGCACACAAACACATGCGCAAGCGCGAGCACACACACACACACACACACACACACACACACACATAGCCGCATCTGCTGTTCTGACCTGCAGTACTACTCCCCAATTCGGTCCTTTTGAACCCAGTCTTGGGTCCCAGCGGTGTCAAAAACCGGTGACAGGAGCAGTCTGGGTTGACGCTCCGGGTTGACGCTCCGGGTTGATGCTCCGGGTTGATGGTCCCGTTCGGCAGTCCGGTCTGGCAGCCCGGTTCACTGTCGCCAGGGGGTTACATGCTCCCAATCTTACGTAATGTTCTCCGGTTTTCTGGATGGCTGCTGGATCCTGATCTCTGGCATGTCAGCGGCGGAGGCGAGGAAGCGACGAGGTGCAGAGGCAGTGGGGGGGTGGGGGGGGGTGGGATGCCCAGCGAGGAGATGCGTGTGAGGACGGCTCCGATACAGCTTTGCTAGTCTGCTCAGAAAGAGCCAAAAATAATCAAGCTGCGTTCCTTCACAACTATTCCCACGTCCTCACTGCCGCTGCGTCCCTGGTGCTGCAGTCCCGCTCTCGCCTCCAGCTCCTTGCTCTTTGTCGATCCTGCGTTGTGTCTCACAGCTGCCTCTCCATCATCCCTGATGGCTGCTCCTCACTCCTCCTCACCGCTCCGCTGTCTGTCCTCTTTCTTTATGTAATCACACCGAAGCCTCCTCCTACAGCCTCCCTTCTGCAGCCAGTGCGCTTCTGCTTGGTTCCCCCTGCTCTCTCTTCTGCGAGCCGACGTTGAAATCTCTTCTTTGGTCTCTCCCCCCTTTCCGCTGGCAGCTTCCGTTGCTCTACTTGTGAGGTGTGTGCTTGTTCTCTCTCTCTCTCTCTCTCTCTCTCTCTCACTCTCCCCTTGTATCTCGCTCTCCTCCTCTCTCTTGCTCTCTCTCTCTCTCTCTCCGCAGTCTGCGCTGCAGAGCTACTGCAGACTGGATCCTGTGTTCTCAGCACCACTAAAAAAAATCCCTCCATCCAACGGGGAGACGGGGCTCTTTAACTCTGCGCTCCGTGGCGAGAGCAAGGGGCTGCATGCAACTGCAGGGCCGCAAATGCAAATGTGCAACGGGGCACGCATGTAGCTATGAGACACACGTCAGGGCAGAAACTCTCATGTGGTGAGCCAGAAACGCATGCTGGTATTCACATGCCAATGCGGAGATGCACAACTATAGGGTGTACACACACACACACACACACACACACACACACACACCACACACAATACCAATGCCTGGACCGGCTCACACACATCTCATGACCTCAAATGGGAAGCCATGTACCTGGGCCCTGGAGAATGTGACAGGCATCAGGCCCGGCCGAGCCGGGAGCAGACAAAGGAGCAGGCCACCCACAGGATGCCAGTCACATAAACAGACAGGCACTTTGCTGCAGGGCTCTCCATTGTCCCCGCCGCACTCACACGCCGTTGTGTAACCGCGGGCCTTTAATCACCGTTTCCCAGCGAGCCGACCCACATTCCGCCCTATAAATAGACGTGGTGCCCCCCCCCCCCCCCCACGGGAACCCAGAGGGCTACTTCCGGGAGGGGACTGACCCCTCAGGGCATGCGGACAGGCCAGGTGGACAGACAGTGGGTGTCACGGGCAGAGGACATGGGCGTGCCGCCTCTTACACAACTAGCTGCGAGGAGACTCTCAGCTTCACAGCCCCTCCCTCTCAGAGTCACTGTGGCCCCACCCCTACCCCTTCCCAGCATTCCAGGCCTACGTCACACTGATCCATGCATCACTATTTTGCTTTTCTACAACCAAAACACCACAGTGGATCCTGATGTTGGAGGGGGGGGATTCATTCAAGTTGATGACACCAGGACAGAACCAGGCCCTCTGAGATTTTTGTTCCGTTTTTATAATGATCCCATAAGTTCTGCCTGTTGATTGCTTTATTATTTTAATTCTGCCTAACTCTGTTGTACTTTTTACAATGATTTTACACAGCATAATAATTTCTCGGGATGTGCTGCACGAAATAAAGAGGCAACAGATTTAAATAAAACTATGTAAAGTGTGACCTTTACTTTGTTTGCTTGCTTCAGAACCCAGACACAATGTAAGGTCACCTATGCATGGGACCTTGAGCCAGTCTTCTGTGTCACGAGGACTTTCTTGTCACTGTCACCAACAGCCCCCCAGGTGACCAGCATAGTGAGGGGTGACAGGACACAGGATTCATATCCAGTAAATTTTGATTTCACTGGTGTGTCCACTGGTCGCTCTGCCTCATCCCTGCTGCTGTCAGCACAGGTGTTTCGGCATCCAGCCTTCCCAAGGGTGCCGTGGTTACGGGGTGAAACGCACTGATGGGATGGCGATCACTACGGGGAGGAGCTGTTCAGCTTCATGCCCGCGGGCATCTTGTGCAGTTACACGTCTGTAATATAGGTTTCCAAAGTCAGAGTGCCTTCATCTATTGTTGATGGTCTCTTCGGTGTCTTACTGTAATATTTGCACGTGGCAAAACACACGACCCTCCTCCCCCAGACACGAGGATAATGGCTTCCTCTTTAAACAGAATAGCCGTTTACGAGTCAAATGTTAATAACGATTACCTGTGATGACAAATCACAATCCTCGGCCCCCGTTTTCCAGTAAACAGGGCTAAGAAGGGGGCGTGGCGAAATCGGCGACAATTGACATGAAGCTCCTCCCCTCCATTCTTCACACACAGGCGCGCACACGCGTACCCGTCCTTCTCTGACTCAGCCATGAGTGGGCGCCGGCGGCCGTGACTCGCTCTGCCTCATCAGCCCATTCTTAAATAAAGCGCTACTACGGATCAAAAAATGGAAAAAAAACGTCTGTATAGTACCTAGCTGAGGATCACCCCCAGTAAGTGCTGTGTTTTTCTGAAGGCTAAATTGCGGTTGAAATTTTCCAAATATCTTGTGACATATATCCCCCAAACCCTCCCCCACAACGGAGACTTGTCTGGTGACGTTTGTCATCGTAGGCTGACAGCACAGCCGATCGCAGCTATCTTAGGCATAAACAAAAGGGCAAAAGCATTGCGCAATTTAATCTTTTCAATTTTATATTTTTATACTTGACAAATGAGTATGCTTATAGTTTTTTTTTTTTATTAAATTACAATGCTCATTTTGCTATACTGTGCTTATATTTTAATAATAAAAAACGAATAAAGTACAAGAAATTCGAATAATTTATTGATTAAATAATTTAGCTCACATTACGAAACAGAACCGTTACCCTTTTAAATATTTCATATATGTGCTTCACAAAATATACATTTTTCTGCATTTAGGGAAATAACATAAACGTAAGTAATCGGTCATGATTAGATATTTTCAGACAAATGGATTTGTGTAAACTTGGTTAATACACTACGTGACTGATTGGAATGATGATATGATTTGTTACGTTACCATTATACTTTATTTATAAAATATACTGTGCTTTCAGTTGATAGCCTGCGTAAGGTGAATCAATGTTCGAGCGTTTATTTGCGTATATGTTCTGTGTTTATATATGGATATGTATCGAGTAAATACGGGTATAACGTAAGAGATTTAAATCGTAGCAATCACGTAAACGAATAAAGTGAACGCGTTACACAAATCTACATATTAAACATATGATCGTAAGCCTTCCACATATCAGTCATACAGCTGTGAAGAAACCCATCAAAACCAGCGGGGTACAGCCCGAATTAAGCACTGAGCTATTCACATGCCAACAGCTATAAATAAAGTGCAAGTACTTCATCGAGATGCTTCGTAGCTTCACATCGCTATTACAGATAGCTCTTCCATTTAGAAAGACATGCTCAGAGTACCTAATAATTATCAGCAGGAGGCTGTGGATACAGATCGGTCAGCTTGGGATCGTTGAATCTCAGGCTCCCCTGACCACCGCAACCAGGGAGTGGTGCAAGATGGCTGTTTTATTTCACACTCTTGTTCTTGGACTTCCTCTTGAATAGAGAATGCTGCTTCTTCTTCAGTTTCTGTTTGCTATTTATGAAGAGAAACATACAGTCCCTTAGTAGGTTAAGCATCATGAGATGTTAACAGGCTCGTAGGTTAACCCAATAGCTGCCCTGACATCACTCTCAAATACCTGCCAGGCTCCTTGTCAGGCTCCTCTGTGGGATCTGGAAACTTTCCTGAGGTCTCATTCAGGCTGGCTGCTTGCCATTTGACTCTGTCCTGTTGAGCCAAACCCATCGCACGATCACACACAAGCGATCAGAGCACAGAGCTATCACAGTAAACTCGGTCCATACCTGTCTGGCTTTTGTCTGCTTGCTGCTGTCCACCTCTGTCAGCTGCCTCGTACTCCCATGGTCCAGTGTCTCCTTCCACCGCTCTGCAAAGCCAACAAGCACACATGAACTCATCCTTCCTGTATATCATGATGCTCCTTCAACTAAATCCTCAGATGCTTCCATAGACTTCCATGCCTTCCAGTCCATGTTTTTGCTACCAGGAGCTGGGAGGGAGCAAAAACGTCCCCAGTGGCCAATCCAGTTGATCTGATCTAAGCCAGATGAACTTTAATCATGGTTTCTCAGGTCTTATACTTACCTGTCTGCATTCATCATGATGCGAGGAAAACAGAGGAATCCGTTTTAATTCAACAAATGGCCTTTGCATCACTGTTTTTGATCTTGATGGAATTTGGCTTGTGAATTACAGATAACTTTTAACATTCTCCTTGAGATATAACACATTTTATCCATTTTCATCCAGGGTCTTTTCTTATGAACTGTAACTCTTACAATTACAGCTACCAAAAGCAGTATTATCTCAGAGTATGGGCAAACTTAACTTTTGCATAAATCTAAGCTATTATTTTCAAGGTCAAATTCATCTCTTGTATATAAAACATTTACCTGTTACTTGGTCCCCTTTATGAGATAGGCACCCCAAAAGTATACAAGTTTGCTTAATGCTGTTTCTGAGCCTCAAAAAAGGTGTGTAGAGGCAGGGTACATATTTTTCACTTAAAAATTCTTCATGCTGTCAAATGAAAAGTTGTTTTGTTACTCAAAAAGTACTTGAAGTTATGAGACTCTGAACTGGAAGTACACTAGTAAAAATAGTCTAAACTACCTGGAGTCCGCCTGAAGCGTGTAAAGACTTTCAGGTGACTCTTCAGAGAATTTCACCTTTGTCTTGCAAGATGAAGTCCAGGGATACCATTGGCCACGTTTGCAGACCACATAACAACAGATCTTTGCTTTGATTGACATGTAGAAGTATTACTGCGATCAAATACATGGAATAACATTTTTCTTGTGACATTCCAAGCAAATTAAGGAGACAAAAGACTCCAGCACCAGGTCCAAACTGCATGACCAGTCGCTCAAACCCACATGTTCCTCAGCCTCATTCCCATTAGTGACATGCAGGTTATGACTTTACTCTCATCGAAAGTCAGGAATGTGTTCAGATCGTATATGAGTAAAAAAAAAAATATTTTTCCGGACAGTGTACATCACAACATTCTGGGAACAGTGATTTCAGTACATCCAAGACATCAAGTAACTGTCGTCGCTTACCCACGTTACTTTTGAGGGCCTCTGAGTCGGACATGGAGCGCCGCCGAAACGCTGGCTGCTCCCCGGGTGCAAGACCACTGGACATGGGACCCCTTCGCCTCTGTGCTGGTCCCTCACTGGCTGACTCGGCAGCGCCACACAAACATTGTCCGGACCTCAACTCCTGTTCGAACCGGAGACTAATCAAATTTCTGTCTTGTTTTTGCCGTCACTGAGGCTCGGAGCTCAGAGCGGTCTTCCCCACCTGTCTCTCCTTGTCTCTCAGCTGGTACTGAAGTCCATCCCTCTCTCTCTTCAATTCTCGGTTCCTCGCCTGCAGCTTGGCGATCTCCTCCAGGAGTCTGCAGACCTCATCCAGGTACGACAGCCCAGGGGAGAGCTGGCCCCCGTGGTCGGCCTTCTCACCACATACCTGGCTGTCCACCTGGGGAGAGACAGAGAGGGAATCTCCAAATGACATGCTTCCTTCTGGATTCGGTTTTTATTATATTATATATTATATTATATTATAGTGCTTTTACATTTAATACAGCTTCAATTTTCTCCAGTTGGATGCTTCACTGGACTGATCCAGCTTCAATGGCACTTTAGCTAAAACACTATTGGGCAGTAAAAACACTGAAGGCATTAAGGGCATTGCTTACATACATACTTTGTCCAGTACAACTGTATATTAACAATTAGTCAACAAATGAATTGTTACTATAGCTGAACACCAGTACTTTTAGGTTAAGCAATGCATATTTTTGCAAGATGTAAAATACCCTTAGAGATTTTAATCAGGAAGCTTTTGGTCACCAGTTGGAGATCAAGAGGAACTAAGGATTGCAGAATCGTGTAAAACACCTACAATTCTGTACAAACACGCTTTTTAGAAAAAGAAATTAACTTTGAAAGCTAGTGTTCAGGACAAGAAAAAAATAAGATCAAAGGTTGATTTTGAGATGTTACATTTGGGAATGTGTCCTACTCATCATATCTGCTGATAAAAGTAGAGACGTTCTGCTTTAAGGCGTCACAGAAGTTGCCATTTTCCGTCACTGTGTCGAAAACAAAATGGTGATGAGGGTTAACACTGAAAGAACGCGGTAAGGATGATAAGGACTTTCTCGAATGCTCATTATCTGCAGTGTCCGTTCTTGCCAGTCTGACCTGAATATTTTGCTATTTTAAAGTTATGGCTAATTTCACACTTCCATCGAACAAGAAGAGTGAGAGAAATAGAGCAAACACACACAGCAGCGTCTTCAGGGTCTACAAAGACCAGGTTGTGGTTGTTTCACACGTCGCTAACATGCTACCAGCTACTAGCACGCCACAAGCTGCTGACCTGCTGCAAGTTGCTAGCAGGCTACAAGTTACTAGCAAACAGCTAATGTGCTGTAAGCTTCCTTATACATAGCTTCTCCATCAGCACCTTGCGGTGCAAACCACAGCAGCGAAAACAATTAACCAAACCCCAGAAGTAAATGCCAGCAACATTCAGAAAGGTTAAATTTAGAATTATTCAGAAAGTTCTGTTGCTTTGTACTGATGTATCTGAGTTAAAGTTATTTGAAACACATCCTTCTATAGAATTCGCAAAGTATTGTTTACAACAGCTACGCTAACTGCCTTGCAGAAATCTAGTAGGCGGTTTCCAGTTAGTCAACACCAGTCAGCACGGGTGGTGTTGAGACAGAAGGGGGCCAAAATGACGCCCCTGAGCCCAAATGACTGAGATACTGTGGGACGTGTGGGTTTTAGAAACGTAGCGAACGATGTCGGTCCAATTTTAGGCCACATGGGAGTGCCAGTTTTACAGGGGCCTGTGGGAGTGATGCAGCACTAGCAGTGTGTGTCAGATCGACAGCAGGCCTTTCTAATGCTCCTGACACAGATGCTCTATCTGTGTCAGCAAAAAAACGTCACGCAAAAACACAACATATGGATTGATGGGGGTTTTTAATTAAACTTGATGCTAATTAAGGAATTTCTGCAGTGTCATGGATTTGTCATCAGAATCGGCTTGATCAGGGAATTATTTGCAGCGTTTCCGGCACTGTGGTGTACTATACATACACATGTTTAAAATTCCTTACCTGTCACACTTCATAATCATATTTTATCAGTATTTAAAAAGTCTCAGGCTGCGTTCAGTAGGGTGACAGCCCGGGTAAAGAAGCAAGTGTTTTTGGTTCTATTTGACAAGTGACTTTTCCCAGTAACAGTTTATAAAAGCCACAGTGACCACTAAGGATGGGGCCAAGCAGAATTTTCTTCCTCATAATTCTTTCGCCTGGAGGAAATATTCAAGTATTTTACATCAGAAAGATTTTTCAGAGTAAAGTAATATGCTCTGGAAGCAATGAAGTTGTCATTGCACACTTTTTACTTACGATTTTGTTATGGCAGGCTCCGCCTACCTGCATACAGGTTAAGCAGTTAAATCCACCACAAGTACGCAAAAATCTATTGGACCCACGCAAATGATGACCTAAAACCAGAGTACAATTTTCCCCACATGCCCTTTCGGCTTTTGCATATGATATCACCCCAAGCAAAACTGACCCCCTTATATCTATGCAACTCTCTCCCCAGATATTCCAGAACTGCTGTGACAAATTTGGGAAAGCGATGTGTTTCCATGCATGAGGCATCTGCAGTATCTACAAATCAACTGTTGATTGGCTGGGCACACCTGTGCAGCATGTGAGTCACACACACAGACCACGCCCCCAATTCCATTCATGCCTCTGAGTTTCAGCACCTGGATAGACTGGTTCTGTTTGAAAGTCAAAAAATGCACCTGAAAACAAAATAATGTCGATAACCTCGATGACACAACAGTGATTATAGAGAAAACCATGCATTTCATCTGCTTGTGTTTAACTCCGTTAGTTTGTAGCGTGCTTTACATCACGACGAACGATCAAGACCCTTTTTTTTTTTGAAGAAAGTAAGAATATTAGGTCTTCATTATCTTTTAGAACCTCAAATATCATGTTTTCAGACCCTCCTTATTCTCGTCCCTGGAGCTAAAAGTTCTGCTGTCCTGCTGTGTTCGCAGAGGACAGAAAACGAGATGTAGCTGATTGCAGAGCTGAAACCGTAAGTGTTCCTATTTCAAAATACGATGCTTTTAATGCCGTATTGCGTTGCCGGGAAGTCATTGACGGCACTCAGGTGACATTGGGTTTGTGTTGTCCATCAGATGTTAAAGCACAACATCGATACGAGTTCCTGACACGTTAGGGTCCCCTGACGTGAAGCATTAAGGAATTGGCAATGAGATCGACACCGTCCAGCTAC
Source organism: Brienomyrus brachyistius (assembly GCF_023856365.1). Lineage (NCBI taxonomy): Eukaryota > Metazoa > Chordata > Actinopteri > Osteoglossiformes > Mormyridae > Brienomyrus > Brienomyrus brachyistius. Next base: position 9,129,469 of record NC_064539.1, on the reverse strand, counting down.
CAGGAGACTGTAAAGGACGCTGAGATGTTTATCGTATCTGTAAATAATTGAGGGTGAAAGAGATATTAAAGAGGATGAAGAATGAGCAGGTGGCCTGCAGGAAATGCGAAGTAAGGTGGCCTCACCTCTGATCTGCCCTGGCTTTGCTGACAGGGCTCAGGGTCCAGCAACGGTGGGACCCCCTCATCCAAACTCGGACCTAACGAGGGCTGGGGGATCATGAAGCTGATGGGCAGCTGAGGCGCTGGAGTTCTGGAGCTCCTCTGCTTGGTCCTCTGTAGAGCCAACTCGACTTGGGTCCGCACTCTGCGCCAACCTTCCCGTCCCTTCAGGTTTGGGGGTGATGATAAGGAGGGAGCGCGGGCTGGTGAGGGTGAGGGCAGAGGTGAGGGCGAGAGCGGCCCATCTGCCAATTCGGGATCTTTGCCCAATGAGAAGCTCTGCTCTGAGCCAAGAGGGGTGACCACTGGCTCCTCCACCCCAGAGTCCTCCGACTCCGACTTCAGTAGTACGCCTGACCTATCCATGGCCCCCTCTCGCAGCGCGGAGTCCTGCCCCCCTGAATGAGTATCTTCTGAGTCGTCAATGCTGGAATTCTTCCCTACATAGGCCTCCATAATTTGCCCAAAGTTCCTGTATAAATACATCTCTGTCCTCCTCTCCCACTCTGCACACCTTGTGTCAATAAAGCTCAGTCATTGAGAGGCACGAATGTGCCAAAAGATCGTGTGACCATGTGTGCTACTGTATTTACTGTGTATAAGCCCCGCCCACACACCTCCCTAGACCACGCCCCTCACCTCCCTCAAGCCATCAGTCTTCCATTCACCTTGCTCTGCCTTAATCTCATTGTCTCTTGAATTCCTTTCTCTCCTACCAAAACCTCCAAGGCCTCCGCATCACATAAATATCCTTTTAAGGTCATTCAACCTTCTCAGCTTTACTTGGACTCTCCTGGCCAGGACAGGATGACGCTTGACCCAGTGTCATTTGTTTTTAAGCCTTAGTACAAGACCTATTGTAGTCTGTGATGATAAATCTCTAAATCAATATTACTGTGTACATGCCATTAATGTGAATCAACTATAGAAAGTCTAAACAAGTAAGCCATACTGGTTTATCTAAAAAAAGCTATGCATTAATAAAAAATAAAGTAAAAAAAATCTCTTTCAGTCTGACAGAATGTGACAAATGGCCTGTTTGAAAGGACAGGCACCCCACTGACAGCTTTAAGATCTCAGGTAACAGCATTTTGTCTACAGTGTGTCACGTTCTTGCCGAGCCTTATCTCGGGAAGATTGCCGTCTGCGTTTCTGCAGTTCTGGGATGTGCCTCTGGGCCTGCAGAGCTGGATTCCGATCATCCCAGAGGACCACTTAAATTTTTTTGGTCTAACCTACATATGACTGTCTTATGATTCTTACCAGAAGTTGCTTGACATTTACAAACCAACCACCCAATTAATATCTTAATAATAATCTCTTACTTTTTTAGTTAACTGTGTTAACTTTAACTAAATAAATGGAAGCTATAACTGTGAATGCTTAGGTACCCACTTTTAGGATGGCATGCAGAAGTTACAATTTATTTGTAATTTGTCAGACAGTGGCCAGTGTTGCAATCTCCATGTCTGTGATTGCCATATTGCTAAGAAGAACTTAGATGTCCTTTATTCTCTGATAGGAGCAAAGATGGACTTAAAGTAGGAATGCCAAGAGGAGCTGCAGTCACCTCTTGCCTCAAGCCATCAATCAGTGTGCATGTCTGCATCACAGGTGGGTGGAGAGTCATCATTTTTGAACTCCTGAACCTAACTTAAACTTGTGTCATTCTGTGTGTGTGTGGCTCAGATGCCAGTGATCAGAAGGTTGTTGGTTCAAATTCCTGGGTAAACAGAGTGATTTCACTAGTAAGTACTTAAGCAAAACCCTTAACCCCTGATTGCTCCAGGTGCCGTCTGGCTCTGCTTTCCTATGTCTGCCGCTTTGGATAAAAGTGTCTTTGAAAGATAATGTAATGTGTGCCAGTTTACCTCTAACTGACCCAAATCTGTAATCTTTCAACACTTTGTCCGGTTGTCTTTGTAACTCACCGTGAGAATCAGCAGTTCAGAATAACAACATTCCAAGAACAAATGACAAACAAAACAGACACAAAACCAGTGAAGGAAGTGGGTAGATGTTGCTTTACAGTTAGGTCACGGACTGACTAGGGACGCGCTTCGTAATTGAGGGGCTGTCATATTATTCACTGAAACTGGGAAGGACATTGTGATTTATTGTCTTCGGCCAGTGATCAAAAGATTGCGAAGATGATGCGCTACATTCCGCTGATCAGGTGGGTAGGAACAATCAGGCCGATATCTCTGCAGAGGGGAAAAGTCGTGTTATGCAAGAGTTTTGAAACAAGCCGGTCAGTCAGTAGGAAAGGCGCCGGCCGCAAAGAAAACAAAGAGCGGGAAGCTGACAAACAATGCGAGCTTTGGGGAGAAGCGCAGGAATTTCTCAGAACACATTCCTGCAGTATCGGCATTTCAATCGCATCCACAAACTCGCAAGAAAGGTGTGTCTCTAGGTCCAGAATTATCATCTTGCTAAAAAAATCTTGTTTCCGTAATTGATACAAATCTGGAGGTTTTGCCAGTAGCTGCTTGCAGTCCATGATCGGCTTCTTGCTTCTCACCGAAGAGCAAAATTTCCAAAACCCGCTGTGCCCACGGGATACGTTTTCAAGAAAACCTCTGGGCACTTAGTGAGAGTTTGGACTTCAATTTAGGGAATCATTGCTGGAAATGAAGTGACAGAACATCGGTTTCATTTTGTTCTTGTTTTATATAATGATTCAGTTCTGAAAGAACACAAACATACCAACCGTAGTCTGTGGTGCACATGCTATCCGTATCCACCTCGATGTCAGCCTAATGGCTTTCCAGTACATTGTAACGAAGGGAGAAAATGGGAGAAGACTGGGATTAAACTGGGAACGAAATACCGCTATTCAAGAAATATTACGAATATTAATGGTATTGAGGGAGAGATGATGGTTGTGTGGCATGGTGATTAAGTGGCTCAGTAGGTTGCCTCATTTCTCATTCAAATCCCAGCTGCACTGTGTGTCTGTGTGTGAAGTTTTGCACGTCCTCATTGTGATGTGTGGGATTCTACGCACACAGATACTTGGCAAAATCTAGGTATAAATATAAAATAAAATAAAAATAAAGGTGCCTATCAGTAGGGTTCTAAATTCCCCCCCCATCACTATGACCTATATAAAGTCATTAAGTGATGCAGGGATAGAATTCCCAGTTACCTAAGTAGCACCTGTTCGCACAGGCGCCCTCTCCTGTTGGACATCGCGAAAACATATTCAATAATAGTTAAGGAACGGCCTGGACGAGCCCCTGTGCCTGGGGGAGGGGGACCCTGTGCCTAAAGACAGAAAACACGGATATAAACATATAGTTCCTATTAAGCGGCCTCATACATATATTTTTAATTAATAACGATTGATGATGATCATATAAACACTTAAATTCATTGTAGTATTGTAAGATCACTGAGAGGAAACAGACACCAAAATAGTTTTTCAAATACATATTTTTGCTTTATTAATTCTTAAAAGCAGGAATATCAAATATTCTACCAATTTCGTTATCATTTCAACTCACACGTGTCATAATACTGCCACCTATTGCCCTTGAACACAATGCAACACAAAGTTAGCAATGTCACGGTTAGTTTACAACGTCTGCAGGGAAAGGACTCGGCTATATATAGCTGTTATTGAAATATGTTCTAACTGCAGTTCATTTACACCACTCTTTTTATTTATATTAATAAACCTAAATAATTTTATCAGTCACAAACTGGCCAAGAGGAAGTTAGAGAATTTCCCCGGTGGGCCGGTCTTTCTGCCCCAAATTCGGTGTTATACGGCCTGTATACCGGGGCGGGCCCAACCCGTCTGTCGACCTCGGCGTGTTCCCCAGGTCAACGGCAAATTCATGTTACCAGTCCACGCCTCCTTTTTATTAAATTCTGTATAAAAATATACTGACGTATATATCTACTTCCTATTTACATCGGGAATGCATTATAGGTGGAGACGCATAAAACTTTGCACTTTCTACAAATCCACACTCACAGATGCACTTTGGATGTTCCTGGGCTGCTTGGAGTCAGGTAACTATCTTTCTGCGTACAGTAATATTGGCGTACTTCCAGTTTCACGTTTTGCATTCATAAGGAGTTCTGATACCGGCGTTTTTCCTTTTGTCTTGTGTTCCACGGCATCTTTGGTTTTAATTTTAACTGATGTGGGAATACACACGTTTTGCTGCATTGCAGCTTACTTTGCAGGCAGAGTTCGCTCATGGGACTGTGCCCACTGAGACTGTAGCTTTGAAGATTGTCCAGCAGGGGGCAGCAAAATGGTGAACAAAATGTTCCAAGTGAAGACAACGGAAAATGCTGCAAAGAGCAATTTACCAGTTTTATGTATTGCTTTCATTTTGTATCATCAAAATAATATATTTTGCATTTTATTTCTTAGTTTTTTAAAATAAAATTGTTACTCGAAAGTTCTGTACAAAAATCGCTACGCTGACATGCATTTACTAGGTAGGTAACTTTTTATGTTAAAAAATAGTAAAACCTGAATTAAAGATTTACAAAAATGGCAACAAATGTTGCCGCTATTTTTAAATATTTGTTGAGCAACAAAATATAATTCTGAAACAGTAGAAGCTGAAATCTATACTAAACACTGAATGCATGTTATTTATTTATAACTGGGTATTTTAAGGTTTCATAAGACCCAGTTTTTTTTTCTGGGCACCAACCAGCAATCAGCTAGTGATTAAAAAACTGTCACCTGCGTCTCCTTCAATTTAGCGATTATGGCTGATGTTTTCGTTGCCCACCTCGGGGTTGCCTGCCACAGTTTTGTGTGTCATACCATGAGAATGATGTGGGAGGGCGAGGATGATGATGATGATGATGATGATGATAGAGGGTCTTCCTCAGTTTGTCTCCATGCATGGGCGGCACACAAAGTCGCACATACGCAGACACACAGAGAGCCTCCCTGTCCCTCAGGTGTTTCCCAGGTGTGACTCCCCAGTCAGAAATTCTCTCTTTCTTCCATCTTCCCTTGCTCACATTTCCTCTGGATGGACATAAGAGGTAATAGGAAGTGAAATCTCCTACATCACTACAGAACAAAAATTTAATAATTTACATATTTTCCATCCATCCATTTTCCAAACCGCTTATCCTACTGGGTTGTGGGGGGTCCGGAGCCTATCCCGGAAGCAATGGGCATGAGGCAGGGAACAACCCAGGATGGGGGGCCAGCCCATCGCAGGGCACACTCACACACCAGTCTAATTTACATATTTTAAAGAGTTAAAATGGACTTGTAGTTCGTTGCCTTTGTGATCCCCACCGACAGCGCAGCTGCTCCTGTGTTTATTGCGATTCTTGTCCTAGATGATCGCATTATTACTCTCTCAGATGTGCGTCTTATCGCCGTCATGTGACTACCTTCGCATCTGTGAGCGTCAGCACATGGTTGGTGACGGAAGAGTTGAACACGGGGAGGTCGAGGGGGATGTGGTCTGCAGTGGACTCGTGGGGCATCTGTTAGGACAGAGATGAGCAGCATGACTGAATCGGTGAGGTCAGGGTGTTCGAGATCGATACCCCATGCGTAAAGAACAGCTTCAACAGGGGTCACCGTCAGGACTCACCAGTAGAGGCGGGGCCCTGAAGAGGTATCTGAAGGAGTAGTACAGCAGGTTGAGGCAGGAGGGGGAGTAGAGGTCTGCGTAGCGCATCAGCTGGCTGGCGAAGAGCGTCTGACGAGAGCCGTAACGGAGTAGGCTGCCCATCCTGCCGTAGCACATGTCCATCCGGCGGGTCAGGTTCTGCAAACGTACGACAGCCGGTCACACTCACGTGCACTGGGCAGAAGTGGCCGGGGCAGTGAGGAGTGACTGAGACAGGTGGGTGTGTGTGTGTGTGTGCGTTTGCATGTGCGTAGGGCAGTGCAGTGCACCTTGATCCGCATCTGGATGATACTGATATCCGGACACTCTGTGCTCCCGCTGTCCAGGTTTCTGGGAACAGAAGGAGACCTCGCTGGAATTGCTGACACACAATCCTACCCCAGCCACTGTTCCCACCCCCAGACAGGCCGCAAATAGATCCCCTTGATTTCATCTGGGCTGATGCTGGTCACTCACTTGTAGTGCTCAGCCAGGAACACGTCAAGGGTCTTCAGTTCCTCAAACATTTCTGTTAAAACAGAGGGTCACATCAGGTCGCCTCTTTCAAGGTCAAATCGATGTCAAATTATAACTATCAAGTGGGATGTGCAGTCAGACCTAGTGGTCAGAACATCACAATATCAGTACATAATACAGGCGCATGGTCAGTCAAGGCAGTCCCTGTGAAGTCATTGTTTCATTACATCCATATAAGTGTAAAGTGCAAAATCAGCCAGCGGTTTCATTTTTGGTCAGAAAGCTGATGAGGCTCTGTGCCCACAGTGCGGCCGGCGTTACTCACGGCTTTTCTCTGTCCACACCTGCAGCTCCCTCGCCAGCTCAGGGACCACCAGGTACGTCTTCCAGCCCTGCTTCTTCTTTGATTTCAGGATGTCCCCAAAAATGTGGTCCCCCACATACAGGATGTCTTTGCCCTTGACCCCAAGCAGATCACATATGATGTCAGAGGAACCTGGATAGAGAAAAGGGGGTGGGTGTGGAGAGAGGAACAGAAGACAAAGCACAAGGAGAGGAGGCATGCAGGTTTGTGTATGTGTTTGTTTACAGGTAGCCTTTCTGTTTGTTTGTTTACAGGTAGCCTTTCTGCCTGTTTGTTTATAGGTAGCCTGTTTGTGTGTTTCTTTACAGGTGCTCTGTCTGTCTGTTTGTTTGTTTACAGGTAGCCTTTCTGTTCGTTTATAATTCGGTTTTCTGCCTGTTTGTTTATAGGCAGCCTTTTTATGTGATTCTTTACAGGTGCTCTGTCTGTCTGTTTCTTTACAGGTGGCCTTTCTGTCTGTTTGTTTATAATTCACCTTTCTTTATAATTCACCTTTCTGTCTGTTTGTTTACCGGTTGTCTTTCTGTCTGTTTACAGGTGGTCTTTCTGTCTGTTTCTTTACAGGTGGCCTTTCTGTCTGTTTATAATTCACCTTTCTGTCTGTTTGTTTACAGGTGGCCTTTCTGTCTGTTTATAATTCACCTTTCTGTCTGTTTGTTTACAGGTGGTCTTTCTGTCTGTTTGTTTACAGGTGGCCTTTCTGTCTGTTTATAATTCACCTTTCTGTCTGTTTGTTTACAGGTGGTCTTTCTGTCTGTTTCTTTTCAGGTGGTCTTTCTGTCTGTTTCTTTACAGGTGGTCTTTCTGTCTGTTTCTTTACAGGTCGTCTTTCTGTCTGTTTCTTTACAGGTGGCATTGCCGTCTATTTGTCTACAGGTGCTCTATCTGTCTGTTTGTTTACAGATGGCGTTTCTTTCTGTTTGTTTATAGGTAGCCTTTCTGTCTGGTTGTTTATAAGTGATCTTGTCTGTTTACAGGGGTACCTTTCTGTATTTTTGTTTGCAGATGCTCTTTTGATCCATGTTTGTCCATTCATGGTCTTATTGGGCATACTATAATACTAGTATATGCTAGGCGAGTGGATATGCCATAATTATCTGCTTAACATCCTCAGAAAACCTCTGAAGGAGTGCTCGTTGGAACCCAAAGCAGGATATCTATAGTTACGTACCTCCAGCGTAGACCGTGCCTGGCTGCAAGTCCCCTGTGTACGTCCCGATTCGTAGCTTTCCTGTTTGCTGTGAGAGCAAGGCAACCATGTTAGCAGATCAGGCGCTTCTGGAGATTCTCACTCACTCTCTGTGACCGTCCTTCAGTAGCCTGTTATTGGTTACTGCAGGGGTCTGTAGAAAAGTTGAAGGGGGTCCACAGAAATGTTTCGGAAAAATGACCAAAAGAATGTAGTATGTGCTGGTTTGTTAAAGCCTCTCTGGTCCTTAGTTTATAGTTACTTATGTGGGCAAGTATGAGTGCCATGATATATCATAGCTATGATATAATTTCACTTCTAGGTTCCTGAGTTAGATTACTGGGTACCTACAAGTTCATGCTTTGTTGTACATGTAATATCACCAGGCCATGTCTTTGTGATGACTGGTTTATCTGATCTTAACTAATTAATGGATTTATTTGCTAAATAACTTTGATAAAATGCAGCTGTAACATATGTTGTCCATCTGAATGTGATTGGTTGTCTTGTTGAGTCAGTAGTTATTAAAGTCTTACCGTGTCCACCTGCCTGAGCACGGTGCCCTCCGCGAAGAAGAGAGGCTTCTTGGTGTCCACGACAATCAGGTCGAAGAAGGTCGTCCAGTCGTGCTGTGTGAGGGACATGAAGCAATGTGAGAAGGTATGATTTGCTAAAGGGGAAAGACGAATGTGAGAAGGTCGCGAGAGATAGAGGGAAGAAGAGAGGGACAGAATAATGAGAGAAAGTGAGGAACTGGAGAATGAGAGAAAGAGAGGAACTGAAGATGGCGAGAAAAGAGCGACTGATGGGGTAGAGGAATGAAGAAATGATCTTTGTCTTACCTTGGGACCATGAGGGTAATCGAACAAGTAGCTCATGATAGCCTGCGAGGAATTTGACAACACAGAACATTAGATCTAACCCTAACAAGCTAACCCTAAACCTAACCCTTTGGTTCATAATGTCAGAGGTAATAAATCCGTGTTTTTGACTGAGCTCTGATCCATCCATAAATTACCTGTATGTATGTCCAAATCATGCTGTTGTTACACAAGAGAGCCACCAGAGGGCAGCACACTCCACACAAGTCCATACAGACCGGCAGCGATTGAAACCCACATCTCATTTCCCCTTTAAGCCAAAACAGCCTTTGCTATTTTTCTTGTCGCGTCATGTCATGTTTGTTTGTTGTTGTTTGCACAGATATGCCTGTTACTGTCCTAAATCAGCAACAGTGTGTATATAGAGAAGCATGTGCATAAAAGACGCCCACCTCTGTGTAGTTGTAGTCACTGTTGGTGGCCAAGAACACTTTGGCCACCTCCTTCATGCGGCTGAGGAGGAGCGGGAGGCGGGGCTATAGGAGACAGGTCACATGGTTCTCATTTCTGCTAAACTACATTCACTATAGCCTTAGTCCACACTATAGTCCTGCTTCAGATCTGGACAAGGCAGTTATGCCTCTACCCCACCCCCCCCCACACGCACACACACAATGCAGGCCTCTTTAATGCTGAGCATCAAGCAGGGCTCTGTCCGGAAGTTATGCCTCTACCCCCCCAACAACGCAGGCCTCTTTAATGCTGAGCATCAAGCAGGGCTTCTGTCCTCTGCTCTCTTTCATCTGCAGCGCAGCTCAAAACAGAAGGCAAGCCGTCTGCCTGCTGTCACTCACATCTTTCACCACGTACTTCTCCAGGTTCTTCAGCGTCTTCTCCTTTAGGCTGCCCTGCAGGGCGAGATGAACATTTACTCCGACGCAGACCACCCATCATTAAAGGCTGGACATTAACAGACTCTGCGTTACTTCCCATTACACAAGCAGGAAATAAAGAATTAGGCTTTTTGATCTCGGTAAAGGACACGATAAAGAGAACTTTAAAAAGCGTCAGACACATAATTTCCCATTTCCTTATGTTTAAAGGGTCGGCCATTTTGAAGTCTGTATTCCACGCGGCCTGGATGAAATCACTCGCTTACCGTTTCATGGACATAGTCCATAGCTTCCCGCACGTCTTGGAACATGCTTCGGAAAGACATGAACAGGTCGCCGTGCTGAAACCCCTTATGCAGACTCGAGAGAGAAAGACACAGATGAACGGGTCATGGATGATGTGGGACGAGTGGGAAGCCGTCTAGGGTGAGGAGAAGTAACTTACTTAGTGTATCTGGTAGATCTGGTGAAAAAGTCAACAAGACAAGCGTACAGGTAGGTTTCTGGAAAGAAAGAGAGAACACGATGCGGAAAAGCATTCCTGCCTCGCCATCGCGAATCAGGCACATAGGGGGTTGCTGATGTGGCAAACATCTGCCGTTGACTAATGCTTCGTGTATTTGTGACTCTGCAGAGTGTCAGAACTTTTCCAGACCCTTCAGGAGATGCTAATTATTGTGAATTAATTATTGAAGGAGACAGAAGACTTCCCTGAAGGAATTACACATTGGGAGAAGGCAGAACCTTCCCATAACAAGACACACTTTTACTACCTAACAAAATTAATTCTCTTTTTGAGGACCCCAATTGCAAATATTTTAACATTGATCACTGCATTGTTTTTGTCTTATTCCAAGTGCTATATACCCGTTTCTCTATGTCTTAAGCCTGTTATGTTAGACTGATGTATCTCAGTAACACACTTAGGAAGCCGAATATAGATGTTTCCAATTAAATAAAGCTTACAAAACAATGTATGCAAGACGGCTACCTGAGAGGTTGAAGAGGGTATTGAGGATGTAGTAGCGATCCGTGTTGTCTTTGCGAATGAACCTGCTAGGGTAGTACTCCTGCATCTCTGACCTGGGAAGAGCGGGTGAGAGCCCAGTCACTTACATCTACTGACGCTCGCGAATACTCGGCACCCACAGAACATTCCTGGAGTGAATCGAAATAACTGCCATCCTTCTCACCTGGTCAAACATGTCACGTGACCAGTGAGAGGATACTGAACACTACAGATGGATATCTGGACTTTCATAGTAACATGAGCGTGGAAAGCCCATGTCTGCCTGTCACTAGCTGGAATGCTGGGGCTTCTCAGACCTGGGGGGAGCAAACCGGTGGTGACCCAGATCCGGTTCTCTCTGGGATAAGCCTGGGATATGAGGTAAATGGCCATTTTCCATCAGAACCCAGCCAAAGGTTCTGGGTTCAGGCTGCGATTCCACTTGGGGAACTGCCTCTTAAGGCCTGGAAAGCTCGGAGCTTTCATCATTCCAGATATAGGATGAAGAGGAGGTTCCGAGAATATGTCTGAGATTTACGGAGCAGGTGTAAGGTGGGTAAAAACAGAGAATCTGGCCTCTTGGATAATTTCCTCACTCATGCAGAAAGAGGGGGAGTGACACAGACAAAAGCTGCTGGATCTCCGGCCCAAAGCCCTTTCACCAGGTGTAGGATATAAATACACATTACTGCTCCCAGGCTGGTCGTCTCATCTGTTGTAGTTCAAGGGAATACTTGTGGCCGTAATACAGGCCTGCTATTTTGATCCTTGTATATTTTTCAAACATGGAAAAACAATGACTGCTTGAAAACACTGTCAGCCTCAGATATGCCTGCATTTGCTCGCCACTGGCAAAGCAAAGAGATTTAAAAAAAAATGGAAAAGTGTCTCTGACCCAACTGCCCGCAAATCCTTCATCTCCATATTTTGTCTTGTAAACATTTCCTGACTAGATAAAGGAAAGTTCCAGATCAGTTATGGAGTAATGAAACGTCATCCTCGGAGAAGCATCTCCATTATTTCTGTCCCATTTCAAATATGTCAGAATTAATTGTCATATGGGTTCCTTGCAACTAGTGTTGGCGAACCTTCGTCAACATCTCTGGCATGTAACAGCTTGTTAGCATTAAGCCGTACGATTTGCCAAAATCGCTGTCATGCTGTGGGTTTGAAGTCAGCATATTCATTCTAAAATTAACTCATCATTAACATCATTACAACATCACAACACACGCATTATTAGCCCTTGGGACAAAAATATTAGAGCACAAAACCTGCAAAACTTGTAATAATTGGATTATTTGGCAATTAAATCACGTGGCAGTCTTTGCTACACTGTACTTTTTATTGCAGTATTTGTTAGGAGATATTTTTAAATTAGCATTTCATATTAGACACACGTTGCTTTCCGTGCTGTTAGTCTCAAGCTGCAAACCGAGACTTAGTCATGTGCCTGTCAGGCACCAATCGTACGCCGTCATTTTAACGGTGTCGCCTCACCCTCGGAGGAAGCTGAAGCCATGGGCACACACCAGGATGTTACCATGGGAGTCCACCTTCAGCAAGTTGCCGTACATGGTGTCAAACACTAGGCCTCTGTGGGGGGGGGGGGAGACAGTGATCTATAAGCTGTCAACATACTGTAGCAATAGTGTGAATAGCTATTTGAAAGATATTCAGCAAAAAACCTGGATCATGTCAATGGTGGTAAAACAGAGGCAGAGCCCTGTCCTGCAGGGGGCGCTCACCGTGTGGGGTAACTGGGATCATATGTGTACTGCAGCAGCTCATGTGGGTAACCTATGGACACCAGTCTGTCCCTCAGCAGCTCGAAGCCCATCTCCTCGTAATCTGGGGACTTGTAATCTGCAGTGGATACATGGGCTGTCAGTGAGGCCAAAGGGAACTTTAGATACATTAGAACATGCAATTGGGTCACAGAACTGTACCGCCTGTGGGGAGGGTCATGACCTTAAGGCTGGGATATAAAACCACATCCCCCCAACAGTATAAACTTGTACTATAAATTATAGAATTCCAAGGAAATGAACAAGCATATTGGGAAGGGCACACACACACACACACACACACATACAGTCCACATATTCATGTCTTTGTGGGGACTCTCCATTCATTTCTATGGGCATAATCCTAATCCGACACCCTTAACCTGTAAAGTCATTCATTTTACAGAATAAAACAGCATAATTAAGTCTCTCATAACTCACGGGCCAAGGTGTAATCCATGTCAAAGCCGAAACATTTCACATTCTCCAGCGCCAGGCTCCGGTTGACAAAAATACTGAAAGAGTGAACAGAATTGAGTTATGCATTCAAAGCTCTTTGGCAGAGAAGCTCCTGAGGCAGTTCGGCTGATTAAACCGGCTGCATAAGCGTCCGTATCACGTTCTGTGTTTAAGCTAATAAAGAAGTAGAGCTTTTTAGTATCGTAGCATTACAGCTACTTTCATTAGTTTGCCAGAAAAGGCCTCAGTTTATAATGCTTTGTAATGATTCAATTACAAAGTTTAGTTCTCCCCAAGCGAGCTTGATGGGCCGAATGGCCTCCTCTCGTTTGTATAGTTCTTATGTTCTTATGTTCTAATTAAAAGCTCTGCAAAGATTTTATCGATGTTTCTGCACCGAACGCTATTCACACTAACTGGCTGCCATAGGGGATGGCATGGAGGCGCAGTGGTTAGCGCACCTCTGGGACCAGGGTTCGAGCCTCCGCCATGACTCCGTACGTGTGGAGTTAGCATGTTCTCCCTATCTTGTTGTGAGGTTTCCTCTGGAGCTACCAAATTTCCTGTAGGTTTGCATGTGTGAGTAAATAGCGTGTGAGTGTGTCCTGCGATGGGTTGGTGCCCCATCCTGGGTTGTTCCCTGCCTTATGCTTGCAGTCTCTGGGATACGCTCTGAACCCCCAGTGACACTGAATAGGACAGGCAGTTACAGAAGATGGATGGATGGATGGATGGATGGATGGATGGATGGATGGATGGATGGATGGACGGCGGCCACTGATGCAGTGGGAGGCCAAAGCCCTGAAGGCCACTCTGCTTGTGGATCCCTCAGCTGGTCCCAGAAGAAAAATCAGTCAGCCCACTTAAATCTGACAGCTTTAATCCATTCAAACCCTTATATACAGATCTAATCATCCAGATGAACAGCGAAGGCATATTAGCATTGCACTCCTAGCATGTACCCGGCTGTTCATAGGTGTTTTGCAGATTCAGTTAGGTCTGTTTAAGCTAACATACCACTTTACCACTGAATTATTAAAATTAATATAAAGCTAGAATCTAAAACTACATTAATTCATCTGAAACCAAACTACTTATTACTAATTAATTACTAATTAAATATTTGCAATTGCAAATTAGGTTCACTTTCAGCACTAACCGAATAGTATGATTTATCCAGCAGCTAAGGAAAGTTTTTCTCTGCAGGGGGAGTAAACAGGATCTCCGATGACATTATCTTGCACTCCCACTGAGAAAATGAGATCTCCACTTACAGCATGGCCCACCACTGCTCCCCCCACCACACTAAGTACTTTGAGACAGTAACGGCTAATTACCTAGTAGCTAATTGCTGCGTCAGTTAGCATGCAGCTGTTTGTCCAGAGGTGGTGCATCATATGGACGCATAACATGAATGTCGAAACCAGGGATCTGGTTCTTAATGCAGAGTAGCCAATCAGAACCATCCCAGAAAAATACCCAGGTATATATATTAGCCAGAATTTGCAAATTGCTTGTCATAAAGTTGTCAGGTAATTAAATAAATGTATATCAATAGCATGAGTGCAATATGTTGCATAACCACAATAATCAGGAGTTATCTCTACAGTTACGCAGTACAGCCTGGTCCTTTATTAACTGGTATTTACAGCTGAATGATTCACATAGATTTCGGCAATTATTTTCACTTTTGCCCTCTGACACTGTACCAGGGCGTCACGATGAGGTTCATGTAATGTACCAGTGCCCACAACATCATCTGACAGCAGCGTTACAGTGGGAGGAGTCCATGCAGGGGCGGGGCTCCCATGTGACAGGCGGGGGGGGTGAGGTTAGTGCCCTCAGCCACGTACTTTGCAGTGGGTGTCTATCGCATCTTGACAGCGAGCCCTGGCTTTATCACACCCTCCCCATATGCACAGAGCCATTCGCGTTGTCACGTTAACACAGTGGGGGGTGTGAGGGGGGTGTGAGTAAGCCAATTTGAGATTTGGAACATGCTCTATCAGCAGCTCCATTGAGAATAATCCACATTGCTACTGTCTGCCTCCATTTCCGTGCCAACCGAAAACGTCTGAGAGGTCACACAGTTTCGCCCTAAGGAAAATTTCTTTCTTGAGGTACTGGAAAAAAATAATGGGGTGGGGGGGGGAGGGGGAGAGAGTGGGGACTGATCCAGTTAGAGCCACATGCCCGCTCTGTTTCCACGACAATAACACGAACCCATGAAGATGCCCACGGGTCTGAAACGACCCCACCCTGCACGGGTGGCGAACCGGGGGCCACGCTGATGATCATCTGCTCTCTGTGTGCTGTGGGGGAAGGAAGCAGGAGAATAGAGAAGCTCTGGAGATGACCTGAGGCTGTGGACCTGAAGGCCAGATTGGAACGTACGCAAACTGCTATAACGTCTATAAAAACGTCATGGCGTGCAGTTTAACATTAGACAGGGAGCAGAGGTCAGCTTGGTCAAATTGCAAGTTAAACTACATCCCCGCCAAGCCCCAAGAAGGATGTCTACCAGCAGGAAATCCATATTCCATATGATCTGTCCAGTCCAGTGGGACCTCTGGGAATTTATTATTAAACTATTTCCGGAATTGTCGGGATCCAAATTCCCCATGATCAAGTCCCATGGGACATGCATTCCTTTAGGCTTAAGGTCCAATATTCCGAGATTCCGAATTTGTGCAAGAATTTTAACTATCCTACATACAGTAACAGTCAAAGTGTCTTTTATTGTGAGCTTCAGATATGTGATGTATGAGGTTGGTCGTAGTGCAAATGAAAATAAGTAATAAAGAGAATTTAAATACAGACTATTCAGCAGTCAAATAAACTGAGAAATAAACTGCTTTTAAGCCTGATTGTCGTGGCCGCAGACCCTCCCAGCAGACAGCAGTGGGCTGAGAGGCGCGATGGACCCTCTGGATGCAGCGGGCTAAGGGATGCCCTGTTTTTCTTTGAAATAAATATATGATTGTAGTTTGCATCCTAGCAGCATGAACGCGTGCAATAAGAACAGAAAGATGTGGTAAGAGGAGCCCAGGTGAACCTGGGATAACAACGATCACATTCCTAATAAGTGATGCATAAAAATATTACAGTGGCAGACTCAAGGTAAAGTTTATCATTGTTTTTTCCTGGTTTTTTTTTTGGTAGGGGGGCTGGGTTAGTATTACTTTGTTTCTTTAAATAACTAAGATAGTAGGACTTCTGTGTAAATAAAAGTGTTTTTGTCCCAGGTAACTCCGGTCTGGCCCTATCCTATGCACCTACCACATATGCACCTATCACATACCACATATGCACCTATCACATACCACATATGCACCTACCACATACCACATATGCACCTACCACATACCACATATGCACCTATCACATACCACATATGCACCTACCACATACCACATATGCACCTACCACATACCACATATGCACCTACCACATACCACATATGCACCTACCACATACCACATATGCACCTACCACATATGCACCTACCACATATGCACCTACCACATACCACATATGCACCTATCACATACCACATATGCACCTACCACATACCACATATGCACCTACCACATATGCACCTACCACATATGCACCTATCACATACCACATATGCACATACCACATATGCACCTATCACATACCACATATGCACCTATCAGATACCACATATGCACCTATTACATACCACATATGCACCTATCAGATACCACATATGCACCTATCACATACCACATATGCACCTATTACATACCACATATGCACCTATCACATACCACATATGCACCTATCACATATGCACCTATTACATACCACATATGCACCTATCAGATACCACATATGCACCTACCACATACCACATATGCACCTATTACATACCACATATGCACCTATTACATACCACATATGCACCTATTACATACCACATATGCACCTATCACATACCACATATGCACCTACCACATACCACATATGCACCTACCACATACCACATATGCACCTACCACATATGCACCTACCACATATGCACCTACCACATACCACATATGCACCTACCACATATGCACCTACCACATATGCACCTACCACATACCACATATGCACCTATCACATACCACATATGCACCTACCACATATGCACCTACCACATACCACATATGCACCTATCACATACCACATATGCACATACCACATATGCACCTACCACATACCACATATGCACCTATCAGATACCACATATGCACCTATTACATACCACATATGCACCTATCAGATACCACATATGCACCTACCACATACCACATATGCACCTATCACATACCACATATGCACCTATTACATACCACATATGCACCTATCACATATGCACCTATTACATACCACATATGCACCTATCACATACCACATATGCACCTATCACATATGCACCTATTACATACCACATATGCACCTATCAGATACCACATATGCACCTACCACATACCACATATGCACCTATTACATACCACATATGCACCTACCACATACCACATATGCACCTATTACATACCACATATGCACCTATCACATACCACATATGCACCTATCACATACCACATATGCACCTATCAATACCTGAAAGGTAAAGTCTGCCCCTCTCCAACCACTCCAATCTCCCTGTCCCCCACCCCAGTCAATACTGTTCAGCTAATTTAAAGATTTACAAGTTGGTGGCCACATGGTCTGACACGCACCTGGACAGTACACACAGCAGCAGAAGCCAGCCCCCCCCCCAACAAGGGGCTCCTGGGTTGTTCCTTTACATCCAGCATAAAATAGTGTCTTTCCATCCATCCATCCTCTACCAGCCTACAACGGCCAGTTCATTGCAGGGCACATCCATGCAAGCCGCACAGGCAGGCAGACAGAGGGGGCAGGTGCCCTTTTAACATCAGCGTTATCCCACACAGAGTTGGTCAGAACCACAATACTGCAATTTCCATTATAGCAAAGTACCAGCAAATTTTTATAGGAAATTATTTAGGTTGCTTGTTCTACTACAAAAAACCCATAAAAGTACACACTCAGCCTAATCAATTCTTATGAGAGGCCAGCCTGATGTAACAGAATGCAGTACTGGCAGTATCAAATGTGTCCCAAAAATGTACTTTCAGACTGATAAGGCACGTACAGATCTATGTTTAATCCATCCATCCATCCATCCATCTTCTAACCCCTTATCTGCAGGAGAGTACCTAGAAATTCTGCACCCCCCCCC
This sequence comes from Brienomyrus brachyistius, assembly GCF_023856365.1. Classification (NCBI taxonomy): domain Eukaryota; kingdom Metazoa; phylum Chordata; class Actinopteri; order Osteoglossiformes; family Mormyridae; genus Brienomyrus; species Brienomyrus brachyistius. Next base: position 9,111,428 of record NC_064539.1, on the reverse strand, counting down.
CCCCCCATATTATACAATCTTATGTTATACACTGAATGTGCCGCGATATCCAAGGCGCTCTGATGAACATATATTATCCTGGTTTGTTTAATCAACGCTGCAAAAATTATATTTTTCATAATATTTCTCTTGTAAACTTTGAATACAGGTATACAGGCAGAAATGACAACACAATCTTCTTGTACACTTATTGAATATTTCAAAAATCACAGGATCTGCATCGGATTTATTAAATTATTAACTAATCTCATTTAAACTTACATTAAACACGAGACTCGCCTTATCTTCGGCCATGCAGCAAGCTCCACCTCAAATCGTAAATTTATTTGCCCTGAGACGTTTTAGACTATAGGTCTTTATTCTCAGTGAAAGGAATCCGATTTTAGTTAGCGAGTTCAGAGTATTCGAAGTTGTCTTTGAATCAAGATCACCAAACAAAGTTTATTTACTGGAATCATATCACGGCTTGGGAAACAGAATAACGACAGCAAATAGTAATTGATTAAATCAGACTTAATGCCAGTGCTGATCAATTGGACCGCATACTGTTTTTATCAAGGTAGGGGCAAATTCGAAAGATTGTCTCAAATCAAGCGGTGCAGATCTAGACCTTGGGAATCTTTTGTAAATGATGAAAATGAATGGAAGGTATTCTTAATGCGTGTCACTGAATGGGGCGCTCCAGTAGCGGCGATCTTTCCTAATTCCCGGTGCATCGGACTCCTCACCTGTGCTGGTAATCCCTCTTCAGCGAACCAGTCTTGGGATCCGTTGGCAGCGGCATGCGAACCGACTCGCCGGTATTTCCCCCGGTTTCGGTGGAAATGCTCCCCATGTCGAAACTTTCCTCTTTTCTCACGACCTCTTGTCTCCTCCTGTTCACAACCAGGGTCCAAACTGCAGGATCTCGGGGGTTTATATGAGATAAGAGGGCTGCGCCAGGACACAAGTGAATTACGTCCCCTCTTGTTGGCCTTTCGTCTGTAAACAACTCCTCCCCAAGCGCGATGTGGTCCGGACGTGTTGAAAAGCGGTGAGGGTGTGTACCCTATGCTGCCTTATTTTGGATGGAGTCGGTGCGTGGATCCGCGTTACACGCAGAGATTATGTTATCAGAAACGCGCACACGCGAAGGGGGACACAGACAGCTGAAGCAAGCGCACGTTCTCATGGGGCATCCTGGCTTCTGCTTATCGGGACGCAAGCAAATGCTGCCGCTTGCAAAGTCATAAGACGTACCTTTTTTACCCAAGTCGTATGCACCGGTTTAAATACGGTATGAATAGTCAAATAAATACAGTTTCAGTCGCAATTGTGGCGACGATGTCTGGTTTTACGTTTGTTAACAACAGAGATGGAAGTGCTGGGGATATGAGTGAAGTGGGCTACAGATCCAACTCCCCAAATTCTTTAAATTGGGCTTTGAAATTATCCTACGAAAGCTTGGCGGCGTGCCCGGAGCCTTACAATTACACCCAGAGCATCCTCACTGGGTTAAATTATTGGGACCATAAACGCACGGTCTAAACCCGTCCTTTTCATATTTTTAGCACGCTCTCTATAATACACGCCTAGGCCACACTTCACGTGGACACTGCATATCCGACTAATCCGGCGCAGATCGATTTCATATAGAGTCGTTCCTGTGCTCTGACAGCAACACCGCCGTTTAGCACAAGTGACACGTACGACCAGCGATTTTTCCGAGGACAGTATGAAGCAGCGGATCTCATAAGACATCGAAACATTAAAAAATATTTGCCTACTTTGGACACTAGGCGGGGTAGTGGTAAAGGATGTAATATTTAAAATTAAGGACCAGTTACTACGCATGTGATCGTAAGGTAAAAGGGACTTACCTTACGATCGTAAGGTAAACAGCTTCAGTAAATATCGGGATGCATAAATGAAAATTGCAAACAAATATACAAGTTAGTAAAAGCTTTATTATATAGCTTTGCTCTCGTACTATACATATGGGTAAAATTGGATTTTTGTAGTTATCTGTTGTGAAGGAACAACATTTAAAAAGTGCATCGCTGGGTAAGCCTGTGAAGCGGACACTGCCACTGTCTTTGGTGATCTGATTACCGATGGCTTTGATTCCACAGTCACGCGATCACCGCGGAACAAAGCCTTTTCCTGATTGCACCAGAGCCTATCCATTAAACCCATCATGTATAAAAATAGAAGGCTGTTTGTCCACGATAACCTGCCTTGCATTTGGTATCGAGCCTGTGCTGCTTTCGTATGGACTTCCGCTCACTCAGTCGGAAAAGACGAGAGAGCGTGGGCTCAAGGAGCAAACACGGATACAGCTGATAAATGGTTTAACGCAGCTAATAAATGGAGATCCCGTATCAGATGACCCCACAAAGTCTTGCTGATGGATATAGTTTGGACGCAGATCAGAACAAAACCCAGATGCATAACTGCATGGTGGTTATATTTCAGAAGTATGAATGACATTTTAAGGAACCCCCCTCCTTATTCAGTTGAATGAGAGAGGGACCTCTCACCCATTTCCTGGTGTGACCGCAAAGGGGGGGGGGGGGTGTTGCAGCATTAAGGTCCAATATTATGGGCTTGCACTTCACCCACACCCAGGTTAGAAATGATCTATGATGTCATAGGCCTGAACACTGCAGACTTTCCACAGAACAACTGCCGGGCGTGCGTGACATGTGGGGCGGGGGAGAGATGCTGATAGATAAATCGTCTTATTACATAAGAGGGGAAGACAGGGCAGCATGAGACAACAGGAGTTATCGTGCCGTTCCTATGCATGCATGCAGTGTGCTTTTATCTTTAAAACATTTCATGGAGTCAATACTGTTTATACAATAGTGTGTAAAAGCCTTAGTCAGATGTTTAAGGATGTTCATCTAGGGATTTCCTGTATATTTGCTCAGGGAAAAATACTATTGAACAAAAGAACATATTCAAATTATCAGTAACACTATAAAAAAATAAATAATTTCCTCTGTTCTCCAAAAAGTTAGCTAGATGAACTCTTTGGCCCCCAAACCTCTCCTCAGGAGCCTCCCAGCTATTGTAGGTATTCAGTAAATTTTGCCATTAGCTTAATTAATTAATCAATTAAATGAGTTAATAAATGACATATTGATCAGCCAAACAAGGTGGGGTGGTGGTTAAGTCAAAACATTGTATGGGTGTATTGGACGGTTACTGCAAATATTGGGGTGACATTAGGAGAAATTCCTGTCATGTTAATAATGCAGGAGAAGTGTAATGCGAGATATTGTCACGTGTTCGAATGAGACTTACTGAGAGCGCTAACCGACTAGCCCGGTGGCCTGTACTACGAAGTGGGGTTAATGGCTTATCTGGGTAACTTCTCAGATTTAAGGTACCACAGTTTAAATGGACTTCATATTCGTTCACTTATGTTTTGTCCAGACTACCTTAAATCTGACAAGTTACCCCGATAAGCCAGTAACCCCGTTTCGTAATCCAGGTCACTGATCTGCCCTGTTCCCGTGCCGACCACTCCTGTCCTGCACTCCCCCTCTGCTCCTGCTCTGTGTCTGGAATCTTCGTCCTTGGACTGACCACCCCAGCTCCGACCCTCCTGGCTACGTGACCCAGACTCTGCCTCTTGATTCCCTGTCCGGTTGCCCATCCCTGACCACCCCACTTCGCCTTAATCCAGTTCCGCTAGTTTGTTATTCATCATTAATGGTGTGGAGCTACAGAAAAGGGACTCAGTTATTGATGTTTACTAAAGGTTGGCGGTTTGGTGTATTTTCTTTTTTTTTTTAATCATAAAACTCATGGTTAGATGGATGACACCAGTACACATTTGCATTTCAAAAGCTGAAAATACTCAAAAACCGTTTTAGAGTTTTGTCGACTTCGTGGCTTGGGTTTTGACCTCAGACATGCACCACTTGACCACACCTCGTTTTGGAGCGTGCATTCTTTGGAAGTCCTCTGTGATTTCCAAGATCGTCCGGTTCTTTATCTCTGGGAGGTGTCGCCATATAAACGCTGCACAGAAGAGACAGCAGGCCAGAAATACGATGAAGCAGAATTCACCCAGGTATTGCTGTGGAGACACAGGAGAGCTTTCCTCAGGTCATCTGCTGAACCTGTATATACAAAATGCTCAGGACAGTTTCATGTAAGAAAAATTGGCCCCAGAGATGAACTATTTCCTCATGGAGGAAAGGATGGAGATATTCAATGGATGTCTTATGGTCCAAACTATAGAATAGAAGCAACACTTGGGTGTCTGGATCTCATGAAAACTAGTGTGGTTTCAGTACGACTTGAACAAACGTGTGTATTTTTTTGTTGTCTGTTCTATTCAAATATGGCTAATCACAACAGAAAAATAAAAGAACAAATCACACTGAAGTTAAATCCTGTCAAAAAAGCTTTAGACATCCCGACTTGGTAGCCGAGAATTCATCCGTTCTTCAACTCATTCATCAGATTGATGCCCTGCCCTGCTGCTGTCTCCCTTCTTATCCCATCAGAAGCAGCACTAGCCTGCTGTCACCTTCCTGCCACACTGAGACTTAAAAATCTAAAAGTTTTGACTGTGTAAACTAGGATTTTGCCATCCTGTTATTTTGACTTCCTGTTGACCCTTGGAGGTTGGGCTCCCCCTTTGAGTCTGGTTCTCTCCTTCTAGGGAGTATTTCCTTGCCCCTGTCACCTCTAGCCTGCTCACTGGGGACTTTGGACAGGGATAATGTAAAGCACTTGGCGACAACGTAATGTTGTGAAAATGCACCGTACAAATGAAATTGAGTTCAGTTGAATGTTTGTGATCTGACTGAATTACAGCACCATTAGCATAATGGGAGGGGCTCTGGATCCCCAAGGAGCCCCCTGAATAAGTACTTACTACAAGTACAGGGAACAATATTCCGATGAGGAAGAGGGAGATCCAGTTGAGTGAGCCACCGACAGTGTAAGCTGCAGGCTTGTAGGCCTGGTTGAAGATGTCCGAAGCAAGTGCAATCGTCACGCCAGCTGTGAGGCGTGCACACACACACACACACACACACACACACACACACACATTTTATTGAGCCATTCTGACAGCTCCCATCCCCACATTCAGTGCCGCTCATCATTGTTCTGGTCAAAGCAGCTTATTAAAACCAAAAAAAAAAAAAAAAAGCATGACCTAATGGTATAAGAACAGCATTTCCAAGACACCTAGGTCAGTGTAACTATGGAGCCTGGATTTAGGACAGAGCTTGGCTCTAAGATTTTGACATTGAGTAGTTTTCCCAGTTTGGAATATACATACCTGGTCCACTGCCAAAGAAGAAGATGTAGATGAAGATGAGGATCATGCTGCAGTAAGGCATCCAAAACACCTGCTTCTGTAAATGGACACATCAGCTGAATCATACACACACACACACACACACAAAAAAAACAGATTTGTTTAAAATAAAAGCTGAAAATATCCAGGAGTTGAGGAAAAAGTTGATGGAACTCTTCACCACTGGGTCTTCCTTCAAACAGCTGGTGCAGAATGGTGCAAGCTGAGAAAGGGGTGGACGATCCACTTTCGGCTCACAGGAGTTTATTAACAGAAACCCAAAAACCGAAAACACTAGGAACGCTACAAAATAAACAGACTACTAGGGGTCAAAAAGGAAAAAGGAAAAACAAAGACTACAAAAAGTCAAAGGACCAAGGAGCAGGCAGGGAACAAAGTACAAAAATAAAACAACATTCTGAAACACACAGTGACCCACTAAGGAAGTGAACTAAAGCAGGAACATAGATACACAAACCGAACCGGGTAACGACGCAGGAGGACTGAGATGTGAAACAATTAACCAATCAGGAAGGGTGCAGGACAACAAGCAATCAGGGTTGAACACACAAGGACTGGCACAAGAAAGCAGGCATCAGGTGAAACTAATAATTAAATCAAGGAACTGTGAGATCAACAGGAAAAATAAGAAACTGACAAACAAGGAAACAGAATCTAACAGTGGGAAAATAATGAAGGCAGGTAAAACAAAACCAAGGCACAAAGCAAAAAAAAGAATTCAAGTCAACAAAACACTAGAAAAATGGATACGAACGAAACATCAGGGAACAAAATTCAAAAACAGGGGAGTTGGGATTTGAACACACAACTGAGGGATTGACAGGTAGCCACACATTCAGCTCACTGAACCATGCAGCTGTCTAAGGAGCAACACTGAAGACTTTGACAATGGGGAAGACAGGATGGCCAGTGACATCTGCTGGCCAAACGGGGAGGCGGCTCACCTGTAGGTTGAGGGTGACAGTGAGCAGTCCCAGAACGGCAGCCATCATCAAGTTACCTCGGATCAGCAGAACCCTCTTGCCTGTGCTCTCAATTATCATTGCCTGTGAGAAACAAGTTGTCACAAAGACATGTGTGCAGTGGTCAGGGACCTGCTGGTCTGCCCAGACAACAGGGCAGGGAGTGTGATGAACAGAGGAGGCACTATGCCCACAGACAGGCAGGCCTGCTCGGGTGGGGTTAGAGCTGAGTGGATGGACAGAGGAGGCACTATGCCCACAGACTGGCAGGCCTTCTCAGGTGGGGTTAGAGCTGGGTGGATGGACAGAGGAGGCACTGTGACCACAGACTGGCAGGCCTGCTCGGGTGGAGTTAGAGCTGGGTGGATGGACAGAGGAGGCACTGTGCCTACACACTGTTTTCAGACTTGTTTTCATTTAATTTGCACAAGGGTGTACTAAACATTGATAGGATTGTGGAATATCATATGTTTCAATCTTTCAATATATCTAACAGTTTTTTTTTTGCTTTTAGAGATCATGACCCATCCAGCAAACCCAACAAGTGACAGCTAAGAATACATGCAAAGATAGAGGCTCACGCAAGTCAGAGAGATGGCGATCTCACACAGCCCCGTTCCCAGGGTGGCGTACTGCAGCTGGTGAGATGGAATCCCTGCCGTGCGGAAGACGTCCAAGGCATACATGTAGACCTGAGGTGGGGGACACAACTGCTTTGGCATGGAGGGCAGCACAGAGTGAGACATATTTCGGGGTGTGGCTGAATTACACCGAGAAAAGCTACCCTTTGATTGACAATGTCAAGGAAACAGGGTTTGATGGTGCACTGGGTTTTGTCCCAGCAGAGTTCTGACGTAGCCAGCATTCATCAGCTATTTTCTTACGTAACTGAAATGAATCCAAATCTGTTTGTTTGCAATATCTCTCTGGTGAAAAACTGAAATTTGATTGTACATGTGACAAAATGTGTGCAAAGCACAACTTAATTAGTATTAATGTAATTGATTGATTAGTTGATTTATTGATATATTGGTTGGTTGATTGGTTGATTGGCTAGTTAGTTGATTGATTGATACTCACTGCATTGATCCCACAGAACTGGAGGACACTGCAAGTGACTATGACAGTCAACATCTGCCAGCGTACAGTCTGGTCATGGATCAGCTCCCACACAGACCGGTACCGCACCCCCTGGATAGCCGCCCTCTGTAGCAGCATATCCTCAATCTCTGAGATGTGATCTCCCTTACCCCACAGCTGCTGCATGGCTGTGGTGACAGGGGACAAATCAACATCAGAGATGATCCAGCTCACCTTCAACTTTATCTAACCTGCATACCTTAACAAATTTCCTAAGTGTGTAAAGAGCTGAAAATAGTTTGGGTAAAGGTTTACATTAAGCAAAGTTACAGTAATAATAATAATGTTGGGCTGGGCGGACTGAAGAACATGGGAACAGGGGTGGTGGCAAACAAAAAGGGGTTTTATTGAACTCAAAAGAACAACTGGAAATGAGCGTGATCTTGGAGGACCAGAATGGGAGGAGGGAGTGAGGAGTGGCACAGGCAACATGAAGGAATGACATCAATAACCGGACTGGGGAACACAGGACTGGGAAGCACTTTACATACTATACAAGGTTGATAAGAGAGCAAATGAGAGGCAACTGGAGTGATCTTCCAGAATCAGTAGTTTTGATTGCTGTAGTGTGGTAATGCTCATGTAACTGGTCAGTGCTAACCTTTGATTTGGAAATGAGCTTCATCATTTAAAATTACAGCTACACGTGGGACCTTACCCTTCTCACAGCTGGGTCGGTCCCCCCGGTCCAGCAGCAGGTAGTGCGGAGACTCTGGGAGGAAGGGCAGGGTGAGCAGCTGCAAGATGCCCATAAAGCCAGAGAAGGCCAGCAGCCAGGGCCACCGGTCCTCTGAGCCCAACAGCTCCCTGCGAGGAGGGACAGCCCCATCACATGCTCCTGTTTCATTTAAACATATCCTCTTCACAAAGACTTCAGCATCTAATGCATGCAACTGCTGTTTAAATAAGTCAGCGCACGGTAGAATTGACACATGCTAAGATAATAGCTAAAATATCCCTCCTTAATGCTAAGCTATTACTAAAGCTAAGCAAAACGCCTTGGCATCTCACCTGAGTCCCAGCAGTTGTCCAGAGAACTTCCCCAAGGCGACGAAAGTGGCGATAGACACACCCGCTATGCCGCGCAACATCCTGGGGGCGCACTCCACCACATACAATGTATGAACTACCAGGGCAAATCCTTTGGGTAGAGCATTTATAAAGAAGAAAACCTCAACTTTGGTGGAATCCTACATCAAAGCTTCTCTTCAGTGGGAAAATTCAGATCAAGTCTGGTGTAAGATAATAAAGACAAAAACTGTTCTTTGATTCATTGCTGTTGTTCCAATTTCTGTGATATATTGTGCTGGATGGTGCAGTGGTTAGCACTGTTGCCTCACACCTCTGGGACCCGGGTTCGAGTCTCTGCCTGGGTCACGTGTGTGGAGTTTGCATGTTCTCCCCATGTCGTCGTGGGGTTTCCTCTGGGTACTCCGGTTTCCACCCACAGTCCAAAAACATGCTGAGGCTAATTGGAGTTTCTAAATTGCCCGTACGTGTGCATGTGTAAGTGAATGGTGTGTGAGTGTGCCCTGCGATGGGCTGGCCCCCCATCCTGGGTTGTTCCCTGCCTCGTGCCCATTGCTTCTGGGATAGACTCCGGACCCCCAGTAGGATAAGCGGTTTGGAAAATGGATGGATGGATATTGTGCTGGAAGGGTTAAACACTAAACCCTCTATCATACAAAGTTACAATACATTGTTTGGTAGAAAATCATTTTCTACCAGTTTTTCCTCTTGGGGGCACCAAGATCTTACAGAGAGCTACTGATGCCTTCGAGACCTGTATTTAAATATACACACATTCATTTGGGCTTCCTGTGGATGCTTGAGTTTCTAAAGACAAGCCGTTCAAGTGAAGGGGTGGCTTTCGTTTGCCGTCAGGATTTTCGGTGTGTGCCAAATGCTCACTAGGACTGATTCCAGATCATTTCAAACCTTAACTAGACTATCATCCATCCATCTTCCATAATGTTTACCCAGTAAGGTTGCAGGTTCTCCTCACAGGCTGTAATTGACCGCTTGTGTGGCTTTTGTCTCTGTGGACACCAACCTGAATTGACACCATAGAGGAGTCGCCCGATCATGATCATCTCGAAGGAATCTGCGACCTTGCTCAGGAGCATCATGGAGGCCCCGACTATGGCTAATACGTTATTGAACAGTAGGGACCTCTTCCTAGAAAAGCAGTGAGAAGAGCAGGGCCTTCCATGAAATCCATCTCAGTGCAGTTTTAATACACATGTTTTAGTGGAACTTACCAGTTTTAAAACTGTATCTAGAATCGTTCTAATCCAATATAAATCCACATAACTAGATGTTTACTGGATGACATTTTTGTGTCTGGCTCAAAGGTCACAACACTATTTTCACCTACTGAGACTTTCGCCGGTAACTGTTTGGTCTAAGTTCATTTCCTTAACAACCGGAACAAATGGTGCTCTGATTGGACCACATCCCAAAACTGATCTTACCAGCACTCACCTTCCATAAACATGAGCCAACCGTCCAGCAACCAAAGATCCTAGGATTCCCCCGATGCAGTAGATGGAGACAATGAAAGACCAGATGAGGCTCAAAACCCAGGGCTCCAGGGAGAGGTTGTAGCGCTCAGTGCAGGTTTTGTTGACCAGCTCCTTAATGAACTACACCATAGACATGGGTGAGTTAGCATCATCAATTCCTGCAGCTGTCATGCTGATCATGTGCCGTTTCTGAGTTGGGAGGCATAAGCTTTCTTGACTACTGGGGCAAACTTAATATTAAAGACAAGTATCATTCGGTAGCACTTGAACAGCTACTGGGAAGACACAATGGAGTTTCTTCAGTTTTATCTAAAAGGGCCTTATAAGATATTAAGATTTAGTCAGGTAAGATAACTACAGCCAAGACCCAAATGTTATTGTGTGTTGTATTTATTGAGATATTAGAGAAATCACAGAAATCGCTGACTCATTATCTGTCTCCCTCTGTCACTGCCCCCTCCTTCTTTTTCAGAAAATAAATAACTCACTTTAGCAAAATTTAACTTTTCGCACATACAAAAAACAAGATCAAGTGACCCGAAAGAGTGTCACATGAGGAGAGGGTTAATGATGTAATAGCCATGCACACATTCCATCATCACGATGACACTGCAGTTGTACCTCTGGGCAATTCTACACATTCACATTCTTCTATCCTGCTTTTCACACCTGATGTCCGCTGATCCTTAATGGATATTCAGGATCAGCGGACATGCTGTCACGCCACCGGCCGCTGTGCTCTCTTTTCACAAGGCAACTTGACTTTAGCCGTGTGAGATAAACAAGCTCCTTATCTGTTCCACTTGACCAGAATCTCACACACCAAACCACCTGCATGCTGACTCACCCAAACCTAACAGTCCAACATAATGCGCAACACAGCCCATCACCTCCAGAACCACTTCAATCAACTGGACCTCGATCTGGTAGAAAGTAACCAGAACAGGGCGACTCACCGGCGATGGCGAGTTGAGCACAGATATGTGAAATCCATACTGGAATGTCCCACCGGTGCCAAGAATCAGGATGGCTATGACAAACCTCGGGCTTCTGACCTGCACAGAACCACAAAATTCACGGCAATGCTTGTAGAATTACAGCCGAGCAAACAGAGACATCTGACCCAGTGGGTCTCACAGATTTGAAACCAAACTACAGAAAGCACTGAAGAGAGTGTGGTAACTGCCATGTCACTTACCAGGAGAGATATTGCTTGAGTCATTGTATCTAGCTGTGACTTCTGTGTTGTATTAACCTCTGAATCAGCCTCCTACTCGTTTGATCACTTTTTGTCTGGCAGAGACAGGAAGTGGTTACTGAATCACAGTCAAGGTGCTAAATTTTAACTGTATGGAGAAGCCGATGTACCTAGAAGAACCAAAGAGCAGAGGGAGGTCATTTTGTCAGAAGTCCATTCTCAGGACCACCATATTCTGCCCCTTGAGCTTTGTGATTTAGTGGGTAACATTTGCTCTCACACATCATCATGGTAAAAACATAATGTTGGTGTAACGCATTTTTTTGGTCATTATTCTTACTAGATATGATTCCATGGGTGAACACTTACTCTCATTTTGGTTTTTATTTGCCTGCTGTGCACATGAATATTACCAATTAAGTCCCCTCACATCCATCCATTCAGTCATCTACCAACTTCTTGGTCAAGTTCACAAACCCTAATAAGCAAGACATTTTTATTGAATACTAGCTCCCTCTAGTGGTAAGAGTTGAACATTGCATATACCACACACTTGGGAAGAAACCAATTTTACTAATCCCTGTGGTAGAGGTGACGGTGAAACATAGAAGGTGTATAATTTAGCGCAGGTGAAAGAGTGCATGAGTTGAACAGAGTTGGGTCGGTGTACTCTGAGCTGGGTGGGGTTATGGACATGAACCCCAGAAGCACTAAACAAAGAGAATAGAATAGAATAGAATAGAATAGAATAGAATAGAATAGAATAGAATAGAATAGAATAGAATATCATTGTACAGTGTACAATGAAATTTGTTGCCATTCCAGTGACAATGCAGAAGAAAAAAAAGAAAACATACAAGGAAAGAAATAAGGTGCATGTATATACAAAAAGGTAACTATATGTGCTTTAACAAATTTACAAGAAGGATAAAAAGTTACTATATTAGGAGTAAAGTGCAATGCATGGACCATGAGATACTATTGCAATAATTCAGCAGTAACAGCAGGTAAGAGAATGTGATAGTGGTACAAAAAGACATGGTAATATATGGTGTGTGACAGTACAGCAAGTAAGATTGTATATGGCTGGTTATTTAAGGCAACGGCTCTTGGGTAGAAACTGTTCCTCATTCTTAAAGTGTGGGCCTGGACGGTTCTGTATCATGTAGCTGACGGACGGGAGGTAATAGGGGTGTGTGGTCTTTGACGATGCTGGCTTCTCTGAGAAGGTAACAGGTGAAGTAAATGCCTCAGATCCAGTGATCTCCGGTGCTGTGCTGATGACTCGCTTTGCTGATTTCTTGTCAGCAGTAGAGCAACTGGTAAATCACAGTGGGATGCAGAATGTGATGATGCTTTCAATGATGCTGCAGTAAACGTTCACCAATAGCTGTCACTCCCCACTGGCCTTCCTGAGGGATCTCAGGTGGTATAGCTGTTGCAGTGCCTTCTAAATCGGTGAGGTAGTGCTGACTGTCCATGTGATGTCATCTGTAGTGTGGACTCCCAGGAATTCGAACTTGGGGATTCTCTCCAACTGGTCTCAAAACTGGTGTTTTTTAAAGCATATTGTCATCTGACATCAATAGTTATTTTTGTTTAACCTTTATTATGAGTAAAACTGTTATTTCAGCACCAGCTCACCAGATTCTGTACTTCCTCTGTCGGCTGTCTCATAATCAGGGATCAGACCTATTACAGTAGCATTATTTACGTACCTTATTCAAATGCTCTGCACACAGTCCTGAGGTATGCCAGTTACTGACTGTGAGTGCGGAAGAAAGACGTGCTCCTAACCTGAATGCTTGGGGTTATTGGTTAGAGGTCCATTATCCTTTTGCACATATGCTATGGACTATGTCCAAGGGTTTATAAAATAGTTTGTCTTCGATTATTATGTTAAAAGTGAAGCTGACATCCCAACAGAGCATTCTGACATATGACTTATGATGTTCCAAATGAGTGAGAATAGTATGCAGGGCACTGAAGATGCCATCCTTGGTTGACCTGTTGACTTGTTACTTGACTGCACCACCTTCCTGTTGAGTGGATGGACCTCGTTATTCATCATGGAGTGTAAAGTTAGGACACCATCCCTCCAGCACCACTTACAAAGAGTCTCGGCTCATTCTTGTGATGGAACTAGTCTTGACTTTACTCTCCAGCACATAACAGAAAAGATTTGTGGCAATTTTCTTTGCCGTTAAGCAGAAACAGCTGCCTCTGCACTTGTTGACTGCCTCCTAGTTGTTATACCACTCCAGTCCGTCACTGGTGTAGATGAGAAGGTACTTAACACACTGTAACAGATCCCTACTGAAGTCCACCACCGTCGGTTTTGTCTTTGTGACATTAAGCCCTATATGCTTCTTCTCACACCACCCAGTACAATTCTCAATCAGATATCTACTCTACTCTTGCTTCACGGATAAACTGCACAACTGATGAATCATCTGAAGTCTGTGACTAAGCAGGAACGGTGACTGATCTGTCCTTTGAAGCACCCCAGTCTTGCTTAGCATCACTTCCGAACATCAATTTCTGATGCAGACAAATGTTCATTACTGTCCTCTCCTTCTTCTCTGCTTCACCAACTTCCATGACTTTCTGGTTCACTCGATGAATATTTAGTAAAGCATATGTATGAAAGGAAGCACCGGCATTCTTAATAACCAGTGAAATATTTGTATTTCAAATAATCATACAATAGGGGGCGGCATGGTGGTGCAGTGGTTAGCACTGTTGCCTCACACCTCTGGGACCCGGGTTCGAGTCTCTGCCTGGGACACATGTGTACGGAGTTTGCATGTTCTCCCCATGTTGTCGTGGGGTTTCCTCCGGGTACTCCGGTTTCCCCCCACAGGGGAGGCTAATTGGAGTTGCTAAATTGCCCGTAGGTGTGTATGTGTGAGTGCATGGTGTGTGAGTGTGCCCTGCGATGGGCTGGCCCCCCATCCTGGGTTGTTCCCTGCCTCGTGCCCATTGCTTCCGGGATAGGCTCCGGACCCCCCGCGACCCAGTAGGATAAGCGGTTTGGAAAATGGATGGATGGATAATCATACAATATAAATCAGTGATGAGCATAGGTGATTTTACCAGGGGTGAACCCTCACTACTCGATAGATGTAAACTCTATTTGAACATATTGAGTTCAATAAAATTTAATTACATAGGAATTATATAGCACTTTTGCCCAAATGACTGATAGAGCCCCTCCCCAGGTCTGAATTTACATTCAGACCCCCGGTTCTCTCTGTACACGGGTCTATTGATTCCTGTTTGGCAAAGGTGGAAAATTCAGGTCCAGAAAGTTCAAAGGCAGACCAAGGTTTTGTTTCAACCAGCAAACTGAGTACTCTGTGACTGACTCCTTACACTTAGCTGGTTTGCTAAAACAAAGCTTGGTCTGGATTTGTACTTTTTGGACCTGAACCTTCCACCTCTGCTGGTTGGACTCTCACCTTGAACCCCGTGGGAAAGAAACCTAGAGTCCCCCACACTGCTGAGAATGTGGTGTATTACACTGTCACACCTCAACGTGAGAACGCTCATCTGCAATGCTACCGCCGAAACGCAGGGGGCGCGCTTATTAAAGCACTGCCGTCCATTTGCCGACTTCTCGCGTGATTTCGCCGTACCCTATGGCTGACTGAAAAGCATGAGCTGCGGCTGGGAGTGTGATATGAACAGTCTGTAAAAAGCTAACAGTAACTTAAAGGCGACACGTCTGGAATTGGAGGCGCAGTTTTCAATACCTGGATTTTTTTTAGTGTGAACCGTACGCGATCGAAATGAGTTTGCTTGCCAAAATTGCGGAAATCGAGTCCGAGGTACTGAAAATCAATGAATCAACACTACAGGCAGAACCAGGATCATTTAACTGCGTGTCAGACAGTCCGTCCGTCATCGTGTAGAAAGTGCACCTTGTTATTTCTGTCACGTTCAGTTACTTGGTCTCAGTTTTTGGACTGAATCATCAGAAGCCACTTATTCGAAAAATGTTGACGTATATGATGAGTTTACCAGTCGTTGCTGGTTAGCGCGCTCGTGGATGTTGTATGATATTAGCTACTTGAAAACTATTTTAAATTATTTTATATTAAATCATGATCATGAAGGCTTGTAACTTTGTGTCTGCTAACACAATACCCGAACTTTGTTTAGTTCCTATTTTAACTGTTGACGACTGATCTTTTTTCAAGCGAGGGCGTGCATTTTGAGCCCCGGTCCCAAGCCCTGCCTCACTAACGCCCCCGTTCGACTGTATTGTAGATGGCTCGGACCCAGAAGAACAAGGCCACAGCTCACCACTTGGGGCTGCTGAAGGCTCGCTTGGCCAAGCTGCGGCGGGAGCTCATCACACCCAAGGGTGGCAGTGGTGGTGGTGCCGGGGAAGGTGGGCATCGCCGTGGAGACACAGCAAGGAGATCCGGCTCTCTGATTTGTGGTGTTGAGCCACTCATGTGCCACACTGCCATGCCATTCCCTCAGGTTTCGACGTGGCGAAGACCGGTGATGCCCGTATCGGGTTCGTCGGGTTCCCGTCTGTAGGAAAGTCCACTCTGCTCAGCAACCTGGCAGGAGTGTACTCTGAGGTGGCAGCCTACGAGTTCACCACCCTCACCACCGTGCCAGGGGTCATCCGCTACAAGGGTGCTAAGATTCAGGTACGCTCAGGATCTTCCTAGCCTATTTCTTCATCTGACTGAACAACCTCCTCCATCATCCTGACACCTTGTGAATGCATGGGACCTGGTAGATTTGCTCGGGAAGCTGTTCCACGCACAATTTAACCTTTATCAGGTGTGTTAAATACTGATAAGTTGACCGTTTCCTAGTGACACAGATTATCTACAATTTCTATGGTTTTTAAGAAGTGGGCCAAATTTTTGATAGCATTCCGGTGGCAGAGGTGGAGATTTCATGTCCAGCGAGTATAAATCCAGACCCAAATTTTGTTTTGGTCTGGATTTGTGCTCTCTGGACCTGAAATCTCCACCTCTGTCCACTGTTTTCTCAGTGTTCCTGAGCCAATGTGGTGAGTTTATTTATGTTCAATTTTTCTGTCCACCAGCTACTGGATCTTCCAGGGATCATCGAGGGGGCCAAGGATGGAAAGGGCAGGGGAAGGCAGGTCATAGCAGGTAGGAGCTACATACCGTGGCCACTATTTATGGAACAGTTTTATTAGTCTGTTGCCCAGATTACATTTTTCGGGCTCATCCACCTTGTTCCGCACAGTGGCTCGAACCTGCAACCTGATCCTGATCGTGCTGGACGTGCTGAAACCCCTGGGACACAAGAAGCTGATTGAGCACGAGCTGGAAGGCTTTGGGATCCGGCTCAATAAGAAGCCGCCCAACATCGGCTTCAAGAAGAAGGACAAGGGCGGAATCAACTTCACTGCCACGGTGAGCAGAGCGGGGAGCCTCGCCCCCTGCTGGCTGCTGGTGGGATAGCACTGCTGGGGTTTGAAGGCGCCACCTTTCTCTGTGACTCAGTGCTCCCAGAGTGAACTGGACTTGGAGACAGTGAAAAGCATCCTGGCTGAGTACAAAATCCACAACGCAGACGTCACCCTCCGCAGTGACTGCACGGCCGATGACCTCATCGACGTGGTGGAGGGAAACCGGTAAACAGCAGACCTTCAGATTCCTACCCCCCCAAATAAACTTGCATATCACTCCTCCCTCAGGTAATGTATGTGACCTTTCCAACGTAGTGTCACATTCCCACTGACACTCTTCCTTCCTTCGCATTCTTTCTTTCTCCTCCCCTCCTTTTTTCCTTCCACCCTCCTCCCCGTCTTCCTTTCTGCTATTCCCTCCCTCCTATGTTCCTCCTAGGGTTTACATCCCCTGCATTTATGTGCTGAACAAGATCGACCAGATCTCCATAGAGGAGCTGGACATCATCTACAAGGTCCCCCACTGCGTACCCATCTCGGCGCACCACCGCTGGAATTTCGATGACCTGCTGGAGAAGATCTGGGACTACTTGCACCTCGTGCGCATGTAAGCCGCTCGCTCTGGGTGTCACTGAGCGACAGATGACTTTATGACCTATTCAGGCAGTTCTATGTGCCCAGAAAAGCCAACCGTAAACCTCGGGGGCGGGGATGGCGTTTTGCAAATTCGCTACATGACGGCGCGTTATACCGGCATCGCTCCGCTGTTACTGCACTTTTTCACAACAAGCCAGCCGGGCGTGACCGTGCTGCATCTCCTTGCAGCTACACCAAGCCAAAAGGGCAGCTCCCAGACTACACGGCCCCCGTTGTGCTTCCTGACGGACGGACAGCCGTGGAGGACTTCTGCATGAAGATCCACAAGAACCTCATGAAAGAGTTCAAATAGTGAGCATCTCCATCGTACCCGCATGGCTTACAGTCTGCGTAGAGTGACTGCGGCATTCAAGAGCATAATTGCTGTTTATAAATATTTTCAGCCCAAATTTATGCAGCTTGACATGGTATTTATAGCTTGGATCAATTCAATATAAATACTTGACTGGTTAAGGATGGGTAAGTAGTTAAGGTGAGTTCCTTAGCTGCCATGCTACCTGCTGCATGCATGCCTGCCAAGTACTGTTTCTGATCCCTTTGGGGTATATAATGGTATCTTTCCATTTGATCAGCCTAACCCTCGGTCCCACATACAGACATGGCCAGTGAGTAAAATAGGAATTTTCTATCTCCACAGCGCCCTCGTGTGGGGCACGTCGGTCAAGCACAACCCTCAGAAGGTGGGGAAGGATCACATCCTGGAGGATGAGGATGTCATTCAGCTGGTCAAGAAGTAGAGGGACCTTTTAAACCCACCCCCACACACCCCTTCCTGACCACCACACCACGACTGTAGATATGGTTAGGGGCTGGATGGACTTGGGGGCCCACAAAGTGCAAATGGCGTTATCAGTGTTGTCATCTTGTTCTCGTTTTATTTGTCAATATATATGCCTGCAGAGTTTTGTTTAAAACATGCATTTTGGCAAGTATGACTCACTGATCTCTAAGGGTAAAAATGTCTTGGGGATGGTAACGCTGAGAAAGAGGCAATATAACAACCTTATTCCGAAGTGCATCACTTAATTTCCACTGAGGCGATCCTGCTCAAGGTAACATATTTAAGTGGGTAGTTTTTTGTGCTGTAATCATCTACGATCATGGCTAATACAGACATACCTTCCAGCAGGTAGCAATGTCTGAAATGTTTGTAAAGGATATTTTACGAGGCGGATTTAAAAAACGATGGACCCCACCAACAAACTCAGTCATCCATGTTTAACTGGCTCTTTGGCAGAATGTGAATACGTGTGCTTCAAGTCCACTGATACATGGGGAAAATAAATTCTCAAACTGCGTAATTGCATTTCCTTATATACATGCACAGTACTGTTACTATTTTGGTGATATCAGAGGAGGAGCCTGATCAAACTGCGTGGGGCAGCTTTACAGCTGTGATATGTCATTTTTTTTTTAGGGGGGGGGGTATCTAAATGGTTGTCAGCATGTTAATAAGTACTGCAGTGTGCTTTTTGCTGGTTGTAGGCGATTCCTTGTGAGACCATTGAGTAACTAAGAAGACTTGATGAGCTTGGCTGGGAGAGCATGGAGCTCCGGATTCTCGCATTCCTGCCCTTTCCTGCTCCAGCCTGACTGTTAATTACTTAGCCTTGATTGAGATTTTTTTTTTAAATAAATTGATTGCAGCACATGTTTCAGATCAGGCTTAACGGACTGCGGATCCTAGTCTTGTTTCATTAATGCAAGATTTTAAAGAGCGGTCGTGAAATTTGTTAACTTTTCATTTGTGAAATTCAAGTAGAACAGAAGAACTAATTCTATTTCCCGTTTTACCTAGTGTATCGATTATTTAATAAGCTACTATGGTCATAAACCAAAAAGTATTAAGTCCTCTTCATTTACAGCAGTGTGCAAAGATGAAGAGTGTTCAAAGAACTTTGATATTTTCGGCATTCATTTTTTTATTATTTTCAGTTAGCAATAATCTTATTTCATGCGACTGAAAAACGTAATGCATTCTGTGCATTCAGGCCAATCAAGCTTGAGTAATTAATGGTTCAGCTGCAGTGAAAACCAGCAAAATCCCACCATCCTCAGGTCCGGTGCAGGAACCGCCGCATTGGGGCGGAGCAAGTAGCATCACGGTTTATTTGGTGTTATAAATGTCTGAGACAACTCGGCCTGAGAAGGAGCTGAAACTGAGAGTCTGATGTCTTGCATGTTACTAAAAACTGATTTGGGGACATTGTACCAAAAACGGAGGGGGGCAGGGATCAACGGAAAGGCCAATGGTCTTCAGAAGCCCAGAGGGAACATTCATCAGGTTCAACGCTCCTGGTTCATGTGTGGGGGCTTTAGTGAGAAATATTTCAGTGCAAAGAACGACAGCCCTGTCCTAACAGGGAAGCATGGCGAGATGGACACAGGTCCCAAAGTCGTCTGGCTTCTAGACAGGACAAAGGGAGACGGGTGCAGCAATCTGTGGTCCCAGCTTCTGATGGAACGGCCCTGCGTATCTGGACCAGCCTCAGTTGGCCAATGGGAAGAGCGCTGCAGACCACCCCACCCCACTGCACCCCACCCACTTTGCCTCTACTCTTGTGAATTATAGCAGCACTTTAGCTAATGAAACGGTTTGGGTCCAGGCAGTAATAAAAGCCATTAAGTGAGTAAAGAGCTTCCCCCCATAATGAAATTAAAGTCCTGCCCCTTTGGGGAGAGGACACATTGTATTAATATTTATGAAGTGCAGAAGCAAACGCATCCCCCACCCCACCCCACCCCAAATGCCACCCAAAGAAAATGCAACTCTCCACCTTTGGGGGAGGGGGATGTGGATGGTATGCTCTTAGAACAGTCTTTTCAGTTCAGTCTCGACATCCAAACTCATGGGTTCACAGCGGCTCTCGGGCTGCCTCCCGGGTGGGGGTTCCCTATGGTGCAGGTTCACCCCGTCAATGGGAACAAGCCGCCTTCCACCTTGGAGACAACATCTGGAAAGTCTACATAGGTTGGTGACTGAGGTAAGAAACATTTAAAGTGCCTTGATCTCCTGATGCACATTGATGGGAAATTACTTGCAGATAAGGCTACAAATCTTCAGAGTTTGATGTCCTGATTGACTCAAGATTTTTTTTCTTGGTTTGATTATAGTGTCTTTTGTAGAGAAGATGAAGGAATTCAATAGATGTGACTTTGGAAAATGTGTTGGGAATGTAGACATTTTCCAAAGTCATGTCCCACTGTCAAAGAAGGTCTAAACCATTGAGACTGAACAGGGTCAAATGAATGGGGAGATACGGGTGAAGGATGGAAAGGAATAAACGTAGCAGGAGGAAATGGGGTCAATGCTGTATTAAAACACTATAGAGGACGACAGCTGGTGGAGAAGCAAGTGAGAAAGTCACATTCCAACGGACCAGCCAGTGGACAGGTAGGGAGAAATGGAGGATATTGCAGAAATCTGATGAGCAGTGATATTCTCACACTCATCTACCTCTCCATCTCCCCATCCACATGTCCTTTTTGGCTAAGCCCTATGATGTGGTCGCCTGCCTGCATGTCCTCTCTGTTCGCCTGTTAGCTGGCATCGTCTTTGTCTTCATACTAAGGTCATGTCACCGTCCATTGCAAATGAAACCCCCCAAGGCCCTGTATAAAACAGCCCACAGGGGATTGGTAAAGGGGGGCAATAATATTGTTATTCAATTCTCCAAATCCTCTTAGGAGTTGGTGGGGGGGAGCGGGGGCTTGTTGTTGATTTACTGTCCATCAGTCATGTCCATTTTGTCAGACCCAATTTCGTTAGGAGCCCATTGGCCACTCAGCCAAGGTCCACTCTGTGGGTCTGGGTATGGTGGACTCAATAGAACGATAACGAAAGACAACATCAGTCTATCCAGTCTTCAGTACCTTTATTGTCCCAAGAACCGCCTGATGTCAATGTGTGAATCTTCCTAAAACAGATAACGGCGACAGAAAGAATGCAACTCGTAGAAGAGGGGAAAAATTCAGTCAACCAGATTTCTATAGACTCAAGTCTTAGCTGTTATTCTGTAACTCAAGCTGTTGGCAGTTTATTAAAAAAAATCTGCTTTTCAGATATGATGTAGCTTAGCAATGACAGCGATGTGATGTGGAGGGGGGCGGAGCAAGGCAGGGTTCCTACGCATAAGAAGGCGGGGTCCACATTTTTCCGCAGTGGACATGACTTGGGCCAAATCCTTTTGTCTCTGAGTTGCTCACCTCTGCATCATACGTTATGCGCCGCCTCCCTCTCCACCCAATTCGATCGGCTCAGAAGGACAGCAAGTCATCCGCTCCCTCATCGCGCACAATATGCTGAAGCCGCCCTTCGCCCCTCTGCCGCAGCCACCATTTTGGCGTTGAGCTTTCGGTCGACTTCTTCAACACTGAGCAGTAAGTTCAACGAAGACCTGCAACTAGACTACCTTGAGCCAAAATGGGTTAGAGCTGAAAAGGGTGGTTGTAAATGTTTGGTAGCCAGAAGAATGGAGTTGCACTCTTAGGCAAAATTAGATTGGCAGAGACGTGATCACACAGACAGGTATGCTTAGGGACTTTGAATTAATTCCCTGAGATTTGTGTTCATATACACTGTTGTCCATTTGCTCTATGGTTGATGGTCTGTGTGAATGTGCAGTATAATTGTTTGGCATTGACGTGTTGAGTAGTCTTAGTGAGATAGACTTCCTTGCTGGGTGTCTGGGGACCTCAGGGTGGGGTGGGGTGTGGGGATCTGTGATCAAGCCCATTTGCCCGCTTACTACAGAGATTCTGGCGGCTTCCCAAGCTCCCATCCTAGTTGCCCGGGACCCCATTGTGCTTGATCTAACCATGTGGTTCCCCCCTCGGTCCATGGTTGTGCCAAGCACTCTGGGGTCCTGTGAGCCCCATCCTCCAGCTTACAGCCCTGACCTCATCAAAAGAACGGAGCCTGCAATACAAAGTCTGCCTTAGCTGGGACAACCCTGTACGTTTTTTACAAGTCCGAGCCCATACACCCGAGACAAAGACATTTTGTTAATTCATTATGATTAACTGTGTCAGACTGAGTATTACTACCTTGCAATGTCAGTTTATTCTGAATTCTGAATAAATTTGAAGAAGCTCAATTATTAAATCTATGTTTATTGCTTTTGGGTGATTATTGACTAAATTCGCAGTGGAATCAGTATTAAATAAAAGGTGCACACTATTGTGTATGTATCTCCAGCTGAATTTTCTAAAACTAAATTTACTGATGACTCTGGGTATTGCAAGAAATAGCAGCGCTCAGACGTATCCTGAGAAAATTTTAACATCACATTGATTTTAACTGTTAATCAGTCTATTCACCATTTTTCTCTCGGTGTACAAAAGAGTTAGATAAAAGCACCATAAACCTTTTAACTGGCCGTTTTCATTTTAAGCTCAGTTGCACTGTCTATTAAACTGAAAAATCAGAGTCAGAAACACACTAGTGAATGAGTTTTGAGTTTTTCTTAAAGCTAACACAAATAGCAGCCAGTAAAGAAACCAAAAATGGCATTTTGCATTACAGTAGTATAAAAGGAAAGTAAGACAGGGCTTTTCATTGATTTGGCAGATAGCGTCAAACTCACACCAGTGGTCAGTAGCATATAAGTCTACACACTAAGTCTCGGAGGGGATGCCGATGGAAAATCGTGGATAGAATTCTACACCATATTTTAACCCAATAGGCAGCCTGCGATTATACTGACAGCATGCTAGCTCCACCCACTTTATGAAAGCATCATTAATGCAATTTTAGAGGTGAAAAATCCTCAGTGCAGTGTCATCTTAATTTAAGAAAAAAAAAATTCTAATTAGAAAATAAGTCTAGAAATAGAGAAGACCGTTCCGTGTACCATCATTAACCTTTATTGGCGTCCGAGCTCACGGCTGAGCTCAGACACTTTGCACACCTCTACCATTTTGTTCAATGTGTATTTCAGGTGAGATGGCAGGTGGGAGAGAGGAATCATTTTCAGTTTGTAAATTAGCTGGACCTCAGAAAGCAAACAAGTCAATAAAGAAGCGAAAAACATTTTATTTATTGGAAAAAATCAAAAGACACAAATCACAGCAGGCGTGTAAAAGGCAGCGCACTCGGTCGCGAGCCTTCAGACAGCTGTCCATCCATCGTGAGCATGGAAGTGGGCTTTTGGCCCTGAAGGAGACTGATCAGATGGCCCGCGCAGAATTCCAGACTCCCGAGTCGGCTGTCATCCGCTTGCACTCTCAGCATACAGCATGTGAAATATTAAAAGGGTTCTGTGTACATGTGGTTTATCTCCAAAGGCTGCCGGGTTAAGGAAGACTGGGGAAGCACAGCAGGCTTGTCATTAAAGCAGGCTCCAGCCGGGACAGCCATAGCCCTACATTCACGGCGCATCCCTGGAATCATGGGCACCATATCCTGAATCATATAACTGCTCATTGCCCCATGGAGAAGCGCATTCAGTAGCTGAGCAGGGGACTCTGGTTATGGTGGTCCATGGTGACAGGGGATGTTACTAGCTGCTCTGTGGGAGACATACATGAAGGATATGTAAAGCCAGGAACTAAATCAAGTAAACTTAGTAAACTAAGCTGGATCATCATAACATTGGCATGGTAACTGCTGTACGCTCACGTCTGCACACAGACACGGACAACCACTTGGGCTCTAAATACTCTAATACTACATTGTGGGTTAACTCATCATATATGGAATAATTATTATACTGCTTGCCAGTTGATTTAACATAAACCAGCAGCCCCTCGCATTATCTGAATGGCCTATAATTCAAACGGAACGTGGGAAGGTAATGAGAGCAGTAACAAAGCCCTCCACTGTCTGGGGATAAGCCCATCCACTTAAACGGAAGTGACATTTTTCCCAGTGTCATATATGCAACCATCTTTCTGCAGGATAACCTCCCTCATCGTACCCTTTCCTCCACTGCAGGGCGTGCAAAACTAAACATACAGGACAATGCCGCGGCGTTCACTGCAGCCTAGTTAGCATTCAGTACAACTGTTCACACAATTTATTGGATATGAAATATCATAAGGACCTATATGACATGCCAGAACAGTCCAGCACGCATTTAAAATTTGGAATCACAATTTGGAATCGCAGAGAAAAATCAAAGAGTAAAAAAAATAATAATAATATATATATATAAAAAAAACAGAATACTGCCACAAATATTTTCTCAAGTGCCTTCATATCTATTACCAAGGTTGCTAGGGGCGGGAAACATGACCTTGGTAGGTGACTCCAATACTGTGACATCAACTCAAAAGGCATGAGAAGGCCCCAGTGCACAACCAGAACTATTAGGGAAAATATCTGAGGGGAAATATATACTGCAGTGACTAAAACATGCACTCACACCCAAACCCATCTGACATGACACTGTAGCTGTGTCACGTGACATAGGGCGGCCAATGAGGCGTCGCCGAGACAAGTTTAAACGGTTACTGAGGGTACTGTCGTGACGACAAATTCCATTGCAGCATATGGGAAACGTACAAATGGAACAATTCGGGGGGGGGAAAAAAAGTATTTGAAACAAGGAACCAAATTCTCACATTACCAGAATGCTTCTTTGACTCTGTACAGTTATATAAACTCTAAGGGGTTTGAAACCAACTCTCTGTCCATCGGATATCCACATTAACAGACTGACACTCCCACTTAGTTTCCTAAAGCTTGGGATTGATTTACAAAACCGACAGACGATAAAATGAACACTTTTGATGCAGAGGTTCACAGGACCCTTGAAACCCGAAGGATGCTGGCACCGGCACATGATAAATGAGCTTCTGACAATTGCTTGGCGCTGAGGATGTCACGGCTGAAATAAGACACTAGAGGTTATTCACTGAAAGGCTGTTAAAGGTGACCAGGTCATCCCGAATCCCTAAAGACCTAAAAGAACGGCAAAGCAGGTGGAAAATCCTCCGTTTTGCAACTAGCAAAACATCACTGTTTTCACAAGCAGGATCTCTAGGTCCCCTTGTCTGACTGGGGGCCAGTACCACATGACCGCAAGGTCTCATCAGAAGGTTCCTGGTGCCTCGATCAGATAGCACCACTACTCTCTCTCCCAGATATTTGGCATTTAGTTACGGAGGTAACAGTACAGTGCTTAGACAACGCCTTCAGGGTACCACGAATGTCCGGTGAGTGAGCATATCCTCACCCCTTCCAGTTAACATTATTTTTCTGAGCAGGCAGCTAAATGGGCACCATAACAGGAGCAGCCCACTCAGTTCACAATGTTCACATGTCTGGTGTACCGTTTCACCATGTATGCCATTGAATGTTCTCAGGAGTGAAACTGTCTCAGTGTGGGCCCCAATGGTGCTCTGAATGTGGAGCTCTGCCAGGTCCTTCCACCACATTACAGAAACTCAGTCCTGATATCTGGTGGTGCATTGTATGGGGGCGTGTCCGAGGGAGGGCTCCGCCCCCTCACGCTGGCCAGACCCAACCTCAAGCGTATTCCATGCGGCCGGGGCCTCCTGCACGCCCAGTTTCTGCACTATGGTATTCCTGCACGGGTTTGACCATGCTCATGTAGTCTTGCATGCCCACCTCTTGGTTGCGGGCCCGCAGAGCAGCAGCATGCAGCTTCTCCAGGAAGTCGGGCATTCCTGCAGGGCAAGGAGAGCAGAGGTCAGGGACATAATGCCAGGAGAAAGAGGACGACAACGGAAGACTGCATCACTCAAAGTGGAACTGACACTCTGCTAGCCAAATACACTGTGACGCAATTTTACGCTACAATCACCAAGGGCCCTGGCTACACGGGCAAATCATGGCAACACTCCCATGGTCAGTGTCAGACATGCGGCGGCACAAGGTGCTCCTCACCACTGGACACCATCCAGCTGACACAGTAGCGCGGGATGGCAGTCTGGGGGTCATCTCTGTAGGTTAGCAGGTAGTCAAAGCCATTCTGTGTTCAGAAGCAGAAAAAGAGCCTATCAAATAACTGGTGTTAAGGTCAGATGAGCAGCCAAGTGTCTGTCAGCTGCCACAAACCAGCCCACCCCCGAGCCGACCACTCACTTCATCAAAGGACCGGTGTGGACGAATAACCATCCGCGACTGATATGACTGCACCCGGACAAAGTCCTTTGTTTCTGGAACCAAGGGGTGTTCCACAGCCCTGCAGAGAGAGAAAGACAGAATTCAGTTGAGGGAGCATGTTGAGACAGTGCCACCTACTGGTAAGGAGGACAGATGACTAAATGCACCTGGAAACCAACACCATGAGGTTCTTCTCCACATCCACGTCGTAGCGACGGACGTAAACATAGTCTCTGGAGTACATGGGATACTGTGGGTGATATAGAAAAAAAAATTAAATAACTATGTATAAAAAGGTCTACAACTTTACAGGCTACCGATTCAACGAAACATTGCCAAATTCTAAACTGGAAACAAGTGACGGCAGGCTAATTTTATTATTTTAAATTTTTAATGGTAAGGTCTCAGAATATCCTAGCATAAATCAATGGGAAGCAATCAATGAGAGTCAAAAATAGCACAATATGAAATGCCATGACAACAAATAAAACAATCACCAATTAGCACTGTAATTATTCATCACAGTAAATGAACCTTACTGGGAAGTGTGTGGCCCAGTGCACAACTTCTGTGCCGGTACTGGCGTCTCTGTCCACCACCTCCAGTTTAATCACCAGGGAATCCCACTTTTTCCTGTACTCTGTGTCCAGCTAAGATCCCAAAACATAAAAAGTCAAACTCAAAAACCGACCAAAACTGGTTAAGAAGGTCCTTCCCCTTAAGATGAATAATTTCTTAAAAAACAGAAACATTCCTTTAATGCCAGTTTTTCCACAATTTACAGTATCAGTGGGAAGACGGTCCATGCTAACGCTGCATGCATGGAGACTTTACCTGGACATTGAAGAACTGCCTGGGGGTGATGTCATTGTAGGTCCCCAACACTACAGAGAAGACAGAGACAGAACAGGGTGAGAAAATGACAGGAAGGCAGTCCATCCAATCAGGACAAGGGGGTCAGCTGACCACAGACCCCAGCAACTCGTGCAAAATGACAGCTATTTATGTAAAAGAACGATCAGAAAACATTGATCTACAAGAGCCGTCCCTGGACACTAATTGGTTTCGCAATTTATAAGAGAACAAAAAAAAAATTAAGCGTATACATTGAACTCAAAGGCTTGTCTCAGGTTATGGCAAAAAAAGCCATTAGTAACAGACCTCTGTATTCATAAAGATGGCCGTTCAAGATGGGCTTGCGCCACACCCAAAAGTTCTTCTTCTCCATGACAATTTCCCAGCCAGAGTCTTCCTGTCCTCGAGTCTTTGCTGGAACGGGGGTCTGGTTCTTCATCTGCTCCATCATTTGGAGCTCTTCGGCTGACCTACAAACACACAAAATTGACAAAGTTCACTTGTTTCTAATTTGCAATTATATGTATCACAGGGTTACAGGCTCACACGGTGTTATTCAATACCGCGATACTATTTGCATAATGCATGTTATTTGCATTTAATGCACAATGTCCAGTTTTATGACCATGTGCTACTTCGGGGGGCTTTAAATTCATTTTACGTTTTACGTCAAGTCCAATCAAGTATTGCATAGTGCTCTGTAGATGAATAAGTGGAATGTATATTATATAAAAAGGTGATGCGGCTGCTGACTCGGCCCTTACTGGGCACCTGCACGGAGCAACCTTTTTAAATCAGCCGCACAATGTCATTGAGCACGCCGATAAAGCACAGATACCATTAGCCAATATTTACCAGAGATAGTAGCTTCACTAACCACACAATGACATCTTTGATAACCTGCTCTAATGGCGATTTATTTGCAATTTCGCTGCATACCTTCGGATTTCTTCGTCTCGAATCTTCTCATCTTCCCACAAGAAGATTCCGGCCAGCGCCGCCACCAGCTTGCCCACCTTGCAGTGCTTGTTCTGGAAGCGGTACCAGAAAGAGCCCACGAGGCTCCAGCGAGTGTGCTCGGCATATAGATTCGAGTACAGTTCGCCGATCTGATAAGCTCGTCGGAGCCTCTGGCCAGTGACAAAACTACACTGGTTGGCGAGTAAGGAAAACATGGTTTTCCGCCTGTTGTCGTGCCCGCTTCCCTTAGCACCTGCCTTATAAAGACACGAAAGTCTACTTCCGAGCCACTCCCCGGCCCCATTTCTGCTTTTCCATAGCTTCTCACTACAGAATCCGCTGAAGGTCTGGATCCGCGCAGTAATCCCGAAAATCGGGCGTCGTCGGAAAAACGGAAACATTTTTGTTTACGAAACAAACCCGCTCCTGACAACGGTGCCAAAAAGTCGTGCACAAGTCAGTGACTGCAATCTGCAATACACAAACAAACAGTTGTACAGTTAGCCAACTATCCGAACACCCCGAGTAATAACATTTCGGCCGAGCAGAAATGCCCCGGAATCGCCGAGATCGCTTTCGAGTCAGCCGATAAACCCTTTCCACGTTACTTTATATAAATGCGCTTCAGAGTGGTGACAGTTTTGCAGTCAAATGACAGTTGTCTGACCTGACAATCAAACTGAACCACGGGAACTTCACGAAGATTGTAAGCAATTCGAAAAAAAGGTGGCGTTTCTGTGCGACGCTTGTTTCTTCAAGTAAAATAAACTGCGTAAAGTCTACTTTTTCGTTTGGTTAAGTTTCCAAACGAATCTTTTCGACGTAATTATCCAAAATACAAAGAGCATCAACAAGTTCACTGTAAATACGATTACATAATACAAACAATTCAAACGATGCTAACAAGGTGTTTCAAAGAGATAAACAATATTGAAGATTTGTACCACCCTCACCAGTGGCTAATGGGCAATACCCTTCAGTACCCTTTGTCAGTTGGCAAGCTACCTATCATATCCTAAATTGTAGCTTGGCTTGTAATCCCGTACTACACCATGCTTTGGACACAGGCTCACTAACCAGTTACGCTGACAGTCGCTAGAACACGGTTGACAAAAGGTCTACTGCCATTGGTTTTCGTCAACAGACGTACAATTCTCATTGGTTGTCGTCACTGTCGTTCTCGGAGTGAACTAATCATATCGTGCTCATGATCGCTAGCACGCTAGAATTCTAGAACTTGAAAACGTCATAAAAAAACGAACGTCGGAAAAGAGCGACGGCACTGGCTCGGCCCCCGGAAAAAGTGACGTGACACCTAGTAGCGTGCCTGTGAAAGAAGCAGTCGTTGTCTTTTTCACACACCATCGTTCTACATGTATAAACAGAGATTCTTCGCAGGTAGATGGCACTAAAAGCAAAGTTTGACGTGGCTTTCTAGAAAAGAAGATAATAAAATATCTTTACGAAGGCTATGTGCTGGTCAGAAAAAAGCTGTGCCTACGTATAATTCAAGCGTTGGACCCTGACTAGGCGGGAGAGTGACGCATGTTGAAACAGCCGTAGTTGCGAAGAGTGTAGTTATTGATCTGTAGGGCATTACTGACCTCCTGCTGAATCGCAATTTTGAACTGTCTAGGCTACTTGTCAAACTCAGCTTCCACCAGCAGATATTGTTATATTGGAGATTACACAGTTTGTAGCCCAAGTTCAAGTTTGTTAAGAGATGGCAGGAAAGTGGTATTATGTTCAGTGATTCATCTAATGCAGGGATCTCAAACTCCAGTCCTGGAGGGCCGGAGCCATGTGTAGCTTGGTTCTTTCCCACTTCCACCATAAATGATTCAGCTCAGGAGCTGTGTTGTAATTAGCACAAGGATTTGAATCAGGTGTGTTTAATGAGGGTAAGCCAAAAACTGCAGGGCTCTGGCCCTCCAGGACCAGAGTTTGAGACCTCTGATCGAAATGGAGGAAGAAGGCATGAGGCTGAGACTTGAGGATTTTAATCAGAAATGTGAATCTGAATTGTTCTTTAGCTGAATTTTCTAACATCCCGTATAGTAATACCTACAGCATTTTTGCACTTGCTTTTGGAATAACTATCATGCACCAAAATTGCATACGTTAATTATTGGCAATGGGGATTTTTGGACAAAGAAAACGTAATTATATTTTTAAAGAAAAAAAATGTATTTGCTCCTTATATCCTGGCCCAGCAAAAAGAAATAAAGATTTAAGACATTATGGACAATTGGAAATGAAATCCATAAGAACAAAGTATTGAAAATACAGGCAAGTAAATGCAAGTAGTATATTTTTGTTTAAAATTGCAATTAAATTTTTTTAATGACATATACCCATCATAGGAGTTTCTAAGATTTTGTTTTAATTTGGAGGTAAATAATTTCCAGCTGTGCGATTAACATATACAGATGACTGACCATTTGATTTATTATTGTATATAACTGGATGGGAGAGAGTTCTTTGGAATCTCCTTTCAATGTTATGTATTAGATCATGAAAACATTGAGTTTTTGGTTAATAACATTGTTTTTATTCATTAGGGTTTTTAGAGTTCAGGTTCTCATCCCAGAGGTGGTTTGTCTTGTAATGGGTGCAGCGACATGCTGTGATCTGCATGCCCTCCTTACCTACCTTAATACAGGTTAGTTATTGCAGGACCATGATCTAAAACTTTTCATCGCGGATGCTTTAAGATGTCTTATGGGACAACATACGTGTCTGAATTTTGTTTCTTTTTTCAAACTTTATTAAATTGTAGTCGATCACCGTTTGCAATAAACCAGACCTCTTTGTATTTCGCGTTGTTAATTCGCACAAGATTGTTGCCTGTAGTTGTGAGCGGAAATGTGGCACAGGGCGCTGGTTTTCTAAGCAGCCGCCTGTCATTCAGCCGGGTGCGCGTCATTTCGGCGGGTCTTTCGCTCCGGAGTGTTCACCTGCAGGATCGGCGCGGCGGCTCATTCCTGAGCTCCGAGTTTTATCAAACCAACGTTTCTAATGCAAAAATTAATTCGAGGTATGTTTAAATGTGTCTTGTTGTTATTAGTCGTTTTTGTTTCGATTTTGTGATATACAGTTGATACAAATATAACTGTATGTTGTATTTCCCTCCTTGTAAGGGAGGGAAATATTGGCGCAGTTTTTGAAACGCAGTTTCCCCGGCATCGTTAACTATAAGGGATGCCAATAGTGTGCCAATTTATAGATAATTTTGACATTTACATGTCCCGGTAGAGTAGAAGTAGCCGTGCATGTTACATTTGGGCATATGATTTCTAGAAATTTAAAATTTAACTTCCTATATATATTATCTGCGGCTGGAATTGTCAAAAATGTCGTGTTGCAGATACTGTAGCATTAGAAGTGATTATACTTATGACTGGAAGCGCTTACGATAAAATCCTTAATCTGCACTCAACGAAATATTTAATATTCACATAATTGTATTTGTATATTAAATTAGCAATCGGAGTAACCGCTACTGTATTTCCTGAAGCCAGCTGGTCATTATATTACTTAAAAATTAAAGCATTCTGTCCAACACTACACAGATAAATTCAGTCTATATACGCGTTTATTTTTCGGACGCAACTCTGTTATATATATAGTAATGCAGGCATTTACTTTACGTGTGGAATCGCTTTGCCTTCAGATCCCCACAGTTCTCAGTGGGTGTGTCGAGTAAGTCATAAACGTGAACACATTGGTGTAGCAGCAGATAGCTTGTGTTTGAGAGATTATGTTTTCAAAGGTGTAATATTTTATTGTTTGTCCGCCTGTTGTAGTAGCCACATACACTTTACACCACTGCAATACTCTGTCAAACAACAGAGGGAAGCAACGTGGCGTTATTCCAGAGGGAGCACGCTTCACCCCCCTTTGTTCCCGGGAGTTCTCTTATCCCGGAATAATAATTACATTTTGCATTTTCAGTTCTGAAAGTCACAATTGTTTAATTTTTTAAAACTACGGTTTTAAAACACTCGATCGTATTTAGTCGTAGCATTCGGTCTAAGTTTATTTGTAGCCACAGGGTTATTTGAGTATTGCAAATATTGAATTCATGTCCTGAAGGTCTATTGTCAAACGACAAAGTAGGGACTCTCCATTTGTGGATGACATGCTGACGTCATCTGATATCAGGGTCTTGTGCGTAAATTGACATGCATTGCACTTCGAATACAGAATGTAACGGGGATTAGCTTGTTATAATTCCACTTTTCCATGCCTTTGCGTACATATGACCGGTGATTAAGCGTCGGTCAGTTTCGTACCGTGATCTTTATATCTGTGATGCCACTGGAGAGCACACCAGCTGTATCTCCTGAGACTGAACAGAACTGGGATGTACTTGTGAGTTCCGTTTTTCTCTCAGGACTCGGAAATTCCGAGTTGAGTGACATCACGTCCGACAATCTCCAGTTCGAGTTACCACCTCTCGGAACAAACATGGCTGCCTCCATGAACACGCTGCTGTGTGTTGCTTTATATTTTAGCAGTTTTGGAGTAAGATTATTTTTTTCCGAGAGACAAACAAACAAGAAATATGAACTAGTCAAACCACATTAAAAGCTTTATAAAATATTTTAGTACATCCATAGCCATATTCTTCTTTCGATAGGCAAACAAACCAGAAACACTAACAAGTCTGGTAAAAATCTGATATTGCATGCTAGGATATTGTTTACGGTCATGATATGGTATTCTCTAAATCGAACACGTGCAATTACATTTATTATTAGTACATTTAACAAACATTTTTAAAGATTTATAAAATAGAATTACTGCTGAGTGTGTAAGCCGCCATGTTGAAATTACGCCACCGCGGCAACGTTCTATATCTACGTCATAAAAGAGGCGTGTTTCCGACAGGAAGTGACGTATTTCCCGACGTTTTCATCCGAGTTGGAGAGAAGTAGTTGAACTGACAGTCGCTGCAAAGTCTCAGAGCTACACGCGTCTCCATTAGTAAGAGGTACATGATGGGGGACCCTTTTCCATTTTCGTCCTGCTACACCCGTTAGATATATAGCAATATATATATTTTTTTCATAAAAGCAAGTAAGATGTTTTTAAGTAGTATTACTGAATATGCATTTTTTTGTCTTCTAAAGTTCGTATTTTCACATTGGTTAACCTACGCTAGCAAGCTAACCTCACTACGGAGGTTAGCAAAAATGGGTTAATCTGTTCCCGTTAAACTAGCGTTGCAGAGTGAATGCTTTTTAAAGACAAAAGCAAACAGCAAAACTGTAATGACATGTTTATGAGTGCATGTATGTGTATATTCACGTGCATGGATTATAAGGCGCAATGCTGGATAAGGCTGTCTCTGTGTGCTGTGCCCTGATAAACCAATGCCCAACTATAGTTTAAGCACTATAACTATATATTAAACATTTGCAAGTACGGTTTCTAACGTTTCACATGATGTCTGGAAGCATTTGTATAAACTCATTGTATACCGAGCCTGTATTCTGCTTGCCGCTTAACTTTATTGATCATATTTAAAATGAAACATGATGTCCAATGACATTTTTGCGGTGTTCTTGACTCTTTTCCTTTCTTAAACACCTAAATCACTGGTGTGTTTTGGTAATGAAAATTGCTTATTACTGATTACATAAAACCACATTTTTTGTAGAGAAAAAAACCACTGAATATGAAATAAGTTTGTTGACTAAATGTGTTTACATCTGCGATACACTCAAAATGGCGAATGGGGGCGCGTCAGTGCAAAACCGCGTCGATTATTATTATTTTTTTTGTAGTCGACGTCGTCGATTACGTCGACTAATCGTTGGAGCCCTAGATGGAGTCTCTCTCTCTGTCGCACACACCCCCGCCCCCATTTAAATACCTTGCTTTAAGCAGCTGTCTTCCGCCAGCCGTACGCCCCTGTCTCCTGCCGGCCCGGAGGGCTTCCTTCTACCCGGTCTAGGGTTATTTAAGGAGTCTGGCCGCGTCTGCCCCCCCCCCGGTATAAAGACTGTCTCTTCGTCGTGTGGGGAGCGCCTTTATTGGTGAAAGGAAGTGTTAAGCGATAGTACCAATGTTGAGATTACACGTGACTTTTTTTGTCTTACAGAAATAAGAGGAAGTTACTGATCGAGACTGTCCCGCTGAAGTGAGGACAGATCGACAGAGAGAAGCGGTGGGTTTCATCCACATTGGTTTCATTTACCTCTTCTGGTGAGTGCCATTGCTTTTATCGATGAGTATTGCTCTTAAATCGACAGTCTCGTTAAGAGATGCTGTTACCCATCATTTATCCGACAGTTATCTATTCGCTATCTGGCCGGGAGCAACGAGAGATGTTTCATGAGCCGCCACGGCTTGTTTATTTTGTAAACGTAGCTGAATTTGGTTCGTTGATTCAGAGTGTTAGAAATTAATATGCCCGGTTGTATGCCCTGCGTGGCAGCTCCGGTGCACAGATTGAATGGGAAGCGGTGACACCCAGCACGTGTTAGCAGGCGGCCATGTGGGTCCTTGTTCCTGAGGCGCCGACCGGGGGGGAAGCCTTTCTGGTCTGTGATCGGGGGATTGTTAAACCGGCATCCGCATTCAAAGCCTCCAGTTACGCTTGTCTGCGCCGTTTCTAAAACGGAAAGATTCCGGAGACAGATAGCATGTATTAATGAGACCCAGAAACTTGTATTGTTATGCACACTCCCCAAACCAGATAAGTATATAAATGAGCGATTAGCTAGATGGGCGGCCAGATACAGGTCAGCGAGGAGATTTGTGCGTCGGCGATGGTATTAATTATAATTTCAGACTGTCTTTGTGAACAAACATGGCCTCCTTCCTTCCGTGAGCCCATTCAGTTTTTGACGGGAGTTCCCGTAAGCGGTTCCTCTGTGAGTTTGCCACCATCCCCCATCTCCACCGCCCTTATCCGACATGTCAAACTTACGCTCGGTAACTTTAGCGGTATAAACGTCGTGGAGCGGGTTCGGTTTGTTTGTTTGTTTTGGGGGGGGGGGGCAATATAAGCCTAGAATGAGCAAATCCGGTTTCTGGCTCGGATCTCCGCCCAGTTGCGCGGCGGCGCAAAGAAATCTCATCAAAACTGAGAATGTATGAACTTGACCCAGTGCGTCTAATAGTAAATGTTTCTGTGTTATTAATGAAACGGGGTCTAGACATACCGCCAGCAGTCTTTACAAGAAGCTCGGGTTTGGCGGATCGTGGGAGGTAAACTCTCTACTACTTTAGTGATTGTTGAATCATATGCATCATCCTGGATTTTTAATTCTTATTTGGATGGCAAAAAATATGGTTGTTAAAGGTGAACTGTGCGTTTTATTGTCAATGGTCTGTTCATCTGTTTTGTAGCTTTTGAAAGCACATTAAGACTGCTTAGCTGTGTATAAATATTCAGATTAAATAGTTTATCCCTGCAGAGGTGGCATGGTATTTTTCGTACTTAAGCCATAGTGATCGATTGAATGTTTACCTGTTTTTGCTATGGCAGATAATTCAATAAAGATGATTTTAAAACACTTAATTTTTATAACTATATTTAGAATTGCAAATTTGTCATGATCTGGTGTGCACATTATATCACAAAGAGGAGGTTTTTAATCCACTCACTTGTACTAAATTTTAATAGAAATCCCATGTTGTCTTTTGGGATGGAATTTAATGTATGTGTTATTTTTTTCTCATAAAACATACATGTTTGCCTCCTTTTCAGGATGCTCTTCCATCTGCTGACTGGCTCCCTTTCACAATGGAAGTCTGTCCCAACTGCTTAACCCCCCAAAGTCAAACAAACTGTGATATTTTGGGCATTCCCAGAGGATAGCAATAGCCCCCCCCCCCCCCCCCCCCGGACTCTCCATCACTCCCCCATCCTCACAGCACGTTAAAAACGGTGCCAAGCATATCTGTTTACATTTGACCTCCTCTTGTAACAAAAGAGAAGGTTTAAATATTTTTGTTTACACTGTATTGAAATCCACACTGTAATACCTCATTTTTTCCTACATTGTTTCGTAAATACTATTTTTGTACAGATATTTATTGCTTGAACCATCTCACCGCAGGATTGTAACAGTCTAGCAAGTTAAGCACTAAGCTGTGAGCAATGGCGTCCGTCACTCCGGTTTTGGTTACCGTGGCTACCACTGTGATGGCGTCGGGCACTGCCCCACTCTCGAACTACCTCTGGCTTCTCATCCTGGGCTTCGTCATTGCCTTCATCCTGGCCTTCTCTGTTGGTGCCAATGACGTTGCCAACTCCTTCGGCACGGCTGTGGGCTCCGGCGTGGTCACTCTCAGGCAGGCCTGCATCCTGGCCACCATTTTCGAGACGCTGGGCTCCGTGCTTCTTGGTGCCAGTGTAAGCGAGACCATACGGAAAGGCATCATCGATGTGAACGTCTACAACGGATCGGAGAAGTTTTTGATGGCGGGCTCCGTCAGCGCCATGTTCGGTGAGCCTCGTGCCGAGAGATGGATGAGTTGGCGCCATGGAGGGTCAGGTGTGAAAAGTGACGGCTAATCAGAGCGTCTCTGCTTCCGCCTCAGGTTCTGCTGTGTGGCAGCTGCTGGCTTCATTTTTGAAACTGCCCATTTCTGGAACGCACTGCATTGTGGGAGCCACCATTGGATTTTCCCTGGTGGCAAAGGGCAAGGACGGAGTCCGTTGGAACCAGCTGATCAAGATCGGTGAGTGAGCAGCCGAAAGAAGCCTCAATCCAGTCGTTGTGGCACTTATAATCCGTGACGCGCGTTAGATCTGTGGGTCTGTTCTTCATTCATTCCATTGTTGTTTATCGGTTATCCAATTATGGCTGGCACAGCTTATCCGTAAGGCAAAGTACGTTGTGTGTGAGATTCTCATCCGTTGCAGGTAATCTGAGCAGATTAGAAAGAATTTGTGCGGCTTCCCTGGACCGAAACTGATTAATTTTAGAAAAAAACAAAACAAGGTTTGACTCAAGTGTCCTAACATTAAAACATTAAGGGCTTAAGTCATGAAATCCAAGTGCTTTCACTCAGTAGGAATTTTCTTGGTTTTGAGTTTCAGTGTTTATGCAATTGATACGATATAGGAAATGTAGTTTTTCATAGATATGCATACGACTAGTATTTTGCATTTGAAATACGGTAATTGGAATGGGTCAGAGTGGTTCTGCCGTTGGGCTGTGTTCAGCCAAAACTGAGGTCTCCTTTCCCCCTGCAGTGGGTTCCTGGTTCCTCTCTCCAGTTTTGTCTGGCCTCATGTCTGCTCTGGTCTTCGTCCTCATCCGTAAGCTCATCCTGCGCAAGGTAAGAACGGTGATGGCGTTACAGAATGAATTTATGTACCTGTATGTGTTTTAAACGCTCAGTTTTTCTTGGAGGGTGTCAGCTCAGTGTTTCTCACCCCGGTCCCTGGGGACACCCAGACTGAGCACTTTTTTGCTTTCTACCAAATTCCCCAAGGACCTGTTTGAAAAATGCTATTTTAGCACATGGGTGTTTCTCCCTCACCACTTTATCTTTGTAAGTTCTGCCTTCACATGCATGATACCGGCGAGGCCTGTGTGGGTGGAGAGCTGGGGGGGGGGAGCGAGGGGGGTTGGGGGGTTTGGCTGGGGGTAGGCAGGGAGGGGACTGAGCCCCTGCTGGATCACCCCAGGCTGCAGTGGGAATGTAACGGTTAAGCTTATTTGATTTCTATGTGTGTCCCACAGGAAGACCCTGTTCCCAGTGGTCTGAGGGCCTTGCCCATCTTCTACGCTGTGACCATTGGAATCAACCTCTTCTCCATCTTGTTCTCCGCAAGTACGTATCACCTGCCTGGGGTTTGGGTTTGGGTGCATTATGTGTCTGCAGTTAGTCGCGAAGTTCTGACTGGTAGGTGTGAGATGCACAGTGTGTATAGGTGAGCCTGATGCCTGTGAATATTTTATATATATATTTTTTTATTTTTCCTCAAGTTTTTCTGTCATTAGTCATGTTTTTTTTTTTTTTTTGCCCCCGCAGAAGACGTAGCCTCCAGTAAGCTAATCTGGTGGGCCGCGTTGCTGGTCTCGCTGGGATGCGCTGTCCTCACAGCCCTAGTCGTCTGGTTCGTCGTCTGTCCACGTCTCAAGAAGAAGATTGAACGTGAGGCACCATCCCGCCACCCCCAGTAATTCCTTCCCCGGATAAACAGCCAGAGTT
The DNA here is from genome assembly GCF_023856365.1 of Brienomyrus brachyistius. Taxonomy (NCBI): domain Eukaryota; kingdom Metazoa; phylum Chordata; class Actinopteri; order Osteoglossiformes; family Mormyridae; genus Brienomyrus; species Brienomyrus brachyistius. Next base: position 9,073,146 of record NC_064539.1, on the reverse strand, counting down.
ACTCATCCTCTGCCTCCTCCACACACCCATAGGTGAAGTCCAGTCCAGCCCCTCTGAGAGCCCGTTGATGGAGGTGAAGGTCTCTGAGGGACCACCCCTGAAGACGGCTCCAGAGCAAATCCGGGCACTCGTGTCTGCCCCCCCGACCGTCGCCCCGACTGTCCCCACGGCAGCCCTGTCTAAGGACTTCAGGGTGACCTTTGATGTCGGCGAAGAGGATGGCGAGGAGCGAGAAGGGGGCACCGCTGTGCCCACTGACGGTGAGCCTGATGAGATCTCATTCCTTGGCCCTGCGATGTCTGTCACACGGTTTGCCTCCACCAGCCATGACCGTAGGTGCACTTGCCGCAAAGGGCCCCCAGCACCTAGACTAATGAGTCCCTGTGGGCTGATGGAAAGGGGCTGCTTGTCTTTTCTGGGCTCATTTTGGCTGCAGTTTTGTTCTTGGCTCCAGGCACCACGTTGTTTTGTGTGTCTGAATGAAAGTGGTGGTTTAGTGCATCAGATGGACCTTATAGGAACTTGATAGTTCTGTAGTTTTTGTTTCAGTTAGGTAATCGGTTTAGATGTTATTAGTCACACACAACAGTTCCTGAGGCTGGCTGCTTGGCTTCTGAAGTGACCAGCAGCACTTTGGCGCCATCACATTCTGATTAGCTGGATATTAATGATGTCATTCCCCTCCGCAGGCCAGAACCAGGCCCGCATTCAGTTCAGCAACAGCCCGGCTCGCATTCCCAGCGTCGGCTACAGCCAGTACCATACGGTGCACAAGGACTCGGGCCTCTACAAGGATCTGCTGCACAAGCTGCACCTGGCGAAGGTGCGCGACTGCATGGGGGAGCCGGGGGAGCGGCCCATGCGGCGCAATAACAGCTACACGGTGTACACCATGGCCATCTGGGGCCTGCATGCCGACTTCCGGCCCGGAGAGGCCGACGGCGCGGCCAGCCAGGAGAGGAAGCGCGTGCGGATGGACAGCTACACCAGCTACTGCAACGCGGTGGCCGAGAGCGCCCCCCCCGAGATCGCCTCCGTGAGCGCCGGCGTGAGCGAGGAGGCCGTGCAGGTGGGGGACGGCAGCCCCGACGATGGGGCCAGTGGCGGCAGCCAGGGCTCCCTGGAGCGCGGCGGTACGGACGGCGACAAGCCAGCGGTGTCGCTGCTCTTCCAGTTCCTGCAGATCCTCACCGCCTGCTTTGGCTCCTTCGCGCATGGTGGCAATGATGTCAGGTGGGGCTCGTCAGTGCAGGGGGGGGGTGACGACCGCACCCAGCGTTTTCGGGTACGAACCTGTGTGACTCTCTCTTGCAGTAATGCCATCGGCCCACTGGTGGCGCTGTGGCTAGTGTACCAGGACAACTCGGTGGAATCCACCTCCCCCACTCCCATCTGGCTACTGCTGTACGGGGGGGTTGGCATCTGCATAGGTCTCTGGGTGTGGGGCCGCAGGGTCGTCCAGACCATGGGCAAAGACCTCACCCCTATCACCCCCTCCAGGTAACCAAATCCCCAAATGCGCCTTGGAGGAATGTGGGCGGAGTCAGTCACCCATCCTCCCCCAGTATTGTAACCCGCTGATTTTGTCCTCTCTCCCGCAGCGGGTTCAGCATCGAGTTGGCCTCCGCCCTCACCGTAGTGGTCGCTTCCAACGTCGGCCTGCCCATCAGCACCACCCACTGCAAGGTAACAGGCTCTGGCCACCTGGTCCGGCTCGCGGCCTTTATTAGCGTCGTGTCGCTAACCGCCCGTCCCCCCCCCCCTCCCCCAGGTGGGCTCTGTGGTGGCCGTTGGCTGGCTGCGATCCCGCAAGGCCGTGGACTGGCGCCTCTTCCGCAACATCTTCATGGCCTGGTTTGTGACTGTCCCCATCTCGGGCCTCATCAGCGCCGCCATCATGGCCCTCTTCTGCTACGTTATCCTGTGAGCAGGCAGGGTGGAAGCACAGCCCGGCCCGGCCGCCTTCGACATCCTGCATTCCTGGCTGTGGTGCAACATCCGTGTGGCTCGGGCAATTTCTGGCCCAGTCCTGCTGGGTCATTGGTGTCTCATGTAAATAGTAAAAACAATGTTTTTTTTTTTATCATTTATATAATTTTTTACATGTTTTAATGCAGTATTATTAAATATCTTACTCTTTGAACCTGCTAACGGCTACGGCGTGTGGTATTTTCAGGTGCTGGTGAGTTTTGTACCTCTGTAAATGGCGTTCTGATGTACCTGTTTTGTGTGAACTGTAGCATTAGACCGCGGGTTGTCCGCTGTACCCCATTATGGCGTCCTGTCACTAGCGAGACCTTTTGACCGTCATTTTACTTTTACCCACCATATAGTCTGGTAGATCAAGCTGTAAGATCATGGGGTTTGGTTCATTTTAGAGCCACCATTTATGACTTGATTTATTAAAATGTGTTCATACTGTGAAAATACAAATCTGACTTCTCAGTCTTATTACACCACAAACCAGAGATCTGGTCGCTCCAGGTTTAGCACTGTTGAATTTCAATTTTGAGAAAGTGTCAATTTAGCTCTTTGCTCAAAGCTGGCTGTCAAATTATTATCTGATTCAAACTATAGTGTTTTGGAAGGTGTGTAAAGAATTACTTGTTACCTCATGCAGATGAACTATGGTGCTCTTTGAAATAAGTAGGATTTATCCTTTATTTTACCCATTTGTGGTATCAATTATGGGATGGTAATCGATTTACTGTGAAATTCAATAGAAGGGCAGGTTATGAAGGATTTTACAATAGTGCCTAATTTCCAATTAAGGGCTTGTAATGTCATAGCAAGGTTCAAATATATTGTTAGTGGGGTGCTGGATTTGGATGGAGCCAACGATTGTATGTGTTGTCAGTATTGCTGCCCAGTAACGTAAGCGGTTGTGGACATGGGCAGATCGACATCCTTTTAATTTGCAATGCTAGACCTGCGGGGGTCTTTCTGGAACAGTAACGCGCTCCATGGGGACAGATCAGAGTACGCCAGCGTTTAGTTATCAGTTTAATGAAACGGTGGCCTTCGTTAAAAGGTAGACAGACCTTAACCACAACAGAGTCGTTTCAAAGGTAACAAGATCCAAGGAAAGATACAAACTATCCCAAAGCGTAGCAATCCCTCTAGCAAATGTATTTTTATAAGTCTAAAAGCTCAGATTGATTACGGCGGCATTTCATAAACTACTGCTTTGTTTAAAGTTCTGCCCCAAACAAAATGGGATTAAATTCTTTTTGGTGTCTGTCCAGACTCGTCTGTGGGTGGCTGGTGGCTGGTGCTTAGTTAGGTTTTTGGCTTTTGTGTGTGACCCCCGCCTCCTCCACCCCCACCCTGTTTGCTGGTGCCCAGAACGAGGCCGTGACAACGGGGGCGGTTGCGCTGTGGGGCCAAGCTGCTGAATGACCACTGAGAGGCATCCAGGCTGTGGGGGGGGGGGGCAGCTGGGCTTTGTGTGGGGGGAGAGGTGCTTTCAGGTTGGGGGGGGGGCAGGCAGCTGAGTCCCATTTACTGTGCTGCTAAAGAGCTTTTGTGAGATCTTTTTCCCCCATCCGCACCCCCCATTCTACTGTGTACAAACAGTCTTTTGTAATTAATATGGGGGGGGGGGTTTCTGAAAATGGAATGAAAAGATGAATAAACTTTTCATAATTCCACTCACTTGTGGTGTTAGTCATTAGTTCAAGGCGGGAACACAGAAGTGTTGTTTAGTTTAGAAGTGAAGTATCTGAAACTGATTAACATTAATCATGACCGTATGGAGCGTATCTCTCTATGTTAGTGTTGTTTTTTTCCTTTCGGATTTGCGCCGGTCCCCTTATCCTCAGCAGGTAGCGCTTTGGCTCATTTATAGGTGGCATCCCCCTTCACCAACACACGGACTTCTGCGTCACCATGCTCCACCTGCTGCATCACTCTGTGTAATCTGTTACAGATAGAGAGCATGTTATTGGCAATTTGCATGATGGGGCGGGACCAATAAGTAACCAATAAGAGTAAAATGGGTGCAGGTGACTGACGAATATGTCTGACGAGTGTCAGGTGCCCGATAGGAAGGTGAAACGCGATGAAGGTCTGGCATGTGACAAACCTCGCAGACGGTAGCGATTACAGAAGTTTAGACCCTCTGCGACACTTTCGGGCCAGTTTTACTTTCACCACTGAGTAAGCACTAGGCAGTGTGGTCTGCAGGGGGAGGTTCGGGATTACGGTGAACGATTGCAGCAGTTGTGATGAATGATTAGAGCCATTAGTCGGTAAATGAAGCTGCAAAATTACAGGCAGCCAGAAAATCTACGAAGTGACCATCTGCTGTGTGCTGGACGTGCACAATTTAAACAGGCTATTTTTATACGTCGTTCTCTTTCACAATGCTGGCGTGAGAAACCGAATCGTGTTCAATGTTATTTTGTAGTTCGTTTTTGAGCATCTGCGTATTGTTGGTAGAATTTGTTCATGCCAACAGCAGTGAGAAATGCCTGTTCGGTGTAGATGTCATGGAAGGTTAAGGAGACCAACCTAATGGTTCGGTGTATTCGTAATCGTTCTCCACACTATCCTGGTTCTCTGGAGATGGAAAAGAGGACACTGGATATATTGTACCATAGCAGGGAGTCAAAATGTCATTTCCTCTCATAAACCCTGTCCTACAGGAAATTACACGATTCCTTTGACTTTTGACACCCAGCACCCCTGATGGGAGGGGGAGGGACAGTTACTCAAGGGGCTGCAGATAACCAGTACTGTCTGGACACCACTAGCCTTCATATCACATCAGGTAATGCACCAATAAACCAACAAAATCCATCCATTTTCCAAACCGCTTATCCTATTGGGTCGCGGGGGGTCCGGAGCCTATCCCGGAAGCAATGGGCACGAGGCAGGGAACAACCCAGGATGGGGGGGGCCAGCCCATCGCAGGGCACACTCACACCCCATTCACTCATGCATGCACTCCTATGGGCAATTTAGCAACTCCAATTAGCCTCAGCATGTTTTTGGACTGTGGGGGGAAACCGGAGTACCCGGAGGAAACCCCATGACGACATGGGGAGAACATGCAAACTCCACACACATGTAACCCAGGCGGAGACTCGAACCCGGGTCCCAAAGGTGTGAGACAACAGTGCTAACCACTGCACCACCATGCCGCCCCCACCAACAAAATCTTATTTTTAAAATATTATTATGTCATTTATCCAATATTTTGGATGATTAAAGATGTATTAACATACCAGTCCCCTCCCTCAATCTTTTAAAAAGTTATTATAAACTAAATGGCTTATCGCTTTGTTAAGCTCTTCCCCTTGGTAAATAATGTCCAATTGCTACTGGCTCACTGGCCGACAGGTCTGGGCATGATGGTGAGCATCTGGTCCCATTTCCCCACCCTGGACAGTTCTGGAACTTTCCTAACTGCACGGACACTCACTGTACTTCAACTTCAGAGTAATTGAACATGGGATTGACCGTGTACCAGCCCCCGGGCCCCTTGTGAAGTTGCAGAAATAAAGTAACACTTACGTCTCTTTTGTCTTGCAGCTGTGCGGGGTGGGTGGGTGGGTGGTGGTGGGGAGAGATAAAAAACATGAACTGAGAACTTAATGCCTCATTGTCACAAGGGCTCATGCAACTTGGCTCTGAAGTATCATCAAACTAGCAGCTGGCAGTGGTATGTATGTCAAACTAACTGGGTACAGTACCAAGGTTTATTCCCCAAAACAACCTGTCACTTAGGAGGCCTAGTAACACGTCAGGAGTGTGACCTCATTGCACGCAGTCACTCCTGGGTGAGGCTAACTTACCCCTACAGGAACCTAGAGCAGTGAAGCTCAGGAAGCGGGACAGAGTCGCCTACTCATCTCCCAACATGGGGAGACGCTCTAACAGGTCATACTGTCTGATGGCACATGTGTGACCCAAAGCCATGCCAGTCAAATGTGGCTCGGGGTTAGCCTGGCATAAGTGCCAGTTGAAGCCGCTGGTGCAGGCAGACCTGGCCCCTAGGGAACATCCGCCATCACATGACCATGCTGGGCACATTTCATGCCATTCGTCCTCCAATGATGTCAGTCCAGAGATTGTACCCACCCCTCCGGACCCACTGGCAGAGGTGGAGATTTCAGGTCCTGAAAGTACAAATCCAGTCCAAGATTTTGTTTCAACCAACCAGTTGAGTTACTCTTTATTCTCAAATGGTTGGTTGAAACAAAATCCTGGACTGGATTTGTACTTTCTGGACCTGAAATCTCCACCTCTGCCCACTGGTGCATGTGCCGGCACTGAGGTTGGGACGAGACCCGGCCGCAGCACCTGCCAACGGTTTTAACAGAGATCATCTCACGTCGTTTAGCTCCTGTTGACGTCCCTTAGTCTGCAGCCAAGTAAAGCTACACACCTTTGAAAACTTGGTGGGGGAAAAGGACAAATGCAGTACTGTCTTCTTAAACTAGGCGAGCAAGGTCAGAAATAGCACAAATCGTTACCCAATATTATTGCCGCATATTCTACAGTTTGCTGTTCAGCTGTTTATGCAATGGGCCATGCACTGAAGTCGCCAATGTAACTGGGTCAAAACAGGTTTACCAGCAGTGCATTTTAACCATCAGCTTATACGAGCGCGAGCACCCCGGCCATATCTCCTGTGCAGTGATACGACTGGTGTGTAGAATTTGATAGAAGAAAACAGTTCCTACAATAAAGTGCTCACTACAAAGTCTGTGGATTATCGTCAATAACCGGGTCAACATTTCCGTTTATAGACATTGCAGCTTTATTCTTCAATTGGATTTTGTTGGTGCTTTAATCACCACAGAAAGAATGTCATTCGCTCACACAATATTTCAGAGAAGACCAACATTTCTATGACTGATATCTCCAAAATTAGGCAACTCCCAGGAGAACAACCTAGATGAATAGACAACACTAAAGCCAAACCCCCCCCCCCCCCCCCCCCCAAAAAAAAAAAACATCTGTTTTCTGTTTTGGGGTAAGCTGCTCCTTTAAGGTCCATGCCACCTTTGTGTTAGGTTAGCACTAACATATGCTACCAAACAGCCAATGTTGTAATATATATATATATATATATAAAAGTATGCCAGGCTGATTAGTCAGCAGAAGCTCAAAGAGACAAACTTACCGTCACGATCTTTATTCTCGGTGGATTCTAGAGGGGAGAGAGGATATAGTCAAGGATTTCAGAACGTTTGATTCATTTCATTAACAAGAGGCCAATTAGATGAGCATTAAACTATTCAAACATCCTGACCTTTTGCTTAACTGATTTTATTAGTTATTTTTAGAGAAATGGGGCTTTGAAACGTCTGGAGGTTGTGGATTAATACAGGCAATAGCCAATGCAAACAAGCCAGTGACTCATCACACAATGATCCCGTGAGGCTTCAATGCCCCTTTCCAGCTGCTGATTAATATTCCCTTATTAGTAGTCATTTCATATCCAAATAATACTGGTTATTGTGTCTAAAGGTCCTTACTGTTACACAGAAGCTCTGTGTCACCTTGAATATTGGGGTCAACTACATAAAGAGATAATGACAGAGAATGATCAGATTCTACAATTAGATATATTTGCTGCTGTTTCTGTGCCCTCTCACTAGGTGGCGACACTGGGCAACTAAAGTCTCATTAGTGCAAAGGAAAAACAACATCAAGGACCGACGTTCTTGCAGACTATCTAGCTACATGTCCTGGTTTCTAGGGTCAGGGTCTGTGTTGGGCTGTGTCTTTTTAAACCCTTACCATCTGATTCAGCAGATTCCTTAGAGCTGGTGGTGGTGGGGGTGGTGGGGGTGGGGGTGGTGACATCTGCAAATACAGCAGCAGAGAGTTACGCCAGGTGTTTGGAAGGAGTAAGTATCTCTTAAGAAAAACATTCACCTACATCGTGCTTCGCAAAGTCTACTTACTCATGGTTGCTGTCACCTGCTCGGCCCTCTCTCCTGCAAGGAATGAGACATTAGAGCAGCATTTTACAATAATTTCATAAAAAATGATGGACAGCTTCAGATAGTTACAAACGGAAGGTGGCAAGAGGGAAAACGTTACATATATGCAAACTCTAAAAACACACAACGACAAAGGAGACAATGGTTTGAGTAAGTTCTCCTGCATTTCTTCACAACCTCCACCTTCTTGCACTCATTTTTTCTCTTATGTTGTGAGACCTACCCTTAACTGTGGTTTGTTCTTCCACCCCTGCCTCCAAGTCTGACCTTCCTGAAAATTAAGCAGTTAGATTAAACAATGGGGCGTCCACCATCAGCCCCACAGTCAGTGAAACCCGGGGCAGCCTCTGCTCCTTGTTAAAATGCCCCCCCCCCCCCCCCCCACCCAATACTTGCTCCTCTGAGTGTTACCTTACACCAGGCTGTCATACATTACTCTTCAATATGTTTTTGCATGGATTTTGTTTTCCTAACATCTGAGCATCACGACCCCATTTCGCTGGAAGTTTCCCTTCATCTGCAGGCCCGCGAGGTGTGAGCGGTGGTGGGGTGTGTGCGTCCTCTCAGCTCGTGACCTGTCTGATTTGTCACCCATCTGTCACAACGCCAGCGATGACTAACGGCATTATTAGCGGGCGTGGAGCCGCTGAACAGAGAGGCACACAAAAAGGCTCTCATCAGCCCCTGGGCGGCGTGAAAGCCGGCAGTGTGCCGCCCCGGGACCACGTGTCACCAAGAACATCCCGGCCACAGCCAAAAGTCAGAGACCGCAGCAGAAAGGCCGGCTGACCACAATCCCTCTGTGTAAGTAGCGAGAGACAAACACCCCGGTCTGAGCAGACGGGCCCAGGAAGACGTCCTATGGCATATATATATATATATATATATATATATATATATATATATATATATATATATATATATATACACACATACATATGTGTGAGTGTGGACTCTCCATTCATTTCTATGACAGAAACTTCAGTCCCAACATGACGACCTTAACCCCTACCCAGTCCTAACCTTAACCATAAGTAACCAAACAAAGCACAAGACTTTTGGCATTTTTAGTTCTTTGATTGCATTCACGTGACTTTTTGGGGATCTGAAAAATGGTCCCCACAACGTAAAAAAAAAAAAGTTTTTTATGACATTGTTGGATACATTTGGTCCAATGTAATATAAACATAATCCACATACACACACAAACACACATTTTGGATGATCAAGTACAAATTTCCCCATTAATTCGTATAATTTATTTTGCCGTTTTTTCCTCAAAGTAGACCACGCAGAGAAAAAAAGCTGAGATAGTTAAATATTTGGCACCCTCTTGTGGCCGTCATACGCAAAGACCTAATTTGTGGGACCGGGATAGGATTGACTGGAAGACAAAACGTAAGTGGCAGTATCAGGCTCGTCATACGGCCGACATCATTTCAAACATGAAATACGTCAGGAAAAGGCCTGAATCTAGATGTATTACTTACAAGTCTGAGGTCTAATGTAGACCAACAGCCTTTTTATGACATTTTATACAGTTACATATGTCTCCTTATTACTCAGTGGTTACATTTGTTTGCATATCAAAAATATAGAAGATGCTCATTGGCTGATCTCAAGAATTTTTCCTTCAACAATATTTGGAGGGGATGAATCTCTACTAAATACACGGTTTCCCTAGTTCACATCAAATGGCTCCAGCCCATTTTCTGGGAGGGAGGTGCACCAAACCTACACTGGCCTTAAGACTACTCAGTAAAAGCATTTGAGTCAGGCCTGGAAGGAGGTGCCGGGGGCACGAGAAGGTGGGCATTACTACATCCATCCATCCATCCATCCATCCATCCATCCATCCATCCATCCATCTATCTGTCTGTCTGTCTGTCTGTCTGTATATCTATCTATCCATCCATCCATCCATCTATCTATCTATCTTTCTATCCACACACACACACACTTACCATCGTCTTCAGGTGTGTCATGGTCCGTCACATCTGAGAACAGCGGGGAGGAATTTTGTTAAGACCACAGAATCAATGAGGGGCTTGTACAGATAAAAGTGGATAGTAGAAGGCATGAGGGTGGGGTGGGGGGACAGGATAGTTAAGAGGGCGCTAAGTGGACAAGATAAGAGAGGTTAGGACTGGTTATGCATACAGTTTTTGAGCTGCTGTTGTTTAACATGGGGGTTTAATCTGAACATACCTCGTTTTTGCACCTCAGAATAATTTCCGGCTGGAAATGCAGGTAAAAAAAAATAATCAGAAGAGACAAGTGCAGGCATGTCAGGTTGCTGGTGCAGTTCACCGTGACTCACACAGAGGTTTCTTTTAATAGGTTAGAAATTACCTCACAAGACGAGCATACGGTGAATGAAGGGTTTTTAACCGTCTAACGGTCTCGGACTTAATAGCTAAGCCTAGACTTCATATGAATCCAACAAACCGATGAACGATTTCTAACTATGGATATTCTTTCATACATAAGCCTGTTATTGTACAAAACAGACCTTTACAAGGGTGCCGCTGAAGCATGGAATATGGTAAGATTTTCATCATATAGCCTACATTAAACCCGAGTACATCATGATTTATAACTACTTGAACATGTCCAGCAATAATAATTAGTCATTTTGTACACTTTTTTGGAGAATATGACATCACATATTCCAATACGCCTAATAGCGAAGTTGTCAATGCCTTAAGTATAAGTTCTCCCGCGTTAATTCTCGGCCTCCGTGGTCCTCTTTTACACTCGTTTTCTTTGTCTCTAATAATAATAATAATAATAATAATAATAATAATAATAATAATAATAATAACAATGAAGCGAGACCTACTCTTTCCTGTGGTCTCATCCTCCCCCTGCGAACTGTATAACGTACCTGAAAATGAAGGGGTTACATTAAACAATGGGAAGGGCACCATCAGTCCCGCAGCCAGCCAAACCCGGGGTGGCCATCCGCTCCCTTAAAAGCTCCCATTCATCCTTTCTTTCATCTTAGGTGGGATGGCGTTACAAAAACCTGCTCCTTTGAGTGTTACAGTACCTTACATCAGGCTGTCCCCGTAATTTATTGCTCAGTGTGTTTTTATATGTCACAATAATAGCGAGCTGATTCTAAGACGGCTCACGTGCAGCCATGCATTTGAAAATGTGCCTGAAAACATACGACAAAAATAATTTTCTTCAACTTTAAATGTTAACCAAATAATTATTGATCACAGAATCACTAACTGAGGCGTTTTGTAATAAATAATAATAATAATAATAATAATAATAATAATAATAATAATAATAGTGACACTATCCTGATCCTAATTTTTTATGCATGGTATGAAATGTGGATAATGAATCCTTTTTGTTTGTTTTAGCCTATAAGTTATCTATTACACCCTGAAACATAGAAACAATCTGACTTGGGAGAGAAACGCCTTAAAATATGTATAAATATATATAAAATATATGTGCATTTCGAAAACAGGGGTGCAGTCCCGTGAATCGACACGCCCTTTGGGGTAACGCCTGTTTAACCTTAGGGTGAATGACTGCTAAAACGAACAAAAACCCACTTATCAAATTTATTTTACAATACGTTTTTCATGACAAATTAGAATTAAACTAAAGTTACCTGTTTTATAAATATAAAGCATTAAAAAAAATATTTTATGAGGCCGCTCTAAACACAGTTTACATTTCAGAATTTTATGACTTCAGCTTATAAAATTATTCACAGCAATTAAGTTTTTTTTTTGCTTCCTTACCAGTATCACGGGTCAAATATTTCGCTTGAGCTGAAAAAATAAAATGCAAATAACATTAAAGCGTCAATTAGCACGTCCTGCATGCCTCGGCTGCGAGTGCCTCCCTACATTATCAACGAAAAGTGCGCTTTTTGCGTAATGCGAATGAACTGCACAGCCAAACGAGGCGCTAGACCTCAGCGTGATTTATAGTTAAGATCTAAAATACTGTAAACTTGAGCCCTCCTTGATTCTTCATCCACTTTCAAAGATCGTCCTAAATGCTGATGCAGCTTTAGCTGAACGACCCTCCCATAAATACACCTCATTCACAAACAGAATAGTAAGGAAATATAACTCTGCACATGGCTTCTAACGCTATTTTTACAGACACCTTAAACTAATTAAAAAAAAAATATATATTATATATATATATATATATATATATATATATATATATATATATATATATATATATATATATATATAATTCTTACTGTGTACTAGGGCTACTTTTTATTGAAAGGAGTGTAACACGTGAAGGTCTAGTTTAAGGGTATATATCGATAACAGCACAAATTGCTGACCTATTCAGTAACGGGAAAATCTTTAATAAAAAAAAGTTGGTGCGGGATGAAAACAAGTATATAGCTATAGGTGAAACGTCTTACCATAAAATCCCACTGCGGCGAAGAGAAGGAACACAGAGTAGGTGAGTTTCATCTCGGCTGTTGCGATGGCCGTTCAGACAAGGTTCTGAGCGAGAATCGAAATCCAGACTTGTTCTCCTGCAGCTTCTTATATCTCACTTGCATCACATGACTGACGCGGATGTTCTATTGTCACCCCCCCCCCCCCCCCCTTACCTGACAGCAGCTGGGTTCCATGTCACTAAACGGGACAGTCGTCTCATTATTCGGACCGTGAATGGGATTCTTTGTCGGACCGGTTATCAGTGCCCGCGGTTCCTTTGTCAAATACCCGTTTCGTTTATTTATTTTTATTATTGGGAGGGGCTGCTGGGATGCTCGTGCTGTCAGAGCCTGAAGTGGAAACTGTTTCCGTTCTAGAAAGAAGCGACTGATTAAGCTGGATCATTAACGTTATGTTCCGGCGTTTTGCTTGCAATGCCTAGTTTAAAAAGCGGCCGTCGGCACTCACAATGAATAAATTGTACTAGCTGACTTGATGTCGCCTAATTAAACTTTATACGTGATTAAGAGGGGCAGGCGAATGCATAGGCTATCGTATACTATAACCTAGGGCCCCGTCAAACATCATGGTAAATGGTAAATGGACTGCATTTATATAGCGCTTTTCTGCTCTTACGAGTACTCAAAGCTGCAAGATGACAGGTGATGTTAATTAGCATCTAGGTATTTTCATTCCAGGTTTTGGCGGATCTCCACTTAAATAAAATGTGAGCGCTTCAGTTGCCTAAAAGGGATAAGGACCTCCGTTCAGTCCAGATATGCAGCAAGATAACTCATGAACACAGCAGTAACCACTAAGCCTACGTTTATTTACTTGTCTGGTTTCCATGGGAAACCAAGTCTGCAGCTCCAAATACAGCAGTCAGGTCCGAGGGGTGGAAAGACACATTCTTTCCTAAGTACCTACAGCCCCCCCTGGGTCTCACGTGAGCTGGTTGCCATTATGTGCCAGACAAGCATCTCTAAAGTCTTGGTGAAGCAGACCTTACTGCCACCTGGGATGCCAACCACCCTCCACGCCATATTTGCACAAAACAGTAGAAATTTCGTTACATAAAAATATGTAGCCAAAACATTATATCAAAATATACATCATAAATAGATAGAATGTCTAAAAGCCCAGCGATGGAGAAGGTGCCGTGGTTCAAGCATTAAACGATATTTCATAAAATTCTATATACACACATTCATACCTGGGTAATGCCAACATGCCAACAGCAAGATAAATTCTCCAGAGGGCAGTCGCTACAAACCAGCTCCGAAAACTCATGCAAGTAACGTAGTTCAGTTCGAGCCTTTGCTTTGAATATATGCAGACAACCTCAGCTTTATCTATTGCAATTAAAATTGTTATGCTGCAACAACTGGGCAAAGAAGTGCCTATCATGCGTAATCAATACAATATTCAGAAGCATCAGCATTTCCCATGCTGCTCCCATAATCTTTTGCTCCCACTTCTCTTCCTGGTCAGCTTCAAGTTCGCATGGAACGTGTAGGGCTACCAAAAATGTATCCACCTGTTCCACGATGGGTAGTAACCACAATGTAAAGAGGAAATACTGAGACTAGGCATTATAATTAAAAATATTTACCATCTTTGCTTCGGATAAAAAAATTGCAAAAAAATACGCACGATATTTGCATAACTATACAATCTTGAGTATTAAGTACTACATTCCAAAGAAATTAGATGCTCATGGTACATTCTAAGCTTGTCGTGTACAAATGCGCAAGTTCACAATGGGCACACAGGATTTTGGGATCCCGACTCTGAAGGAGGCCCCAGACCAAGGCATGCTGGGTACTCATGCGTAATGAGGTAGAACATGCACCTGGGATAAAGCGAGTGGGCGTGGCCTCTCCATACACTGTCTACATTAACCAGCAGCACTGAGGGGCTGTGTCACGTGGCGAAGCAGGCCTTGGGCTCCCCCTGCTGGCCGGGACACATGTTCCGAGAGCATGCTGAATCTCCATCGCTCCCCACGGCATGATACACCCCAGCTAGCTCCTTCCCCTCCCTTTCTGCAGGAGGGTGCCTGAGGGGGTCTAGGTGCTGTGGTGTTCTGTGGGCCTGACATCCCGGCCTGCAGCAGTTTTCTGTTCTGCCTGTGCCGGCCCGGGCCTGGTCAGAGGTGGTCCTGAGGTGGACACAGCAGCACTGGCTGCTGTCCCAACCAAGATGGTCCTCCGTGGAACAGCCACAGGGCTGGTCCTCTGTGTCTGCCTGATCCACGAGACCGTTGTTACATGGGTCACTTGCATGGGACGTTTGGGTCAACAAGCCCTGGATGTGCATCAACTGCTTCTGGTGTCAGCCTGGGGACCCCAGATACCTTAATCCATCCCTGGTAATTCAGCTGTATGTTTTTGCTTGTTTTATTGTTTAGTTGCATGTGGCTCATGGCAGATTTTACTGCTGACATTTTAATGTTTAAATGTTAAAATATTGTCTTAAGTACTTTGGGTTGTCACTTTGTGTTAGATGTTCTTTTTTCCCCATTTGAGACACACCTGAGCTTGGTAATATCCAATTCAGTCAAATTCTCCTGGTTTTAAAAGAGCGAAAAACCTGTAAGGGAGCAGACAGAGAGGAAGATGAAATATGATTACACACCAACTCTTTGGGAATAAAAGAAATTAACAGTCAGACAGGCTCCTTTTCTATGGTAACACATGCATACCTTCTGTGCTATTGTACTTCACTAAACATCCACTTACGGAACTCTGCAAAAGTCTTAAGCAGCTAAAGGAAATGATGTTTAAATAATCTTTATGTTGGTCTAAATTAAATTATGCATGTGAAAGTATATTAGCTTTCAAAAGTTCTAGTAAAACTACCCTAATATTTCCAGCCACCATACAACACACCCATGTATTTTTGACTCAACCACTAGCGCACCTCTTATGGCTGATCAATATCTCACTGACTTTTTAATGACATGAGCTGGTGGTGAAATACAACAAATGCATGGAATGATTGAGGTGCCCCTGAGGAGGGGTTTGGGAACTGAAGCGGTGTTCATCTAACCATCCAGCGAGATACCAGTAACTTTTTGGAGAAGAGATGAACTTACTACTAGTTTTCATTGTGTTACTCTTAATTTGCATATTTTCTAATGTTAAATTGTGTTTTTGTTCTGAGCAAATGTGCACTTACTGCCCAGATAAATGACTTCATACATTTCTTTCGACTGCCTAAGACTTTTGCACAGTACATCAAACTGCAACTAATATGCAACTAAACAAAATAACTGCAACTGGTGAGAATTGTGTATCACTGGGTGTGGTCCACTCAAAACCTTATGATGAAATACTCCTGTGGGTTTTCAAAAAACTTCTTTGGGTTTTAGCCTGACTTGTCCAGATAATTATCGTAATAAAGCAAACAAAGAGGTGGAGGGAACGTCATGTTTCCCTGCGGCTCTCCCAGACCAAAGGAGGCCAACACCCAAGAATGATGAGTCATGAGAAGCTCTTCCAAACACCATCTCCTTTCTATGACTCAGAATCATAATGTGTACAATTAATAACCACTATCTGGTTTCGAATCAGTTCACAGATAGATGGACAGCTAAGTAGTGTTTATATTCAGTTAATGAACCCTCTCATTTAGGGCAAGTGATGCTCTTTGCACTGGATCGAATGGCAGTAAGATGAAGCTATTTCAAGTTCTTACGATGTCCAA
Source organism: Brienomyrus brachyistius (assembly GCF_023856365.1). Taxonomy (NCBI): domain Eukaryota; kingdom Metazoa; phylum Chordata; class Actinopteri; order Osteoglossiformes; family Mormyridae; genus Brienomyrus; species Brienomyrus brachyistius. The sequence goes on along the minus strand of NC_064539.1, from coordinate 9,057,041 downwards.
AAGACCCCCAAAAAACAGCTTTACGCCCACTGCATGCGAGCCCATCAGATGGACCCCAGTGATACTAAAGACCCACTGAGGACCTGCAGCTGCAGATAAGAGAAGTACCTTGGTGACAGGTGAGGCGACGTCACCCAGGCTGTGCAGATGACATCAGTTATTTGCATGCTATCAAATGCCGTGGTATTCTTCCTGAAAACATCGGAATGTTTCACTCCATAAACACACTTGGAAGGACACTGACAGTAAAATTCCATCCAGTTTCGATCACACAGCTTCTACCAAAATGATAACAATAGTATTTCTTTAGGTCAATAGTTTAACTTTATTTCTCTACATTTCCCTTGTGCCAGAATGTTCTGCAGTACTTCAGATCCCTTCATATTTATGTAAAGCTACATCACGCAGAATTTATAACACTTATTATCTTCTGGTGTTAAGCACAACTTCATGGATTCAGCCTTTGAACTTGCTAGACTAAGGCACTTTTGGACTTTTGAAACTAGTAACTTTAGACATTAGTATCTCAACTAATGCATGTCTGAACTGCAGCAGAGCACCATAGAAAAAACTCTGACAGGAATTAAACCCACAACACTGACCAACCTATAAGCATAACCACAAACACTGAAGGGTTTGCCCAAAGTGGAATCACACCATCCTTTGCAGCTTAAATATGCATGCACTAATGGCCAAAATTATGGGAACACTTATAATACTTTTTGGCATTATGTTAAAAAATATTTGCAGTAATATTTATAGACGATCAAAGAATGTTTCAAATGTCATATGTTGGATGATTAAATAAGTAACCGGAATAAAGTTATGCAATTTCTTAAAATTTGAAGTGTTTTTACAATTTTGGCCACTAGTGTACATACATGCATACAATAATTCACAGTCCAGTTAAACAATATACCGTCACTAAAAAATGTCACCAGTCAGACCATTTGCCACCTGAATGCACGAGCATGCGCGCTCGCGCGCACACATATAGCGTTGGCTCAGGATAACAAAGATGTTATCAGTTCAGGAATTGTGTATTGAGTATTGAGCACCAAATGTGTCATAATAGAGAATTTGACATATATTATTCAACTTGAAAACGATTAAGAAATATGTTTTATATCAAGTAATTTTACGTTGACTTCGCCTTTCACTTAAATTTTTTCAGAATAGTTACATTTCCAGGTTGTTCTCGTGCGTCTGTCTTCATCACATGTACTCACTACTAATGTTTAATTAGTAAACCATCAGTATCTAAACCAGGTGGCGCCAACCTTTATTTCATCCATCCATCCATTTTTCAAACCGCTTATCCTACTGGGTCGCGGGGAGTCCGGAACCTATCCCGGAAGCAATGGGCACGAGGCAGGGAACAACCCAGGATGGGGGGGCAGCCCATAGTAGGGCACACTCACACCCCATTCACTCCTACGGGCAATTTAGCAACTCAGCATGTTTACCCGGAGGAAACCCCACGACGACATGGGGAGAACATGCAAACTCCACACACGTGTCTCAGGCGGACACTCGAACCTGGGTCCCCAAGGTGTGAGGCACCAGTGCTAACCACTGCACCACCATGCCGCCCCTTTATTCTTTTACAAGAGCTACGAGCCCATAAGGGGCTCCGTACTTAGGGGCTCCGTAATGAGCAACTTCTATGAAAAAATAATGTTGGGGTCCACGCTTCAGAGGGTAGTGGGAGGAAAGTTGTCGACCGATGGGGGGCGGCAGTACAATTAATCACCGTTCTGCACCCATTGCTATAAATGTTTCTTTTTTCTTTTGGTATATTCAGAATACTTGCTTTTTATATTTTAACGGAAATTCACGTATGAAATGATTCACTTTTCATGTTACTACACGTTTTAACTAGAAGCGTGAAACCTACCGTTCGCTTACGAACTATCGCCAATAGCAATTCCGGGCATTGCGCATGCGCCCTCATGCTTATCCTGAACCCAAACTTGAGATCACGGAAGATTGCTTTCAGATTCGATTAGCCCATAACCTTCTACGACATAGTGCTTTATTTTGCCCAATATGTTGTATGTTTGTTTGTGATGTTGGATTTTGCAATGGTTTGTGTACATCTCTGTTCTTTGTACATTTCTGTAGACAAAATTAGGAAAAAGTTTAGTCTAAATAGCTTAAGCTACTGTGGCTGCGCAGGTGGATGAGGGGAGTAGAGTTAGGGTTAGGATTAGGGTTATCTTGCAACAAATAGATTATTTTTAATAATGACGTGTCGACGCTTAAATTCTGTGATAAAGTTAGAAAAAGAGCAAAAAATGCACCAAATTTAATGCGACGGTGACTTAAAGGTATTCAGTTAATGACTTATTTCGGGCGATAAAATGCCAATAATTGTTTATGAAAGGATGCATAAATGTATCACGACGAATCCGCTTGGGGTGTGGAATCAGCAAGTAATCTAAATTAACTACTGCGATGTCCTCTTCTGTAAGAAAGTAGTAAAATATGATCCACAAAAGACAGAAATTACAAAACATTTGATTTATTTAGGTAGAAAATAGGTAGGATGAGAAAAAAGAGTGTAAATAGGTGAAAGGTTATAATGTTCATTAATGTTGGTTATATGGAATAGGTACTGTGCTGCTATGCCCTTTGAATACTGCTCCTGGGCACCATTAATATCAAATCTGCACTAACCAGCACAGACTAGCATGGAAATTTTGATGTTCTGTGCTTTTTTTTCCAGCGGGGCATAGGCGTCACTGTTCGCCACTTAAATTTGGGCATAATAACAATTAGGCTATGCGAGGTGGGGCTATTAAATCATAAGTCTTAATCATAAGTTAAATAAGACTATGGCTGTACGTAATTAATTTGTAATGAATAACTCTCCTTATATTCGTGTACACTCATAATAGCAGTATCATTATTTTGTAGCCACACCAAGTATAAGTGGTTAGCTAATTTGGCTAAGGTGTAACTACATGCTACGTTTCCATTTAAGGACATCATGTATTTGCAGAAACATTAAATAACACTATTTAAGGCATTCACTGGCCAATCGGGTCGCTGATCTCTCATGAATATTAATCAGTTTTCCCGAACAATAAGCGTTGCAAATTGTTTTGGGGTAGGGGCCCCACGGGCCCCATGCACCCCAAGGGCCCCTGGGCAGCTGCCTCGCTGGCCCGAACCGTAATCCGTCCCTGCTTAAAAGGCGTCACTCTCAATGTGTCGGGAAACGTGTTGCCGTTTCGAACATTAAACAGCGACATCTGGTGGAGAGTAGACATTACAGGCAGCCTGGAGGAAGAGCGCCATCTCTTAAAACTACGTGCAGATACGTGGACACCATTATAAATCTACATGTAAAAATAAAAATGTAAATGTAAAAATCTTACATTAGTGTGAATTTCATAAACATTGCGTATGAAATAAATATATTTTCATTAATGCGGCACAATATGAAATAATTTTAGCTCATTCATCTTATGCATTTATCCAAGCAACTTACAGTAGAGGGAAGTGAACTTATGTGTGCTCTCTGGGATATGAACTCACAACCTTTGCACAATGTTCTATTGGCTGAGGCAGAGTGAAAAACATTTTTGTGGAGTTCACTGGGAAACAGCAGAGTTGCCAACGTTCTTTTGTTTTTTTTTGGGGGGGGGGGGGGGGTGGGGGTGGTGGTACAAATTGCTTCTGTCCCTTACTTTGTACTACCGCTATGACAGACACTTTAATACACTGACACACTCATACATGTACCAAAGTTTGATGACCACTAAACTATAATGTTGTATATGTGAAAATGTGGACACTAAGATTATTGTACATGAATGCAGAAAAAATGCAAAAAAAACTGGTAGCTTATTTGCAAATTTACCTTATAGGACAATATGATTTCAAAATGTTCTCAAATAGTACAATTTTTCCTCTTTATTTATTACCGAACAAATAAATTACCATGGTGGCACAGGTGGGTCCAGGTTGTCCTTGGCCCTACCAGATGGAACTCAAGCCCTCCCATTCAGCATTCAGAACCAGCAATAAACGATCGTGTGTATGTGTGTGTACTTACTTAGATCGATTGGAGGAAATGTGCTATTGAGAGGCAAAGAGGTTTTTCTTTCCACTTTTTCATTTGGTTTTGAATGCAACAGGTCATATGAGATTGGATAAAAATAAAATGTAGTTGAGTCTGTAGTGCGATTTTGTTGCCAAGTAAACTGCTATGGGACTGGCCCACCTGTGCTATGATTTCTGACTCAACTGTTGCCAACAACTAGCGAAACTCTCTCCACCCAGATCTGACGCATAAGGGCATGCAAAGATTCGCTTCAGATTGAAATCCTCAATTGTATTGGTCAAGTGATGCTCTTTGAAACAATATGTATTTTACCAACAGCCATCATCTGTCTTTTAAACACATTTCAGAGTATCGGTACTGACTGGACCACCTCTACCAGAGGGCAAAAACTCCCAGCATTGTATATTTTTCTCTCTTAACTGGCACCACATGTGGAAGAGAGGCATTGTCAAACTATGACAATAAAAAAATAGCTTTATTTATGTGTTACAAACTCCTTTGCTGTATACAGACCACACTGACTGGCGTTTACTTAGCATGTATGCATTATAAATATTTACATGTTTATACAATATTTGCAGATTAAATTGCAACCATTTGCAGGCGTTTTTACAGTTTTAATTCCTATGCATTCCTAAAATGAGTCAAGCTGCAGCTCCACACCATCACAAGACACATTCAGAACATCAAAAGAAAGAAAAAGAAAAATAAGACGAGATGGTAAACACTACTTGAGGGGGATAAAAATGTTTAGCAGTAACTCAGTTACTACTGAAGAACAAATCATGAACAATTATAGTAGCTATTTGAGATAAAAGATGCGTTACAATTCATTATTGATAAACAAACACGAGATCAGTATTTTACTTCCATTATTCATTACTTGTTCCTTCAGTAGTTCACAAAGGTTTACAAAATTAACAGGAAGAGATATTGTACCTACTTGAAATAAAACATGCGTCACGATTCATTAATGATGAATTACCATGGTATCAGTATATAAGTAAGATTTAGTTTGTGATTAATTAATGGATAAGTAATAGTATAATAATATAATCACTTGCGGGAGTAAAACTACCGTTGCTGGTGGACTGGCTGGTACAGGCCGGTTAGGTTCAAGCGTACTCACCCTAAAAGTGCAACCGTGACTTTACCGCATTGGTAAACCTGTATTTGTGTGGCCATCATGGACAGCTAAGTGTGTGCCGTTGAAATTAAAGTAGTCGCGACCAGCAAGCACTGGTGCCTTGATGTGATGTTTTTCGTATATACTGCCGGCACAGTTTGGAAATTTCCACAGTCGCCAGAACTCAACCGCAAGTTTCCTGTTGTTATATAGACGAGCGAGGAAATAACACCGACTGCTGTACTTTCCATGTTCCTTATTACGGAGCATGTTGTACTTGAACCTGCTTCGTAGCAAACCAGCCTGTTAGCTTCCACACTTGAAACTAGGACACGATGGGTAATTGCCAGTCTCTCGGGAACGTCAGTAGGCGTATTGTGCGTAGACTGATGTGCAATAAATGGGCGATGGCGACACACCAAATGATCAAATCTATCTGCTGACATTGTTTAATATCCGAAATGCATCTCCAGGGTTGCCAACTCTCGCGCATCAGGCGTGACGCTCACACTTTCAGACAAATGAACTACATCAAAAGCATCGGGGTAGTTTGCAAACCCTACAAACTATTTAGAAGGTGATAATGAAACGGATACATAACTGTAAATATGTGTGCAGACTTGTCTGGAATTGAAAAGTTCACGCCAGCCAGCTGACCGAAGTTGGCAACTCTGAATCTGTCGTCCATCTCCCTGTTGTCGTATCCGCACGGGAAACTGTGCTGTCCCTCCCTGTGCCTCATAATCACTGGCTTTACATGCCATCTTTTGCGTTCTGCTTCAAGACAGAGCATTTGTCGTTTACTAACTGAAATTGCAGGCGCACTCCTTTAGTTGCGGTGGTCGTGTTTTCTTTCGTCGCGTAGGACGAAAACAAGAAAGTGTGAAGACGACGCTTCCGCTTTGGTGGTGTGCTACAAACTTACAGCGCCGCCTAGCCGTCAGGCTGTACGTTTACGGCCCAGGGCCGGCGCGCCAATAATCAGCCCCGAGAAGCTAAACGGTTGATCTGCTGTTCTAACGTGACGAAATTGGCTGAAAGTGACGCCCCTTTTTCTCGCCAAACTGGATTGTTTACGTGTGTGATTGCCCACAATCGCTACAAGAAACATTTAGACCAAAAAAAAAAGGAACAATCGTAGCGATTTTATCCAATCAGGCTGACGTAGGTCAAGTGCTGTTAAAGAGAGTGTCCGCTGGCTGCGGATGTGCTGGGCTTCCCGTGAGCCGATGCGTTGGCCACCTTGCCGAGAGTTAGCTACCAAGCAAAGTGTACTGTCTGCTTGAGAGGGTAAGAGAAATAACATCGTGGAAACCATGCTAAAATGATCACAATAAATTCACAAAAGAACGGAATTAATTCTGCTTCCAAACTTACTCTGTTATTCTGTTCATCAAGACTTATTTTTAACATTAGCATTTTTACACATTTTGCAGACGACGCATAAGTGAGGCAAACACCACATTACGAACATACATGCTCTCAATATACAGTACTTATAGCATACAGCACGTATGTTATTTTTCCTTTCTGTCTTGATCGTTGTTTTAGGGGTTCATTGTTTTGCGCCTGGCTGTTTTGACATCCGCTTTAGAAAAATAAAAACAACTCTGCACTTCTTTTAAACAAAGAAAATAGCTATATAAAACGGATCGTGGTCTGGGGGATTAAATTCAAAGTCATTTTTAGTTAAAACATTCCGAAGGAGTATTATAGTATTGTATTGTTCTGGATCGGTTTGCATCGCCTTCTCTCGTGATGCGTCTTCCGTATGTGCCTTGTTTATGATTTTTAAAGAGAAAAACGTCTGGGCAGACTTCTCCGCCTTTGCTTCCTCTGTTATTACACTGGGTAATATTAAATAGTCCTTTCAGTTTCTTCATCTTTAATGCATATTCACCCATTGCCATGGCTTCATGTTGAGCAGCTGGAGGGATGGGCTCCCTGGGCAGTCGGCTCCAGGTTTCCCCGCGGGGCCCACAGGGGACAGTGGAGGGTTCATGCGGAGCCTCGAGACATGGGTGCGAGTGCCGCAAAAGGAAGCGCAGCTCGGGGTGCCAGTGTGACAGCGAGCCGGAGGAGGAGGACAGCTTGCTGAACACGCCAAGAAGGTGAGGGCTGTGGGTAACTCCAGCGCACTCTTCTGTGCTCTAGCCCCATATAGGTACCTCAGCACAGAACCAATCACCTTGAGTGGCCTTGGTGTTGGACCATTGAAGTGGGTAGAATAGTGTATATGCATAAGTGCGTCATGTAGTCCATGTGTTTCTTTCAGTGAAACTAATAATTTTAACAGGAAAAAGTTGAAAAGCACCTCTAAGTACATCTATCAGACCCTGTTCCTCAATGGTGAGAACAGCGACATCCGGATCTGTGCCCTGGGCCAGGACTGGAATCTGCACAAGGTCTATTTGTGCCAGGTGAGGTGAGGTGAGGGGGGGGGGGGTCCATTTTTATGGCTCAAACAAACATGCAGTGTCCTGATTAAAGACTGAAATGCGTAATAAATAGGGCTGAACGATTTGGGGAAAATATCTGATTGTGATTTGATTTGCCATATTTTTTAAAACTCAAGCTTCAGTTCAGTGTGTATTAGATTTAAATCATGTGACGCAGCACTACCACTTGAGATACCATCAAGATAACTGTTCTATATCCTGATGCAAGGATGAGAACTTAAAGATATGAATTGATTCTAATATGTATTACATTTTTTTTTAAATTAGTAGAAACAATTGAATATAAACAGGGATGCACGCAATCAGTACGCATTCACCTTTAAAAGCAATGCCTGCAGCAATCGCTTGGTGTCGCAGCACAAATGCCTTCGTATTTTGTGTGCATTTGCTCTGCTGTGCTAAGAAATCAGCATGCATTTTAACCTTTATGCTACAAGTGAAGTACGAATTAGCATGTAAAGGTTAAAATGCATGTTGCGTACCAGTTATGTGCACTCCTGAACATAAAACAGTTATCACAAAAGCTGAGTTAAGTAAAATAAATGAATAAAAATAAAATAATTCTAGCAAGAAAAAAACTGCGATCCTGCAGATAATGCTAATAACCCTAATAACTGGCAGCGGAATCCATGTTTTTCGCACCAGGAATGTCACGTTTTCTTTGGGTTTATGTGTTTGCTGTTTGTGGGAGTATCCATAGTCACCTTGGGCCACTTCTGATTGGTGAGCATGACTGGCATACGAGGAGCACAGTGCTTCTGATTGGTGAGAATGACTGTCACACAAGGAGGCCGGCCTCAATTTGTAAAATTATTCTCACGACAGTTTTAAACCCTGAGTCAGACATAAATGACAGCCTTTTGTGATCTGCTAATCACATTGTTTCAAATTTGCAATTTCAATTTTGAAATTGACAGATCGTTCAGCGCCAGTAATAAATATGGAAAGCGAATGTAAGTCTACATAGAACGGAGTTTTTCATCCCGGTCTTCGGGGAATCCCAGACGGTCAATGTTTTTGCACCCACTCAGCTCCCTGCACATTTTTGCTCTCTTCCAGCTCCCAACTGGCAGCAAAAAACACGGACCATTAGTGGGTCCTTGAGGACCGGATTTAGATACACTGACATATAAATCACCTGTTGTAGATTTCATCAGGCAGGAACCTGACCTGGAATGTCCAAAGGTTGGAGGTTTGGTTGTCTAGTGGTGTGGAAAGGCTGCTGTCCTATTGTCTTACTGCTCTCCTGAACTGCAAATAGCGTTTTAGCTTGCTGCTGACTCCTCTGATAAATGGCATTATTCTCACGTTCTTCCCTGTTCCAGTCGGGGTACTTTTCCAGCATGTTCAGCGGGTCCTGGAAGGAGTCCACAATGACGGTCATCGAGCTGGAGATTCCAGACCAGAACATCGACACAGAAGGTCAGATCCGGTGTTGCATTTCTGACTCCATGGCGTGCATATAGGCTGGTTTCCTTTCTGCAGTTTTGTTTTTTTAATGAATGATTGTCCTCTGTGCAGCCTTGCAGGTGGCTTTCGGATCTCTGTACCGGGATGATGTTCTCATCAAACCCAGCCGGGTCGTCAGTATCCTGGCCGCGGCCTGTATGCTTCAGCTGGTCAGTTGCGTCGCGGTGATGGGTCGTTCTGCTTAATAGCACACCTCCCTCCCCCATCCCAACCAATCCCTTCACATGGTGGGCGGGTCTCCTCGTGCTGTGGGCGGGTCTCCTCGTGCTGTGGGCGGGTCTCCTCGCGCTGTGGGCGGGTCTCCTCACACTTTGGGTGCTGATTTCATCTTTGAACAGGACAGTCTGATTCAGCAGTGCGGAGAGACGATGAAGGAGACCATCAGTGCAAAGACTGTATGTCATTACCACTCCTCTGCCCGCTTGTATGGGCTGGACTCCGTCACAAAGAAGTGAGTCCCAGCTCTTAGAAGCCTCCTCCTGCATACAGGGGCATTGTGGTGCTCATTTGAGCACCTGGGGATGTCCCATTTTTGATTATGTGAGCAGTGGGTGATAAGTACAGCAGAAGCTGGAGGGATGGAGAGGAGGTGGCATGGGTGGGGGGGGTCAGATTTCGAGGTCCTCTGATGCATTTTGCCTTGTCTCAGGTGCCAGGAATGGCTCCTCAACAACCTGATGACCCAGCAGAACGTGGACCTCATGAAGGAGCTGAGGTGATTGTCGTGAGAAACTGGGTGAAGAGTGACCGCTGGTTTTAGCAATTTTATAAAAATCTGTGACTGCAATCAAAAAACTAAAAATGCCAAAAGACTTGTGTTTTGTTTATTTACTTATGGTTTAGGTTTAGGCTGGGTAGGGGTGAAGGTTATGCCCACAGAAATGAATGCACAATCCCCACAAAAGATATAAATACAAACCTTTCTGTGCCCGTCTGTCTGTCTGTGTGTCTCTGTATGTCTGTGTGTCTCTGTCTGTCTGTGCCCCTCTGTCTGTCTGTGCCCCTCTGTCTGTCTGTGTCTGTGTTGTATGGTTTCGCGCCGCCTGACTGATTCCATCCACCCCGCCAGCGTGACGCTGATGGAGCAGCTGGTCCAGTCCTCCGATCTCTTTGTCATGCAAGTAGAGATGGACGTCTACACAGCTCTTAAGAAGGTACATGCCCACCCATCCCTGCCCGTGTTTGGACCCGGCCCTGCTGCACGCGGTTTTATATGGTGGCCGATGGCCCCTTTTTCAGGCCTCAGGCAGTGGCAGAGAGCTGTATGATTTTTGTGGGAGCCCCAGCTGACCCCCTGGCATCCCCCCCCCACTCCCCGCAGTGGGTGTTTCTCCAGCTCAGCCCATCCTGGAGCGGGCCCATCAAGCAGTTGCTGACTGACGCCGACACCTGGCTCTGCAAACGCCGGGCCGGTGGGTCTGACCACACTCTGCATGATGCCACTTGTATTATTCATATTTTCCCAGTTAAAGTGCCTTTGTGTCAGCCTTACCAATTTAGCTGTATTTTTCTTTCCCCTATCCTCTTTCTGCCCCCTCTTACCCCCTTAACCCTACTGATACCTTTTTTTTCGGCCATCTTTCCATCTGCGTTACAGACCTAGGGGAAGAGGAAGCTTTCCTGAGCACCGAGGAGGGGGCCCCCTTCGTCCCCGTGTTCAGACGCGTACGGTTGCAGTACATCATCAACGACCTGACCTCAGCGCGCATACTGGAGCGGGACAATATCCTGCCCCCAGGTAAGACACCTGAAACGAGCATGCGAGAGCCAGCAGACCTCATATCTAGGTCCGTCAGATCCATACGTTTAAAACAATGATCAAGTTCTTTCCTGTTGTACCACCTGTTCCAAGGAGCACGGTGCAATTATTGCACCACAACTGCAGGGGGAAGACAGATACATGGGAGCACAATATAGGGAAAAAAACCAGTGTAATACAGGACAAACAACAGTGCAGTATGGGAAGTCCCTGTTTCAGACTACAGAAGTATTATTGTGTTGTTTGAATTAGTAAAAGATCTGCACTTCACCCATGCATTTGGATGTGAAACACATTTTTTTCGACTGAAATCTATAAATGGACAGTTTGCTCGAAATTCCATTGACGCGTGTCTCTGTGTTGTTGATCTCTGTGTTCCTCTTTCTCCAGACTGGCTCTCTGCTACGTACAAACAGCAGTGGTTTGCCATGCTGCGGACAGAACATGACAGCGACCTGGGGTGAGAGCATTTGGGGACTCGCGTGACACCGCAACACGTCCGTCAAACACCTGTGAGCGGCCCACGATGCATCTGGGCCCGATGAATCCTTGGACATATAATGTCAGAGACACAATCGCTACACATTTCTATGGGAAAATTCAAAGCATTAGACTGAGATGGGATCACTGGATTGAGCGCACGGATCACTGAGCACAACTTGAAACAAACGTGAGATAGTAACGATGAAGGGCGTAAGGCTGGGGTGTCAAACTGCAGTCTTGGGGGGCCGGAGCCCTGTGTAGCTTAGCTCTTTCCCTGTTCCACCGCAAATGATTTAGCTTATGAGCTGTGTGGTAATTAGCAGAAGGATTTGCAGCTAATCAGGTGTGTTAAACCACCAAAAACTGTGCAGGGCTCTGGCCCTCCAGGACTGGAGTCTGACACCCCTGGTGTAAGGGATTAGATTATTAGGTTAATTAATAAGATGTTATATTAAATGACTTCAGTCAAATTTGTGAAAAGAACTTGTAAATCAAATAGTCGTATCTTGAAGGATACCTGTATTTAGATACGCACTCCTCTTTATAACTTTTCCTATAATACGATTATTTCTCCCATGGTAATTGTGTGTGTGTGTACGCGCGCGTGTGCTTCCCCTAGACCGCAGGAGGCCAACAAAGAAGAGTTTGAACTGAACAGCATGAGGTGTGGCAGAAAATTGACCAAAGATGGAGACGTGAGTTGAAGCGGTCATGTGATCCCACATCACCATGTCTGCATTGCCTGTGTGTCACTGTGTGTCACTGTGTGTCACTGTGCAGGCATGGTCACTGAACAAATATTTATAGAAACCATCAATATCGAACATCGGAACAACATAATATTTCACTCTACTGAATCTGTCTTTCAGCTGTAGCCTGGAAATGTATTGCATTAACACATGCTGTTAATTTTAAAGTCCATAACGTGTTCCTGTTTTTTTTCGATTGGAATTAATACTTTGCTCATTCATTTCTTCTAAATGGAGAGTGAACAGTGGGTGAAGTCATTTTCTCTCAATGCAAACATAAACTCATCAAAGCTTTTGATAAACTACCAAAAACTAGCCACCGAGATGCAACGTGAAACTACAATAAGCTATATTTTATGTACGTTATTGTACTCTATTGCAGCACTGAGCAGACCAAGGAAGAGCGGCAGCTGTGAATGAAAATGACAAAGCTGTTCTTTATGTGACTGCACACCGTGTGTGGTTGTGTGTCTGTGTGTATAAATATATACAGTAAAATCCCGTTATAGTGGACTCGCTTATAACGGAATGTCGTCTATAACGGATGAGGTCCGCTGGTTCCGGCCGTGCGCCTTTAAGAACGTGCAGAAAAAGCATCAGATATAGCGGACTCGCATATAACGGAATTTATAACGGACAAACAATTTGCCCCCCAGGGCTGCTTCTAGCTGTAATTTAATTCGGCTGTAACGGACATGCAGCTCCGCCTACAAGGCGTGTGGCGTGCTGGTGATATCCAGCGCAGATTCGTAGTCGAGATTATTAATAGTCACACATCTGGTCAGGTGAAATTGGATTACTACATGTACAATATAATAATCTATACCACAAGTGTGTCTGCTGGGGTGCGGCATGAGTAAATGGTGTCCTGTAGTTGTGTTTTGGGCATACAGCAACTCTGGATATAACGGACTTTGGATATAACTGTTTTTCCAGGTTCCTTGATGTCCGTTATAAGTGGAGTTTTACTGTATATATAAATGTATGTGTGTGTATACATATACATATAAATGTGTGACTCGTGGCTGAATTTCTGGCTGCAGTACTGCTGGCGGTGGACGGGCTTCAGCTTTGGTTTCGACTTGCTGGTGACCTACACCAACCGCTTCATTGTCTTCAAGAGGAATACCCTGAGTCAGCCATGTGGGGGCGCTGTGAGCCTGCAGCCCCGGCGCCACATAGCCTACCGGTGAGAGCGGCTGATGGGCACCTTCTGTCTGCGAGCATGTGCCCCTTGACCCTAACCCTCATTCACTGCCCTCCCTCCACAGGCTGCGCCTGGCCTCATTCGACACCAGCGGCAAACTGGTCTGCAGCCGCTCCACTGGCTACCAGCTGCTCATGCTGGAGAAAGACCAGGTAACGGCCGTCGGCAGGTGGCCAAGAATGCTGAAGGATCCGGGTATCAGGATTTCCCCCATAAAAATGTCCGAATAAACGCATTACATGTTTTCTTTCTTTCTCAGGAGTATGTGGTGATGAACCTAGACAGTCGCCTGCTAACCTTCCCCCTCTACATCTGCTGCAATTTCCTCTACACCTCGCCCCCCTCAGCCAGCCAATCAAGCAGCCCGGAGCCTGAGAGCGGCGCCCGAGGCGTGTCTTGACCCCTCCCACCACTTCTGTCTGCACCGACCCCTGGGCTGTCATTGGCTGTCCTACAGCAGGTGCCCTTGGAAAGGACACTCATTCACCCTCACAAGCGATGCCTGTCTGCTTTCACCGACGTGGTTAGAGAAGAGACTCAATCCAACAAGCCTCTGTGAAATCAAGGCTTCCAACCTGGCAGCTCTTTGTGGATTCATGCCACACTCTGACTCTAAGGCTTTAAATAACTTGGATTGTGTTTTCCAAAATTTTATATGCATATCTATAATTTTATATTATTTTTTTATAGCATTTTTTATTATTTTAAAGCCACCCCTACACTATAACTCTATTAATTTGTAATAGCTAATAACTATGTTCAGTATGAATACAGCAGCTGTAAATTGCGGTCAGCGTACATACATCTCCAGATATGCTTGCGGGTTTATTATTGTATTATTTTTTTAACCAATATATCGGTAATGTATCCACAGTCACAGTTTGTCTTCTTGGTGCTGTTATTGGAGGACATAATTACTTAGTATGACCTTACAGCTCAGGTTAAGCCAAAGCATCTTGGGGGAGGGAGGGGGTGATTCAACAGGTGCTCTCATGTAATGGGGGGGGGGGGGACGTCATTGTCTTTTCTTTCCAATATTGTGATCGTAGTCTGTATTTCACAGGCACTGTACTTTGCACAGAACAAGTAAATTCGGCTTTGTCACCGATATTGTGTCTTAGAAACAGTCATTTTATATGTCAGCAGATGCTTTTCTAAAAGGATTGAATCATTTTTCTTCTAGAAAAAATGACCACTTAGGGAAGGAGTGCTTAGAACCATCTAATAAGATTTTTTTTGAGGCATAAGCAGTTCTAAATCATATTCAGGGGGGCTTCGTCGTGGGGATCCCACCTCCCCTCTGCAAATATAATCATGGGGGGGGTAGAGGTCCCGTATAGAGGGTATGCAGTGATGCCTCTTTCCCGCTGGAACACGCCCCTTCAGATGGACTGAGCGCCGAAACATGCTGCAATGTGGCTGATTTTAGTCGGGGAAACTGCCAAACAATTATCTTCTTAAATCAAAAGCAGTTGGACTCAACAGGGATCCGTACAACTTGCCAAAAAACCGTGAACCATGTATAGTAATATTTGGGCTGAATCCCCCAAAGGTCAAATTCTAGAATCACCCCTTGTTTGAAGTGCGGAGTAATTTCAGAGTTTGACAATAGACACTCTTGCCTGTAGAGTAGCCTTTTTAAAACTCTCCTAACCCACAGAGGATGCCGAGTTTTGGTCCAGCTGAACTATCAAGCGTGACTGAGAGTTTGACACATTACACTATTCCGTCACAGAATGTTTCAGGATATTTTTAATATTTATAGCGCAACACTACATGTCAGTAACACATTCCCATTTTCTGGTTGTTTATAAAACCCTTTGGTTTTAATGATTTTGCAATAAATGTGTAGTGATCATTCATTTGCCTGCTCAGGAACCAGGAACAGTCACTGATTGAAATGATGCAGCATATATCTTTGCAGAAAATACAAATACAGGACTGGACTGTTCACTTAAATTTATTTCCATTTTACAAAAGAACCACAAATGTCACAGCTTGGAGAATGTGCTGAGTACCTACAGCTATGGTCAGGATTGTTCTTAAAGCATTATTTTCTCCAAGGCCCAGGGTCAGGCCATGTATAGCTGAAGTCTTAAAGCCAGCACAGAGTCCACAGATTGTTAACTCATCCAAACCCTCATGGTGAGTTTCTGGTTGAACTCCTCCATAGCATCTCTTTGTCATTAATGTAACACTGAGGCCCGGCACATGGATAGTGCGCCTTAAAAAGGGAGGGTACACCACTTCTCATTCCATTAGAGTACAAGCATTTCTGGTCACAGTGATGTTCCTCAATCCCTCCTATCCAGTGCCACCTAGTGCCTCGGAGGTCCAATTACTGGTCTGCCCTCCCCACCCACGGGACCCTGTCACTGTGGTATAGCCCCCAGGCTGTCCCTCAGACGCCGTGTCATGCTGGGAAGCAGGTTTACATGGTCATCTACACAGCTGCCCACACAAAGCTCCATGGCTGCTCGCACTGCTGGCTCCTTGGTCCCCGAGTCAAACAGGTCCTTGGCCTTGTCGTTGCAGTGCATGGTGCAGCGGGACAGCCGGTCCTGGACAGGAAGCAGAGTTGGGGTTGCGGTCAGGCTTGACGAGAAACTCACATTACATCATTCGAGGCATTACTAGGAAGGCTATTTTTTCAGCAGTTTGCAAAACAATTATAAAAAATTATGTATTTTGAATAATCAAATAGTCTTATTCTTCAAGGTGACATTTTGTACTGTTTTCTGGATTTCGAGCTTCCATTGGTTGATGTTCTAGTGTCATATCCAGGTGCTTTCCACATCTCACAAAGCAAAAAGATTCTCCAGTGGGTCCATAGCACCAGAGATCAATGTCCCAGCTAGCAGTGAGAGCAGAACCTGAGCTCCTTCTATTTAACCATTCACTGCACTTTGTGCACCTTATCCAATCCCACCTGGAACCAACTGGCTATAACTGGAAAGTGTTGCTGCAGCATTTCTGGTAGTGGTTCAGTTTGATGCACCAATCCCAACAACAGGAGAGTGTGAGAGGTGGTTGCTGGGTTTACCTGGAATTTCTCTAGTTCAGTGGTAACTAGGCTCTGGGCCTGTGCCAGGGGGGCATGGCAGCGCTCTATGCAATGGTGAACCTGCTGCATAGACTGTGAGGGCTGTTCACAACACTCAGCGCTGCACCGGAACATGCGACCCTGTTCATAGAGAGAGATGCCATGTGAACACAAGCCTGGAAACAAATCACCTCCATATAGATATATACATCAGGTTGAGTTCCTCCTAAAGATCTCTTGTCTTTAATGTAACACTGAGGCCCAGTACATGGACAGTGTGCTCAGAAAGCTCAGACTATATATATACACATACATACACACACACACATTAACGCGGAAATAAATATATATATGAAATCATAATAATGGAACTATTAACGGAAAAACTGCACACAAAGAGCCGTTATTTTCCATTTATAACAAAAGTATGCGCATGTGACCAGAAGGTATGCCCATAACCAGAAAATTTCGGTTTCCATTCATGTCCCTGAAGGGTATCTCACCTTGAGCCATAAAATACACTACGGTATCATCCTAACAATAAACCACTCATACATCAGATACACGATCTATACATCGCTGCGAGGTTATAAGCAGCACTATATTTAACGTTCACGTGTTTTATACAAAAAAAGAATATAGATCAGTGAATAAATATAGTTTGGCCCTGTACGACTGCACTCACTTGCATTTTACGTATGTGTTCACGTTCCAGACCTTCGACCATTTTCTCTACAGCCGTTTGTACCCGAGCTTGCTGCGTTTCTGCCATCTCGGAGATAAGGCGATACCAGAATCAAATTAACCGACAAGCTTACAAAACTAGCTGACAACACAGCCTGGCTCTCCGGTTCAAGTTACTGACAATAACTTCCAGCGTTTCCTGAAGACCTTGTGCCTAGTGTTGTATTTGTCAGATCAGCATTTGTGATTTTTATGAAATCCGTTTTGTATTCATTCACCAAGCAGCTCCTTAATGCCGATAAGGTCACCTCATCTCGGAAGCATGAACTTCAGCAGCAGCAGGCACCACTGTAAAATGAAAGGGATAGTCGCACTTCCGCTTCCGGGTCACGG
Source organism: Brienomyrus brachyistius (assembly GCF_023856365.1). NCBI lineage: Eukaryota > Metazoa > Chordata > Actinopteri > Osteoglossiformes > Mormyridae > Brienomyrus > Brienomyrus brachyistius. The sequence goes on along the minus strand of NC_064539.1, from coordinate 9,039,596 downwards.
GCGGAAAAGAACCCGCGGAATGGTTGTGTTTGTTACACTATACCGGGGAGGTTAATCAGCCGTTATGTTTTGCATTACATAATGTTGCTAATGTGTCCCATATCAGAACAAGTCTACTTAACACATTTATAATCTGGGTGCAAAAAAAGTCGTTTTCAATCTATTTCAGATTGTTTACATGTTATAGTGTTCCGAATTTCTGTCTAAGACAAATCAGATTGGAAATAAATCTTCCAGCTATACATTTTGTTTGTGCAAGTACTGCTGATGTCTGCGTGACACGACGTGCACAAACAGTAGAACATCGCCTTTACCCATATTAACTGAACACGGAAGTTTACTTCGTTCAAATACAGAAGTTATTCTTCACCGTTTGTTCTAATAGCTGATCTTGCAGCTGCCTGCTCCCGTGCAAAAGACGGTTTTCTCCCTGGGAATGGTCAGGATCAGTCTTTTGTCGACGCTACCACTTGTCTTTACTGTTATTAATCGGAAATTACTTCTCTACTAATCTGTAAACTTGCAGGTTGTCGGTGTTAATCTGCACGACCTGAGTTTTTCAGAGACCGAAGGATTATAGACTTATGATATCGACGTAATATTTATGCTACCAATGGACCATCCAACACTTTACGCCAGTCGCTTAGTTGTAGCATGAAGTGTTTTAACTTTGCAGCCGCGGTTGAATTGTTGCATCAGGGCTGCCAACTTTGCTCAGCTGGCTGGAGTGAGATTTTCAATTCGAGACAAGTCTACACAGACATTTACATATATGTAACAGATTTATTACTTTGTAAATAGTCAGCAAGGTTTTCAAACTGCCTCGACGCTTTTAATGTAGATAATTTTATGTTTATAATGAAATAATAATAGTTTTGCAGTAAGATTCCTTGCTTGAGAGTCTGAAGGCGTGCATGTCACGCCAGATACCTGAGTGTTGGCAACTCTGCTGTACTACTGCAGATGGCGATTTGAGGCACAAAGTTAACGTTTGTAAAAGGGGAGGACTTGTGAGAGCAGGCAGGATACGGCGGTCAGACCCGTACAGTCAACTGGTTTGGTGCAGAAAGAAACTTTAGTCATAACTGAGTAGATTTATTTATTTATCCATTTGTTTCCATGCCATCTGTTGATTAAGCACTGGGAATGTAAAATAATGTATTGCTTTAATATATTAATAGTCAATTGTTATGATTTGTGTCTCCTCAGACGTTAGTCTTTTAAAGTGGATGCCAACTCAGGATGCTATCGACACTTTTGCCGACCCGGACGCTACTCTTTCTGGGGCTGTGCTTGACCGGTCGTCGCGGTCTGGCTTCCGCTCCTGAGCTCAGGGAACAGCCCAAAAACATCGGTACGATCCAGCCTGCCTCCCTAGCCGCTAGAGCCTGGGTGGGTCATGGGCGATCCAGCACTTGTTCCCCAGCAATTAGTTGCAACTAATAATTGCAGTCATTATAATAAATTATAGTTAGCTTTTCAAAATGCTGCCTTTGTTTTCAAGAGTTCCTTATATAACAACGTCCTGAATATTGCAACCATATATGATTAACCAACACAATAAGTTTATCACTAGGGGTAAATGTTTAACTTGATTAATTACATTGAGTTGACTTTTCGTGTGGTCTGTGACTGGATAGTTGTGCAATATCACTGTTTTCTTGCAGCTGTGATTGGAGCCGGCATCGGTGGTACAGCCACAGCCTTTTTCCTGCGTCAGGAGTTTGGTGCGGGGATTAAAATTGACGTGTTTGAGGCTGGGACAGTGGGGGGCCGTCTGGCCACCGTAAAGGTCGGAGATGAGGGCTATGAGACTGGCGGCTCCATCATCCATCCTCTAAACCTGCACATGAAACACTTTGTGGATACGCTGGGTGAGTGTGACTCGTACCTCCGCCTCACACGTGCGACTGTGTACCATTCTGCAGAAGCGTGCATATGCATGAGCTATAAGCCGAGTTCTGCTCCTGCCTGTTTCCCCAGGCCTCTCTCCACGCAAGGATGTCCCCACCAAGGTGGCCATCTTTGATGGAGAGCAGTTGATCTTCGAAGAGAGTGACTGGGTCATTGTGAACTTCTTCCGCATGGTGTGGAGATACGGCTTTAATTTCTTGCGCTTGCAGATGTGGGTGGAGGGCATGCTGGACAAGTTCATGAGGTACGAGCCAGGGAGCACAGAGTTTATGGGGTCTGACGGGCTTTTAGAACATTTACAAGCCTTTTAAAGTTCGCTTTGTAGGCTTTAAATTTTCCTTCACTGCAGACCACACGAGGGAGCTGTGAGATATGTACAGTTTGAAGTCTGGTCCAAAGTATGGGATGGAATTGCTTCAGAATTTTTCATCTGGCATAGAGCAGGGCTCCTCAAATCTGGCCCTCGATTCCAAATCCAGGCCGTGTTTTCAGTTCTCCCAGGTAGTTAGTTTAATCATTACTGATTCTGATTGGCCACAGAGGCTTCACACCTGGCTCACAGGTAAAGGGAGGCTGTAAAATCAGCAGGACTCACCCCGTAAGAACCGTGATTCAAATAGTCCTGGCATAGAGTGTTTATCGCTGCTCTGTTTATACTGTCTGATTAATGAAATTACTGCCTATTTATTACTAATTTGCCTCCTACGTAAAGTTAACGAAATGCTTTTTAGGTGCTAATTTATACGAAGACACCTCAAAAATCATATCATCAAGCATTCTCTAATCCAAGCTCCAAGTTGTATCTAGAGCAGTCACAATTATTTGGTTAAACTCAATTACTTGTTTTTTTTTTTTTTTTTAGAAGCATTAAATAGTTTGCCTTCGCAACTTAAATATCGTAACAGCACAGCTTCAGTGTGACATCTTGAAAGACGACATCCACTAAATAAAATGAGGTTAGCAATAAATAAGTACAAATTATGTCCTTTAGTTCTCTGAGTAGCCCAGCCTGTCTTTGTCATCACTTAAATCATGTAGCTTAATTCACCTTCAATGATTCCAGTATCGTAAGATGATCATCCCTAAAACGAAGGTCAGCTTAGCTGCCTTAGTGCTATTAGATAAAGTTCACATAGTGATATTTGAGTAGAACCTGTTAATCTGTTAATGGTGTGTGTCAAATACATTGCTGGTGTTGCTGAGAGTTGTGCCAAGAGGCACAAAACAATGCTGACGAATCACTTGCTATTGCTTAACGTCGTCTCTGTGGAATCCCACACGGTTTGTGGGCGAGTCCAACAGCAAGGACAAGGATGACTGACTGGCTCAGAGAGCTCATGCAAAAGCAGGGACTGCAAACTTTAGACTGTTTTTTTTAAGCCTATGTAGTTGAAGGAGCCATTATTAAAATTGCAAGGCTTTTTAGGTTTTGTTTCCTGTGACAAACACAAAATGTAAAAGCGTGACTTTTCTTTCTTAACCCAGCTAGTTCTTCCATCACTGTTATTCCGATGTGATAATTGCATGTGCATCTCAAGGGGTGGTTCATATCTTATGTATGTGCATATATTACACATAATTATCAATTAATTGTTCAATTAATGGGTATATTCTGCGATTTATTAATCGATGTGACAGCCCTAGTTTCCCCCTTTCTCTGCTCTGTCCTGTTTACCCAGGATCTACCAGTACCAGCAATACGGCTACTCCTTCACCTCGCTGGAAAAGCTTCTGCACGCAATGGGCGGAGACGAATTCCTCCAGATGGTTAATAAGACCCTGGAGGAGGCCATGCTGAAGGCGGGGTTCTCACAGAGCTTTGTGAACGACATTGTGGTTCCGGTCACACGTGTCAACTACGGGCAGAGTGTCCGCATCAACGCCTTCGTAGGTACGAGGTCCGGACTAGAGCGCGAACGGAGCTGTGCACTGACAGGCCGGGATCAGTCGTGGAGAACAATCCGATTGAATGGCATTCTGTCTAGTCTATTAGACCAGGAAAAATGTTAGTGGATGTCTGGTTGCTAAGAACTGCAATCTACTTTACATATTATTTAGTTCACCTTAATTCAAACACAATTTGTTTTCTAAAACTGCTTCACAGCTTAATTTGGAATTTTGCAATAGAGGAGTGGACGCCTATGCTGGGGCTGATGGCAGTCTTTTGAGAACGCCCTTTCTTGGAACTGAAGCGTCTTCCCTTCAGATGACCAGTGGTGGCACTCTAGACACTAGTTTCTGTGTATAATGACTCATCTTACCGGCAGCTTCTCCTTTCTTGGTCTGTTCTGCTATAAATTCTTACTCAGGGCTCTCATTTCCTCACCTTCCTCCACTTCAGAGTTTTTGGAAAGTCTGAAAGACCTTGGTCCCACCATTGCAGCTGTAACAGCCTCCTGGGAAGGCTTTCCGCAAGATTTTGGACTGTGTCTGTGGGATTTTTTTGCCAATTCTTATAGAAGAGCAATTGTGAAGTCAGGCACTGATGTTGGATGCGACTCTGTTGTATTTGATCCCAAAGCTGTTCGATGGGGCTGAGGTCAGGACTCTGTGTGGACCAGTCAAGTTCTTCCTCACCAAACTCACCCAACCATGTCTTTGTTGATCTTGCTTTGTGCACTGGGACATGTTTGTGCTGTTACAGAAAAGGACCTTCCCCAAACTGTTCCCGCAAAGATGGAAGCATAGAATGGTCCAGACTGTCTTGGTATGCTGAAGCATTAAGAATTCCCTTCACTGTAACTAAGGGGTCCAGCCTAACCCCGGAAAAACAACCCCATACCACTATCCCTCCTCCACCAAACTTTACAGTTGGCACAGTGCAGTCAGGCAGGTAACGTTCTCCTGGCATCTGCCAAAGTCAGACTCGAGCATCGGACAGAGAAGCGTGACTCGTCACTCCACAGAACACATTTCCATTGCTCCAGAGCCCAGTGGCGGCGTGCTTTACACCACTCCATCCGACACCTGGCATCGCGCTTGGTGGTGTGAGCCTTGCATGCAGCTGCTCGGCCATGGAAGCCCATTCAACGAAGCTCCCAGTACACAGTGTTTGTACTGGGCTTAATGCCAGAAGTAGTTTGGAACCCTGCAGTTATTGAGTTAGTAGCGCTTCGGCCACGTTTATGCAGTACGCACCTCAGCACTCGGCCGTAATTTATTACTTTGCGTGTTCTGCTACTTCATGGTTGAGTCTCCGTTGTTTCTAAATGTTTCCACTTTGCAGTAATTTCACTTACAGCTGACCGTGGAATATTTAGCAGGGAAGAAATTTCACAAACTATCTGATTGCAATGGTGGGCATCCTGTGACAGTACCAGGCTTGAAGGAACTGAGCTCTTTAGAACGACCTATTTCAGAAATGGCTGGGTGCTTGATTTTTTTTTTTTACACCTGTGGCAATGGGTCTGAATGAAAGACCTGAATTCAGTGACTGTGTCCCAATACTTTTGTCTATAGTGTATAGAGAGAAGTAAGGAGCATGTGCTGATTACAGTGCATTGTTGCATCCACCACATGACAAACCACCTCAGGGATGAGAACCTGAGTGTAGCCATGCAGTGGGCATTAACTCGGCATCACACTAATCCGAATGGACCGGTGGGAGTTTTTTTTCCGGTGGCTGGAGTGCCAGTCCTGCCGCCAACTCCCACAACATCCCTGTAATATACTGTTAAGTGTTTGAGTTCAGCTGAGCATTTTAAGGTATTTAATTCATTTTACATGTATCCCTTCTGCGCATTGGTGAGAAGCACATCGCTGAGACCTGCTTCTTGCTCCCAGGTGCTGTGTCCCTGGCGGGGGCAGATTCGGGACTGTGGGCCGTAGACGAGGGGAACAAGAGGGTCTGCTCTGGGCTCCTGTACCACAGCAAAGCCGAGCTGATCCCAGCACGGGTGACAGGTATCACCCAAAAGATGCGGGCTTCCAGGGCGAGTAAGTGCCGGAAAGGGAGGCTTTGCCCCAATCCCTCCTTGGTTAAATTCCCTTGGGGGTGGTGATAAGTCATCAGGATTTCACAAGCTCACTCGATGTCCCAAGAGGTCTCTTGTAAGAGATTCCATGTTGGCTTTTTGTATTGTTATAAACAATTAGTCATTTACATAATTACTGTGTCCAGCACAAAAACTACAAAATTTAAAGGAAAGCATATTTTGTTTCCTGATGTATGTCCCAGCATGGAAGTTTAATGACATTTTGCATATAAGTGCCTTTAATAACTATTAGAATTGGTTGACCTGTTCACCACACTGCATTAGGAGACCTCACCTTAATTCTCTTGGCCCTTTCCCCTCCTCCCTTGCAGGTGGAACAGTGCCTCAGTTCGAGGTCAGCTACAATGGGGAGTCTGGCTCCGCCTACTCTTTGTATGACATTGTCATCGTGGCCACGCCTCTCCACCAACGTCTCTCCCAGATTGCCTTCTCGGGCTTCTCTCCGCCAATCCCTTCTTACTTTCCAGGACGCTACCAGCAGACAGTCAGCACTCTGGTCCGCGGCGTCCTCAACATGTCATTCCTGGGGAGTACCGAGAGCCCCTCGGACTTCAGGGTGTCCGATATCCTCACCAAAGAGCACGGTGGTCTGGCTATCAACAGTCTGAGCTCCCTCGACCCAGTCCACATCCCGGACGGCTACGTCCGTCCCCCAGCTAGTGTCAAGAAAGTGTGGAAGGTGTTTTCTCCCCAACCACTTTCGGAGGACCAGTTCAGGCAGATGTTCCTCTCCTGGGACGTGATATCAGTAGAGCCATGGCTGGCGTACCCCGCCTACAGCCCTCCCCACCGCAAGCCCCCATTTATCCTACACGATCACCTGTACTACCTGAATGCAATAGAGTGGGCAGCCAGCGCCATGGAGATGAGTGCCATCGCGGCACGGAATCTGGCTTTGTTGGCACACCATCAGTGGCATGGTCTGCAGGGAAAGGTGGACCAGGAGGACCTGCATAGCAGACTAAGGAACGAGCTGTAGGTGCGGAGGTGCAGTTGAGGGGGTGGTAAGGATATGCAGGTTGGGGGGGGTCCATAATCTTAGATACAAACAGTGCCTTGCAGTTATTCAGGGATGACCCACCTTCATCCATGAGGAGGGCTGCCTTCGAGGCAGCGTCTCTTCGAGCTGTGGTCTGTTTCATTGTTTGAAGGGTAGTTTAATTGTACCCATTCAGCAATAACAAGTATTTTTCAGGGTAATGTAATAGTGTCCTTACACAACAAGGGTTCAAGACACCCATAGCTGAAACTTTCTGGTTCAACCATGTCTGTTTAGCAGAATGATTTCAGCGTTGGTTTTGCGAATACATTAAGGAGACATTATTTTTGAAAGAGGAGAGCAGTTCGGTCTGGACCAGTCTGGTTGTTTACATTAAAAAATCTCTTACAGGTTTAGGTAATGTTTCCTCTTTCATGCATTTGAAGTAAAATGGATGGGAATGAGAGGGGCAGTAACTCCAGGCCTCTGTGAGGACGCTCCCCTTCTCACGGACTTCTCAGATATAATGTCCAGTTCCATCAGTAGAGTGTCTCTGATTTCTCTGCGATTTTTCTCAGTTGTGTAATTCCTTAAATGATTTACAAAACCCAAGTGTGGCGTAATACTAATTTTAGTACTTGTTAGATAAGATGAACCATATTGATCTCTGGGGAAATTCTTGATGTATGCAGCAGAAACCTGGTTTAAAATAATAGCTTTAAACTTTTGGATGACGTGCCAGTGTGAGGAAGTAGCCTTCTGATCCTCATCCGCATCCTTACTAATAGCATGAGCCTTCTGACCGATTGCACTGTGGGCCGCTGGCTGAGCCGACGCTGAAGTGGCTTCACGTCACGGCAGCCCTCCCTCTCGGCCTCGATCCTTCCTGCTGCTTTGATCCCCAGCGTGCTTACAGGGGGGGCTGCAGCAGTCACGTAGCACTAATGAAGCCCATGCTGTCATACTACGTCCCAGTTTACCGCACTCACTGTTGCATACTGGTCTCCGTCAATAAATCAGGTCTGTTCACATGGAGCTTGACATGTTTGTTCTTTTCGTCAGATATTCTGTACCTGTGCTGCTGTTTGGGGGGGTGATGGAAGAGCTTTGAAGATTTTGAGATTTTGCTCTTTTGTTATAATACACAGAATAGTTTGCATTCATTGGTTGTCTTATCATGAAAGGCCAGGGTAAACTAAGCAAGTCGTGGAAGTAATTGGCCTGTGCGTCCATTTTCATTAACCACTTATCTAGTGTGTCACAGGGCTCACACTCGTGCATTATGGGTAATTTGCATACACCAGCTCACCTAAAAGCACCTAACCAGAGTGTCAAGGGTGCAGATCTATAGCCCAGAGTCTGCAGCCCCAGATATTAATAAACAGATGGACTTTTCTGATCCCAGGGGATGTTCCATTGTGTGTGGATAGTCACTCACAGGAAACACTTTACACAATTTGCAGGTAAATCACAGACCAACCCCACCCCAGTGAGTCAGTCTAGTTTATTAAATATCTTCCAAGTGGTGCGGGGGCCGTACGATCCCTCACGTATATGGTAACGACCTGTGATGTTCCTGCCTTTTTTTTCACACAGTGACATTAAATTATAAAGTGAAGGCAGTTTTTTTTAGCCTCCCCCAAAAAAAGGAATATACAACTACGTACTTAACATGTACTTAACACACTTAACACATACATCATCAGCACTCTGGAACCGTTAACAAGCAGCAAAGGAACTGCGTTCTGAAATGGGGGCCATGACCATTACAGTATTCCAAAGAGTACAAGAGGGACAGGGGTCCCGGGGACATCTGACACTGCGCCCACCACAGGATAACAGGAGCTTCATCTATAAGCTCTACCCTATAGCACAAGGTCGCCGGTGCTTTAAGAAGAATCAAAAGAACTGCCAATGTTTCACCTTTGCTCAAACGCAAACAGTGTTGCTCAGCTGGGCTTAATCTTCTCCTGCAAGAGCGAACATGTGTGGAGGAAGGTCAGAGCCAAGAAACCTACTCTTTTTGTTTAATCAGACGCTGCATAAAAATTCCCTTTCGGTAAACAGACTTCCTCTGTGTTTCTGTATCTCACAGTGGCAAAACATAAAATGAAGTATTCTGTCCCCCATCCCGGAGAAACGTCAACAAGACTGCGGATCCCCCTGCCAGGCAAATCATTTCTGCTTCGCTACCCATTTGGTGGGGCTGGAGGCGAGGTCCAAATAGCTCGCGGTCCTGGACACAGACCCTCGTTATTTAGCAAGGTGGTAAGTTTGGTCCAACAGCTGTATGGTCTGCGGTGTTCCGGAATGTAGAGGTTCGAGTCAGGCAGATCTCCAGCCCAAGCCCATCCTCTAGATGTTCAGGTTGGAGATGAGCTGCTCCATCCGCTTGATCTTGCGCCTGTTCTTGGGCATGGGCTTCTCGTACCTGCCGGTCCTCAGCAGCTGCTCTTTGCTGTGGTGCACCTGAGCGCCGTGCTGCAGTTGGAAGGTGCACAGGGCCTGCAGCGGCCGCAACAGTTGCTGTGGGGAAGGGAAGGGTGCAGGGTTAAAGGTTAAAGGTCAAAGGTTACTTTCCACACCATGTGTCTCAAGCAAACCACTGCCAAGGAAAAGCTCAGAACACATCTGCCCCCCTCCCAAACTGATATCACTACTGGGATATTTCTGATGTGCGTATTGTACACTCATGGAACCATGTCAGAGACTCGAACCCTGGCGGAGGCAACCGTGCTAAACACGGCACCGCCCCACTACCAATATTTTGTCTGTGAGTTTGTGGAAGGTTTATTGGTCAATTTTTTTCTTTATCTTTTTTTTGGGCTGCATAATGCCTCACAGTGTGACTACCACTTATGACAAACGGAAGCAGAAGTTGAAGCCTTTAGCGGACAGAAACGACACATGTCAAAGGCCGTGAGGAATCTGGGCCTGTGTGCCGCACACCTCCTGTATGGCTGGTCTCCTCTCCACGATGGACAGTGCTGCCGCGGCACACTCCAGGGTGGACAGGCACATGTTGGTGGGCTGTGTACGGATCACGTACTGGCTGGACAGAGAGCTTCTCAGCTGCACCTGCAGGCAAAGTGCGGGCACTGAGCTCACATTGTGTTTCTCGGAAGCTCATCCAATGAAACGCCGCTGGTAAGCAAATAATCATTCAAGTACTAAGCCTGAAAAGCACAAAGTTAGGTCTGAACTCCGTCTTTAGCACATGGCAGGAGCTTCTAATGGTGAAGCCCCAAGAAATCATAGAAACACAGTGAAACCTAGAGGTTTCGATTTACCTGCGCTAACACTGTGTGCCTATACTTCATGCTTCTATGGGGTGAAACTGGGAGTATCTGTTGTGATGGGGGGGGCAAACACCCACCTGTTTTGGCAGGCGGAAGAGGGTGTTTCGGAGGAACATGTCTCTGGCCTGGCTCCACGTCCCGTCGATAATGATGATGCTGCGCGCCGAGGTCGAGAGCTCCTTCTCCATGTCCTCCAGGTTCTCCGCATCCAGGCCAGGGTACAGAACCAGCGTGTGAGGGTCGCGACACACTGCGGCCAGCTCAGGGTTCCTGTCATGCAGCCCGGGGATAAAACAATGTAATGTGCCTCATGTAAGGCTTGCTTTTGGGTAAATCAGAATTCAATCTCATTCCAAATTAAGTTACCCTCTCCCAAAAAGTACAAGATTATTGGCATTTCAGTAACGATATAGACCGATTATCTGTCCGTCCGTCCGTCCATTTTTGGTAACCGCTTGTCCTATTCAGGTTCGGGGGAGTCCAGAGCCTATCCCGGCAAATCAACTGACTTATGACTTTTGAAATTTTATTTTATTTTACTTCGTCTTCTTATCTTCCGGTGCCAAGAGGCTTGTTTTCCTGCTTATCCTCACATCTAACACATTTTATTGTAACGTCGACCTTGTATTTAACATACATATGACAAATAACTCAAACTAGTTACACAAAATCAAAATGTAACAATGGCTCCCATAGAGACATTAACACAAGTCTTTTGTAGCAAACAGAGTCTCCCAGTGAGGGTCACAGGAGGCCTGGAGCACATCACAGGCAGCACAGGGCATGGAGCTGGGGTGTGCCCTGCAGGGGATGCTAGTCCATTGCAGGGCACATGCACACATACATAACATTAGCAATTTGGAGGTGCCGATTAGCCTAACTGCATGTCTTTGGAGTACCCAGAAAAAACGCTTGTCACACGGGAAGAACATGCAAAATCCATGCACACAGAGCAGAGGCAGAATTCAATTTCAAAGCCCTGGAGGTGTGTGGCAGCTGTCCACAGATCCTGTGACACAACTGGATACAAACTCTAAATCAAACCAAGATTATCAAACACTTGTAAAAGCAGCAATTTAGGACAATGTCCTCGTGAGTGAGTAGATGGAAGAACAGCAGATCTCTGTGTCTTACAGTACGGAAAATGTGTCCACCTACCTTTCTTCACTAAACCTCCTTCCAACTAGAACTTTGCACTTGCCGGGGGAGAGGGAAGCGGCTAAAAGTGGAACTGTTCGGAGTGCCCGACTCTCCTGGGGAGAAATGCAGAGGCGTGGATGTTTGCTCGTGAATCACTGGATGGATCGTGGCAGACGCAATAAAAAGGTCATGCTAGTTTAGTGTACATTACGACCCCTTACATGATGGTGGTCTGCTCACCTCTGCAGGATGCTGCACAATGTACAGGCATGTGGACACCTCTAGGGGGCGCGCCGGCAGAAAGGGACACAAGCACACTTTTTGAGGTCGCCTTGAGTGGAGGGAGGAGTAAAAATTACTTGTATTCCAATATCACATTTGTGCAGGGTCATTCCATGTCAGACCATCACACTTTTGGGCCTCATCGTGTTAATGAAACTTGGCATGCTGATTTGGTCACATGAGTAACTTATGAAACTGAAATTGGGCATGACTGGGATGAATATTCAGGGAGATTTAAGTTTTAACTTTTTTTTGGGGGGTGTATGACTGGCTATATTTACTTTAATATAAGCTGTACAGAAATGGTCCTTATATTGTTTTAAAGCTATTATCCAGCTCTATAGATTGAACAAATAATATGCCATCCCCAATGAATAATTACTGTGTAATAACTGATAAAAATATTTAAAAATTCAATAATAAAAAAAACTATATTTCAAAATTGATCGATTGTTTACTAAAGCTAGAGCATAATGTCCTGAACATCTCCAGAAAATTTGTTGCTGAGATATCTTGACGTAAAGGTAGCGTCACATGGTTCCATATCACTAATGGGCCTTTTTAATGGCAGCCAAACTGACATGAAATAGTATAACAAGCACAGGTGTAAGTAATAACATTAAGGTTACAAATGCTATAGTAAAATTTAAGGAAAGCTTCATTAAAATCTGTGACGATGAGGTCAGAAAGTGAGATGATTTGACATGGAATGACCCTGCAGTTATAAGGTGAAATCTTTATGTAATGGCATACCAAACACTATAACCAGTGAACAAATGGAGATTTTACATACTATTAGTCATTCACATACTGTTAGTCATATAATCATTATTACTACAACTTATTGTTATTGCTGCTGTTACCGTCATTATTATTACTGCTGTGTGGCTTGTCTCCTCACACCGAACCCCTCTCACACGCCCATGTTTACATATTGAAGGGGTCTCAGGTCTGAGACTTTGGGTGCAATTTGATATACAGTACATCGTAAATATCCCTTCAAATGTCCCTTCATTCTGTGCTCTCTCGTTCAATGTAATGTGTGATCCTGTTTATCCTGTTTCGTGGGATTAATGAAGTTAATCTCATTTTAAACTGCAGTATTTAACATCGATTTTACTTAAGATGTTATGTCTTTTTTCTTCTAAACTAGGAAAAGACATTATTATGACTGACGGACGCCAAGTGCCCGTCGCAGTTTCGACGTCGCTTACTGATGAGGTCATTGTTAATACTGTTTTGCAGATTATGTTTATTTCACTGTGATTTTAGAAGCATAAAACATACCGCGTATTACTTCATGTGGTAATATGAAGAAAATATATCGATATAAAAAAATCACAATTACTGGTGGTTGCTTGAAATATGCCAGGAAAAGATGCTACAATTGAAAAATAGGAGTGTTTACTATAGGATTCGGAAATGCTCGTCAAACTTACCCACATCTTAGACATGTGGGACGTCTCTCAGTTATTTCAACCGGCAGTTCCAGTAAATCCCCAAATACATCGGATGTTTCCTCTTGTCCCTTCTCAACCGAGCCGGAAGGACGTCTGGACTCCCCTGCGCTGTTACTGAAGTTCTTGTCGGGGACATTTAAATCCGAAACGTCCCCGCATTGTGAGTCCATGGCACTGTATAAGTAGAAGAAATGAACACCCCTACGCATGCGCAGTGTAGCGGCCAAATACTTCGCAACCGATAGAAGGCGCTGGGTCGCATATATGATTAGAAGCAGTTTAACTCAGTGTTTTGCTTCTTACGAAAATTTATTGACGATACGTATGGTATGGACGGTATGGTATTAATACAGTATTATTTTCTGTATTTGGAGTCACCAACGTCATTGGACAATAAATTGTTTTACAGTTCAGCAATAGTTGGGAATATCTTAATCATGTATAGATATCCAACCAAAGAGCTGGCTGGCTCAGGTAACTGGAGATCACTACCAGACCCAGATTCAAGCTTGTATCTATGCTGTGGTTTTGGGGTAGTTTGTGGCTCAGTGGATTAGGGTGCCTGCGATTATAAGACTGCGGGTATACATCTGCTGGTTGCCTGTTGGTAGATTGATTTCAGCACTGGGCACCTGAGCAAGGCTTGAAACCACAACTGCCCCAGGAACTGGCTGACTCTGCTTGCTTGAAAGGCTACTCTACTTTGGATAAAAGCATCTGTTAAGTAAACTGCTTGTTTTTATTATGCAGACACTTTTATCCAAATCAAAATAGCAAAAAGCAGACAGTATATGATATGTTTTCTGCCTTTATTGTGGGGGGAACAATATATATATCTCACTTAAATGTATCATACATGCAGAATTGAGACATTTTCTTTAAAACAGCTTTTCCCAAAAAATACTGGAAATACAAAAAGACGTTTATTTTATATTTTATTGCTCTCTTCTATTTATTCACCTTTACATAGTCCTGCACATGGTTAAAGTGCTAAAAGTTAAATGTTAGTCTTGGGTACATAAGCATCACATCACATCAGTGTCCCATAGATAACGGATCGCACCTGTCCCTTTGAAAACAAAAGTTAACATTACTAGGTCGGGACAAGAATGTTGGAGTGTAAGACATATCAGTAGGCTAGTGTTCTGAAATATCACTTTTTTATGACCACTTAAAATACGCACAACATGCCAATGAATCGGCAATGCCGCGTGTCTCCATGTAACCACACATCTACGACATCCGTTTTCGAACTTCTCAGAATCTATACAAACTGTGACATTACATCAACTCAGGGCTCCAAAATGCAGTCCCTTTGACGACGAACGGTGTTTGTCCATCTCCCAGATGTGCATGGGCGACAAACGCCTTTCAGGATGACCGTGTGCATTCAAGGATAATTAACCGGCGCATGTCAAAAGCAGCACCGTGTGTGAGTATTACTGTTCCAAAGAATTAATGCATCACGTTTAAATCAGTGTGCAACTTTGACTGGCGTTTGATTACAGATACTCACGCATTTACAAAACAAGGCAGTAACAGCAACAGTAACACATCCGTCCAGCTGCCTCAACTCTACCTCTCCAACTGGAGACCAGAGCTCCCGCTACACAACCCATGTGTTCTCAACAACAATAACGATTAAATCACACACAACCAGTTCCCTTGTAAATTCCATTATTTTCATTTGTGTTAAAAACAGATTATCATCTTCCTTGTGAGTTAAAACAAAACAAAAAAAAACAGGCCTGTTAGCATGACATTTAACACAGTGCACGTCAGTTCATAGAAAAATGAAGCGTGAATCGCTGGTTTTGTTTCATTTGAAGCAAAGCCATCATCAAATCGATGGGTCAGTTTCATCTCATTATTCACATTATTACATCTGCTGGAAATATACACATCTGTTATGAAAACCCCTTTGTGGATAAGGAGAATATGGTAAAATACATGTATGTACTTCTACATGTAAACCCCGACATGCTGCAATGTTGTTTAATCCCTTTTGCTGAAAAATCCGAATCGGTCCTGAAGATCATTGTCTGATCTACCTTGGCTGCAGGTCGGGGAAAAATATTCCATGAATCACACCCTCTATGATCACATTTGAAAATGTATCTGGAAAAAACAAACACACACAATTGGAAATATGACAGCAGAACTAAGTATTTTGTAAATACTTAGAAAAGTATTCAGCATAAAATGAAGACAAATATTTAACAAAAGAGAAGAATTCAAAATTTAAAATTATATTGTACTTCCAAGCAAGGGCTGTTAGTCAAATAATCACTAGTGGTGGGGGGGGGCTTACCATTGGCAGCTGGCAAAACGTATGGGTCCCTCAGGAACAGCAGGACAGGCTGATGGGATAGTTTACTGGAGCGGAACAGGGTGCAGGAAACACAGTCATCACACATTTGCCTGTACTACTTTTCTCATGTCTGTGTACGTGTTTTGAATCCACAATTTCCTACTTAAGATGGTAAAAATAATATCTATTGCTGCACTTCATGTGCTGAGCTACACTATTTGTGGCAGAAATTCACACCCTCCGTAATATCTGTATCTGGTAATGATTTGCATGTATTGCATACCTGGATTCTTCCGATTCTGCTTCAAGGGATCTTTAAGAGAAAAAAATCATCAATTAACCGCATCAGGGTCAGTTTTAATTCCAACGTAATACAACATGCCAACTAGAAAAAATATATTAGAAGAAATATATATATAAAATATACGTTACATCTTACCCACAACTCTCCGTCTTCGGCAAGGAAGGAAAGTGGCGAATATTGAGAAAGTCTAGAAATATCTTTGGAAGGACGTCGTTCTCCATGATTATTGTCTAAAGATGCAAGCAAAATGGACTGTGTCAGAGGAAGTGGTTCAAAAAGCGAAGAGATTAAGTGCAACAAAACTTCATGCACACTTCCTCATTCATGAAAAAGCAGGAACTGATAACATCAGCATGCTTGTATTCAAACCTCAAAGCCTTTCACAGTCTTTCATGTCTTATGTCATCTCTATGACTAGAGACGCACCGATGCGATATTTGGATCGGTGTCGATCCAGACCTATTTCACAGATTGGGTATCGGCCACACATGACCAATCCACATCTGAAACTTACTTATTTAGGTTATCTGCTGTTTCGTGCTAAACAGATTTGTACAATAAACTGCAGGACAGTTCTTTCCCATATTTTTTGTGGCATTCAAGCTGAACGCTAACACTGCCACTCAGGTTTATTTTTGCGACACAGTGACTGTGAGCGCAGTGCATACTCTTTGCAGCAGGAAGAGCGTAAAAACAGCAGATAAAGGGGTGACCACTTATTTTAAGGGTACAATTGACAACAATGTGTAGTCGCACATGAACTACAGGAATCTTACCTGCAAGTACTGTTCCAGACCAAGACGTCTCTGCTCCAGAACCTTGGGAACCCAATTGCGGACATGTTTGGATGGTATTTCAGGTGGCTTCATAACCTTCTTCAACTGAATTAACACAAACCACAGGTAATACTAGTGAGAGTATGCTAAGTGTAGGATGCACAGAGCCATTATACAGCTGTGGAAAAAAATTAAGAGACCACTTTATATTTCTGAAAATTCTGCATTTTTAAAGCCTGGATCAGGCAGGCTGCTTCCAGGCTCAGTTTCTAAGACAGCAGCACCAACAACTTTCTAATGCCAGAGATGATTGTCAACTTATCCGGCAGTGCCTCATAAATTGGAGGATGACCTCAAGTGACCTTCAAAAAGAATGGGAAACATTAAGTGGTGTGAAGTGCATGGCTAGGTCAGTTCATATCAGGATACTAGAAGCAGAACTGAAGACCCATAAAGCAAGGAAGAAGCCCTTCACTAATGAGAAACAGGGAAGAGCCAGGCAGCAGTTTGGAAAAAAATGTATATTTTAAACATGAACTCAGAAAACTTTGCCGTGGTCTCAATTTTTTTCAGAGCTGTACATACCAAATGGAATTTCGTGTTGCTGGAGCTCGGCTGTAACGCGGCAGACTCACGTTTTTGTGCAACGCATGGAACTCGCTGTAGCGCTTCTCCACGGTGTGCTGCCGCCCGCTCATCAGCACCTCGATCTTGAACACCTAGAGAGGACGAGGCCCGCCGGAGACATCGGCCACGTGAGGCATTTAAAAATCACTATAACACAGCGAGTAGCGTCAGACGATAGTAAATAACTACCCGGTTAGCAAAACACTGGGCTTCATCCCGTCCTAAATAAGGAATGCATTTATGTAATATTATTTAGTGTAGTGATCATTTATAGCTCAAATCCCGGGGGTCTGAATGGTCGTAAACACTGCAAACACACTAAATTAGAAGTGCAGATCTTATGACGTAACGGTGTACCCTGTTCCAAGTTACGAGGTGCTTAGTATATTTTACACATGCCTTCGGTATTTAATTAACACGTTCAAAAGTTTTTTTTTTGTCGTGTCACCTGTTACCAAATCTCTCTTTAGTTATGTTAGAGGGTCAATTCAAGCAGTTGAAATGCAAGCATAATAAAACAAAAAGGCAGTACGGTATTGTGGCGGTTTTTGTGTGTGTTACATTTCCCCACCACCACCCACATATACCGCTCCGGAAGATCCCAGAAAACCTAGTAAGCAGATTGCGGGCTGTTAACCTTTAAAGCTTTGCTTTAAATTAATGAAGAATCATAAATGTTTTAGGTCCCTAAATATTTAGGCAACACTAAACTAAATTTCTTTTCCTTTTCTGTTAAACATCAAAAAGGACAAATTACAACACAAACGTTTTTCAAACAGATGTAAACATCACCAAGAAAAACGGAATACTCAAGATATAAAATAAATAAAATAAAAACAAGAGTAGTGCCACATGGTACAGAAGGTACTTGCACTGCAACAATTAAAATACATGCATGAAGAAATATCACTGATCTAGGCTGAAGTACTCCTTCACGTCAGAATCTGAGCCATTTGTGAGCTCAGCAACAAAATAACCTTCTAATGAAATATTAGCTTTACAGCCAAATTTTTGTGATTATTTCATGCTACACGGTTTTTATTAGAGAAATATACTGAACATTCCGCAGTTCGATGCTCCTTTGCATACTGTTCCCTGCAAATCGGTCTTACCGTGTAGCCTTTCTCCATCGTGCTGTCTTCCGATCGGAAGGAAGGGATACACACCATTACAGGATGCATACTGAAATTAACGCGGTTACTGATATGGTGCGAATAAATACTCGGCTCACGCCTCCGTTCAGGATCCCTCAACGAAGAGGTTCATATCTAGCCATCGCGGACTCCCCATGGGTCACGTGATTTGAAAACCATGTGATCGCGGCTGCGTCTGACGCCAAATATGACGTCTTCGTGTGGATTTCCTCGGGTCTGACGGCGTAGGAAGAGGGTGGATTTTTCAGGAAATTGTATATACTGCTGACCTATCTCTTTCTCATGTGGCGAGAGCCGGAATTGCAGTCACGCTGTTTTTTGATGTTTTACGTTAAATGACTATGCCTCTGTGAAATGGTTCCCTGGGTAACATTGGTGTCTCACCGTACTTGGGTTATGCGTTCGAATCCCTCTATTCGTGGCGTTTACGTGTTTATCGTAGCGTGGGTTTCCTCTCACAGTTCAAAAACATGTCATTAGGCACACTGGTACCTCTGTATTGTCCATTGTGTGTATGCATGGTTTGGCGCCTCTTTTACCCTGTGCTGGTTGCTTTAAACTCCAGGACTCCCTGCGGTCCTAACCACGATAAGCGGATAGAAGTGTTCAGACTATGGATGGATGAAAGTAATTATACAATATGTACAATATATATGATTTTGTGAAGGTTTAATAATATTAATGATCAGTATTCTTAATAAATAAATGAGGTGACAAATTGATAAACAGTGATAAATTCCTTTCATGTGATATCTATTTATATAGTTGTTCACTAGATTAAACAATAAAATCCACTTATAATGGACATCAAGGGACCTGGCAAAACAGTCTGTTATATCCAAAGTCCGTTATATCCAGAGTTGCTGTATGTCCAGAATACAAGTACAGGACACCATTTACTCATGCCACACCCCAGCAGACACACTTGTGGTATAGATTATTATATTGTACATATAGTAATCCAACTTCACCTGACTAGATGCGTGACTATTAATAATCCCGACTACGTATCTGTGATGGATATCAACATAACTTAAAAAGTATTTGATGTATCTTAAGCTTTGTAGACACATTGTATAGATGAAGGAATAGATTGGTAAAATTTTGAGACAAATTGCAGAAAAACCTACAAAACTTTGCTTAGTGGTATTGTTGTCCAGGGAATACATAGTTGTCCTTTCAAAATTATCTAGTTATTAAAAATGAATGGGTGAAGGGGAAGTGAAATCATCGACCTGCCTGAAAGTGATCACTTCTCTTTCATAAGTTTCATTTTTGTAATTTTGAATAATGCATGTTTTCTTACCAACTGTTCTCCTCTAGGCCATCACAAAAGCCACCAGATTCTTATAGAGCTCAAGATTGTGCTTCTCCTGGTTCCAAAGATCAGGGTGCAAGGGGAGGAAGGACAGAACAATGTTAGTGAACTCCTTCTGGATGTTGGATCAGGCTGTCTCTCTTGCTCTCTGACCTTTACCAGAACACATTACACCACAAATAAATTCAAAATAAACTCCGGGCATACCTAAGGGGAGTGAAGGGGCAGTGCAAGGGACGCAGGGCACAACAGGATAGCACCTGGGGAAACAATAGAGAGAACATTAACGGGACACAGGGAACAGCACCTGCACAAAGGACAAACAAGACAGGAAGCCAGACAACAACTGCACAAACGCAGACACGAAGAGGGACACCAAGGACGGAAACACAGAACCGAACACCAAAGAAGGGGACAACAGAGGAAGGACACCAGGGGGCACACTAACGAATGGAGGACTGGGACCAGAAGGGAACAGAGGCACAGAGGGACGGGGAGCAAACACAGGGGGCACAAAGGGAAGAGGCGAGGAGGCAAATGGCCGGAGGGAACTTCTGCGGGCAAGAGGTGGAAGCTGCAGGGGCAGCAGGTGGCCTCAAGGCCAGTGCAGGAGGGAACATCAGAGGGGACGAGGAGGAAGGTGGAGGGACTGGCAAAGTAGGCGAGAAGGATGGCGGAGGGTACAATGGTGGTGGGGAGGAGGGAACAGAAGCCGCGGCAGGCACAACCACAGCCAGCTAAGGCGAGGCAACCGAAGAATCAACGACGGGGGTCCCATAGTCGACTGGCCGAAAGTGAGCCAGGGGGCTGGGCGGGCAGGACCCGACCCCAGTGCAGGTGTCCTCTTCCTCTCCGGGAGACCGAGAGGCGTGGGCCTGGCCAGGATCTGCCAAGCTGGGGTGGTGACTGGGTTATTGAAGGATGACCTGACCTGGAGTGCTAACACTAAGGAGCTGCTGAAGAAGGGGCGGCAGAGGCAGTATTGTCTGAGAATCCTCAGATAGAACAGTCTTCCCAAAAATCTGCTCCTTGCCTTTTATCACTGTTCCATCGAGAGCACTTACTTCCATACGGACTCTGCGTGAGGTACGGCAGCTGCACTTCCTTCAGACATGAAAGCTCTCCACGGGGTCATCAGGGCAGTGGTGAAAACAACTGGCTGCCCTCTCCCCACCCCGGAACAAATCTACACCACCCGATGCCGGAAAAAAGATATGGACATTTCACAGGATTCATCATATTCCGGTCACTGTCTCTTTCAGCTTTTGCCATCAGGCAAGAGATACAGAGCCATGAAAACCAGGACAAATTGCCTGAAAAACAGGACAAATCCCAAAGCAATCATGGCTTTTGTCATGACCTGCTCGTACGATCTTCGTGTGTGCCACGCCCGCTCATTAACCCCGTGTGGACTCCCTATGTTCACCAGCTGTTCTGCGTTTCTTACCTTTAGTCTTGTGTATTTAGTCCATGTTCAAGTCTGTTTCCCCAGTCTGGTCATTGATGTAGTTTCCCATGTGTTTTTTTGTTAATAAACCCTGTGATTTTAGATCTCCGTCTGCCTGACCCTGATTTCCCCGCTCTGTCACCTCCCTGCTCGCTAACCCGACATGCGGTCGTCACAGCTTTGAATGCAAAACATAACGGTTAATTTCCTATATTTAACACAATGCAGTATTCAGTGTAATTTGTAACCTCGGGGGTTTGCACCCCGGCATCAGGGCCTTTTTAAGGAGCTTGGGGATCTGCGGAATGGCATCCTCCATTGACCTGGCCCTGATACCTTCTGCCAGTTTGTGTTATTGATCAGGATTAAATTCAAAGTCATTCTCATCTCCCACTGCCCTTTGTACCATGGGTACCTGGTAATGTAATCAAAACACTGCCGCTGTGTTCAGTGAGATTTAACGTTAAACAGAAACATATGGTGTGACTTTTATTTAGGAAACGAGACGTGAAAACCCTTTTTGTCTTCTGGTGTTCAATTCAAATATCTGTCTTCTTAATGGTGATTAAAACACTTTTCTTGCACTCGTTTTTTGTCATCGTCTTTATGACTTGAATTTTCTGGGTGACTTCAGTGATTTTCAGTTCTATCAGGCTTTTATTTTCATGAATTTATAGAGAAACTAGTGTTTAAAGGTAGAAAAACTTGTGAAGTCGCACGGCTATTAACTGTGCGACTTGCTGCTGTCAATTTAATGGTCTACTTTGATAAATCGATTTGCAACTTCTTTTTCCAAGCTACAAATGAATTATTTTCTCTTGATTATTATTGTCAATTTGTAGAAGTTTGTTACAGTTCCTCTGTAGTACATCTGTAGTAAATATATGATGGCCTGCAAAGATCACTGTATATTGTGCATCACTTTTTTCTCTTGAATTTAAGAGTTTTACGTAATTTTATCTTCCACTCTGCATACAACTGTACATTCCACGCACCGCTAAACATGCCAAAAGGATTACGGAGGAGCCTTCACATCCTGCCCCTGATCTGTTTCAGCTGCCTCCCTCGGGCAAGCGACTCGGATCACTCGCCACAAAATCAGCACACTTCAAGACCAGCTTCTTCCCCACTGCTATCAGACTCCTCAGCAGGTTCTCTTGCTTGTAATCAACAACAATGTAACATATGTACCATAGGCATGGTGCAGTGGTTAGCACTGTTGCCTCACACCTCTGGGACCGGGTCTCCGCCTGGGTCACATGTGTGTGGAGTTTGCATGTTCTCCCCATGTCGTCGTGGGGTTTCCTCCGGGTACTCCGGTTTCCCCCCACAGTCCAAAAACATGCTGAGGCTAATTGGAGTCACTAAATTGCCTGTAGGTGTGCATGCCTGGGTGAATGGTGTGTGAGTGTGCCCTGCGATGGGCTGGCCCCCCATCCTGGGTTGTTCCCTGCCTCGTGCCCATTGCTTCCGGGATAGGCTCCGGACGGTAGGATAAGCAGTTTGGAAAATGGATGGATGGATTTGCAAGAGCACAGACCGCCGATATTGTCTGTATTGTAGCTGTGTCAAATTTGTCTGTATTGCACTGCTTAATTTAGCACAAACCTCAGTATTTATTACACACCTTGCATTTTCCCCTCTCCATTGTGTATTCTGTGCTTTTATTTTCTCTCTGTAATTGTTAATCGCCTATTGTCATGTCCCTAACAGTATCAAGCTGTGGCAACAAAAACTTCCACTAGCCTTGGTCACGTGGCAGTAAAGATTCCAATTCTGATTTGGATATAATGCAAATGCCTAGAAAACCATAGTAAACGTAAGTCATTTATTTTAAATGTAAAATGCACAGATTTACCCTAACTGCTCGATGTCAGACTACATAGCATAGGGTTAGATTCAGACCAGTGTTACATGATTTGGGTACATATCTGTTCCTTGTACTGATTCCTTAAGCCCCACAGAGGTATTGAAAGGTATTGAGAGGTATTAACAGCAGCAAACTGACTGTCAGCAGTCTCCTTCTTGTGATTTTTAAAAATTATTACTATGACTTGAATGTTGTTAGCCTATGGAAATGCTGTTGCTTTATTATGCTTGGAGTTAGTTGTGTTTCTGTTGATTGTCTCCATCATTGTCTTTTATGAATGCAGTGTGAAAACAATTGCGGAATTGTCTTGGGGAACTCTGATGTCCCGTCTCATAAGAATGGTTAGAGAACATGCCTTGATGATTGATTGGATTTATTTTGGGCCATAGCCACACAGTTTGGTTTTGAGTAAATAAATTGATCTCTAAGACATCATGATTCCTTGAAGCTGCTGCCTGATGTTTCCATGGAGATGACCTCACACTCTCCAAAATGGAGGGAAAAAAAGCAAAACCAATTATGAACCAACGCAAGATGATGTTTATTGGACCTGCCACATTATTTTTTAAAATTTGGTATTTCTTAACCATGGTAGATATATTTTATATTGTGCAGTTGTTTTTATTTTTTGCAGCAGCAGCAGCAACGAGAGTGAAAAAAATAATTTCAATGTGTCCTGCGCCTATGACAATAAATTTGCAAATCTCTTAAAATCACCCGTGTTTCACCATTGGCTATTTTCAATTTAAAATGTTTTATCTGTAGTCTGTTCCCACGAATTGCCTGCATTATCTTGAGAGTTACACATTTATTCTCAGTCGCATTCACCTAGAGCTTAACATTAACCTCTGGCCATTATTACTATGACACGCTGCATGTCTCGTTGCGATTAGTCGGGTCTTTTATGCAGTCGGTGCCTCCCATGGCCCCTTCTGGCAGTCTCATCTCCCTTTAGCCCGACTCTCAGCTTGTCGGGTTTTGGCGTCTGCGTCACGCCCCACACAGGGTTTACGTCTGACTCCCCGACGAGCTGATAACGGTATGACAGCGTCACCAAAAAGGGGACCAGCTCCACGTGTGCCAGGCTCCCCCCAGATAAACGTGAGGCGCTGTCATAAAAGCACAGACATCTCCATACGCCCAGGAAACTGAAGCACACCAGTGTGAATTTCATCAAGCTTTTCTAGCTGAACGCATCTTTTCTGAAATACAGGCAGTCCCCAGGTTATGAACCAGATCAGTTCCCAGATCAGTTCCCAGATCAGTTCCCAGATCAGTTCCCTAGGTCTGTCTGTTACGGTGGGGCACGGCAAAGGAAAGAGGGAATGGCTCACCACAAACAAAAAACTTAATTAAACTAAAAAAAAAAAAAAACACAAATGAGAAACCAGAAAATAAAGGGACCGCAAGGGGTGAAAAGCAGAACAGGTAATACAAGAAGCTAACTAAATAAATCACAAAGACAAACAAAAACCAATCAGGGAACCGGAGCAAAACTGGAAGCAGGATTGGGAGACAAACATTAACAACTACAACAACAATAAGGGGTAGGTGAGGTCAATTAATGGATACAATAGGTAAAAACGTCAAAGGAAACTAAGACAAGGACAACTGAACAAAAGAGAACGAGGGGAAAAACGTAAGAGACTGTAACACAAATCTATAAAACACGTGTAAACCAGGAGGACACAAAAGCTGGCCACTGGCCTGAATCAAAACCACAACCAAAGGGGGAATCTGCATGATAGCAGACCGCTCAGCCCCTTAAGCCACATGGCAGCCCCTGAAGTAGTGAAACCAACTAGGGACTGAGGGATTACAAGACAGACGGGGGAACAGAATGGCCAGTGACACCTGCTGGCCAATTAGGAACAAGACACATGAGACAGTTTTAAACAGGCGCCGATCCTGACACTGTCTTTAAGTCAAATTTGTAGGTACGTTGAAACAATAATAATATGCTACATAATAATAATACCATAATAATGGGGCAGTGTGTGGCTCAGTGGGCTAAGCCTGTGTCCTTGTATTCAGAAGGTCGCAGGTTCAAACCCAGCCTCATCGCGGCTCCTTGAGCAAGACCCTTAACCCCCAGCTCCCTGGCACCGCTATGGGTGGCAGCCCTTTGCAGTCTGCTTACTCCACAAAGAGCAAGTTGAGGGAGGCGTAAAGATAATTTCCCTACAGGGGGTCAATAAAGTATCTATTATTGCTATAAAAGTAATTACATTCAGTACAGTGCTGTACCTCGAGCCTAGGAATTTCCGCAGGATGTTTTCAAGAGCATCGCAAAGTAAAGTATTGTCTAAGTTTGTTATTATGAATCAATGTAATTAACTCAATTTTGTAATATAAAAGGCTTTTTGGCAGTCCGTTAGTAAGTACAAGTTGTCAGTAAGTGAGATATTTTTAACCTGGGGACTGCCTCTACATGCTTTCCTATAATTCAGGGCATTTTTGGTTATTACCTACAAAATGGGCATGAAAGTGTCAAGCTACAGGAACTCTCTCCACTCACTCAGGAATTTGCAGGGTAGATGGATAGATCAACTACTGAACACAATCAATAAATGAATATGGCCAGCTATTGTGCAAGGAGGCTCACCTTTCTGATGCTGTAACACAGAAGGTGGGTGTCTTCAGTGGTGGAATGAAGGGGGGGGTTGCATTTGTACAAAGGTCGTTTAACATCTGCATTTACACCAATGATCTAGTAATTATCCTACTATACAATCTCCTGAATATTTCAATAATCAGTACCTGCATGAACCGCTGCACCTTTATATTTTGAGCAGTTTAAGAATGAGAGTGTCTGTTAGTTTAAAAACACCTTTCTCTGAACTCTGCCTTCCTCAGGTCCTTCATGGGTCTTCTCAGGCTTAACTGCAGAAGATTCCCAAAGATTGGCATGGGTCATGGACCAGTGGGAGGCCTATTAATCCTAAAAAGAAGGCAGGGTAAACCTGGTCCAGTACAGGAGTAACGTACCAACCTTGATACCTTCTGTCAGTTTGCATTATCGACCAGGATTAAATTCGAAGTCAATTCTCATCCCCCACTGCCCTTGGTACCATTAGTAGAAAGCACCCGTGCACACAAAGCAATCAATGTATGTAAACATTACCATCTAAGCAGGTTTTTAATAACAAGATCGCTGACTATAAAGCAGCAGACCTGAGAAGGCCATGGTACTTACTCTCTCGGAAAAGAGTACACTGCTCTTTCCGGGGGGGGGGGGGGGGGGGTCTGCACTTAGTGACAAAGTCTGAGCACTGCGGATGATAGAGAGAGAGGAAACATGAGATTGGCAGGAAGATTGGCGGTCAGGCAAGGGCTGAAGTCACGGAAAGTTCAGGAATCCTCCTGGTTGGTTGACCGTGGTCTTTCCTCCCTAACAGTTGTATAATATAGCATATATGATCGTGATCAGCAAAATATACCAATGGGGAGCCCCTGGGCAGAGGCATAATATACTAATGCCCATGCCAGAAAAATATCAAATTCCTTGGCTGTTTTTTGTTGTCAGTCCATCCTTCTCGGTGGCTGAAGGTCTGCGAGCGCTTACCAGCTTCGGTGTCGGGTCCTCCGCAGGGCTGCCCGGCTCATTCTCTGCAACAGGGTGATCAGATTGCAGATCCAGAGGTTTTCAAATAGATCTGGCATTCCTTCAGACTGAGAGTAATCTGAGGTGGTTTGGGTATCGCTTACCAGGGGCTCTGAGGCAGATCCAGGAGGTGCTGGAGGGATAATGTCTTCCTGCTTGCGAATGTCTGGGGATCATCCTTAATGACCTACAGTTCACAGCCATGGGGAAAAGGGGCTAACGTGGAAGAAGGGGGTTAACATGCCTTTCTTATTAGGGAGATAACTCAAAAAGCATTTGATGGACCTTTTTGCAGTTTTGCAGATGGATTGTGGGGCTGATCTATAACTGATTTGGAACTGGTCAAATTGTGAGATGAATTGCACCAAAATTTGAGCAGTGTCACATAGTGATAGCAAAGACAAGGCAAGCCTCAGCCAGGTATCCTGTTAGAGCAATAACTCAAAAACATTTGAGGGATCTATTTCAAACTTGCAAATGAATTGTACAGTACAAGATATGGAACTGATCAACTGAGAGAAATCGCACCAAAACTGAAGCAGTGCTTTTGAAACAAATTGAACCAAAATTGAAGCTGCAGTGCTAGTTGGCAGCAAAGGATAGAAAAGACAGTTGCAAAAGACACTTGATCTTATGAACACACTAACTCTAAAAGTGTTTGATGAATCTTCTTCAAACTTTCTAGGAACAATGTATTTGTGATGATCTGGCCTGTTTCATGTTGAGATCACATCACATCAAAAATGAATGCAGTGAAGCAACTGAAGATCTGGTGATCCTCAATACATTGAGACAAGTCACACAAAGCTGGGCTTTTAATAAAGATTATTAGAGAGGTGAGGGGAGTGTGTAGGGAGCTAGAGACTGTAGAGGTTGGGGTAAGTGGGAGGAGTAGGAATTAGATGGAAGCGAGGGGGGGTGACAGGGTTGACCAGGAAATACATCTCATTAAATCTGAGCATTAGAACCATAAATTTCAACTTCAAACTGTGGTTAAACCTGATACATGACATTTATTTCTTGTAGTCTGTTCCCACGAATTGCCTTTAATGAAAGAGGTTTTTTGTTGGCTTTATTGATAGATATTGATTTTGGATGATGTACTTGTTTTTACTGGATCAACTATATTATTCTTGCAGGAATAGACCTTTGACAACATCTAGGGTGTCAATTGGTTTCGCTGCTTGTGAAGCAGTGGAACGGAACGAGACAATAAAACCCAAACATCTGACTCATTGATTTCCATATAACTGGACACATTGCACATGTGGCAGGGGCAAAGGACACCTTCAAGAACAACACCCTGTATGAAGGCAGGTGGTCTGACCCAGGATGTTTGAAATATATTTTTAAAAATTGTATATCTGCCGTGTGTATGTACAGTTTCCAGTATAAGCTGGAGGGTAGCGTATAAAAGTGTTTTCCTCTGATGCAAGTCAGTCAGGCGACAAAGTCGCAGCATAATTAAATAAACACGCCCAGGCTGTCAATTCAATCTTTTAATAGTTTATTCAAGTAATACTTTGCTTATTAGATAAAAATGTGCTGTAGCAATTAAAGCCAAGCTGTATGAACCCTACCTAGTAACAATAAACTTACAAACATGTACAGATACAATATGCTGCTCACATTTGTATCATTACACAAATAAGGAGAATGTGGAAGAAATGTGTTTATAGTTCATAGCCTTAACATCAATGGCATTTAAATAACCTTCAAGTCTTACGGGAGCACCACGATTCTGCACATAAGCATTAAGACAAAACGGCCGTTTGCATTTCAATTTACAGTCCCTCGTTTCTCATGGCTTCTTGAATGTCGCGGAATTCACACAGAAGCGCTTCGCCATGTACAAGCTGTCTAGAGACAAGATAATAAAACCGGAATGTTCCTCATTGTCACAATTATCTGTTCAGAAACTGTGGGAGATACTCACACCCAGCCGAAAACACTAAGGAGATGGCCGGAGAATAGCCGGAAAATAGCCGGAGAATAGCCGGAAAATAGCCGTTTCATAGGCAGAAAATCTCAGGTGGTAATTTTTGAAAAAAAATCACTTTGTCTCAAAGTCAGTTGTTATTACCGAAGAGCAGGAACTCGGTGGCATGAAGATTAATTTCATTCCATTACAAGATGGTGTTCTTGATATTGCAGCAAAAAAAATCTTTCTATATACAACTACGATTTCTATAATATTTTGAGTAATAGAAGATTAGAAGTGTAACGTTAGGTTATAAAATGTAATAAACATGTTCAATTAAGTTCACAACCCCTGCTTTGTAAACGCTCAGCTACAACGGTCCCTATTCTTTAGTGTTAGTCCAGTATGCAGGTATGTAACACTAACTGGCACAATTACAGGAGTCTCTGGGCCAGTATAAAGTGGTGTTTTGGCGCCCACAGCTGCGTTTTCAGTCATTTGTTCTCCAGATCCTTGGCCGGGAGCCTCCTCTTGCCCTCTTTAGTACCTGAAATGACAGACTCAGGCCATTTAGCCCAAGCTCCGCTGATACAAAGGCTTTTAGCACCTAAGATGAGCAGCGGAAGCATAACCGTCAGGCACATTGATGGTTCGATGCCGTCCAAGCGGTATCACGTTTCGAGGTCCAGCAAGCAGAGGACCGCCAAACACAGGAACTCTGGAACGTGAACTGTTTCACCCCATTTCAGGTTAAAGAACCTCTGGGATGCTTTACCACACTGAAAATTTAACATGACACTGGCATTTCATGTTAAATAAATTACATAGCTGTGGAGCAGCGAGGGATGTCCTCTTTCGGTTCAGAATAATTTATAAAGCAAGCTAGCAAATGTGAATTCCCTTAGGAAACATCTAACCATAAATAAAAGCAAGGCGGTCGAGATATGGCAGCGGCACAGTACTCACATGGATAGACGACACCCTGATGTATAAGCGTAGTTGCCGGTGTAGCGAATGTCACACCGTACGACGTTGTTGCTGTAGTCAGACTCTGGGACTTGATAGCTGGGATTCACACTGACCTGCAGATCAAACCCGAAACTTGTGTATCTGGCTTAGAAGTAAACAACAAATTATGCGATGATTGATCTATTAGAATGATTAATTAAGTCTACGTTGTGAGTTATTTTGGCTGTAAAGACAAAAATCGGGGGCAAAAATCAGGAACACACCGCAGACAGGATGTCGTTCCATCACAAGGCATAGGCAGTACAGGCAATTTATAGATTCCAATTCACTTAATCACATGTTTATGGACTAAACTCCACACACAGAAAGTCAAGGATGGGATTCAAACACTTGTTCCAGGAGATGTGAGGTTACTGTGCTATAAAAAATGTCTTGTTTAATATGATGTTCAATGTAAAGATGGTAAGACATCGTGTCAAGCAAGAAAACACTGCCAGAATTACTAATTGGACCACTGAAAACCAAAAACCCCCGAGTTACACACTGACAGGCATTAGAAGATTTTTTAAGGGACAGACCTTGAGGATGTAGTTTCCTGGTTTCACGTCAGTGATGTCGATCCACTGGCAGTCTATATCTGCGTTGTAAGTGTCGTAGCAGCCGGGACTAAGCCCCTGGAAGTCAGCACCAGTCAGCAGGGTATCCAGCATGGCATTGCTCAGCCACAGCACCTGTCTGTCCGGACTGCACTGCAGCTACCCTAACTGTAACCCTACTGCAAGCTTATCAAGGTTCCTGGTGTTACAGCAAACACTGTCCACTACAAATGAAACTGGCTGCTATGGAGGAACTGCTTTTGGGAAAGCCTGCAAATCTGGTACAAAGATAACCTGCAACAGGGTGGAGAATCCACATCTGCGAGACATCAGTTACATACAGATCTGTACCAACATCTCCTTCTCAGTCCATTGACGCCCATTCATCAGCATGAGTCGATAAATCTTTTTTTGTTATCCTAAATCACAGATATGAATGTTTTAAATTTAACTTTGGAATGTACAAAGAGATTTTTGCACCTCCCCAATAAATAATAAAAAGCAAAATTTGCTCAAATGTTACACATTCTTTTTGATGGCTACACATTCATTATGACGGTTACATATTCCTCATGATGGATACAACATTCTTTTTCATGAAACATAAGGCTGTAATCACTGCATAAGCAAAGGCATCGTTTATGAGCACAGTCATTACCACATAGTTACAGTACTTGGCTATCTATCCCTTACCGCAGTGCCTGCCCTGGGACTTTGGGAGTTGACTTTGGGAAAGTTAGGGTCTTAATAGGTACCTGGAATCCGGTAATGACTGTTTTATACATGGCAGCGGCCTACCTGAGTGTGTGATGTGCAGGCAAAGCGACGGTAATAGCCATAATCGCAGGAGGAGTCTTCCAGACAGAAACTGGCTTTGTGCCCCTCGGCCACACGTCTCTGCGAGCTGGCCTCCAGCAGGTCGTAGTGGCTGAATTCATCCATGCTGTGATAGTGCCTTCAGAAATATCGAGGAACCAAACGTCAATTCGCATATAACAAGATGCAGATCTGTGTAAATGGAGTTATGAGCCTCACAATATTATGAAATGAATTCCTTGCATCTTCCCCGTGATCGTGTCCATGAGCTTTAAAGTCATTTGAGATCGACAAAAATACTCAGTGCCGATACTGAAGCCTAACATGGATCCTCACAGCACAGATCTGAGGTGAAATTAGCTACACTCTTCCTGATAAATGTGCAGGAAACCGCTATGGCGAAAAACCTTCTGAGGATAATTCTTTGATTCGGTTTAAACTGAACTCCTGCTGGATGGCAAATGATACCTGACCATCTAAGAAACCCCAGATTTTGGAACCATCTAACAGAAAGAACTGACGGCAGCAGGCGTAACATGTCATCAAGCTCATCCAAAGCAGTCAATGCATTAAAAATGAAGGTGCCTTTGGGGTGGTGTGTGGTTTAATGAATATGTATTCAGGGCAGTTAATCTCTACTTATATCATTTTAGTTGCATACTTTATTTAAACAGCCCGCAGTGGTACTCAAAATCAAGTCTCCAAAACCAGAGACAGTGACCCTAACCCTAAGTTTCTCTAATTAAGCCTACTGGCATATCTACAACACATTCACCATAAATCATGATGAATGAATCCAATGAAGGCAACACAGAAATCATTATAGAGAAGGAGAGACGAAAGGACACAGGAAGGCTGACAGGGGAGAGCAAGACTGACTGGTGACAGCTGTGCCATTCCCAGGAGTATCGTGGCCGGTTTGGCAGAAAGTCCGACGTGCCCTGGTTCTTCACGCGCTGGGGGAACCTCAACAGCATGCGGGTGTCGTAATCCCTGACGTCAGACCTGTAGGCAGAGCTGTCGGCACGCGCAACAATCAGAACCGCAGTCACTGTACACTCCGCTTTGGGAGCGATCGTTCTTAATGAAAACAAGAAACATTCCAGAAATCAGTTCAACCCCATGTCCGCTAACCGGTATTAGATTTCTCCTGGGTTGCAGTGGATATTTCTCAAGAAAAGCACAACTGCAGGAAAAGCTTTTACGTCAAGATTCCTTAGAAAGAAAATGCCTTAAGGGTGAATTGAGTTTTGTCATTAAGCGTTGGGCAATTTGTATTTTTTTAAAAACCTTCCAAAGGAACAGCACCGCTGGCCTTGTACATATTAAACTGTCTGTAGATTCCTCGCCATCTAATCAGCAGCAAGAGTCAAATTCACCGTTATTATTCTTTCTGGAATCCCATTGTTAATTCCATGGAAAGTACACCTCGAGCGTTCGAGGATTCGTCAACAGCAAAACGACTATATCCTGCGACAGTGATTCCAGCTGTAGGTACCTTGCCAGACAATTTTCCTCAGCGGCACATCTGAGATTGTACATTGGCACCCTCTGGACGTAGGTGGAAGCTTGTATATAATATGGGTCTGGCACGAGATCAGGCAGACCTGCGGAGCAGAGCCACGCGAATTACTGGAAAATAGGTAAAGGCAATTAAAAAAAAAGTCAAATCCACTAACCAAATATTTAATACTTTTATGCTTAGGCAATGAGTCTTTATCCCAAAGTCCAGTTAACAGAATAACCAACCTATTAATATCATTTTGAAGTCTTACCGTTCTGGAAATACCTTGTGCCATACCCATGTCTCTGTCTGCTTCGTGGCCTTTCGTAGCTGTCATAATAGTTATAATACGGGTTGTTCTCATCTGTGGACTTGTACGGGTTGTATGGATCGTCCCCTACCATCACGTCGTCGGGTCTCAGATTGCTTAGGTGCAGCGGAGCTGAATCGGCGGTGCCGTTGCGCTCCTGTTCGGATGCCGGCATTACGATCGGTGTCACCCGCTCATTCAGCTCGGAACCGTGACTTTCTCGCTGCTGAGATCTACTCGCCTGCCGTGTGAGTCCACCCTGAAAACGAGTGAAGGCCCGTGCGAGAGTCCCTATGGACGGGTGTCTCCGGGAAGCCCTTTCAGGTTGGTGTGGATTTTGCGCCGAAGAAGGGTTGACGTTTGGTTCTCCTGATGTCCCATTGCTTATGATGATAATTGGTCTCGTTTGCGTCTGGTTTCTGCCACCGGCTCTTTGCCTTGGTGGCTGGTATTCGGATCCATGGCTTAATAAACTAAAAACTTTTCCGTTGTACTCCCATTGGATCTTCTGTCTGAAATCGCCTGCTTGCTGGGTATTGGCTGCTTGTGCAGTATTTCCCGAATTTGTCTCCGGCTGCTGTTGAGTGTCAACGGGTTGCAAAGTGCAACTCCAGAAACATAGGTGCGTGCATACATAAATTACAACGTAAAAGTCACATGCCCTCATCTTTGCTCTCAGCTGTATACAATTAACCTCAGAACGAATAAAGCTTAATATTCCAGCCTAATTAATTTAAACTGGTATTAAGTCAAAAGCGAACGATATATTTCATCATGCAAATTTTGGAGAACGTGTGATCAAATAGGTCTTGCAGCCGAAGTATCAAGTAACTGCATTGACCAAAAAAATCCGAGATCTTACATTAAGGAAGATTGTGCTGAACAGGCGAGCCACATCGCTCCTCACTGTAGTCTGGCTGTTGTGCGGAGTGCGAGCAAGAGGAGGGGTTGAATTTTTAAAGTTTCAGGAATCTAGCTCCTTTGGCAGACTGGTGGTGTGGCTCGCATAATAGTCTGGTTATGAAAGGTCTGACTCGGAGGTCTGATCGCCTTCATGTAGAAAAGGCTGGGCACTTCTAAGGACGTCCAGACACTGTATCAGGTTTTCCAGCGGTCCATCACTGGAAGTAACTTAGAGTGGAAATAGATTTCCGAGACAGCCCTGTTTGGATTCCCGTCCGTCTTTCAAATAATTTTATATAGTTCTGTCTGGCCGCAGGAAGTTTTTTTCCTTTAACACGAAGTGGGTGATTCATGTTTTTACAATGCGATAAAGCAACGATCTTTTGCAGCTATTTAGAAAATTCAAAATATTTGAATTGTCACTGCTAGTTAGAAAATAAATGATGCTATGCATAACAATTTAATAATAATGTTGACACCAGACTGTCACGATCACAGCTCCTTATTTAATGAAATACAACTAATTTAGAGTGCATGTTGGCTGTATTAAAGCATTTCCATTAAATATTAGTGTCGTGGTCTGCACGTTTTTGGCTGACACCTTCTTGTACCCACGATTACGCTGCAGCAGCGCGGCTGAGTCCGCACATGCGTAAGACACCTGCTGCGCATAACGTCACCCATCATCGGGACGAGGAAAGACGGCCAACTTACTGCTTTACCATAATGTTTAAATTCAACTTTGGACAGTGCGAGGATAGAAATCCGCCATTTCAGAATCACGCACATTTTTAGTATCGGGGGAAATGTATATGCACAGAGAAGCAGCAGGAGGAAACGAGGAAAGCCAAAAATGTGCTATGGTTTATTTAAGTTACTAATATTCGTGAGCAAAACTTTTCTTGCCTTAGAATCGTGCACCACTGAGAAACTTGAAGGAAAATGTAATAAAAATAGCAAATACATTTGGTTTTCATGCATTTCTGAATGAAAATCTCTACAGGAGTAACAGGCTATTAGCAACAAACTATGTCTCTTTGTCCTTCACTGGCATACTAAATGCAACCTTGTTCCTAAAGAAATGGGGCATTGAAATAACTTTTGGTCTCTATCCAGACACACATCTTTCAAAAATTATTTCTATAAGAAATAGTCTTTACTTAAGTAAATATATGTACATTCCATAATCGGAAAATGTGCAGTTGTTGGTATAAATCGCACTGTGGTCAGCTAAGCATATAGGAAAGGCGATGAAAGGCAAGCAGGTGTGCAGATGAGCACGTCAGGTTTTCTCACGGTGACGCAGTGCCAGCAGGCAGTGCGGGACCCTTGGGACCACTCATCGGAATCCAGCGCCGTTGCTGGCTGGTTTCTCCATCGTCGAGTCCTGTCTATGCACCAATCGCACTCGTGACCTTTTCAGGGGCCCAAGGCAAAGCTTTAGCTTGGAGCCCCCCTACCAAGAAAACGAATCTTCATTTCACTTCCTCTGCAAGGCAGGTAATTCAGGGGCCCAAGGCAATAGCCTGTTCTGCTAGAGCCAGCCACACTAGTCTTGGCCCCTCCTGATTGGGTCCCAGGCAGCTGTCTAATACCTGGCCCTATTTTATGCTGCCGGATCCAACCCCAGAGCCTCAGAATAACCTCAGGAAGTACCGAACCCTCCTAGGCCGATGATTGTGCAATTCTGTGCCGTAAAATTGTAACATCCGTGAATCATTTTGGATAAAGCTATAGCTGAAGCACTAAAGTAGGGAGTAATTAAGTCACGGACAGACACATACTACTTTGGGCTGAATTTTTTCCATCCAGGGAACATATTTTTAGCTGAAGTCCTCGGGGTGAGTTAAAATCCAGATACATGGGCTAAAACAATTCAGTAAAGCAGATGTACCTCAAGGCACACTATGTCCCATACTTATGGACCAATCACATGATCTAAAAAAAAAACACATAGAGTCTATCACAGGATGAGCAGGTCACAAGGCAGGGGACACCTCAGATGGGAAGGCAGTCCGTCACAGGACACAAGGCAGGGGACACCCCAGATGGGAAGGCAGTCCGTCACAGGACACAAGGCAGGGGACACCCCAGATGGGAAGGCAGTCCGTCACAGGACACAAGGCAGGGGACACCCCAGATGGGAAGGCAGTCCGTCACAGGACACAAGGCAGGGGACACCCCAGATGAAAAGGCAGTCCGTCACAGGACACAAGGCAGGGGACACCCCAGATGGGAAGGCAGTCCGTCACAGGACACAAGGCAGGGGACACCCCAGATGGGAAGGCAGCCCGTCACAGGACACAAGGCAGGGGACACCTCAGATGGGAAGGCAGTCCGTCACAGGACACAAGGCAGGGGACACCTCAGATAGGAAGGCAGCCCGCCACAGGACACAAGGCAGGGGACACCTCAGATGGGAAGGCAGCCCGTCACAGGACACAAGGCAGGGGACACCTCAGATGGGAAGGCAGTCCGTCACAGGACACAAGGCAGGGGACACCTCAGATGGGAAGGCAGTCCGTCACAGGACACACCCTGACACATTTGAATTTACTGAAGTAGATTCACCTCTTAGTTCTCTGTTCCATTTGCATTCTGTGCTACCAGGCTGCTGCACATATCACCGTACCCACTAATGGTCTTTGAATTACCATGGATAAGTGTGTTTTCTCAAAACAGCAATTAAGCCGGTTCCTGACTTCAGTATTTGTGCAAAACATTTCTGCTTTTAAAATCCAGAAAGGAAGGAACACAAAATACACAATTAAGTCACACCTTCCAATTAGAATGTTTAGAGCTTGCAATGAATGCTGGGAATTTATACTTTTTTTCAGGAAATTTCTGTGGCTATCTTCTATGCCTTTTTTAACTTTCAATGGACCAAATAGTTTGAGTTCCAAAAACCAACGGCGACCTCTGTTCCTCTCCTTTCACAGCCATCAGTTTTAGCATCAAACTTCCTGGAATAACATCAAGTTCCCAGTGATTAAAACCAATAGCAGAAAACACAACATTGTTGAGGGGCTGATCAGCCTAATGTAAAAAGTAACTGAATATGATATGAGCTTAATGGAAACATCAAAAGAGACCCGCAGGACAAAAAAAATCTGTTATTAAATTTTGAAAAAGTGAGATATCTATACAGAACTGTGTACATGTATAAGTACTTTGTATCTTTGAGGGCGACATTGGATCTGATTTACTGCAATCCACAGTTGTCAAGCCTATGCGCACACAACAGTATCGACTCAATAGCACTCTCTACTGGAACAAAAGGCTAATATGACTGCAAGCGTCACATGACATTATGGGAAGCATGTCCTATGGAACTGCCACCATCACGTATAATACGGGATCATGTCAAATCATAAAATGGAATGCTATGTCCCATTTGGAACCAATACAGGACATGATTTGTCCCATATTTTTATATAACTGATTCATCCTCCAGGGGCAGTATGGTGGTGCAGTGGTTAGCACTGTTGCCTCACACCTTTGGGACCTGGGTTCGAGTCTCCGCCTGGGTCACATGTGTGTGGAGTTTGCATGTTCTCCCCTTGTCGTCGTGGGGTTTCCTCCGGGTACTCCGGTTTCCTCCCACAGTCCAAAAACATGCTGAGGCTAATTGGAGTTACTAAATTACCCATAGGTGTGCATGTGTGAGTGACTGGTGTGTGAGTGTGCCCTGCGATGGGCTGAACCCCCATCCTGGGTTGTTCCCTGCTTTGTGCCCATTGCTTCCGGGATAGGCTCCGGACCCCCCGCGACCCAGTAGGATAAGCGGTTTGGAAAATGGATGGATGGATGGATAGATTCATCCCCCAAGTCAGCAAATTTTTATCGCAAGGCGCCCTTCCCACTCCTCCATCCCTGGTTGGCAAATTTCATGTGGGATAATGGCGCCCCTTATATCTTCAGATTGGAAGCAACAACCCTCCCTATCTCACCAAGAGCTCCGTTGCCTTTTCTTGGTTAGGCCTGTGAATAAGTCTGGCCTGCGGCACATTCCAGCTGCGGATGAAATCCGCACTACTAAGCAGTGTCCGCCCCACAGGGACAGTTCACTGGCTGCTATTTCACTGCTCCCAATCTCAATTTCACTATAATATCCCAATGCGACGTTGTTTGGCAGTGTGAAGGTTAGCCTGAGCAGAAGCTAGCAGCGTCTTTAGGGTGCCGTGTGGACTCAGGAAGTGAAGAATCAGAGCACCACAAGGGCTGCGGGCACTTCGATTCCTCTTTATTTCGTTCATGCATTTACACGCTCTATTCCTCCACATTGCAGAGATCTTTTTTTGGGCAAATGGCAAATGCTGCATGAGGAGGGGAAGTGCCAGACCTGGAGAGAGGAGTTCCTTTCTGGAGGTTGTGAACTTGGAGAGTCACATTCCTTTGGCTTACGTGAGACTTGGCACGCTCCCCCCGTCAGAGTGCACTGGGTGGCCCGAGGTTTGACAGACTGGGGGTCCCAGCTCCTCATCAAAGAGTTTTTGCACGACTTGAGAGGAACCTAATTTTCCACTTCAGTCTTTGGCGATTTGTGCAACCCGAAAAAATTTAATCTTGCCTTGGCATGAAGGACAGTTGGATGGCAGGGGAGTGGGGGGGGGGGCACTGCTAACCGGAAATTATGGCAGAAAAGTGAATGACCTCTGGACCATTCAAACCCTGTGGTATAGTCAAAATCAGGCCATTAAGCTAATTACTCAACAGACTAAGCGCAGTGACATAGAAGACCAGCATGACAACTTAGCTGTAATACGACACCAGCTAATAAGCCAGTATGTTAGTCCTACGTTCGAACCACATGGCTCTTCTCCTGAAGGCAATCTTCTACTACTCCTTCTCCAATCAGGATTCTGCTATATTTTCCATGCACTTTACTTCCACCAGTGAGAGATCCTTGCGCAGTGGTGTACTGACAAAAACCTAACCCTCAGTAGGTCGGAAAACTATGGAGGTCATTGTGAGCAAATGCTGATGGACAAAAGCACGTGGCTTATGCTTCCGCTTCTACATCACTGGGGCCATGATAGAAGGCATGTCCAGCTTCAAGTGCCTGGGTGTCCACGTTTCTGAAGACCTTATTTGGGCCCTCAACACAACAACTTTGATAAAAACAAAAGAAGACTCTGAGGCACCTATCCTAACACACTTTTGTGAAGTTCTACCACTATGACATTGAGAGCATCCTCGCAAACTGCATCTCAGTGTGGTACGGCAGCTGTACAGTCACAGAACGGAACACCCTCCATGGGGTGGTGAAATCCACCCAGCATATCACCGGCACTGCCTGTGACGGACGGGAGGTATCATCCCTTTTATCCCAACCATGGGCTGTTCATCCTTCTCCCATCCAGGAAATGCTACAGGCGCCTCCGCTGATGCACTTGCAAGTTAAGGAGCAGCTGTCAACGTGCTCAGTAATACTTCATGACGTTAATCTTCCTTCCAGCCTCCTCCACACTACTTAGTACCTCCACCGATCACTGTTTTGTTTGTACCGACTACTCTTGTAACCCATCTTTTTAGCACAATAATTCACTATCTACTTCCTTTCTGCACATTTTATTACGGACTACCTCATGCATAATTTTGCACGCTGCCTTAATTTACAATTTCTTGTAGTTATTGTTTTGTATATATTTTATTTGGTTAGATGCACACTGCTTTTCATTGGCTGTGTATTGGTGCTCAGCACAATAAAAATAAAGTTCAATGTAATCTAATATTTATAAGTCCCACTTATGAAAACTGTCTCATAATCAGCAGATGATGCAGGCTGATATTAGACTGTGGCTTGAGTATTAGGATACGTAGTTTTTCCGTCTGTCTCTCATTTATTGCTGCATAAATTTTGATACATGCAAGCCGAACTAGACTCTGACCGCAACACACTTAGATGATTACACAGTCACACCCGAGGGAGTCATCCTAACACAGATACACACACATGCACACACACAGGTTTGTAATTATATCTTTGTGCAATTGTATCTATCCAGCCCTAACCTTAACTGTAAGTAACCAAACAAAATACAAGTGTTTTGGCATTTTTAGTTTTTTGATTGCATTCACAGATCTTTGTGGGGACCTGAAAAATGGTTCCCACAACATCAAAAAAGCAGGACTTTATTACATTGCGGGGTCCTCACAGTGTAACATAAGCATAACCCACACGCACGCACACACATACTAAAGGAGATAAACAACCACATTCTTTCTGATTCACACTAGCACAATCTTTCACTGAGTTATA
The DNA here is from genome assembly GCF_023856365.1 of Brienomyrus brachyistius. Classification (NCBI taxonomy): domain Eukaryota; kingdom Metazoa; phylum Chordata; class Actinopteri; order Osteoglossiformes; family Mormyridae; genus Brienomyrus; species Brienomyrus brachyistius. The sequence continues at coordinate 8,999,835 of NC_064539.1, read as the reverse complement.
CTTCCACATGCTGGTGGAAACACATTTTTGTAAGAAAACTGAGAACAGGAAAAGCGGGCAAGTATTTGCGAGTGACACAAGATTTCTTCTCAGGGAAAATTTTGTCCTCAGGCTGAACCTTGAGAGCTTCTCCTCCTGACAGAGAAGAGAGGCTTCCAGAGGAGACCAGGATAACACATCATTACTAGGGGAGTGACTTCCAAGCATTAATTAGACATAACTGAGATGGTTGTAGATCCGCTGGCAGACATCTGAGTTGCTTTCTTTGGTAGGATTTTAACACAGATTATAAACTCAATGTGCATTTTGTGCCATAGATGAGGTACAAAAAACACATCTTCAACCATCTAAAATAAATTTTCTCTTAAAATGGCTAGGGATGGCCCTCCTACTGCTTCATGTACTACTACATGCGGGGTGTTTCTCAGTGGGTTAGAGAGCTGTGTCTGTGTCCAGAAAGCTATAGGCTTGAATCCCGGGGATGACAATGACATCACCCTTGGGCTCTTGAGTGGGACCTTCTTGTTGTATTGGATGGTGGCCTATCCTCCTCTCTGACCCCAAAGATTCCTCACTTGTATGTTGCTTTGGACAATACATGACCAGTCGCCACGAAATGAGTCTTAAATCGCACTGGTAGAATTTCATCCATAAGACTCATTTCGTGGTGATGGGCCACATAGTTGAAGCAAAAATTCTAATGTTGGTTTGCTGCAAATAGTCAGTTCTGCCAGATGGCCAAAATAAATCTCCTGTAGGATCAACAGAGATCTGGCTGCATCCTCTGCCTTGCATCTGCACGCTATCCCTTCCCCATCATATCCAGCTGTCTTTCTCCTGGACCCAGTCATCAGCTCCACCATAGTATACGTGACGGCACCAGGCATTTCCTCCCCCGCCTTGTCGGGTCTCTGTTCGAACTCATTTTTATCCCATTTGTTCAATGAATCATTTCTGAAGGCAAAACAACTCCGGTGCAGACGAGGAGAAGATGGCTCACGTGTCGAGGAAAGATCAAGATCAGGGGAGAGTTGGGTGCAGATTAAGGCAGGACTGCTAGAAATTCAATCCCAAATTGTACGGATGACTCTGCTTTCAGCAACGTCAGTGCCAGCCTGACCCACACAGCAGGCTCGTCTCCTGAGTGGAATATTCATTGGAGTCTGCGTGGTGGTGGGCTGCCCAATTTCATCATATATAACATCTTATAAACATGCTGGGAATGTCATGGCAGGGATCGTTTCAGGAGAAGCGTCCTCAGCATGTTTGACTGCAAACACATTGAGCCAATAGCAGTGGAACATTAATTGTCTGTGGCTTCCATAGGGCATTGGTGGAAAAGATAGGAACTCTACGTATTAATGTTTGGGGTTCATAAGCTGTCGTGCAATGTATTAGAAGGATGCGGGCTCACTTTCCAAGATACTGTACCTAACGGAGCCCCTGTGATGGGTCTTGGCTTATTAATGGGAGAATATCTGGTGTGGCCCATATCCCTTATATGGAATATGGGGGGGGGGGGAATATCCTTCAGAATCCCTTTCTTTAGCCACAGCTGGGGTGACCCCTTGGCCACCTCATCGCACTAGTGAAAGTGTCTTCAGCACTTTCAGGCTACAATAGTAGCAGTTGTCAATGGTGAGTGTTCCAGTTTTAAGCCAAGACATTGGGGTACTACAAGAAGAAGACATTCAGTGTACTACAAGGGCAGGACTGAAGGTCAGCGGGTTTGGTGTGTCGGTCATCAGAAACTAGGGGAAAGGCATAGATTGTGTCTGCACTTTGTTATCCAAAGTTCAGCCTGGTCCAGCCGGGACATGACACTGTGTTGCAGTTACAACATGTAAAGGACAATTACCACTGGATCAAGGCCAAGAACCACAAAAGTAAGGACCTCTTGATACCATCATACAGCTATCATACCTAATGCAATGTTACAGGCTTGCAGAATGTCTTAGTACCTTTTATGACAGTAATAGCACTTTATTGGATGTGTCCATATGTATTTTCTGAACAGATTGCACAAAAGTCAGTACTAAGGAGCTGAGGTTAGTAAACACTGAAAAAACTATAATATAATGAAAAATAATTTGTAGATTTGGACCATACCATGTGACCCTAAGTAGGATAGGATAGTAGAGGATGGATGGATAGGTATTGGCAATAGTCCAAATATGCGCTTTTGACAATGCTGTTTAACTGCACTTTTACTGTTCGCTCTTTACCAGCTAAGTAAAATTTGTTAATTTTCCCAGAAATCTTATCTCCTTGAAACGGGGGGGGGGGGGGGGGGGGGGTCTTATGCTAAACAGTCTTATTTCATTTTTTTACACACAAATTCCTCCCATACATGTGTCATAATGCATTTATCTCTGTGACCCTGGTCAAGTCAAGAGCCTATTCTCAGTTTGCATCCGCATCCTTGTTTAATGGTCATTTAAACCTTTTTTTTTTTTTTTTGTGAAGCAATACTGCAGTTATAAATAGAGTGTGAATTATTTCTGTTGACGTGTTCACAAAATGAAGATAACCCTGAGGGATTTTCGACGAATACCTGCGGAGGTAAACGGCAACTCGGACCTCAGATGTCTGCTAGCGACTGAGCCCAGGAGGAGTATCAACGTACGGCACGTGTTCCCCATATAAAAGGACCCCCCTCCCCCAAACTCATTTGACGTCCAAATGCACCATGAAGCCGACTGTAGGCCAGTGTTGCATTCTTTCGCGGTTGTGCAAGATTTCTGCATCGGGCAAAACACCAGAAACATTGTTCAGTGACTGAAGAATGCTCTCTCCCTCCCAAGTCGCTGGAACACTATCAGTCTCCGAAATAAATCCTCTGCGCTTTGCGTCTCCTACAAATGTATTCGGCTTTCCAGACACACTGTTTTTTTTTTTGGTGCATGGAGCATAGCTAAAATAAGCAACAAACATGGGTCTTGAAGCGGCGACCTCTTTTATGGATCTAATCTTTATATCAGATGCATGTTCCAAGCCAGGCTTTTCCAAATCCAATTAATAGCAATGATACGTCAGTCAGAATTACTGTGTTTTCTGTCAGTTTTCCAAAACAGACTTACAGACTCAAAACGTATCAAAATTTTCCCTCCTAGCTTAAGCATTTAGGTACCTTTGCTACAATTTTATTTAACCTCTGTCTTGGTTGAGCTGGTGTCATCTCCACTGTACTAACTGCGTTTCATTTTACCAATAACCGTTATATTTATTAAGTGATGATATCTGAACGTAGAAAATTCAGACAATCACTGGAACTAATAAACCTGGACACTAGAATTTGGAAGAAGCTTTTAAGTTCTGATCTGTTTCTCAGAAGTTCAATCCCCCCCCCCCCCCACCTCCATTAGTAAAATTTATGTCCAGAACACAGAACACTGAGAACCATTTGTCCCGGACTCTCGTTGTTTTCCTTCATATTTTCTATTGAAGTATGTCCGTGAGTCCTACTCATTCACAGGAAAGCTATGGGGCTGCGTTCCTGCAGTCAACAGTGCCACATCTGCAAACAATTAACCCAGTTCCTCCGTCCACGTCGCGGAAACCCTCAACCCGCTGCTCCCCAGACCGGCTGAGGCACTGGAAAGTATCCCTGTCCTACCAATTTGAGTGGCTCCCCCCGGGGAGAGTAACACCACAGAGAATAAACATTGTTCAAAAGGGAAAGTCAACAGCAGCCGAAAGTGCCTGAGACGTACGCATGATCACTACTTCAGACTTTCGTTTACGATCATTCCGTTACGCCTGCTGCTTCCGTATTCCAGCTCATTTCACGTTTCCTCTCTGCTCCTCTCCAAGCATCTATTCCCTTGGCGTCCATCACATGCGAACAAGTGGATGTCAAAGATAAGCAGAGAAAAAACATGTGCCAAGTGCTCTGGCGGGCTCCATCTGCCTCTCTAAATCTTTCTGGATTTTGGATATTTTGTCCAGCTCTCTGACACACGCTTATGAGCTTCTGAACAGGCTCTTAGTCTTGTGGTCAGTGACGTGGAGAAGCTGCATTGTGTGTTACACAGGATCAGTGTTTCCCAAAGCGGTTCTCGGGCGCCCATAGCCAGTCCACATTTTTGCTCCCACCAAACTCCCTGCCAGACAGTCCACATTTTTGCTCCCTACCAGGAGCTGGGAGACAGCAAACGCTTGGACTTTCTGTGGATCCCCAAGCACCGGACTGGGAAACTGGACTGGATCATTCTGCTCATTAAAAGCAAGATCTTATTCATACAAAAAGAGAAAGAAGTTAATGTTCAGGGATGTGAAAGTATATACATTTAAATTTAAGTCAGCTGTGCCGTTGATGGCTGAAAACCCATGTGATACAGATGTACACGACTGACTGTTTATACCAGGTTATGGTGGGACATATGGTAATGAAAAGAATTGCTGCAATGCCTCAGGGGTCCTCTGGGGGGCCTCTCACTTTGAATGTGTTTCACACTGCAGACTGCCTATCTGTAACTGTCAGGGGTAATCACGGCACTGACTCCTAATCCACCCTGATGTTTGTGTTGGAGTTCTCTGACACTTGTTACAGGAATGTGGAATACAATACAGCACACACACATTCATGCAGACATTCACACACGCACCACATAATATGTTCTGTTTACACCAATTCACACAGACTTCATCTTTTCATTTTTAATTAGGAAAACCGAGTATTAACCTCCCTTGTGGTCGTGAAGCACTGATACTTCAGATGCCACAGTTTGATTAGCTGATCGGCAAACGGTGGGGACACTAGGATGAACTGTAAAGACGAAAACCAGATTCTCCATTTTTTTGAACAGAGAGCTAAGGGTCAGGTGTATTTTAAGACATAATGCATGATTTCCTGTCATTCTACTGTCTGTATTATTGACCTTTGCTTGCGAAGATAATTGAAAGTTAATTGTTACATACCTCAGCCAAGCAAGCTGATCTGAACCCTGCTATTTCAGGCCACAAAACCAGCACAATATGGCACTAAAGCTGTTTTTCAGGAACTAACCAGGGAACAAGCATTTAAAAAGGAATAAAAGAATGACCTTTTCTTGGTTTAATTGTTCGGAAACTACAACAAAAAAACATTTATGTCTCACTTTTCCCACGTTTCCACAGTAATTCATTAAATTTAGATGCAACAGAACATAGGATTGAAAGTTTAAAGGCGTAACCCATGGTGTGGGGCGTTTGTCCAGGACCGTGTCACGATTAATCCAATGCGCCCTTAATTAATGATAACCAGCTGGCTCCGATCACAGCTAAGCGAAATGAAGTGAATCAGTAGGCCGCCTTCGACTCATATCTCCATGTCCTTCACATTCACTCCAGCAGCACTAAATCGAGACGACTGCAGATACCCAGAGGCACAGCAACAAGACAAACGAGCAACGGCCTGGTGCCACGAGCTGAGACGGCGCCCCCCAATGGCGGCCAATTCCGTAGTACATTGCAAATGATAAATCTGCTTCATTTGTGTATCGTTTTTGACAAAAGTGAAAATAAGAAGTCTTGTGTTTATTAAATTCTCTTTGTTGATATTATTCATTTACAGTAGAATAATGGTGATAGATTTCACCATGCCGGGGGAGAGGGGGGAGTTGGGGGGCTCCATGGAGTTTTTTTGCCTAGGGCCCCCAGAGGCTCTAGAATTCCCTTTGGCGATACCCCATCCAAGGGCGTAACTTTGGTTTGAACATTGAGGGGATTGAGGTCTCCACCCATTTAGGGGGAGACATGATTAATGGGGAGTTCGATTGACCGGTTTTGACTATTGGGGGGGGGGGTCACAACCCCCTCCGTCATTTATGCCCATGACCCCATCGTCCCAGGAGGAGTAGGAGCAAAGGCAATGCCATGTGACAGTGTGCTTTTCTGTCGAGCCGCGTGGTGATCCTTAGGTTTTTGGAGATTGTTTTTGTTGTTTTTGGAGTAAATGAGCTCAGATTCTGCCAGCCTATGCGGGAAGTCCCTGCCCCGGCGTCCTGGGATAGGCTCCAGGCTGACCATGACTCTGTACTGGATAAGCAGTTACGAAAGGCAGATGGAAGGACTGATGGATGATGTAAACTCACTCTAGTTGACTGATTATAACTCTGTAGGAAGACAATGACACGCCCATTTATGAAAGGGCTTCTCTACACGCAGCCTATGGCTTCTGACCCGTAACCCTCCGTGTCTGCGATGATAAGTCATTTTTATTCCTCAGCATCTATCCTTTTTACGTATTTTGGATCGAGTGACATATGCTGTCCGTAAATACAGTTTTGTGAGGAGGTTCTGGGATGGCCTTCGCGTTTGCCTGATCGTAAATGTCTTGTGACGACAGCAAAGAGATGAAAAAATAGAGTTTTATAGATTTCCCACATCTTTTAGAACTGCCAATAAGTGTGCAGCCAGGATAAACAGAGGTGGGCCACTGGTTGTCCTCTCTCGCCACTGGGATTCCAAGGACTTCAGGGCATATGGGGAGCTCTTTTGGAGCCTGTATTAACCACTGACATGATTTATTGAAAACTACTGCTAAAAATGAAAAGTCCTTAGATGAATAATAAACTACTACAACTGAGAAGCACACTTTAAATGAAAGGATTTAAGATTTGCCTCAACAGAAAGCCTTCTGGAAGGCTGTATAGTGATTGTATGTACATGCTGAGATTGACCCTGCAAATGTCAAGGTTTTTCTGTTACTAGTGAGCGTCCCTTTCAGTTATCACAAGGTCCGTGGGTCAGAGGAGGCCAAGCTGATCTGCGAGTGAGGTGATTCGTGCCAGCAGGGTTTGGTCAGCGACTTTCCACACTGAGCCCCGGAGCGGAGGCTTGTAGTGGTGCTAATCTGTGCTGTTTAGTGACAGATCCTGCAGTGACTCGACAGGGTCCTTTGTCCAAACAAACACGATGGCTAAACCTGATCGTCAAAACGTAGAACTTGTAAATACTGACAAGCTGATTCCCTGTATATGCGGACATATTCAGTCAAGGCTACGTCATGACCACAGAAACCATGCGATGGTTTCACAGAAACCATTCCGAGCCAGAAAAAAAGAGACTGAAGATGGGGCTGCTTTTTGCTGCTAAAATGACATGCCTACTGGATGCAGTTATGCGACGGGAGGCAACAGGACCATCACACACCCGGTGAGACGGTGATGGGGACGCGGCCCGGACACACAGGTACTTCCCTGCGCACGGCAGCCTTTCATTGGCCCTGCCAAGATTCCATCTGGCCGCGTTCTCCGCCGCAGCCGGCCGGCGTACGTGGCAGTCCGCACGCGCTGCCCGTTTCCAGCCTGGGACAGCCAGCGGAGAGGGGGAGGGCAATCGTGCGCACGGTGACGCCCCTGAGACCGCAGCCTCCTATTATTCTGCGTGCAGCACGTACGCTTAGCGGAGCTCACGCACTTCAGTGGAAAACCCGTCTGTTGTCGCGGCTCCGAGGCCCACGTGAATTAAGTGTTTATTTTTATTAAATTGGGCTCCGGCAGTGGCCCATTTTAGGCTGCCCCGCAGACTGACGAAAGTTACATGATATCGCTGACGCATGCTGTTTTTGGAGCGGCTCTGTTTTTACAGAAGCGAAGGAGGCCATCTGCCATAATCGCTTTCAGGCCCCTTCAGTCCTCTGTGAATCGTAATTGTGAAACACTTTAAAAAATTACTAATATTATGACAGCACCGGCAAGACATGCTTATTCATTTGTGTGGCATCTGGAACTGTCCTGTGCTTGCTTTAGCAGATGCTAAATGTATTGTAAATAAACAAAAACAGTTTATGAACTACACACCGTATGGGTGCTGGTGCTGGTTAATGAGAAACCATGTTAAATGTCTAATATGCAATAATCTGATGTAGTAGAGTTTCCGATTAGCTGCGACGTGTGAAGTTAGAAAATAGCAAGGAGAGTAGATGCTATTCCGAATTGATTACTCCAATTAAGTTCTCAGGTGTTTAGTTGAAAAAGTCTTTGTGTTTCTCAAAGACCAGGACCAGGGCGAGACCACCCTGAGACCAGGGTGTTTCTCAAAGACCAGGACCAGGGCGAGACCACCCTGAGACCAGGGTGTTTCTCAAAGACCCCTTGAAATCTGGGCAATCCAGCGCAAATCCAAAATCACAAAGCTCAGAAATGAGAAAGAGTTTAGATGTCAATTCACTCGTTTCTGTGACTAAACCTCGGTTTCCTCTGTCTTTTTTGGGCAACGACGAAAGCAACGTCTAGATCGAGGACCAGCTGAGCGGCAGACCTCGAGGACAGACGCATTTGCAGTTCCATGGCAGGGGGGAGGTTGTAATGGTCAGAGTGAAATTTCAAAAAGACGTACAGATTGTTTGTACAATTACGGAATGTTTGCACAAGTACATCGGAATGTTGGCTGCCCCCTCGGCAAGGAACTTAGAATGTAAGATAGACGAATGTGGCCTGGAGCACACATACGTAGCCACCTTTTAGCAGTCATCATGCAAATGAAGGTCTGTTTTGAAACCATTTTAAAACAAACTAGACACTATATCTTTATTTTTAAAACTTATACATATAAAACAATAAAGAGCTGAAAGGGTAATTTTATACATTTGAATGGAAAGAGTTCATCCTCCTAGAGGCTCTTGGTATGCATTTGGAAATGTAAGCGTTTTAATGATTTACATCCGAGTGTGTAGTACAGTAACACAATGTTAACTTTGTTATTTTGAGGGTTTCTGCAGCTGCGCACATCTGTACACATCTGCACACATCTGCCCCATACATGGCTTGTGCAGTTCTGGGCTGAGAATTCCATCTTTGTCACAGAGTTTGCTTTTGCTTTGACTAATATGTTCCAGTAACTGGAAGTGTACTTGTCCAGAATACATTCTGAGTCACACAATAAGAGGACACTATTACAGCAGCCTGACCTGCCTCTGGCTCAATGCGTCAGTCTGACACCCCGGATGGGACGCCAGTCTGTCAGAGGGCATGAGGCGGAGGGACACCCCGGATGGGACGCCAGTCTGTCAGAGGGCATGAGGCGGAGGGACACCCCGGATGGGACGCCAGTCTGTCAGAGGGCATGAGGCGGAGGGACACCCCGGATGGGACGCCAGTCTGTCAGAGGGCATGAGGCGGAGGGACACCCCGGATGGGACGCCAGTCTGTCAGAGGGCATGAGGCGGAGGGACACCCCGGATGGGACGCCAGTCTGTCACAGGGCATGAGGCGGAGGGACACCCCGGATGGGACACCAGCCTGTCAGAGGGCATGAGGCGGAGGGACACCCCGGATGGGACACCAGCCTGTCACAGGGCATGAGGCGGAGGGACACCCCGGATGGGACACCAGCCTGTCACAGGGCATGAGGCGGAGGGACACCCCGGATGGGACACCAGCCTGTCACAGGGCATGAGGCGGAGGGACACCCCGGATGGGACACCAGTCCACTGCAGGACACATCCATTGTAATTTCATTTTAAAAAATTATAAAACACATTCACACAAATATTAACATATAATATATTATATGTATTATATATATAATATAACATAATATAATGAAACAAAAATAGCTGCTTCTCTAAATCATCAGAAACATCTTCATAAAATAATCCGAGGATACAATAATCCCTTTTAAAGGACAAATCTGTATCATAAATGCTGAACTCTTGGCCCTTGTTTTTTGATATCTGATGTTATGGTCGTGACTACACTGCCCCCTATGGTGCAATTCACCACTCACAACAGCAGCAGTTCTTGACTGGGGTTCCTGTGGGGCCACAGTTGCACCTTGAATTGACTGCACTTGTCTGAGCTGTCATACGGACTCTGAGTCTGATTTCCCCAAGTCCTGAAGATTCCATTGGTGTAATTCATACACACATCATTTTTCTTTATGCCACCTTAAACAATTTCCTCCTGGATAATAAATGTATTATGATTCTGATTATTCTGGATTATTCTGTTATCCTAATACTAGTCATTGGTTTCATATTTTCAGTTCAAATTCCCTGAAGTTTGCAATCAAAACATCCATGTAGCTTTTTCAATCTGAACAACCAGTAACAATCCGTGTGGCTTTTATCAAAAAATAGCTGTTCAATTTAAAACTATTGAAATCCTGTAACGTCAATTATATTCTTTAACATAGCTTGCAGAAATAGGCATTATTCTGATTCCAACACTGGAAGTTTATTTCGGTGGTGCTTACAAATGTCACAGTTGGTGGCAGAGCTGCTGCTGCCAGGCCTGGTTGTTTAACGTGGCAACCCCCCCCCCCCCCCACAAGCCTTCAAAGATGGAAGGTGGAGGAAAAAAGCAAGAGGAGAAAAAAAACAGCCAACATATTGTTACATCAGGGACCGTCATCCAGTTAACAGGCGTAGACGAACCCTTGCAATGCCTAATTTTGATGCTGTTTCCTAGGTTGTCTCGTTAAGCCTCCCCTTGCACTACTGTGCGTCCTAATGTGGAACAGGTGAGACCATGTTCCGAAATGCCTTCCAACCACCATAAAACACGACAGCAAAATTCCTGAGCGAAACTAAAAAAAAAAAAAAAACAGGCGTATTAAAATGTTTAGCATCACTTCACTAGCAGCTTTTAAAGTAAACGAGTGATTTCAAAGTGTTGCCCTCAATTAATAGGACCTTAAAGAGGCTGCCACAGGGAACATGAAAGCACCCCCTCCCCCATCCCCTTTAACTTTCCATTGCTCAATAAGAATCAGTTTCCCTCTTAGGTGGCAGCTACTTTGTGCTCCTGAAAGTCATTAAGTGAAAAACAGGAAGATGCAATGGGGTCTTCGTGAGATTCAAGCCCAACTTGGCACCACGTGGTTATCTCAGCACCGTAACATGGGCCAAAAGCTGGCTTTCTTTCCAGGCTGCGACAATAGAAAGCACCGAGTACCAAGGTGGGACAGGTTATGTGGTCGACGGTTCGTTCAGAGTCATCAAGTAACAGTAACAAGTCACCCTCTTTGTCTGAATTGAAGGTTGACCAGAGCTTCGAGGGTTTGAATCCCTCCCATGATTCTGTGCCTGGGAGGAGTATTTTGTATGTGAAGTTTCTTAACTAACACCTTAATGTTAATTATAAGCTCTTAGTGTGGTCTTGTCTTGAATTATTTTTAAAGACAGTTTACAACAAGATTTTTTAGATATTAATGTTAACATTATACAGTATTGTACTTAGGGCGACAATATTTTACTTTGCAAAAAATAAAAAGGACACGGGGCACGCAAAGATAGATGTCAAAGCAACGCAAATATCCATCCATCCATCATCTTCTGCTTAATCAGAGGTCGGGTCACGGGGGGCAGCAGTCTCAACAGGGAGGCCCAGACTTCCCTCTCCCCAGCCACTTCATCCAGCTCCTCTGGGGGGATCCGGAGGTGTTCCCAGGCCAGCCGAGAGACATAGTCTCTCCAGCGTGTCCTGGGTCTTCCCTGGGGCCTCCTCCCAGTGGGACATGCCCGGAACACATCACCAGGGAGGCGTCCTAATCAGATGCCCGAGCCACCTCATCTGGCTCCTCTCAATGCGGAGGAGCAGCGGCTCTACTCTGAGTCCCTCCCGAATGACTGAGCTCCTCACCCTATCTCTAAGGGATTGCCCAGCCACCCTGCGGAGGAAACTCATTTCGGCCGCTGGCACCCGCGATCTCGTTCTTTCGGCCACTACCCGTAGCTCATGAACATAGGTGAGGGTAGGAACGTAGATCGACTGGTAAATCGAGAGCTTCGCCTTTTGGCTCAGCTCTCTCTTCACCGCAACGGAAATATGCACACACAAAGTACTCTGTAGACTGTAGAAAGCAAATGAGACAAAGCAAACTCCCGGACCCTTCAGTCGGTTTAGGTCAAAAAAGAGGGCAAAAAATGGGATGTATGCTCACCGTAATCGTACAGGTCATTATTAATTGATTTCAATTAATAACGTCCTCAAAACAAAAACCTGACAGTTCTGTAAACTTTTGTAAATAATTCACATTTTCCTGTTAACGTTTAGTTTTAAGGTAATAAATGCGCTGCCGATAAACATCACGGTATTATTACCGTATTAAACTCGTTTAACTGAGATATGATCACAGTACACTCTTTACGAGAGCCGGTTCTGCTGACCGCTTCAGGGACTAGCGGCGCGGCGCGGTGATGTAAGGCATGTGCATCCAGTAGGGCACGCCCCCGCGCAAAGACATTGTTTTTCACGACATTCCGCCGGGATTTGCGGTAACTCTGCCTGCTACGCTACGTTGTCAGTGCGGAGAGAGATTGTGTTTTACGACATTCCGCCTGGATTTGCGGTAGCTCTGCCTGCTACATGCTACTTTAGCCACGCCCCCAGGTTCTCCGTGGCATCTGAGCGGCGCAGGAATGGAGGCTAGACGACGCGGCGCAACTGCAGGTAGATCGACACCAGCGCCGTGGGGACCGTGTACAATCGATGACAGCCGTGACACTCTTTTATAAGTTTAAATCGTCGTGCATTCGCCGTATTTAAAGCTTTATTGGGAACTTTCCTCTTGCTTAATTCATAGGTTGCTGCGGAGCAGTGTTACTGTATGCAGTAGGGAAAATCGGATAGTTCATACATGGCACATCCACGACGCCTTATAAGTGTATAGCTGATTATTTTCTTTACGTAAACTAGTATTTTAATGAGTTAAAGTCTGTGAATCCTAACTATCAAATGGAGTGAGTGCGTTCCTGATTTTATTATGTAGTGATTACATGCCATGATATTGGTATGAATTGTCTGTCAGTTTGTCACCTTGATAATCCAAAATCGTAAAAATAAGGAAGCGTAGTATCGCTATTTTTAATTATTTTCGGGGATTCCTTCGATTTAAAGATCCGAATTATATTAAAATGGAATCCCAGTTAAGTTTCCCCCCTTTCTGTATGATTATAACATTGCATTGTTTGTTTTTTTTCACTGGAATGTAAAGTTTGGGGTGCGGTTTGTGGCTCAGACGGTTAGGACACTGTACCTGCGACCAGCCGGTTCATGTCCCATAATCAACACCCTGATTTCACCATTGAACCCCTTAGCAAGGCCCTAAACCTCCAGTTACTCCAGGAACTGTCTGCTTTCTGAGATATGTCTTTTGATTTGGATCTACTGTAAAATGTAGTCTACTTTTAGACACTTGGTCCTGGTTGAGGAGTAAGCAGATGACCAGGGCATGCTACCCATCCTGTGTGTGTTGCAGGAGGTCAGATGACAGAAGGGGCAGGTGGCAGGGGCACAGAAACAGAGCCAACATCAGCACTGCCAAACAAATGCACCCCCGAGAGCTGGATGAAGCGCGTATTTGGGTTCGAGAAAGGGGACCTGTCTTCCTGGGAGCGTGTTGTGTGCCTCCTGAACCGGCCCACTGACCCGGCCTCACTCGGAGTCTTCCGCTTCCTGTTTGGTAAGCTGTCACTGCAGGTGCAGAGGGCAAGGGTGCCAGTTATTTATACAGGAGAAATATAGAAACAGTTGGGGGGAGAACATTCGAGAAAACCACTTTGTGGGGAGGGGGCAGTGTGTGGCCCAGTGGGCAAAGCCTCTGTGCCTGTGATCGGAAGATTGCAGGTCCACCACCAGAACAGTCACGTGTCGTCATCCCTCGAGCAAGGCCATTAACCCCCAGCACCGGGGGGGCTGCACACTGGCTGACCCTGTGCCATGGCCCCCAAACTTGCTGTCACCTATCTGTGTGTCGCATGGACAACAAGTTGCAGTAGGCAGAAAGAGAATTTTCCCCTGAGGATTAATAAAGTATCACTATTCTGTAATATATTTGTATTTATTTCACTTGTTCAAATACCTTTTCATTCCAATGTTTGCTTGTTTCATAATAGTTACGGTTAGTCGGAGTCAGATTTGGCCAAACATTTGTTCTTTGACACTGTCCACTGTCTCACCTGGGGTGGATGCAGCTGTGTGTTCAAATGCCCTGTGTCTTCTAATGTCATGTGCTGCTGTCCTCGAACTCCTAAAAACACCATATTTATAAAGCTGTTCGTTCATGATCTATTTTGTAAGATTTTTTTTAAAAACACACACACAGTGTAAAAATAAAACTTGATTTTGGTCCAGTGGTCTCATAAACACTGGGTTTAACATACCAGGAATGTTAGAAAAGTATGGCCTGCATGATCACCCTGAATGTCTGCATCGCTTGTAATTTTGGTTTTCAAAATCATCTGTGATTTTTGTGGAACAAAAAAAAGTTCAGCTTCTGTGTTGAATGCTTTTTAAATGTAAATTTGTGTTTGGTGGGACAGCAATGGTGAGGAATTCTGGACAAGATAATCCTCTTTGAAGTCCAGAAGGATCGAACATGTGAGACTCTGGCACCTGTAAATCTGTAACTTAGGTTTGTAGATTTGAGAGGCCGCTTGGTGACCATGTCTTACAGGGTCATATTTTAAATGTTAATGAAGTTTAACAAGCTGAGTGCCTTTCTTGGTTTGAGTCAGAATTTATTAAAGATTTTTGTATTTTGTATTCCGTATTTGCCTTTCGACCGCCGATTCATGTCATGCATATCGGAGATTTTTGACGAATTCTTTGAAGTGTCTGAACTGCACTGGTCCTTTGATATCCTGCTTATTTAATTTAATTACCGGCGTGAGGGTGCTTCTGGCGAGGCAACGTGAAACTCATTTTGCATGGCCGGTCAGAAGCCGGGATCTCCTGTTAACGTGACCCTCGCATTTTTTTTCCTCGTGTGAATTGCGTTCCAATGTCGGATCAGGCCTTCTGATGGCATTGGATGTTACTCAGGAGCGAGGCCTCAGTCACCTGGACTACAAGTACCTGGATGGGGCACCGATATGCCGCTTCCCGCTCTTTGACTTCCTGGAGCCCCTTCCGATGGACTGGATGTATTTTGTGTACGTGGTCATGTTCTTAGGTGAGTACTTGAGTCAAGCTCCTCTCCATGTCTGAGCGTGAGGTTGTCGCTCTCTCTGACCTGTTTCTCCTACGCTGTGTGGACCTCCAGGAGCTGTGGGCATCATGCTAGGTTGTTTCTACCGCTTCTCCTGCCTGATGTTCATCTCCACCTATTGGTACATCTTCTTCCTTGACAAGACAGCCTGGAACAACCACTCATACCTCTATGGCCTTATCGGCTTCCAGCTCACGCTCATGGATGCCAACAGATACTGGTGAGCAATCTACTGGTGCTTCAAAAAAAGTTCATGTGCTTAATGTGGGATCAGTTAAGCTCTTAATGGTACTTAAGAATGTTGTATATTCAATCGTAGTCATCTTAAGTGTCTTTCTGCAGTAAGAGTACATTTCCAGGGAATTATACAGTATTTTCAAGTTGCTCTTTTGCCCACCCGGGGTAACTTAGGCATGTTTTGGTTGTCCTGCATGGTTACTGTTGACTTGGTTGTGGTCAGACCGTTGTTTCCTTGTCCTTTTCAGGTCTATAGATGGACTATGGAATCCTAGAAAGCGGAATGCCCATGTTCCGCTGTGGAACTACACTGTCGTCAGGACGCAGGTACACTGTCGCTCAGATGTGCAGCCATGGTCCCTGGAATATCCTTTAGTGTCTTACTGGGCATTTCATCTTCTCAGGGACACCCAGATTCTGTGCTGTAGACTCCCCCCCCCCCCCCCCCCATGGTTTACAAATGAGAATGTGTGAAATGGGATCGATGCATTAAACAGTTTTGAGATTATCACTCGCATAAAATGGCAATTTCTGTAAGTTAAGGAGTAAATGAATGAGTCAAAAGTAAGAAGATATTCAAAGTAAATAATTACAAATATGCTTACATTTGTTCACCATGATCTGAAGATTCAGCTGACTGTTGCCTGGAATCACGTTTGGGAAAACTGTGTTTGGGCTAGGAAGTCTCAGTCATTGCCCTGTTGCAGATATTCATCGTGTACTTCATCGCTGGTATCAAGAAGCTGGATGCTGATTGGGTGGAGGGCTACTCCATGCAGTACCTTGCTCACCATTGGCTGTTTGACCCTTTCAAGTAAATAATTTTGCATTGCTTACATTGGCCTGTGTGTAAACAGTGGTGTGCATCAGCCTTCGTTTAATGGTGTCATTACTGGTAGGCTGATCCTGCCTGTGGAAACGGTGAGCCTGCTGGTGATCCATGGATGTGGGCTGGTGCTGGACCTGTCTGCTGGCTACCTGCTCTTCTTTGATGCCACGCGGCCCTTCGCCATGATCTTCATCACCTACTTCCACTGCATGAACTCCCAGCTGTTCAGCATTGGTGAGGAAGGGGCCCGGCTTTCTGGCTGTCCTCCGGGGGGCTGTCCGCAGCCTATTTGCCATCTTTGAACAGATGGCTGATGCCAGATTTTCACGAGCAGGCACATGCCAAGGGTGGGTGGCAGCAGTGGGCCAGGCCGCTGCCCCTTTGCCCTCCTTGGCTGAGTTGTCCCTCTTGACCAAACATACAATTCAGTAAACACATGGGCTGGAACAGGTTAGCAATTAGACTGACGCTTGTTGAAATACGTCTTTCGTTTCGGGGGGGGCTGTGTGCTTTATTTTTCCACATCGAAACAGAGATCTTCTGTTCACTAAACTGACTGTCCATTTTGTTTCCTGCAGGTGAGTAGACGTCACTGAAACACTGAATTATACATTGTGACTTAGTCTTTTTGATTGATTTTTCTGTTACTAATACAAATGTTTGTGGTTTGAACAGCAGAGATGCACAAAGTGCTGTTATTGCAGGCCGCTTAAGGCCTGCCCCGCCCGAGCCCCCCAGCCCTGATCTTTGAGTCGCTGCTGTACCCGCTCCCCCCCAACCAGGCATGTTCTCCTACACCATGCTGGCCACCACCCCCCTCTTCTGTTACCCCGACTGGCCCAGACGCTTCTTCGCCCGTTTCCCGGAGTTCCTCGGCCCCCTGCTACCGCCTGTGGCTCCGCCTCCCCAGCCCAGCGTTTCCTGCGTGTACCGGCCCCCCCAGGCCGCCTCCTCGGACTGCCAAACGCCACCGTCAGCTACCACGCCCTCCAGACCGGGCCTGAAACACAAACTGGGGACACTGTTTACCCTCCTCTATGTGGCAGAGCAGTTCTTCATGCCGTATTCCCACTTCATCACGCAGGTGAGGGGTGGTGTGAAATGACCGACTCTCCTGATGTAGGTAGCTGCTGTGGAAAATATTCTTGTCGAGGAATTGCATTGAAAAATGTTTCTTTTAGTAACATTAATGTCTGATTGTACGTTCAGCACAGCGTCATCTACGGTAAAATCAGTGTAACAGTCAGCCGTGTTGGTGGGTTTGCCCTCTGTGTCAGAGACGCTTTGGAAACAGGGAATATGCAGGTGACTCAGAGATCAGGAGCGAAGGCTTCTGGTTTGGCAGGAGTGGAAATTGGGTGGATCAGATGTTACAGAAATGCTTTCCCATAAATGCTGATTCAGCTCTGTGCTCAGAAAAGCAGAACCAGGTGTTTTTCAAATATGAAGTTTGACCTCTTTAGGGGAGAATATATGTCTATAACTGAACTGTCTTTTTGTTACAAGTGTAAGCAGGATTGGAGTATGAGCTACACAGCATCTTTCAAACAAATCAAGAACCTAATAAGACAGTTCCAGAGGTGGAGATTTCAGGTCCAGAGAGTATAAATTCAGACCAAGATTTTGTTTCAACCAGCCAGTTGAGTGTAAAGAGTCACAAATACAGAATACTGAACTGGTTGCTTGAAACGAAATATTGGTCTGGATTTGTACTCTCTGGACCTGACAGCTCCACCTCTGGACAGCACTTACTGTCTGCAGAAAGTGCAACATTACCAGCAAGTAGGCGACATGGAGTGATATTAGGATACTGGAACAGGAGGATCTTCAGGTGTTTCTTGAAGGTGGAGAGGGTATTTCATGACTGGTAGTGGTTTTAGCAACTCATTTCACCATCAGGAAACCATGCATGGGAAACTTCTGGAGAGAGACTTCTCTCTTGGTGCAGGGATCTCCAAGCGGCACTGGTTTTCTGACCAAAAGGGGAGAGGTGGGACATGGGTTGTGAGGGCCCTTTTGATGGAGATGGGTTCCTGTCCATTAATGGACCTGTAAGCCAGCAACAAGGACTCGAACTTAATGCGAGCACCAATAGGGAGCCAATGAAGAGAGACATGGAGGAGTGTGACATGAGAACACTTGTGCTGAATGAATATCAGATGTACTGCAGGACCACCTGGAATCATCTGCATTGATCTGATAGCGCAAGCAGGTGGACCTGCAAGTAGAGAGTCGTAGTAGTTTAGTCACGAGATAAGTGTCTCGACTAGAAGCTGATCTACATAGTGAGACAGAAAAGGTCTGATCTTCCTGATGTTGCACAGGGTGAATCCGCAAGACTGAAATACAGCATCTATGTGCTCAGCAGAGGATAGCTGGTCATCTATGGTCACGCCTAAGTTCCTGGAGGACCTTGATGGAAACCTGTGCTTGCTGCTATGTTATGGGATCTGCTCTACTCTCAAATGAGCATCACAGTTCATATCTGTGCCTGATTTTCACTATGTGATCCTATGTGATCCAGGGCTACAACAACTGGACCAATGGCTTGTATGGGTACTCCTGGGACATGATGGTCCATTCACGCTCTCACCAGCATGTGAAGATTACGTACCGGGATGGCAAGACGGGTGAAATTGGGTACCTCAACCCAGGCGTGAGTTATTCGCCAGTTCAAGACCTCAAAGATTATGTAGCATTTATACAAAATAAGAAACTAGTTTTAAAATTCAAATTTGTCAAGAAATACTGGTACCAAGATGATATAGAAATTCTTTAAGTACATTTCTGGCAGTAGGGTTCACTGAAAATAAGCCCTGTTACTCTGTAATGTTTTGTGCAGTAGTACTACTGTCTATGAATGAATGCGCGATTGGAGAATGTGACTAAAACCTTGTTTGGGGGGGGGGGAGCTACAATGGGTGACTATCTAACAGCTGATTGGCCAGTTTTATGAGTGAACTTTGGTGCCCCCAGGTGTTCACACAGAGCAGGCGCTGGAAGGACCATGGAGACATGCTGAAACAGTACGCGAGCTGCCTGAGCCTCTACCTGCCGAAGTACAACATCTCGGAGCCAGAGATTTACTTTGACATCTGGGTTTCCATCAATGAGCGCTTCCAGCAGAGGTGGAGTCACGCTCACACATGCATATATCCTTGACCTCGAGACGCCTTGCAGGAATGACCAACTTCTGGATCTCTATTTTGCCCTCTAGGATCTTTGATCCTCGCGTGGACATCGTGAAAGCTGAGTGGTCCCCCTTCCGACCCAACCCCTGGCTCATGCCCCTCCTGGTGGACCTCTCTCCCTGGAGGACCAAGTTCCTGGAGATCGAGGGCACCCTTGACAACCAGACCGAAGTTGTGTTCATCGCTGATTTTCCAGGTTCGTTCCATCCAATCGGTAGAGTTCTCCCGTTGTCATGGCAAGGCTAATGCAGAATGTGCTAAAGTAATGCCACATATTTAGATTCACCTGACAACTGGTGTGGGGTGGAGGCCAGTAGTAGTAAGGGTGGATAAAACCTATAAGATCTGAAGGCAGGCTGAATTCTGGCTGCCACTCTGACTGCTAGATTTCATGCATAATTCCCATAATCTCCACTCACCCTCCCCCAAGGCCTCCACCTGGAGAACTATGTGAGCGAAGACCTGGGGAACACCAGTGTTCAGCTGCTGCAGGGTCAGGTGGCCGTGGAGATCATGGAGGAAAAGATGAACTACACCCTTCATCCCGGGGAGAAGATGAAGGTGCACAGCTATCTACCTCCCAGTATCTGTCATTTGAGTGTAGCCACTTAATGTCCATTTTTATACCAATGGATAGTTTAATAAACCAGGTTGTGTTTATTAGTACACTGAAAGACATAAACACCAAGGCTCCTCCGTGGATTTTTGCTTTATTTCCCTAACTGCTATGCCATCTGCCATTTACTGGTTGGCAGCCAGTGACTTAGTGGCTGATTCTCGGGTCAGTCTGCGTCCTTATTCTGGCTTCAGTGAAATGCTCATGTTTTCCCACTCGGACCTAAACAGCTGCCCGCCGGGGCGTACCACAAGGTATACACAGTGGGGGGGGAGCCGTCCTGCTACATGTACATCTATGTCAACACTACAGAAGCGGCGCTGCAGAGGAACTTCAGCCAGCTGCTGGAGCTACAGGAGCGAGTGCGCAATGGCACAGGTCAGACAGTCTGCAATAGAAGGAGCTTCCGTTATTCTGTATGTGGCTCAAAATAACCTATTATAATGGCCAGCCTTTACTGTAAAACTACATATCCCATCATGCCTGCCGGCAACCTGCAGAGACAGAGCCGCTGCCCCCTGAACTTGCGCCCCTTATTGGGGAATATGAGGCTGAGGGGTCAGAGGTCAACGTGAGCAACCCGGTGCTGCAAGTGTTCTTGCGAAGGCAGCGGCGCATGAAAGAAGTGAAGAAGCGCAGGGAGGCATCCTTCCTGCAGAGACTGCACCGCTTCGCCGTTAAGAAGTACTACATGCTGCGACGGGGGTGAGTCGCACCCTCACACAGCGACAGCTTATTACCTTGTTTTGTAATGTACTAGTCTCACTTGTATGTTACTTATAACAAAAGCATTTGCTAAATTAGTGTCAATAGTAAATAATGCAGCTTAAATGCAAGCTAAACCTGGTACATGTTTGCTAGTGACCTAGAATAGAATAGCTTATGTGTTGCTGTACCTCTCCGCTCCCCCCTTTGCGTAGTTTCCTGATGACGGCCATCGCCCTGCGTAACCTGGCCCTTGGGCCCCCGCCACTTGAGCAGCTGACACTAGAGGTTGCCTACGCCACCATGAGGGAGCCCAACTCTCAGGCGAGCCCGGATGACGACCTCAAGCACGACGTGGGCCACGGCGAGCTTTGAGACAGCGGGCGTGCTGCAGATCTGTCTGTTACCAAGTTGACTGATCATGGATTTCATCAGTTACTGACCTGGGGGGGGGGAATTGTGTGTAGATCATTCCAGATTAAATAATGGCCGATACAGTTGGCACCCTTTTTGAAATGTCGTGTCAGGCACTGAGCTGCCACCCAGTGCTTATTCCTCAAATAAGCTAATAGTGAAATCGAAGGCCACTTGTCAGTGGAATATGAATGCTTATGTTAAGCGACTGCTGTTTTCAAAAAAAAAAAAAAAAACTCATTCCTTAGTTTGATTATGGTAACCTTTAATAAAGAAATGAATTTATTTATCTCCGGCTCTTCCTTTCTCTCAAATGAAAAGATTTTTGTACAAAACAAAGAACAGGAAAAGCACACAGCAATGTTTGGTTAGAAGAGTGTTTGAGTTGCACATACGTAAGCTAGGCAGCCTTGACCCATTTCACTTTCACAGGATCCCTCATGCTTCTAACACAGGGTCCAGCCAATCCAGGCCAGAAGGAAAGGAAATGGAAAGAACCACCAGAATGTTACTGAGCTTTTCAGGCACTGAGAATTATGACCTGGCCTGACACCCAGATGGGAATGTTTGTGGCATTTTCCGCCAGGCCCTGGGGCCCAGATGGAAACCTCTCAATCTGCAGGGCTGTAGCCCGCACCACGGGGAGGGGTCCGGTTACAGCAGGACGTAGCGCGTCAGGCCGCCCCCCCGCAGCTCACGTAGCCGCTGGCAGTGTCTCAGCATGTTCAGCATACCCTGGAAGCGCTTGTCCACCTTCAGCTGAGTGAACTCCTTTATGTCAGCCTCCACCACGAAGAAATGCCCTGCAGAAATAGTCTGTGGGTCGGTGCCACGTGGAGCCCAAGTACTGCAGAACACTCATCCGTAAAAGTCGCGCGAAGCTGATAAAGGTTCTGCAAGTTCAACAATCAAGACGGGCAGTTAATAGAATACTGTAGATACCTTTGGTATCCTTGGTCTCCTCGTCCTTGAAGCGCTGGTGCAGTTTGCGTGAGGCGCTGCTCAGTGTCTTGGCCGACTGCTGCAGGATGCTGTACTTCCCCGTCACAGCTGCGTTTATCCCCTGTACCACAGCATTGAGCTGGCCGTGCATCACACGGCCTCTCATATATCTGCCGGCAAAGACGGCAACGCGACTTAATGTGGAAAACCGAGAGACCCTCGCATTTGAGCAAGGTCCTTAAGGAGCACAGCATTCTGGGAGGTCAGGCATAAACCCACACTAAGAGAAAACAAGGGGTCACTGCTACGTCTGACTGGCAGGGTACTGAGGCCAGAACTCACGGAGGAATGCTGTCAAACTCCTGCACAGTGATGTACTCCATTTCCCGTGTGGGATTATGGGTATTTTTCCGAGGTTGGTCTTTTTCTGGGGCCACCTGTACCTCTGAAGTCTTGCTCTGAGCTGGAGCCAGACCACTGGTGCAGGGTGGAGAAGACCACAGCAGGGAGAAAAATACAAAGCAAATTATTATTAATGAATAGTGTTTTGGTTAACAAGGTGCACAAACCCTATTGTATCCTAAACTCCTCACTTGATTACTGGCTGGCTTTTCCTGGGCATATAGGCTGGGGTATTGTCCTTCAGGTGACTTCCATCTCGCACATCCTCCAGGAAGAACTCTTCAAGTTCCTGCAGCCAGCACAGAGGTTGATGCCTTCAAACACATCTAATGAAACCTGTTCAGTTACTAGTGGATGGCTGATCCTACAGTCTTAGGCCACTTCTGTCTCATTGGGTCCAACATTCTCATGCCTTCGCTGAAACAGTGGCAGCCAGAATTCAGGGCCATCAGAGCAGATACTCCTTACCCAGTGCGTTAATCACATGGTCTCAGTGAACTAAGCAAAATGCTAGCCCATACCTTTAAGCATGCCAGCATGTACCTCTGCTGCCCAATGTGTTTCTCTAGCTGGTCCAACAGGCCGTTGATTTCAAGGACGTCCTGCCCTACCTTGAGGAGAATCTTCCGCTTGTCAGCATCTTGCGCTGAAGGAACAACAAAAGTAGATTACGACAAATGTGTCATTTTTAAAGTACGATTTACACGTGAACAGCCTTAATTTAGAGCACAGCGATCCGTAGCAACTGAAGGGAAACACGCATGCAACGTCTTGCCCAAGTATATCAGCTAAAGCTAATTAAATGGATTCTTTTCAGGAAAAGAAATACCCATACTCCAGAAATAAAGTTTAGGTCATAAAGAGAGACTGCAGCTTCGCCCCTACCGAGACTGCGCAGCTCCAAGACCCTTCTTATGGATGATATCTTGTCGTTTATGTGCCGAGTGAGGTCTTCTAATTCCCCCGACATGATATTTCTTACGGAGCAGACAGAAAAATAATGCTTTAATCACTAGCAATTTTGGCATTATGTCGCTACAAACAAACAACATTTAACATTAACAGTGATAATCACTCGTACGCAGACGCCATAATTTCATAAACGCAAACATGTAAATAAGGTTTTGCCTTGATGTTACATAAAGGCGAGTATAAATACCAGAAATTATGCGAAGTATTCAAAAATTGCATTTTACAGTTTTAAAACCGAAAATCTGGCTAAATTACAATAGCAAAAATTTTGTAACTATCACAATATAACCAATTGAAAGCTGAGGAGTTTGTTATTAGCACGTTACGTAGCAAATAAAGCATTAATCGACAGTAACGAACTTAATAATAATACACATCTTATACATAATAACATTTCATGATTTATCGAGTTTAGGCTTCTAGCTACTATACATCGGCACTGTAACTTACTCGAGACGAAGGAGAAAATCCAAAATACAGCGGTTCCCTCCTTACGCGCTTCTATTTGAAACTTCCCTCGTCACGCGTCGTTTCTACGTCACCTTCGGAATGTTTTCGACATCATGCTGCGCATTATTTGGGTGCGTTCCTGCGCGAGCTTCTCATCAGGTCTCATCAAACCTCTTGGGGAGGCAGGCTCCTACCGCCACTGTCATTTATTAACTTTATGCATTTTGCACATTTCACTGCACATATTAAACATTTTCAGTCACACTCTTTCTAAAAATGTTAACGATGCTATTCGTACAAGTATATACGTGCTTGGCAGTTTTAGAAGGAAT
Organism: Brienomyrus brachyistius; assembly: GCF_023856365.1. Lineage (NCBI taxonomy): Eukaryota > Metazoa > Chordata > Actinopteri > Osteoglossiformes > Mormyridae > Brienomyrus > Brienomyrus brachyistius. The sequence continues at coordinate 8,975,829 of NC_064539.1, read as the reverse complement.
GTGCATATGCAAAGTATTTTTTTAAACAAGACTCATAACAATCATACTGTAATTAATCCCGTGTTTTCTGATGCCAAGTGTGGTCCATGTAGTATTCTTGACTGGCTCCCCTGTGTTCTGTTTGTAGCCTCTCAGCTAAACTTGGTTGCCTCAGATGAGTTTAAACTAGGCTGAGCTCAGTCACTGTTTTCTTAGACAAAACATCTTACCTGTAATTAGCCAGAATGCCCATATGCCCAACCCTTACATATTACAACCTGCTCATATCCTAATGCTTTTGTTTTATAATGTATAAGTCTTCCATGCCCAATGAAAATGAATGCCTCTGGTTGCAATGTCTGGCGTCAACAGCTTCCAAAAGCTCAATGTAACAGTTTTCAGGTGTTGTGATAACTCTAATCTACCATCCTGGTCAAATATGAATCATTGAATTTCAGGACCAGAATATAAAATAAACTTAAATAAATTATAATACTGACCCCCCCCCCCCAAAAAAAAAAAAAAAAACAAAAAACCTAAAAGCACTCAGGCCCCTACCATCGAACTTTTTTTGTCCTGTTCGATGTCCTTCCTGTAATATGACCTTGAAGTTGAGTTGCTTTTGATCCTCTCATGTAGTAGAAGCACAGAACCACTCAGAAACAGTCAGGATATCCAAAATTAAAAGGTAACTTAGAGGTAAAGTGTCAACATTTATCTGAATTCAGGACTCATCAAGCTTAATATGTCAGGACATCCTCACAATATATTTAAAGGGGTCAAACTTTAAATTTCAAATCAAAATCATTCAAATTCCTACCTTTATTTAGCATGTTCTCTCTCTTGTGAACTGTCAGATTTTGATTAAAAAAAACAAACAAACATTAATATTGCCTCAAAGGTGCAGGAACCCAATTTAATATCTGCTCAACACCCTATACGACGGAACAGCCTCCGCAAACAACCAGATTACAGCCATGCTTGTCCAGAAGTCTGGGGTACACCCTCTCCTTCTAAAATGCATGTGTCCTTATACACATCCTTACTATAACAATTTCATTGTCTAGGCTGCCAGAGGTGACTCCTTTATTTTTCAAAGAATGCAGCTAGACATAACACTACAGAGCTTCTCAAGTGCGTCACAGGTCAGTGTATGAGGTGAGTGTATTTCTTTGCCGTGATATTACATAGGTTCAAGTTCAAACTCTTGCCATATGTATTAAATATATACAATGAAATATTTATGCTCTTGTTCTTTCGCTGCCTTACAGAAAAGATGTACTGTACATTTCACTAGTCTCTGAAAACTCTGGCCATCTCATGTCTTCAGGCTGTGTATCAGGTACTATTTCAACTATTACATGACCAGGGGATCCATGTATGGTCACCTGAGGATGGTGATCATCATCAGTTCGGTGGTCTCAGAAAGGTCAGCTCAGGACTTTGATATATTGGGTCCTCACTACTCTGTGCTGACTGTATCACACTATTTAAGTGTTTTGAAATTAATACATCTGCATATGATTCTTGACCTATGGAGCCTCGACTTATATTCTGGGAGTCTCCAGGAGTTATCGTCGTCTGATTACGTTCTATTAAATGACTCCCGGAGGGAATGTCTGGAATTTGACTCAAATACTAGGTCATCCCTTGATGTCTCCAATTCTGAGTCACCTTCCTCTAGCCTTTGTCTTGTATTGTTCTTTGGTCTCACCTTTCTCCTTCGAGCCTGTCTGTTGAAGGGGGGCCAAGCTTTGTGCTAAACTTTGTCACACTAAAAAATAGGAGCCAACTTGCAGGCAGGCAGGGGAGGGGGGCTCACCCTAGACTGTGGTGTAGCAGAAAAAGCAGAAGGTGTGTGTTGCAGGGTTGTTGTGACATCATGCTTACTCTTGACCTACTGGGCCTAACAAGGGAAGGGCCTGCTGACGCCCCAGACGGGCTATATAAGCCAGACACAGACAACAGAGTTTGAGCTTCCTCAGGTATGTACTGTTTGTGCATCTGAGTGGCTCCCGGATCGCGACCTGTGCAAGGAATAAAGAGAGCTGACTTACATCCATCCTTCGCCTCACGTATGCATCTCTTTCCTCATCAACGGACTCGGCGGAGTCTAACTCTAAAGCTGTGTGTAGCTGTGGTTAAAGATTTCCTACTGGAAGGAACCCACAAGGTAGTAGTAGATCTGAAGGTGGAGCACACGGTGGGGTCCCTCACCCCTCTCAGGCTTTACCCTAAACACAGGGCCATCCGATATCCTCCTTACAGCTCGGCGTATGGTACGTTTGCACCTGTCAGCCAGCTTGTGCTTCCCTCTTAGGGTTTGCTTTCTGCACAAGAATTCTGTTTACTTTGGCCAGTTCAGCTACTCTGATCTTTTCATTGAATCCGACCTTATTTTGTTTCCATCTTCTTCTCATTCTTGGAGGCCAGAGCTTCCTGGAGATGCCCATGGAGGTACTTCACATATTCATAATGGGATGTATGGCGCTTATTATTAGGAGTATTACCAAAGGCTAGATCAGCGCTATTCAAATCATGGTCTTCAAGGGCCAAGTACTGCTAATTTTCCAGGCTTCCTTTACCTGTGAGCCAGGGATGAAGCCTCTGACCAATCAGAATCAATAATTATTATTATCATAAGGTGAATATGCTGTAGTGTCTTTCCTTATCCAATTATATACATGCACTAAGGGCAATGACATTTGAGATCCAATGACATTTCTCCTTTTCATCAAGTGTTCCAAATATTGCTAATGATGGTCAATTGAAACGGCCTATAGGGTTCCCAGGTGGATGACAGAGTACTGTCCTTACCTTTTCAGCTCTCATGAGAAAGTACGATTCTCTAATCGTATAACACTCTTCCTTGGTCCCTAAGCAACCTGCTGGGGTTTAATGGACAACGAAGTTCTCCCACAGTGCTTTGCCAATGGTCTTTGCCTTCTGATCCTTTGTCGGTACAGGAACTGCAAACTTTGTGAAGTGTTCCGTTAGGACGAATATGTTCCTATAGTCCTTGCTGTCAGGCTCCAAGGACAGGTTGTCCATACATGCCGTCTCCAGCAATTATGTAGTGATTATGATCTCCATATATCTCCATATGTCACAGGTTAATTAAATAAAATATTGTGACACTCTAATGGCAATGAGATCATAAGGCGTACAGCAAAGTTAAATTTTAGCAGACTCTTTCATTATGTGATCCTTAAAGGGGCAGCGGCAAAACAGCGAGTGAGAATAAACATACAGACAAGGAAGCCTTTAAGGAGGCCAAAGTGGACACAGGTGGACACGAGTAATTTCCCTTACTGTGAATCATTACATCACAAACAACAGTTTTGGGACTAGCCTCATTCTGACCCTCCACTCCTGTGCGTTCCTCGACAGGAGCTGCCACCAATTTAAAGATGATTTGGATGGTTTCCACTGAACTCTTGCTCCCCTTCAAGAGATTAGCACAACACAAGTGCATGTATATATTTTTTAATTCTGTTTTTGAGCCTCAGAAAAGGTATGCGGAGGAAGTATAGAATGCGGAGATATGATGAAGAGGAGAGATAAGGAGCGTGCACTTGTACAGTGCATTGCCACACCCATCACATGAGAAACCGCCTCAGGGGGGAGAACCAGAGTGCAGCCATGTAGCGAGTGATATCTCAGCACCACACCAGTCCGAATGTACCAGTGTGAGTTTTTTCCAGTGGTTGGAGTGCCGGTCCTGCCACCCACCCTCAGGTATTTCCTTGTAAGTTGGAGGACCTCCTTATAGGACTGAATGTAGATTAATGTCATACCCAGGACAAAGCAATTGCAGGTTAAGGGCCTTGCTCAAGGGCCCAATGGAGTAGCATTACTTGGGGCATTCATGGGATTTGAACCAGCAACCTGCCAGCTTCTGGCACAGATCCCTAGCCTCAGAGTCAGCACTCCACCCACACATGGTCAAGATAATCACTAATAAAACAGAAACCTTGGGGCTGGATCTCCCATTTTCCTTTCCAGCAGAAGATAAATATGTGTAATATGACTTGCAAACTTGACCAGTGGTCTTCCTGGACTTCAGTTTGTAAAACAAAGTAGAAATCCTCTGAAAAGTCACCCAAAACGCTTTACACTGTCACTCCCTGATCGTGCCACGCCCCCCTCATTTACCTCATGTGGATTCCCAGTGTTTATGAGCTGTTTTGAATTTTCTTCATTAGTTTTATGTATTTAAGTCCACGTCAGAGTATGTTTCCCTATTGTAGTGCTGTGCATTGTTCTGCTGTTTGGGCCTTATGCCCCTTCGTTTGGTCATTAAATCCCTTTATTTTACCCCAGTCCTCATCTCCTTTGCCTGCTTCCCTGGTCCGTGCCGCGTAATTCATGACATGCTACACTTTCGGTCCACTCGAGGTACGTTTCAGGCTATTTTGATGAAAGAACCACTATATCTCCAAGGGAAAATTTAAAAAATAAGTTCTAGAAGATCTGTATAACCTATTTGCCAAATTTCATATAAATCAAGCTAGTGATGGAAAAGCCATTTGTTAAAATGAAATGGAATGAGTCTGCAGTAATATGTTTGTGTGACTAAAATAAATGCATTGTCACTTGTCCTTTACTCATGAATCAAGCACCTTGGCATTAAACAGTCACCGATAAGCTCTGTTTACTCTGTGACAGCGCCAGGAGAAAACTAAATGCTGCGCACACCCTGCCCCTCAGTATGGAACAGCAGCAGCTCCAGAAAGCAGCCCAGTGGTGTCATGATGGAGAAGTTCTCCGCGTTCCACGTTCTGCTGCTCTCACTCGCATTCTCCATTGGTAAGGCATGCATGGGTGCTTCGTCTCCAGACCCTGACCATTCCATATCGGGGCTCATGCGCCGAGATCTCTGACGACGAGGGGATGGACACCATGATAGAACTTGGTGTCAAGTGCTGACATCTCAGCTCACCTTGGGTTCTCAGGGTTCCTATTTGCAGGCTGACGCTTGTAGGAATAGGTGGTGTGTGCCAGTCATTTTCACTAATCGTGAACTCAGAAGGTGATACTCAGGACCTCCCACCCAGCTTCCAGAAGCACTTGTGCCTTTCTAATCTCACTAAGACATGTAGTTGAGGAGATTTCTAAAGTGTGGGGTGCATGGTCTCCTAGGATCTGGTACCACTGTTTTTAAGCTGCTCTGCCAGGGAAGTTCAGAATAACGGAAGTGCTTCTCCATTCATGTGGTACTTCAGCATATTTGTACTTCGGCGGGATTATCAACCACCTTCATTCAGACTGAGGAATAGTCCATAAGGTCCATTCAGTGTCTGATGTCATATTTGAAAAAGGTTTGAAAAATGTATTATTTACTTGACCAAATTAATGAGGTTCAGGATGGCTGATACGTTCAACCTAACGTGTGTCCTTCCGGTGTGGCAGCTGTTTGTGACCTGTGGGGGAGCCCTGACAGCCAAACCTTGGACCTGCCATTAAATCTCTGTGAGTATTACTGCTGTCTTGATTTCCAATAGTACTGAGCAGAGCTGTAAGAACTGGGGGGGGGGGGGTGTAGCCCCCAATATTTAATGTGACTTCACCCCCCCACACACCTAAAAAATAGACCTTTGCATTTAAATGATTAGGAATACCCCCCATATCAAACTCTCTTCTACGTCCTTGGCCCTGGGGTCGCACTGCGTGGGATCATAGAACTTTCAATGCAGAGAGCAGGTGTTCTGTTGTTTGAAGGTGTGATAATTTTGCTTATATACACCAAATAATGGAAGTGTGTAAACATTGAATGCTGAGTGGTAAGGCAGGTGACTGGTCTTTGTTCAACTTATCTGCCTGTGGCAGTGCATTTCTTGATATAAAACCGGAACAGCACAGCAAACACTGGGAGAGTTATTGTAAAATTTGTGATGAAGAAAAATGTTTTGGTGTTTGAAGAATCTGCATCTAATGTAATCATCTTCAAGAATCACTCTGTGGTAACGTGGGAGAACAGTCTGATCCTTGCGTTTTAGTAGAAAATCCATCTCTGTGTCTGTGTGTGAACTACAGCTGGACCAGGAAATGTCGTCCTTTCGGGTCCAAACACTGTGGTGGTTGGACAAAACTACAAGTTTGTCTGCCAGACAGAATGCAACCCACCTTGCAATTTCACCTGGATCTTCAATGGCAAAACTGTGGCCAACGGCACGAATGAAATCTTCCTGCAACCAGCCAACTACAGCGACAACGGGGTTTTGGGCTGTCAGGCATTGAATGAGGTCACGCAGAGCCAGAAAACTGTGTACAAGGTCCTCAGAGTGACAGGTAGGGTTACTTAATGGAAACCAAGCTTTCTACATACCTGTGGTGAGATTAAGGTAGAGGCAAATCCCCAAATCACTAGTAAAGTGTGAATAAAGGTGAATCATTTCCTTTAGTCACAAAACTAAAGCTTAAAAATAATAAAAAATCTTGAAAAGGATGCATTTTCTTTGCTGTTTCACTTCCCTCCCAGATCCGAACCACCCCATCTCAGTGCTGTCGTTTGGATGGGCTTCACCGGTGGAGAACACGGCCTTTGCCCTCCAATGCCTGATCTCAGGCAATGTCTCCTTTATTGTGTGGATGAAGAACAATAATTTTATGGAGAATTTGTTTTCTTCAAGGGTCCACTTCCTAAAAATGGGCAGCATCTTATTTTTCGATCCCCTGCAATTGTTCGACAATGCTGTCTACCAGTGTGCCGGATATGTGGATGAGCATCTGCTGCTAAGTGATCGCTACATCCTGAGGGTGAACTGTAAGCTGGACGTCCTGGGGTGGGTGGGGGGGGGGGGGGGTGATGGGGGGGTGATGTGAGGATACCCTATGGGGAAGGAGTCAGTACATTCACATATAACTCCTGTGTTCATTAACAAACCATGTGGAACTGGGCATCCTGCTACAACCATGAAATAAGACCCTTTACTAAAGTGTTTTTCAATCCCACTATTGGGAAATTTCTATAGTTCAACAGTAGTTTAGAATCAAAGAAAGATAAATATCTTTTGAACCCCTCCTATACAGTTTTATGGTTTGAGCAGTTTGCAAACTTTGACAAAGGTGTGTATCTGAGTGGAAGAATTTGACTGATGTTTCTTAGTATTCTAAACATCATCAGTCATCCTAAATCAGTAACAGCTATTGGTGCCTTGGGCAAAAAAAATGTAATTAACAGATATCAATTCCAGATCAATCAGTGAGTAACTGGCTGGCTCAGAGCTGAGTTATGGCACACAATGAATCACTATAATTCCCTAGTCCTGGGAGTTAGCAGACATTATTTCTTACTTTATATTCCATCCAGCATTCATGTCATAGCAAGGATTTCACCCTTTATTTTGACTGTGCTGAAAAAAAAGAATGTTACATACTTTGAAGGCATTTTGCTAATAGCATTTAAACAACCTTAGCAAAGCTGAAGCACTTATGTGGTGAGTAGGGGGTCTGGAATTAGTTCCACCTACCCAGTGTTTACTGAAATATGTAAATATTGCTGCTTTCTGTGTTTAGTTGCCAACGGAGCATAATGAGACCCATGACCGATAATCCCCACATTTGTAATTCATTCCTCAAATGATCCTGCCTGTTTTACTGTTATTTACCTCGCTCCTGGATTTTGTGTTTTATGGGTGATTTGCGCTGACACCCCCACTCTCAGCCTGTGATCCTTTATCCCTGAAAAGGAAGATGTATATAATGCATGCTGCTCTTGCCGCGAAATCTCTTACACGTCAGTCCCTTCGTATATCAAAACGTTATCCTTTTCTTGAAAAAACTTCCCAGAATCCTCACAGCAGAAACAGTATGACCCAGCCCTTGAATCCATGCCGTATAACTAGCACCAGTTTCCCTTCCTCAGATGGACCTAGACTGCCAGTCATCCTGGGCCAGGCCATGTTGGCAGTAGGGGTGAAACTGACTCTGCGTTGCTATGCCGACTGCCATCCGCAATGCAACTACACCTGGCTCCTGGGAAACAGAGTTTTTTGGCACGGTAGCAGTGTGGAGGTGCAGCTGGAGAACCTCACAGACAGCAGCATCATTCACTGCCAGGCCAGCAATGCTGTGACAGGACTGTCCAGAACAGCGTCCAGTATCTTAACAGGTACTATTAATTGCTGGGCAGCTCTAGACCAGCTAAAGACTTCCGTGTCACATTGACCTGTGGGACCGGAGAGCATAGAATGTGCTTCTGAGAATTAAGGGATCTACCGAAGAAATATATCCTGTTCATTAGATAATGTAATTTAATGGTTCAAAACAGGGAACCGGGAACCAGTGGAAAACCGAATCAATTCAACATACAGAAATACAAAAAGAGACAAAGGCAGAAGTTTCTAAAAGATCATGAAAAGCAATAAACATATTTTGATGCTGTCCTACTCATCCTCCATATTCCTTTAAAGGGAGAGTTCCTCTTAAAGGCACAGTACAGGTTGTAGCAAACCACTATTCGCATACCCACCATCAGCTTTGTTTCAAGGTATATTAATGCGTTGTACCATATGTTACCTTTTCTTGCAGAGAACGAGACGTCAGTGGAGCATGTCTCCGGGAAGCTCCCACTTGACCAACAGTCCTTCAATCTGACCTGTTCCACCCAATATAGTTTTTCTGCCATATTCTGGTTCAAGGACGGTGCATCTCTGGTGATTGACAGAAGAGTCAGCCTATCACACAATAACTCCACCCTGTCCTTCAACCCCCTGCTTCCGTCTGACTCTGCCCTCTACCAGTGCTCACCCATTCAAGCCCCCATGGGAGACAGTTACACGCTGAATGTCAACTGTGAGTGCGTTTAACCAAACGCTGTGTGTCGGTCATTCTACTGTGACTCGTGTCTGTGTGCCAGTCTTCGTAACACTGTAAGTGTGTGTTTGTATAGCCTGTGCACAAGCTGGTCATTGGATAATCCTCTGAGTGTTTGTGTTATGATTACCAATGAACTACGAACATATGTCAAGCCTATAATGTGACTACCAGACATGTATAGTTAAGTTTATATGTGTACTTTTCAGATGGACCAGAGAATGTCTCCATTACTGGTCCCTTGGTGCTGACCCTGGGGGGTAGCTATTACTTCGAGTGTAATGCACTCTTCTCATACCCCTCCTGCAACTACAGCTGGTACTTTGAACACAGACAGGTAGTTTACGGTCAATATTATGAACTGGATTCGGTAACATGGGCTGACAACGGCACCCTGCGTTGTGTAGCCTACAACAGCGTGACTGGAAAAAATGCTACGGACTCTGTCTGGCTTAAAGTTGTCAGCGGTAAGTAAAGAGGAGAATTTCGGCTTTGTTTGATGCTCTTTTTTCAGGTCAATGTGTTGGGTAACATTGTAACCTCGTATCTCCGGCATTGTGGGTGTGATTCCCGCTGCAGATTTGCGTACGTGGAATTAGCGTGTGCTTTCTCTTTTCACGTGGGATTCCGCCTGGTGCTATTGCCTTCGTTTCTGGTAGTGTGTGTCGTCCAAAGGATGGACACCCCTTCTCGGGTATTCTCTGCCTCAAGCACTGTGCTTCCAGCAATAGGTTCCAAGCTCACCATAATCCTATGAATATTAAAGATGAAATATAAATAAAACAAAATAAAAGCCAAAACAGTAATAAGCAGGACATTAAAATGATTCCTAATGTTTCTCCTTTCATGCTTGTTTTAATGAAACGAATGCCTTAGAGTTGTTAATGAAGAGATCTTTACTGAAACATTTCATACTTATATTCCTCCACAGGGGTCATACTGTTCAAACCCAGTAGCGCCGCCCTCCTGGCAACTTTAATCCCTCTGCTACTGCCTATTCTGACTTTAGCTGGTAAGTATCATACTACATCACATTCTGATGTAGTCTAGGTTAAGTATTACAGGAAGCAGAGTAAAAGTAATTAAAGATTTACTGTTATAAAGTGATATTTTATTGTACTATGTAATTTAAAGATTCTGTGGAGATCTTCCTGTTGCACATGTTCTGCTTCCTTCTCAGGAAACCTAGGTCTTATTGTAATTTATGCAAGCACAAATATTTGAAATTGGTAAATAAATCATGCACTTCTGCTGAATATAAATGTTTATGTAATGCAGGTTAGCTGTGGGCCTGGAATACATGCCAAGGAGCAGAAGACACACCCAGGACAGAATGCCAGTGCTGGGTTTACATACAGACCATCCATCCATTTCTATGGAAAAAACTCTAATTCCACCAATGACACCCTTAATCTCTACACAGCACTAACCTTAACCATAAGTAACCAAACAAAATACAGAAGCCGATGGAAAACTTGACATACCACATTGAGTAACTGGATCTTTGACTTTCTAACAGACCTGAGACTTTTGGGTTCAATGGACACACGTCACACATATCAACACTGACTGGGTTCTGTACTCAGCCTGGTCACCCCTCACTCCAAAGCATACATGCAGAACCAGAGGAAGACATTTCAGGTCCAGAAAGTAAAAATCCAAACCAGGATTTTGTTTCAATCAACCAGTCGAGCATAAAGAGTCACAATCACAGAGTACTGACCTATTTGGTTGAAACAAAATCCTGGTTTGGATTCTTACTTTCTGGACCTGAAATGTTTGCCTCTGTCCAGCAAAACCATGAATTTTCATTGATGACACCAAGGTTGTGGGTCCAATCACAAACAGTGATGAGTCAGCAGAGGAGAATGTAATACACCTTGCAGTGTGCTGTACAGACAACAATATTCATTTCAAGAAGACAAAAGCAAATCACCGGTGACTTTAGGAAACTATGACATATATTTATTAATAGAACTGCAGTGGAGAGGGTCAACAGCTGATGACTATCATGAGTAGCGTTTTTGAAACTATCCTAATGAGCATTACCTCAATAAACAATAAATACACTGTCTAATTTAATGTTATATTTTCAATACATTTCAGCAGACTATGTCTGTAAGGCACGGCATGCACATGCGCAGACCATAAGAAGGCCGTACAGATAATGTATCTAACTAGAGGAGCATGGGTGAAAACGTGGCTCGCAAAACCGCACTCAGGAATTATTGTAGTTTTCCATTGTAGGGTTGCAAAGTGTACGTGTAACGTTTGGTTTTAATTTTCTATCTTAAAATGAAAATGTATGGTTTTACCCCTGTCCAGAGCCAGAATCAGGCCCGGAGACCTTGTAGTATTTAACACTTGTCAAGCGTCCTGGTTTAAAATAAAAAATGAAAACAACTCTCGTTGGGCTTTTTCCTGGTTTTCTGCATAAGCATATACACATATACTTTTACATAAACGATGCTTCATTTTTGTTAGTCGCCGCACGGATTTGTCACACCAAACCCAGATCACGCTGCTGTTGTAGTTGCCGCTCTAGTAGCACACGCGATGTCTATGCTGGCGCTGGTTACGTTCAGCCCCAATCCACCTCTGCTTAATGTGCTCCCTGGCTGAACGGCGTGATGCCGGCTTGTGCGCCGACCAATTCACGTCTGTCGCTGATATGGTGTTGACTGGGTGCTACGGGTTTAAATATCTGAATAACATAAGCAGGTGGTTGGTCCAGAAAGATCGCCCGGCGGCATCGCTTGTCAGGACGGCAGATTGCACCGCTGGAGCACCCGGGATGCGGGCTGCATGTTAGTTGTTAGCTAGCAGTAAAGCGAGGGCTGGGGAGCTGCCGGCCAAAGGCGGCGATCATCCACCTGGAAGCAGCTAGCGGCTTAATTTCGCTTCTTTGTTATTAGCGCTTAGCTGCTTTAGCCGTAGCCTGGGTGTCGAGCATAGAGCGATGAGTTCGTTCGGGCTGGACCGCTTTCGCTACGGAAAGGACAAGGCAAGGATAAAAAAGGAGTCCCCTCCGAGGCGGGGGCAAATCGGATCAGTTAGTCCCGATTCGGAAAAGGAGAATCTGACCGGTAGGCAGACGGCTAGCCTCAATCCGTTTCACTGGGGTGCAGGAATGGACGTCTTTGCATTTAGCTAGTCACGCTCATATACAGGCAGCTGATATTTGTATTCGTAATACTATTTTCCCCCAAATCTGGCCATTGAGCAACTTTTGGTTTTCCAATAATGAAGAGTTTTTGTTCCTGGTACTCAATTCTCATTTACCTGCAAAAGGTCATTTCCATATTTTCAGCGAGCTGAAGTGGGGCCACGTCAGGTGGTTTTCACATGGTTGAATTAAAATTCTAAAACCTAAACATAAGTCAGAGTCGGTAGATGTGTACAGCACCCTACTGGAAACCTGTTTCAGGGGCAGAAGTTAAGTCTCTTCCTACTGTCATCCTGGCCAACTGGTTATTTATTTTTTTTCCAAGAAAATGATTTGTGTTTCACTGTTAATAAAATGATTTTGGTGTCCCCTCCCTAGTGTGATTTTGCCAAATCAAGAGTGAAATTTTACCTTTAAATCAGTTGACACAGACTCTGAATTACTTGATGGATTAGTATATTATACTAATTACCTCTACTTGTGTATTAGAAGATGATAATTATACAATATTCCCAAGTCTATGGGCACAGTTTCTTAAATTGATGGGTTTATTTGACTGATCCCAAATGCACTCCCTATCCACAGTTACGGTCATCCCAGAGACCCCCGAGTTCAAATGTCCATCAGGGTCCAAATTGGGGAAGCGTGAGGACTGTGTGGTGCTGGAGTCAGACTCGGATGATGATGTCTTCGGAGCATCAGTGATGAGTGGGAGGTAAGTAAGCTTCAAGTAAAAACTTTCTCTCTTACCCGAGGGGTGCCGGAATGTTATTCCTCCGTCCATCCTTCTTCTGCTGCGTATCTGGGGTGGGGTCAAGGGGCAGCAGTCTAAACAGGGATGCCCAGACCTCTCTCTCACCAGCCACCTCCACCAGCCCCACTGGGGGAATACCAAGGCATTCTGCATCTGCCCCAGGGCCTCCTCCTGGTTGGACATACCTGAAACACCTCCCTCCACCCACTCAATATTAATAACCTTATTTATGGTGCTGTGCTGATGGTGGTGACTCTGCTTGCTGAGTAAATGGAGCTGGAGAGGGATGTTTGGCATTCAGACATGTCGGTGTGTTTGCTCCTGGAGGCTGAGCACGACGCCGAGGGGAGTTATCGTGCTGTCGGATGAGGAAGACTCCACAGAGGGGGTAACAGAGCAGAGGCTGGCCAAGCTGCAGGAACTCTTTCCTCACATAGACAGGAAGGAGCTGCTGGAGGTAAAGTCTTCAAGCCAGCTACAGTTCATCATAGCCTGATTGATTACCCAAAAATCCGGACTTTCTCAGTTGCTATCTGGTTGTCTGGGCTGCAGGTGATCAAGGAGACAAGCACCCTGGATGGAGCAGTGGCCTGCTGTACACTGAGATTTCGGGATGAAGGTAGAGATCTGTTTAATGCGGCCTTTAGCTCGTTTTTTTTCCCCTGCTGGGACCAACCTGGGTGTGGAAATCTGAAAGGAGTGATTAGGGTTGCGAAGAGGCAGAAAATTTCTGGTAAATTTGCAGAGACTTTCCATGAGAAGTTAAGCTGGGGAATTTTGGGAACGTTGAACTCTGTGGAACTCTGCACAAGCTGTCAAACATGGCAGAGAAAGCAAACTGAATAAATAACACAGCATAGAATATGACTTATAAACAGTGCATTTTGTTGCAACTGCTTGTTTTAGGGTGTTTTATGCACACATAATTATTCACAAGCACTTGGTTACACAATTATATCACATTTTTTTCCATTACATTCCCCGCTATATGTATATGTCCCTGCAATTTAGCAAATTTCCAGTTTATTCCCATTAATTCCCATTTATTTCCCAGATTCCCAAAATTTTGCAAGCCTAGCCATAAAGCATGATTAACTCCATGGCATATATGTGTGAAGACGATGCTTATATATGATGTTTTTTGCAATCCAGAGCCGAGCCGCAAGAGAAAGCTGAGTGGCTCAGATGCAGAGGAGAGAAATTCTCAGGTCACTAAGAAGAGGAAGGATTCTGTGGTAAGTCACTGGCTTCTTGCTTTTTACAGTCAACGATAAATATGGAACTGCATCCGGGACTTTAGTCAACAAAATCTTTGACAAATCAGACAGATGACTCTGCAGAAGAGGGTCCAGAGCCGAGCTGGAAAGATCAGGAACAGATGGTGAGGAGACTTCAGAGGAGGTTCCCCAGCCTTGACAAAGAGGTGAGTCTATGTTGGGGTGATGCAAAGCAACACTGACATTGTACGATAACCACTGTAACCAGTTACGGATTCGTCGGACACTCTTCCACTCTGTATATTCCTATCATCTTTGACTGGTTGAATCCTGGAGTTTGGATTCTACCTGCATAAAGTTACACATTTAATGATTTAACAGCCCCCAGGTTTCTGAAGGGCTTTTACTTAGTCTCATATTATCTGTATTTCACAAGCCTGCTTTAAGATTCAAAACAGGCTACAAAGGGAAGCTTTGTTGCTGTATTGCTGTGAGCATGTTGCTGTGTATCCGGCAGTGCAAACTTAGCTGACAATGTTGTAGGCTGTTCTCCGTGACACAATACTAGTTGTATGCACATGCACCCCCCCCCCCCACAACCTGCTGCACACCCAAGATAACCCGACTACATGTTACTCTGCAGGAATTGAGAGATGTGCTCCAGGAACACGACTGGCTCTATGAAGACACCATGGAGGCTCTTCGCATGTTTTCTGAAGCAGGTGTGTTTTCTGAAGGCATGGATGCGTGTGCATTTCCCTTCAAAGACTGCAGAGATGTATTTGGAGGCCTGTGTGTCTTTGTGATTCTCCCTTTGCTCAGTTAGCACAAAAAAAAATCTAGAGAATTAGCCTGTGCAGGTCTTTTTGGCAAAGTGATCTGTAGTCATTAATGACTGTGGTCTGCCTCGGTTCACTGCCTAAGCCTGAATGGTCAGCAGATAGATGGTACGTCTGGAGCAGCTGCTGCGGGTGTGTGAACACTTATTTTACTCCATCCACTTATTCTTAACTTCACGGCAGTTGACTCCGCCTCATCTGATGTCCTGGAGAATACGCCCGAAAACGACGTCGCTCCCCGAACCCACAGCCCCGTGTGTCAGAGGAGACATTCAGGCTCAGAGACGGACTCCAGGGGCACCAGGCAGAAGAGCAGAGGTAGCCCTCCGAGTAGGGGGACCGCGGAGCCCCGAGGGACGCGGCCGGACAGGACCGGGGCGACGTCTTCGTCAGCCTTACACAGGCACCCAGTCAGGGCTAAGAAGGCAAAGGCTAAAGCAGAGGGGAAGAGTGACGTGCACCGCCCTCTGGAGGTGGACAGCGGGTCAGATGGCGAGGGCTCCATCGGCAGCGAGTTTGGGGGCTCCTCTGGGCAGTCGGACTCAGACCGGGAGGACAATGTGAACCCCAAACTGAAGGCCCAGATCCTGGAGTTCTTCCAAGAGGCCTCTGTAGATGAGCTGTCCCTCATTGCTGGCTGCTCAGTGAAGAAGGCCCAGAAGATCGTGGAGCTGCGGCCCTTTAAGACCTGGGAGGATCTGGTGAGATATTCAGCCTGACCAAGACCTGCTCCCTGGTCCCCCTTCTCAGATGGTCAGGTCTCTTTTATCGATGATGGGGTCACCCAGATACTGTCGGTTATAGTTGTTCAGAACGACCTGGAAAGCTGCAGGAATGCTGTCGACATAGTGGTTTCATGGTGGTTAGTGAGTGATAAATGGTGGGAATAGTCTGACATTGCAGGAGTACATAGATTACAAGGACAATGCAGACAGTACAATAAACAACAATGTATTATATGAATAATAAATAGATGGATGAGTAGGACTGCTGATTATCGTATGCATGGCCTAACCTACCCTGGTCGTTGGATATGAATACTGTGCAGTTATTCTTGGCAGTAAAGAGTGCGGACCTGCTGGGAACAGGCACCATGGCCGCTGGCAGAAAGGAGCCCCAGGAGCACTTGGCCCATGATTGTGGGATGAGTTGATGGCAAAAGGTTTTTATGGATAGAGCATCGTGAAGGGGGTGGCCAACATCGGTCACGGTGGCTAATATCTCTGCTGTCATCCTCCTCTGGTCCTGTAACAAGGCCAGTCCACCAGACCGATTCATTTTGTCACCTTGTGTCCCTTTTCGTGACATACCTCCTCCAGCAGACCAAAGCGTGGTAAATTATGCTGGCTACTATGGACTGGTAGAACATCAGCAGGGGTTTGATGCACAAATCCAAAATGCGTCAAAAAGAAAAGCCTGCTCTAGCATTTCTTATATGGAGCATCTATGCTTTACCGCTCATGGGAGTTGAAATGATTGGTTCAGAAAGATGACCAATCAGATTGTGGAGGAGGTGGGTCCAAGCAACTGGAGGAGGCAGGACCAACCAATCAGATCTCTTGGTCCCTCCTCCTCTAGTTGCTTGGACCAACGTGCTCTGCAGTCTGACTGGTTATCTCTCTGAACCAGTGATTTTTCCTTCTGTCCTCAGAACATTTTAGTGCAAGTAAAACTCCTATGAACTGCGTTACCTAGCCCCTCCTGCATGCCCTTTCATCTCCAGTCCAGTCTGCCATGTAAGTGGACCACCCTTTTGTACCTGTTTGACCTCAACCCCTCCAGTCTGCCCTTTCATCTCCATTGTCAATGTGTCTGACAATGGAGGAATCATCAGAGGAATTTTTTGCGCAGCACAGCTTGGAGCTGTACTTGAAGTCAGTCGTGTTGGGGGTGAATGGAAAGGGAGGCAGGCCAGTTGCCTGGGGTGATCCTGTGTTGTCACCGGCATCTATGATAGACAGTCCTGAAGCCTCAGACACAGTAACCTGAAGGCTGCCATTTGAGTCTTTGGGGAAGCCTTGCAGTGATACCATGAGCAAGATCCTTAACCTTGAAATCACTGCAGTAAAGCTTGCCGCTGTGTAAATGTTTAAAAAAGTGTTACTAGTAGTCAGAAAATAATAATGTTATATGACACGGTGAGACATTTTCGAAAGGGCTTTGGATTCTAGAAAAGTGGTGATCGGGGTTGCAAAGGGGCGGAAAATTTCCGGCAACTTTCCAGAAACTTTCTATTCTATGGAAAGTTAAGCTGGAGAATTTTGGAAATATTCCAAGTTGGAAGCCCATCCATGGGAATTAATGGCAATATTTGGGAATTAACGGGAAAATTTCCCAGAATTTTGCAACCCTAAGACATTATCTGTTGACACATTTATACAAAGTAATGCACATGGTAGGATAACTGCAATGAGCTTTGTGTGTGCTGGTGTGTTTGTAGAATGAATCCCTGACTCCTGGGGTATGTGTGCCTTTTAAAGCCATGCTTATGTGCCTCCTTGTATATAAGAAGGAAAGACCCTTTTTTTATAGTAATTTGCTGATTGCACGTGAAATACACCCCACACAGTATGGGACTTTCCACAAGGGGAACGGCCTGTCGCCAGAGCTGGTATGGGGGTGCCGCATGGTGCTGAAGGAGAGGGAGGTGGTCCTGGGTCTGATGAGCAAGTGCGAGAAGATCTCCCAGAAGATGGTGCACGATGTGACGAAGGTCATCAAGAGGGGCGCCGGTGCCATCGAGCAGCCCAGCATCCTCAACAGCAGGTCTGTGTTTTCTTCCAGCAGTCGTGCCCTGAGCTCTTCACTGCTCCAGCATTCATTGCAGTTCCCTCTGCTCTTTGTCCTTCTCCCACGAATGCGGTGCGGCCCCCCCCAGGTTGGAGCTGAAGCCGTACCAGCTGATCGGGCTGAACTGGCTGGTCATGCTGCATCAGAACCAGCTGAGCGGAATCCTGGCGGACGAGATGGTGGGCGGCCGAGCTGCGCCCTTTCAGTGCATTGTGCTAGTCGCTAATAGCCAGCGGCTTCGTGCTTCATTGCATCGGTCTTCATGGGTCTGCCCTGGTCGCCTTGATCATGTGAATGAGCTCGGTGCTGGTGGGAGTTTTATTTCATTTGTAGAAATAACCCATCATGTGATCGTCCCCCCCCTCATTCCCTCAGGGTTTGGGAAAGACCATCCAGGCCATCTCTTTCCTGGCCAGCTTGTACCAAGAGGGAAACGCTGGCCCTCACCTCATCACCGTGCCATCCTCCACTCTGGGTAAGGAGCTACTAAAGTGTTGCATGTGCAACTTGTCATGCCATGTTGTGTCAAAGTGACACCCCCCCCCCCTTTTTTGTGTTCACATCAGATAACTGGGTTCGGGAGCTCAAACTGTGGTGCCCCAGCTTGAAGGTGCTGGTTTACTATGGTAAGTTACTGTTTACCCATTTCGTATCTGTCTTTGTTTTTACCCCCTTGGGCAGCTGGTTACATTATTGAAGTGCTTGAGGTTAAGCACCTTACTCAGAGCCCAGGCTCGTCTCGA
This sequence comes from Brienomyrus brachyistius, assembly GCF_023856365.1. NCBI lineage: Eukaryota > Metazoa > Chordata > Actinopteri > Osteoglossiformes > Mormyridae > Brienomyrus > Brienomyrus brachyistius. The sequence continues at coordinate 8,957,524 of NC_064539.1, read as the reverse complement.
ACCTCCATCCTTAGCGTCGCGAGTCTGTCCTAAGTCCTGTCCCACGAAGTGCGTCCGCTTGAGTGTGGAGTTGCGGTGAGAAGCTGCATGTTGAAACGGCGCCGCCGTGACTGTCGTTTCCCACGCGTCTGTCTCAGGCTCCGCCGATGATCGCAGGTACCTTCGCCACAGCATCCTCAACAAGCAGGTGGACTTCAGCATCATCGTGTCCACGTGAGTGGCCCCCTCCCAGGCCTCTCTCCCACCCTCCCCGCCCACTCATCCTTTCCCGGTTAACAGAACCTGTGCCCTCTCACTCACCAGGTACAATCTGACGATTGGGAATGACAGCGACCGCAGTCTGTTCCGCAAGCTGAAGCTGCAGTACGCTATATTCGACGAGGGACACATGCTGAAGAACATGAATTCCTTGCGCTATCGCTACCTCATGGCCATCAATGTCAGTGCTCTGCACTAAGGCGTACATTTTCAGTGCACTTGAAATCTGCGCTCATGAAGTGTGGTTGTATATAAGATACTGGTTTTGTTTAATTCCCGCATCTCGGCCCCCCCCCTAGGCCAAGCACCGCCTGCTGCTCACAGGCACCCCCTTACAGAACAACCTCCTGGAGCTCATGTCTCTTCTCAACTTCATTATGCCCACCATGTTCTCCAGCAGCACATCACAGATTGCCAAGATGTTCTCTATGGTAGGTGTGTGGGGTGTGGGGTGGGGGGGGGGCAGGAAGGTTGCCTGTTGTCTGTCACGGAGTGTTTTGCCGCCACCCTTTCAGAAATCATCCGAGGAGCAGAGCAGCTTTGAGAGGGACCGGATCGCTCAGGCCAAGCTCATCATGAAGCCATTCATCCTTCGGCGAGTAAAGAGTGAGGTACAGCGACACAGGTCAACCCTATCAGCCAGTACAGGAATCCCCATGTTTATCAGTGAACCATGTAAATGACGTATAAATATATATCATTACGTAATAGTGATGATGCATGATGAAAGAAATTAACCGTGATTCCTCTGAATAACTAGTGAAATTGTCTTCTATGCTGAGTTAATTCGAGCTCATGGTTGTTGCTCCGTTTTGAGATTCATTCTGATTCGGTGAAACCAGCAACTATTTGAGAGGAGTTTGGTTCCTTGATTGCTATACAGTCCAGCTTTGCCAAGCTTAGGGGAACATCAGCGGTGTCGCTTTGAAGATTTTTCCCATAATGTGACGGGTCCCCTCACTCATCCACCCTGTCCGTGTCTGTCGTTCCTGTCCCAGGTCTTGAAGCAGCTGCCTGAAAAGGAGGAGCGAGTTGAGTTCTGCCCCATGAGTGAAAGGCAGGCTCGTCTGTACGACGCCCTCTTTCGAAAACTGAAGGGCTCTGCCTCTGGAGAAAGTGAGTTTGGGGGTTGGGGGGTGTTAAAGGTCACCAGGACCCTACATGGCTGAGCAGCACAGTGGCGTACGAGCAGCACTATGCCGTTCAGTTTAGTTCAATTCAGTTTAGTTCAGTTCAATTCAAATCGATTCTTATTGTCATTAACACAATGTGTAGGCACATGTGTAAATGAAAAGCGTCCTAGGAAGCGCAAGCGTTTAAAGTTGCGTAATCCCCCAAAAAGTAACATTGAAATATTGTGTGATTATATCAATAAGGTGACTTCTTAAGCACAATTCATGCAGCAGTTAAACTGCAATAAATCACCTGCTTCTTTTTGGCCGTTGTGCTGGCTAATTCATAGCTGCTGGCATGGGTGAGTAATGAACAGGGTCCTCAGGAGGGAATCGCGGTGAGCGCTCGGAGCTGTGACCCCGATCTCCGATACGAGCTGCTCTCGTGCGCCCGCGACCCCACTGTGGCACCGTCATCCTCCCCTCCTGTCTTCTCTACCTGCCCTGTGATTTATGTACTTATTTCGCGAGATGACTGAGACTAATGTCCTCTCCCGTCACACCGACCCTCCAGAGCGGGACCTCTGCAACGTGATGATGCAGCTGAGGAAGATGGCCAACCACCCACTGCTTCACCGGCAGCACTACACCCGCGAGAGGCTGGCTGCCATGAGCCAGCTCATGCTGAAGGTCGGGGCCCCTCTCCAGGGCCGTGTGCCTGCCGACATCCGTCACCGTGCCCCCCTGTGGCACCCGCAACCGGGCCACGCCCGCCTCACAAAGATCTCACAGCGGATTCTATCTGCCAGACGTGCTGTTCACGTTCAGCAACTACATTCTGTACAGTCAGGCTGAGGCTATTTATGTCTAAAAAGCCCCTTTAATAGGTGATAACTGTAACCTAGGTCATAGTTTTAGCGTGTTTGTCTTGCTGACTTTGCTGTGCTGTAATATGTTTTGGCTTAAGCATAGCACAGTGCACTCTCATGAATTTGACACCTTTGCTACAGGAATGGCATGTTTTGGGATGCTGTTGGCAATGAGGCCCGATTGATGCACATCCTGTCCACCTGCGAGAGTGTTTTGTTTTTGATCTTTTGATGGGGAATTTGGGGAAATTCGTTACAGTTGGAGGCGGGTGGGGGGGCCACGGTGGCATGCCTGTGGGCCTGGGGTTTGAGTCTGTGTTTGCATGTTCTCCCTGTGTAATCATGGGGTTTTCTTCTCTGGTGGATGAGTTGCCAGATTGTCTGTAGGTGTGATTTTGTGTGTGACTGATGGATGGATGGATGGATGGATGGTTACACCATGGCAACCCTGCCTCAGAAGCTTGCAGGCCCCGCCGACCTTCACATCGTCTCTTGACTGACTGCTCCCCCACCCTGCTGCGTAGGAGCCGACGCACCGTGACGCAGACCCGGCGCTGATTCAGGAGGACATGGAGGTGATGTCAGACTTCGAGCTGCACTGCCTCTGCTCGCAGTATTCCACCCTGCACGGCTTCCAGCTGCAGAGCAACCAGCTGCTCGACTCGGGCAAGTTCGCCGTGCTCACCGAGCTGCTGGTCACCCTCAAGGACAAGGTAGGGAGGGGCCAGAAGGCGGCCAATGAGGGGTATGGGGGGTGTGGCCTCTGATAAGTGGTTTAATCCAATGGGGAAACAAACCTGGTTGAACCAATCAGTTATTGATAAACTATGATAATCCCACCCCCGGATATTTCAAAGCCTCATGTCTCCAATTAGGAGTACTTACGGGGGCTGATATGCGGGTCTCCTACAGCAGGAGTTTGTATAGTGTGACCCAGTCACTGGATATCCATATAACCCTCACTGCACGCTCTACAGACTCCTCTCCCTCCCTCCTCCCCCATGTCCCCCTCTCCCCCCCGTCTTGGCAGGGTGACCGTGTGGTGCTCTTCAGCCAGTTCACCATGATGCTGGACATTGTGGAGGTCCTGCTGAAACACCTGAACCACCGCTACCTGCGGCTGGATGGCTCCACACCCATGGCTGACAGGTCTCTGCTCACCCCCCCCCCCCCCTCGTCACTCATCATTTCTATCCAGGGCATCAGTAAGGGCGGCTGGGCGGTAACGGGCTGGGCCTGTCACCAGAGGGCTCCCTACATCATGTGACATCCTCGTTTTTGCTCAGATAATGAGAAAAAGGACGAGCAAAGCTGCGCAGATATTTTTTAACGTCCTTCACCAATGATGGGAATGAGAAATGCCCAGTTTTCTCAGCATGTATTATGTCCCTTTTATGTGAATTTGGAAGAAAGGTCTAATTAACACGTGTCTGACTTAGTCGTTCAGTACTATACTGAGATCCTGTAGAGTTAATCCTAAAATACACTACAATTTCACCAATGAATACCATTATCCTGTCATCTTTAATTATACTGTTCCTAATAATTTATAATTTCGCATGTGCAAAAACCTTTTTGAACAGATTACGTTCAGTTACATTTTATTAGACCAAGCCCTTTTTCCAGTCTTCGATTTCATTCCGTACTAATGAGAAATATTTTATATCTTGAAGGGGATCTTGTTAGGATTTAGTTTCTGAGAACATGAACAGTGTTGTGAATTATTCCATAAATCTACATATTTTACCAGCACTTCAAGCCAAAGTCACCCTGGGTAACAGTACAGCGGTTGTTTTTAATGTAGAAACCTCAAACCCGATGAAGCAAAAATATTAAAACCCTTCTGGGTTTGGTAAGAGCCATTTTGTTGCCCCTTACAGGATTGGCCTCATCGATGAGTTTAATACTGACCCGGACATCTTCGTGTTCCTGCTGTCCACGAGGGCGGGGGGGCTGGGCATCAACCTCACTTCCGCCAATGTGGTCATTTTACACGACATCGACTGTAACCCCTACAACGACAAGCAGGCGGAGGACCGCTGCCACCGTGTGGGCCAGACCAGGTGAGACACACCTGTTGTGTAACGAGGTGGGCAGGAAGAGGAGTGGTCTAAGGGGGCGGATGTTTGTGAAAACCTCCCCCGGTGGTGAAAACCTCACGCATGGTGAGATACGGCAGCACCTGTCTTGGTCCCGCCTCCTCTAGTTGCTTGGACTCACTTCCTCTACAATATGATTGGTTATCTCGCTGAACCAATCACTTTTCGTTCTGCCCTCGTGTAAGTAAAACTCCCACCAGCAAATGATGTTTGGTGTTTCTCCACCATGTGTGAGGTCTTCAGAACGAGAGGTGTCTGCAGCTGCAGCCAGATGCTCTCTGAAGGAGCATTTCTGTCCCCTCAGGACGGTGAAGGTGATAAAGCTGGTCTCTAAGGACTCCATCGAGGATTGCATGCTGCGCGTCGGCCAGAAGAAGCTGAAGCTGGAGCAGGATATGACTGCCACAGAGGGAGGTGAGTTCCGTTCTGCTGGAGACTCCGTCGTCGTGATGTGGATCGGCTTTGTGTGTGTGTGTGTGTGTGTGTGTGTGTGTGTGTGTGTGTGTGTGTGTGTGTGTGTGTGTGTGTGTGTGTGTGTGTGTGTGTGTGTGTGTGTGTGTGTGTGCACGCTGGCCCATCCAGGCTCTGCAGCTTCAGCACCATCTGATGAGATGCATAATCCATTAATTCTCAGTTGCATCAGAATAAAGTCTGCGGGGGAAGGTTTTTCTGATTGGTTTAGAGTATCACAGAGGTCATTATGAGCCCTCTTGCATGGCTGGATTCTGCTGACCTTGAACCTTGGCCAAAATTTTGAATGAAGCTCTCTAACTGCCCCCCCCCCCCCTCCCCCCCCCTTCGTAGGAGATGAGGACTCCATGCCCGAGGACATGGCTTCCCTCTTGAAGGCTTCTTTGGGACTGTGAGCTCCCTCACAGACTATAAATTGGGGGAAATCCGTGTCACTGTCCTGTTCTCTCTACTAATGGGTTTGGAGCCAGCCAATGAACATTAAAAGCTCCTGTCAGGAGCTGGGACCTGTGTGTGAGCCACTGTCCTAGGTGCTGGATGCTGAACAGCCCTGCCAGCCCACCAGGGTGCGTCGGACCACAAGACCTTTTTTTATGTTCTGCTTGTTAATGTGATATTGACGTTGGACGCTGTTCTCGGTGCCTTATGTGTTGTGTTGGGATTTTATTTTGTTTTGGTTTGTTTACTGCTAAAATGTAAAGCTGTATTGAAAACTGTTGACAAACTAGTGTAAAAAGCAATTGTTTTCATAGCACTGATAATTGACAGAAAGATTAAATGGGATGAACTCACTGGAAGACAGTGTAAGTGTCTAAAGATATGGTTAAATAAATAAAAAAATTCGGGATGGATGTGCTTAATGACTGGGACACTAAGCCACAATGAATACTGAAATATGTCAGAACAGAAAGAACACTAATAGAAATGTTCTTTCCTAATTTCACAATTTAGCTTAATTGAATATGAAAGGACATGAATAAATGATCCACAGTTCCCTATTCATTTTATTTATTAAATAGACACTTTTATCTGTAGTGATGTACATTTTGGGAAACCAGGGTCAAACAGGCCCTGGAGCAGTTGAGGATTAAGTTTGCTCAAGGCCGCGATGATGGAATCACTGTGCTGACCCTGGGATTTGAACTAGCAACCTTCCAATCGCAGGACAACATCTTAATTCATTCAGTCACAATGAAGGCATACTTCCGTATCTGACCTGAAGCAGAAGCATGGCATGACCCTAAATATTCATGGTGAAAAAATAGTCATCCGTCAACCTATCAAGTAATGTCCGGTTGTACTTGTGTTCCGTAAAGACCATAATAAAAATCTGAGAAGCGGATGCATGGATGTTCGCAGAACCGAAGCATGCGTGCAGCATGCTGAAGGGAACCTCTTCTATTCCGGAATGTCCCTGCATTTGAGAGAGCTACTATATAAATAAAACATAATTATTATTATTATTAACTAAAACCAATTGCACAGCCAGGATAGAGGTTTAGCTAAATGCGTGTGATATTGTATCTTATACAGTGTATTTGACTTCCCCTATAATGATCGAGAATGACGTGCTCACTTCCAGGACAAAACTTGGATGCAAATTGATGGATACCATGTAATGTCGTTGGGACGCTCCCAAGATCAAGGGGAAATGATTGAAGATGAGGACAGTTAAACTGCTATTTGTCATTGCTTCAAAAGCTACTTTGCGAAAGAGAATCCTAAAGAAGCATTTACATTTTTTTTACACATTAAATTGAAATAGTCCAATCATTGTAGCATCTATTTTGTCCAGAGTGACATACAAGTGATAAATGCTAAGGTCAGGGAGCAGGATCAGCAACAATTATGGTTAATTGCCCACAGCTACTGTCAATACATTGTCAGACATGGGATTGGAACCCACTACATTCTGGACAGAGGCACAAAACCCTGACTTAGGGAGCTACACATCATCCTGTAAGCTTCAAATTGTCCAAAAATATATTCCACAAGTCCATCTCAGACTACAATAAACCATTCCACACTGGCATCTATGTGCTTTGCTGAGAAAACACTTCCCATATGAAAATAGACGATGCTAGTGTTTGCATGCCATTCTGAAATGAAAGCATTTTGCACTTACAGGACAATGTCGCCGAAAATAGTCTTGGGATCTAGTTTATAACATTTATGCCTATTTCTAGGATTTATTGATATGTATTTATGGGTTAAGGCCTGTATCCTGACAACCGGAAACTTAAGAGACCTACTTCCTCAGCAGATGGCAGTCATATGAGCCTGTAAAAATAACAGCATCGCCGGTTTCTAAACACCTTAGACGACCGTAGAGTCGAGGTTGTGCTGGCTGCAGATCCCTGAATCATTTTCGCCCGTGGAAATGCATGTGCGTCAGCAAAATCACCAACCCCCCCTCCGAAAAAAAAAGTGTAAGCTTCAGCTCCATGGAGACCAAAGCAGGTGTCTGGCCCCTGTCCTCTGCACTATACATCAGACCTCCAGTGTTTTTCCCTGGATGCTTGTATATCAAAAAAACAGTTTACTGGGTGACCACAGCTCACACACACGCACACATTATATCAGCATCGAGGCTGATGTGGGATTCGATAATCTTAGATTGAATCTGGGATTTATTTCTACGGCCGAGACCAAACTTGGCTCCAGATGTCTGAGGCTAAAGCTCAATCAAAGGTCTTGCCGTCAGTCTTTGGCAGCCGGTGCCGAACAGAATCTCAGCATTTTTTTTTCTAAAGAGAATCAGAGGCTCTTGCTGCAAGCGACCATATAGATTAAAAGATACTGCAAGACCTCGGTATTCAAAGTAAATACTTCTCATATACAAAGTGCTTATGTTCAGAATAAAAAGCACACTATAAAAATAAAAGTTATGTCTAATATGATTCGAAGATTAGGCCAGGTTAACAATTACATTGAGCACGTCAAAGAGATTATGTCCAGTTTCATTGTCTGTCAATGTATTAAAAAGTAGTTGAAATCTTGACAGCAGTTAATTTAAGCCTGGCATATGTGCCGGATGCCTCTCATTGTAATCATATTGCATAACAGGCGCTCGTCTGTAGTTTAAAGGGATTTGCGTATATTATTCACAGGTTTAAGCTGGTGTCAGATTGCCAGCCAGAACGTACGTGCCCTCATTGTTAAGTTATAGATGTACTTATCCTTCATATGATTTTTAGGACAGCCGGTACAACCATGTCTGTATTTCAGACGGTTCGTCAAACCACCCAGAAGCCCCGGAGAAAACTTGACATGACTAATATGACACCTTAGCGTCCCTAGATTATGAGATGATGGGGGAAAAAACAGATGGCATTTTTAATGGATTATTCTTTTTCAGTTTTGCGAAAATTTTAGAACCGACTACCGTGATATTGTGGGTAATAGAAAAGTGTTACTGCAGCAACACTGATTAAGGTGCTGAGTGGCAATGATTATACGATCCACACATTGCCGATAACTGCTTATCTAATTAAAACAGGTTCATGGAACAGACACACAGAAACACACATTGACGCACTATTAACGCACCAATTCGCTTGATTGCTGTGTCATTAGTTTACGCAGCCTAAGCAAACACATAAACTAAACTAAGCCTAAAAACTAAAAAAAAAAAAATAAACACAAAAAACCTTGTAAGATTCCATAGAAGTGTCAGTCTGGCAGAAATTAATAAGCTGAAAACGTGTAAGTGCACAATAGTCTATGTATACAGGGTTGCCAACTCTCACGCATCTAGCGTTACATGGTTTCAGACTCTCACGCTCACGCAAGTTACGGCAAATATATATTATTCCAGTATGAACCTAAAATTAGCTACATCAAAAGCGTTGGGGCATTTTGCAAACCCTACAGCCTATTTACATGGTAATAAAATTCTTACATGCGTGTAAATATGTGTGCAGACCCTGTGTATAAACAGTTCACGTAAAAAACGTAAACAGGCAAGTCTCTTATAAGTACATCACTTAGCCTATCGGCAAACAAATAACGTACTATATTGAACAAGCACATTTGGAAAAACTGGACCCCGCCAGCTCAGATCAGAATTTCAATGTCCTGGTACAGAAACATCAGCTGAAACGAAGATCAAGCACGCCGTCCTCCTTACGTCCCACATCGAGGATCCGGTAATGTGGAGGAAACTCATTCGGAGGACGAACTAGGGACGTAGAAACCATCGATCACGCAACATATGCAGCCACTGTGCCTAAAAGGATTAAAGCACATACGCTGCCAGACTGCGTTACTTCTGACTATGGCACGACTCCAAACAGTCAAAGTCAGGCTATAATATTATGGACCGTTAGCATCGTGCCGTTCTAATCTGAACTAATGCAAAAAGCATTCGGTTCACCGCAATGTAAAATGCTTTACGGAGAGCTGCGTGATTGGCAGTAGAGCCGATTTGTTCAGGACACATTTCAAACAAAGAAGGGTTAATTTCTAATAATATATACTGCCTAACATGTCAAAAAATAGGCTAATAAAACATTCATAATTACTCATGATATATTAAAACGTTTTGTGCATTTGTATCTTAAGTGTGTCTTTTTTAGTGCTCAAATAATTGACTTTAATAGTCTTGTATTTTAATAAAATAACTTAGATTTCCAAAGCCTTAAGAATAATTCTTTATTTTATTCTTTATTTTTGCATGCAGAACAGCATTATAAAAGCTCTGGAATAAACACATTCATCTTTTTTCCCCATTTTAGCTACTCCAACGCAAGAAATTTATATTTAAAAAATTCAATGGTTACGCTTAAAACATTGTAACACCAGAATCGATAGACAGCTACATGATATGCGCCTTGAAGGATAGAGCTCCACATCAATGATACCCGCATCAAACACTTTTCTCCGTCCGTACTAAGTTTCTATCTGCCACGTAAGCTCGTATTCCTGCGGTTTATTTTTAATGCCTCAATTGTGCTGTGTGAAGTTAGCGTTTTAGATTCTTAATCCAAGATAAGTTTTAGATCAAATGTCAGTTCAGAGATGTGAGCACGACACGACAAGCAAGACAAACGTCATGCGATGTTTACACACATCGAAGGGCAGCATCTTCACAAATGATCAAGGGTGATTTATAGAGAAAACCCTTCTGCGCCTTTTCACCTTCGGTTCATCTCGAGAAATTCCAGAAACGCTTGACGTCACCATTAATAGGAAAGTTGCACTAAGTAAAAGGGAAACTTTAGAAACGTGTTTCAGGTAGACCTGGAAGCCTCCCAAGGCACCCAGGTCTCCACCGGTCGTCCTCTGAAAGGCAGTGCCCCATCAGGCGAGAAGGTCCCACCGTGAGAGAGAACTTGAGAAGGTGCGGATGGAGAGACCAAGGAATCTAATCTTTCATCAGGGCAAAACTGAGAACTGCAGTTAGAGCAGGATCCGTTCGCCCTGCTATTTAGTTAACTCAAGCTTGTGGAAAAAGGAACAGGTCAATTATTTAAAATAGATTATCAGGGGTGTCGCTTCCACTCGTCCCCGAATCATATCTAAGATATCTTACCGTGGATGGAGAATCAGTCACACACGGCCCTCACTAACAGAACTTTAACTAAGCCAGAAAGCCGCTGCTCCTTATGACCTGTGTAACCGTGTATGATAAACATAACGAGAAGGGTTAAATCAAATTAAAGTGCAGAATAATGTAAAGGTATACACAGATTAAGCTCAGCGGAGAATGTAGCTGAAGTCAGCTTCACATGCGTGCATTCACTGTCATTGTCGAACTTCTTTTATTTTGCGAAACGTTGATAATAAAGGATCGACCTATCTACCGTTGTATTCGATTTTCCCCCCGATTTGCTCAAGTCAAACCGCAACCAGATTTGTTCTTGTCACTCTTGAGAAGGTAAAATGGCATGAGTCACGGCGGTAACAAAAGGTTATCTGATAGTGCTGACGGAGCGTGTTTCATGTTCATCTCCTAAAGTGGCGCGTTGCGACTGCGGTACGCAGACTGCAGACCCTGCCTGCGTACGACCAAGTTCTATCGGTTTAATGAATAATTTTATTTAAAATACACCGACTGAGAGGGATTGAGTTTTCGGGGCGTCGAAAATTAAAACGCACATAAATAATAGAAGAATTCTGCTTATACATCTCCTAAAATTCCCCTAGGCATCAGGAATAAGCTGTCACATGAATCTTGCGAAATACGGAGGCAATGTAATCAAGCTGTCCTTCCCTGCAGGTTGATGCGATTGGACCGGGGAGAAGAGTGAGGATTATAGTGATAAGCCATATAATTACTGTCAAGCACATACACATCCTGAATAAACTTTTCCATCGTTAGTGTCAACTTACCTAAATATCCCGATCTTCTATCATTATTTTCCTTCAAACTGATTTCAATAAATATGCATGCTGGTGTGTCGTGGTATATAAAAATTAATGTACACTTTTGTCTAATAAACACAAATAAACTGCGATAATCGTATATCACAACCTTATTTTTCGATTTATGTCCTATGGTCTACAATAATGAGGGCCTCGGTTATGTCTAGTAAGGAGAGGTGATTTGAGTCGTTAAGTTTCAGAAAAATATATATAGACCGTTATTTTCCCCAAAAATAAAAGCTGAAAAAAATCTACCCACAAGGTTGAAGACTTCAGCAGCATAATATGTTTAATTGGATATGTAGCCATAGGCATGACTGGTAAAGTGCTTTAGAGTTATGTGCAGTTGATTCACAACAAAGTCATGTTGAGAACCGAATACCTGGCTGGCAGGAAAAGTTACCAAGTTTAAGGTATGCGCCGTTGCATAAAACAATGTTTGATAAAATATCATCTTGTTAAAGCTGTCATTTAGTTTACCTTTGATAATTACTTTTATATATAAATACCATGCTTTTGTGCAATTTCCAGTCTGACTCTTCTCACGCAAGTTAGGCTACTGGACGCATAACAGGGTCCAGCTAGTAAAATACGCATATAACCGGTTCCCTTATTCCAATGGCTGAATGTTCGCAACCATCCTATTAAGGGTGACGTAAAGCCAGTTGTTTTGGTTCGAACGACCAATCGGATGTCGGGCTGAGATTCTACAGAAGCCGAAATGGGCCTATTCTTGCCCCATCTGTACTTGCATGTACCTACACAACGCGCTTCGCCGGGCGCGTAGCCCGCTTCTCCTGCGGCTTTAACAACACTGGCATGGAAACCCCATTGCCGCTGCAGTACGATTTCTTTCACGGGCAGCAATTTCAACAGTATAAGTACCAGCACTGCTGCGGCCAGGAGGGCCGGTTTATCAACCAGAACGACCAGTGCTGCACCTGCAATAACTGTGATGCCGGGAAAAGCCATATCCTTCTCCGGAATCCGCCAACCGTAGCCGGAGCTCCGCGAACATCATCCGTGTCTTCTTCAAGACAAGGTTGTCAGCTCAGTACCGGGGAGTTCACGCCTTCTAGTCATGGTAGTTCATCCAGACATCACCATCCCCATTATCAGCAGAGCCACAGTCGGCAGCAGGGCAGCCCGATCAGCAGCCGCGCAGAAAGTAACACATTTACTGAAACGGCCATGAGCAGCTGCAGATATAACGGCGGCGTGATGCGGCCGCTCAGCAACTTGAGCTCCTCCCGCAGAAACATGCACGAGTTTGATTCGGAGTCGCAGCCCCTGCAGCCGACCTCGACGGCGGACGCGTCGGACGTCGTAGTTTCCAAGCCGGAGCACAACTCAACTACCCTGATGCCTTATGCATCTGGCGATGGAGCCGGGGGATGCAGCGGTGGCGGCGGCAAATCGGGCAAGAAGAAAAACCAGAATATCGGGCAGAAGCTCGGCCATCGGAGAGCTTTATTCGAGAAGAGAAAGCGGCTCAGCGACTATGCGCTCATCTTCGGGATGTTTGGAATCGTTGTTATGGTTATAGAAACCGAGCTGTCCTGGGGGGCGTATGGAAAGGTGTGTTATTAACCAGCTTACCATTTTATTCTATTAACTTGTAACTTTGTTGATGCGCATAGAGGACGCTGGTGATTTTTTATTTCCTCGAAGGAGTAACAGAGCTATGAGGGATACGCGCGAAACCCATAATTTTTGCTTTTCATGTGATTTCTTGTGAAATCTTAATTTATAGTAGTAGATAGCTTTGTCAGGTAGTCTATAAATGTTAACAAATATTTTAACATATCTATGTGACATTAACATTTCCAAACTTGACAAAAAGATTCCGAGGAATTTTCTGTTAACGACCAAACAGAAATTGAGCAATAAAACCTGTATGTTACTTTATTTTACAATACTTAAGTTGTGTGTGTTGCGGTAGGTCTATCTTGGGTGGAAGTTAAAGAGTAATCAGATATTTTCGAATGGAAAGTTGATGTTATTTCAGAATCAGACTTAAGAATGCCTTAGCTGTCCTGTATGAGTGCAGTTTGATTCATTCAAAATTGACAGTGTGCTAATAATTTGTTGGCATTTTCCTAGCCGGATCTTCACAATACTTTTATTTTTTTCAGGAGTCACTATATTCTTTAGCTCTGAAATGCTTGATAAGCCTTTCTACAATCATTCTCCTCGGCTTGATCATCATATACCACGCAAGGGAGATCCAGGTAATGGTTTCGCCAAACCACCAAATGTAACACTTCTTTCAGAATTATTGCTGTTATCGACGCCTGTGTAACAGGCAGTTTTCCTCAGCAGTCAAGCTCACCGGGCTCATTTGTGTTTTTACGGTATAGGGGGATTTCCTCAAAATGATTCCCCAAAGAAAGTGATTTACTAGCGGGAGAAATGCAAAATTGCGCGCCCACGATTCTAAACGACGCGTTCACGCAGCAATAAAATAAGTAGGATTATACTGAAATCAAACGTATTTACTTTATAATAACCGGCAAAATCCAATTACCAAGTGAAAACCCGCCTACGACCCGGTGAATAACAGCTCATTATTACCGGAACATAAAGACCGTATCTTGCATGCTTAAATGAATTTCCATATGAATGATGAACTTGAGGAGTATGTTTTTGTGTGCTACTGGTTTACCTTGTTTGTGTTTGTGAAAAAAAGTCCTTGAGGTAGAAATGTCTTAAATTCAAAGGCAAGTCGAAACAGTCAGTAACCACAAAGCTGTTAATCCCAAGTGTGAAGTGTGTGTGTGTGTTTTAAATAAATATATATGCATACTTTTTAATCCAGTTCAGGATTCGAAGTGGAAGCTGCTGTTCCTCCTGACTTTTGAGGATAATTCTGGCACCTACATTCAGTGCTTTCCGATTCTGGACTGGGGGGGGGGGGGGTTGTGCGGTAGCTGGTAGTCACCACGACAGAGCTGCTATTTAAAAGAGGACTTAGCGCATGAGGAGGTTTGCTGGCAGTGTTGGGGGAGTTGGAGCTGCACTCGTCCACAGACCTGACCTTGCAGAGGAGCTCTGCTCTGGTTGTTCATGCTTTTTCTTCTTGGCTGGTCCTTCGTCTGATCCCAGGCCACCTTGTTAGGGGTTAAAGGGGAGTAAATGGTGCTGTGCGTAGATAAATCTGTGTCTGCTGGTGTAGGGTGTTCCATGGGGATGCGAACCGCTCTATCAGCACATCCTCCGCACATAAAGGGCAAATTTGAGTGAAAACCCATAACGGAGTCCAAGGGAGTACAGTCAAGTGGTCCCTAGATTGGCTTAGCCACTTAAGCTTGCCGTCCAGTTAATAACAGTAACGCTTGACCACAAAGTTGTGTCTCGCGTCAGTAATCTCTCCTCCCAACCCACTCTGCCCCCATAGTTATGAGCTGCACTGTCTGAATTGTGATATTAGCAGGGCCCAGGTACTTTATAGAGAAGGACCTGTAATTTATTCCCTGCTAATGCTGTAAGGTTCCGCAGTTACTTGGTCTCCTGTTAATCTCAGGACATACCTCAGAGAACGGCAGGTTGAGCGTTTGGCCAACATGAGGCAAATGCAGCTTTACTGTGCTGGGGGGAGCTGTGCCCCAGTCACGTGTGGAGGGCAGCCGTCCCCCCCCCCCCCCTAAGAAGCAGCCCAGGAGGCAGCGGTGGCGCGTGAGCGGATTGCGCGATGCTGCAGCTCGACTTCCCGGGTCGTCACGCTCAGTCGAGCGGTAGCTGACATGTGTTTCACGACGCGGTTTGCCAGTGTCCAGAAGGAGCCCCCCCCCGGAGGATCAAGGCAGCTAAACCAATGGCACCCTCACCCCCAGAGGCCCTATCTCCATGTCCTAACCCTTTCCCCCCTATTGATTAACTGTCAACATTTATTCAGGGGTGGGAGGAGCAAGATTATTATTATTTTAAATGTAACGAATCTCAGTTTTCCTAACTGTAGTCAGAAATCTGAAGATCTCAGAAAAAATGTTTTTGTGAAACAAAAATTTGTGAAATTTCATCATTGGCTTGAGCAGGACTGTTAACGCCGAATTGTCTGACTCACTTTGTTTTCTCGAAAAAGTACAGTCACTCCTACTAATTGTCAAGTTTGATATTTGAGATTTTGGTTATTTGAGAGCTGGCCATGAACGATTAAATGGGAATCTTTTTGGAGATCTTTTTTTGGGGGGGGGGGGGGGGGGGAGGTGCCTTGCTCAGGGTACCTTAGTGGTGCCTTGCTGGTGGGGGATTCAAACCTGAAATCGTTCAATTACAAGTGCGCTTCCCTAACTATTAAGCCACCACTGCCCACAATATTAATACTTGACAGTGTACATACATACTATTTCTTTAATATTAAAAGTTATTTTTGGTAAAAAATAAAAAAGAACTTTGGAATCTACGCGGTGGCATGGTGGTGCAGTGGTTAGCACTGTTGCCTCACACCTCTGGGACCCGGGTTCGAGTCTCCGCCTGGGTCACGTGTGTGGAGTTTGCATGTTCTCCCCATGTCGTCGTGGGGTTTCCTCCGGGTACTCCGGTTTCCCCCCACAGTCCAAAAACATGCTGAGGCTAATTGGAGTTACTAAATTACCCGCATGTGTGCGTAAATGTTGTGTGAGTGTGCCCTGCGATGGGCTGGCCCCCCATCCTGGGTTGTTCCCTGCCTCGTGCCCATTGCTTCCAGGGTAGGCTCTGGACCCCCCACGACCCAGTAGGATAAGCTGTTTGGCAAATGGATGGAATCTATGGGTATGCTACACATTTTTGTCTCAGCAAACGGCTTCACTCACCTGTTAACTTTTAAACTTTTCAGTGCCGTCAATTTTGCATTTGTAATAATGGACCCGAGTATTACTCGCGGATTTTCACATCTTCCGACCCCTAACTCATGCAAATATGAAGCAATGACTGTACATCACTTTGAACAAAAGCACCTGCGAAATGAATAAAATGTAAATATTAAATGGAGGGATGACAGAGGTGTCCCAGGAAGGAGTGCAGTGTGCCTGTGGCCGTTTGATTTGCTCCGATCAGACACTGTGCAGCGATACCTTCTGTTAGTTGCTGCCCCGCTAATCCTGATCTGACCCTGAATCAGTTTCTGGTGTTCCACGAGGTGCTTGCTTAAATGTAACATTCTGCTCACTGTTACTGAAATGTTCTCCCACTGTGTTGTGTACCTGCTCTGCCCCTTGACCTCCAAAAAGCCCCCCTCTTCCTTGCCTCATCCTGCATCCGGTTCCCTTCCTGGCCAGCAGAGTCCTCACAGTATCTTATTGGCAATGGGCGTTACGCTGTTCACTGCGAGTCTTCTCTTTTATTTGTCTTTGTGGTAAAGTCCCAGTGGAACAGAACAAACAAGTTTCAAACAAATTACATAGTTAAAAAAAACAGCACGAGGAGGAAATGATGCTGCACGATGGAGTGGCTCCTCTGCCGAGCAGCCGGCTAATGCGTTACGGAAAGGGCCGATTTCAGCACTTTTATGCTGCTCTGCCGTCGATATCAAAGGAAAAAGCTACAGCTGCAGACCCTACAGTGACGTATTACAAGGATTTAAATCGAAATCCAGAAAAGGGTGCCAGAGTCTCACCAAAACACAAATTATCGCATTCAGATGTGCGGTATTAACTCGCAGTTCATTAAATGCGCCGTTAGCCTGTCACAGCTGGCTGAGGACCAGATGGTTTATGGAGGTCAGTTGAGGCCAAAGAAAGATCCCATGCAGATATTAGCCTAGCTGTCCCTGTTCGTCTTCCTTTCTGCTTACCTGAGCTCACGGGGACGCAAAGGGATTCTGAATTTGAGCAGATGCACAGTAAGAGGTGCTAATCCTGCCTGAAACGCGATCGTAAATTACACGAGTTTCAGATCGCTGAGGGATTCACAGGTAGCCTCCCGTCTGATTTGTGGGATCGGGCTAATTTTCTAGGCTGCTTTGCCCTTAGAGAAGCAGTTTTTAAAATATGTGAAAGGGAGTAAGCAGGTGGGAGCCGCGATGCGGAGATCTCTTGGCCAGGAACAGTCACGAGAACGTGTCGAGATTCCCCACCAACCCAGGGCTTGTCAGCGAGGCCTTTATATTGCAGCGGTCCGGCCGGCGGGACCTCTGGTAGTTGTTTGTATTTCGGCTTTGTGCCTCATGCCAAGGTTTAAGGGCCATTTGTGCGGCGTTACAGCTCGGCCTCAGGCCATAGTAATACATCTCCACCTCTGTACTACTTACGCTAATATTGGTCTCTTTGCTTTTCATTTTGGTACGTTTTGCTTTGCCGTGTAATCAGGTACCAATTTAGAAATGCAAGTGTACCAATATTGTTGCTGTTAGAAACAATTTTTTTGTTTAATCAT
This sequence comes from Brienomyrus brachyistius, assembly GCF_023856365.1. NCBI lineage: Eukaryota > Metazoa > Chordata > Actinopteri > Osteoglossiformes > Mormyridae > Brienomyrus > Brienomyrus brachyistius. The sequence continues at coordinate 8,939,995 of NC_064539.1, read as the reverse complement.
TTGTAATAATTTATTCAACCATTAGTTTCAACAGCATTCCAAATAATAAATTGATATAATTTTTGTTCTCATTTTTTCAGAGCAGTGTGTGTGTGTGTGTGTTTGTGTGTCTGTGTGCTTGAATGCTCTCTGAAACTGGTACCTGTTCAATATAGTATTGTTTTCCTCTGTGTGGGAGTGAGGGGCAGTTGGAAATAGCAGAAGCGGTGTTTGGCTGCTGCCAGGCCAGCGTGTTCATTCTTGCGGTTAGCCAGCTGACTGGAAATCATTAATCTGTGGAGGCAAATATGAAATAGAAAACAGGGGTACATGAACAATCTGTAACAGTGCAGTGGCACTGCAAAATCCAGCTAGCACTGCCACTCAGCCCTGAACAGAGCAGCATATAAGTTGTTTGTAACAGGAAGTACTGACACTGCCACTAAAAATGCAGCGACTGTAGCGATTCTAGTGCCAGTGGTATCATTTCATTGTGATGCATTTGGGCCTTTATTATATCAAACTTTCACTGAGTATTTGGCATATCAATATTTAGGAAAGTCATATCGCGATCATTATCATTACCGTTTTATCGCCCGGTCCTAACGTAATACTATGAATTCTGCCTGTTGTGTATGAATTTTTTTTAAGGAAGGAACTAGGGTTGGATGATGTCTACCTGACTGGCAAATGACAGGCTACAGTGAAACATCATGATGGGGCAGGTTTGGTCATTTAGTAAAGGTAATATACATTTTTATATAGTTTCTTCAACAGTTTTTAATGGCTAATTCATTAAGTACCTAAGTAGCATTAATTTATTAGTATTTATGTTTTTTGCACATTTGCACTCATTCACAACCCAAACTGTCTTACTCGTCCCATCTTTCCTTACTTTTCCATTTAACCTAACCGTGAGTCTCAAGCCGTGTATTTCAGTACTTAAACTTATTTTAAGTGTTAGTGTATGCATTTTTGTACTCAAAATAGCAACTACACTATTACTACGCAAGTACTACACAATTTGAGATTCCTAGCTATGCTTACTTCTGATGTAGTAATGGCATAAACAGACTAGTTGCTAAAAAAGGTATCATAGCCTATAAAGTGTTGTGCTGTTTCCTTAAATCAAGGTGTGATCAGGAACAGCAGTATTGTTTTACTTAGATTTATAGTAATATTCTATTTGTGTTTTATGGCTATTATTAACTAATCAGAAAAAGTAATTCATTATTTGAAGGCACAGAAATCCAGCCAGGTAATTAGCCTAAATTAGGGTCGTAATGTGGAAAATTAGGATTAGGCAGGATGTGACTGTAAATCAGCAAAAGTTTCATCTAGTCATTAGAATATTAATGATTCATTGATTATATATTTTTTTTAAATATGAAGTATTCTCAGTGTTACATCCTGCCCGTCATGTCCACTTTACCCTCCTGTCTCTCCTGTATGGTGGCCCGGATGAACCACGCCTGTTGCTTGTTGCCTCTCGTTAGTCTTTGTATTTAAGTTCCCATTTGTCTCATTGGCCTCAGTCCGGTCATCGACGTCGCTCCTGCTGTCTGCCCGTATCCTTCCCTGTACTCACCTTCTTGTTTTGACTCCTGATGGTCTTGTTTATTTCCCTGCTGCTGTTCAGTTAATGAAACCCCCCTTTAGCCTGCCTTTGAGTCCTTCATCCCGCATGCCGTGACCCTGAGAAATGGTGATAACATTTACATTAAGAATGCAATGATTAGGAATTATTTAAGGCAGGTGGAGTTTGCTGTCTAGGTAAGTTTGAATCCACAGTTTTGCAATGCAAATAAAGCCTGCTTATTTACTGACGAAGGTGCAAACCAGGTAGATCTAAAAATAATGTTATGTGTGCGCCAGGCAGAGACTAAAATTATTAGTGTGTGGGGGGTGTCACGATGCTGGCTCACCATCATGATGTCTGTCAACCATCTGTGATGGACAATGGTATCATCCTTCAACCCAACCCTAGTAGGACTCAGTGATATCATCTGAGAAATGAGTCACCAATGGCCACCAATGAATGTTGCATTGTTTACAACATTTTGCTAAATGTAATGTTAAATGTTTGCTAATTTCGGCTACTCAATTATCCATCTATCCACCCAGGATGGGGGACCAGTCCATCACAGGGCACACTCACACACCATTCACCCACACACGCATGCACTCCTGTGGGCAATTTAGCAACTCCAATTAGCCTCAGCATGTTTTGGGACTGTGGGGGGAAACCGGAGTACCCAGAGGAAACCCCACGACAACATGGGGAGAACATGCAAACTCCGCACACATGTAACCCAGTCGGAGACTCGAACCCGGGTCCCAGAGGTGTGAGGCAACAGTGCTAACCACTGCACCACCATGCCGCCCTATACAAATTATATTTAAGATTATTATCAATTAATACTGATAGCTCTAAAACATCCTCCCACCATCTCTAGTGACTCCTCTCTGGTGGTTTTTTCAGGAAAATGAATGATGTTTTGTTCACCTAACTGACAGGATGCGAGACGAACATTTTGTTCTGGCGCGTATGAGATCCCTCCTCTCGGCGTGAAATCATCTGCGGAACAAAAGCAAATATGAGAAATTAGGGGTGACTTTATCATGAACTTTAACATCAGTTTTGCTGCAGATGAAGGTCTGAGAGTGAGGACAGGCTTTCTGTCTCTGAGCAGTCAGAAAAGCTCTCAGCCTAAATGGATGTGGCTTCGCCAGCTAAAATGCAGAGTTTTGTCATTTATGTGCATTTAGGGAACTGACAGCCCCTGTTCCCTTCAGCAGGGCCTGTGCTGTAGCATGTTTTCTTAGTGGGTAGAAATGAAACACAAATGTAAAGTGTAATTTTGTTCTGTGACATGGAGTTAGAACTGATTTTTTTTGTTTTACGTTTTTTTTCTTTCTTTCTTTGTGATTAACCCAAACTGCTCCAAGACATTATTTTGTGTACAAATTATATATTTCTTTTCTTAAAATCAATTTCTGTCTCTCTTGGCTATAAAGCACCTAAATGCTGGTGTTTTGTGCAGAGATTATTTAACCACTCAAGGTTACATTTACTGGGGAAAACAGAGGCTTATGGCAGCTTTAGAGCTGCTAAGGGGTCTGTGGCTGAGAAAAGACTGTTTATGGGCTCGCAATAGCTGAAGAGCTTCATAGATCTGGTGGATATTGAGAAACTCGCATTGGCTCATGGCTTGAATTTTCCGGAAGGTACCAGGGAGAGTCTGAGGGCAAACTGTAGATTTTATAGTCTGATGGAAACCAAAACTGAACTTCCCAGCCTAATTGTTGCATTTAGGGCAAGGCTAACACAACGCTTAATGCTAAGAGCAGTATGCCTGCAGTGCGGCATGAGAGTAAAGAATGAACTAAATGTTTAAGTATTAAAAGTAACATATATATATATATGTTTAAAAAGTAGCTGCAGTAAAGGAAATTACGAATGTGCATAGTATAAACGTGCCGGTCCCGCTCAAGGGTGGTGAACAGGTAGATTAAAGAAGACAGAGCATTGTGTTTGGCTGAAAAGGAAATGCATGTTCTTTCGTAAGCTGTGATTTATGACATAGCAAAACATGTACATTTTATCTTAATTTGGGAAAAGAAGATCGAAAGGTTATCATCATTCACGAGGAATGACAGACTGCTATGTGCCATTAGAAATGAATTAAAACATCTAGGGCGAATTTGGAGAAGAACAGTACCTGGAGGAGACAGGACAGTCTTCTGTTGTATGTGTGTATCGGAGAGGGAGTACCCTTGTCATCTTTGGAGGTTCTTGATGGCTTTGTCTAAAAGTTCTCCCCATTGCTGCAGTATCTTGGTACAAAGCAGAACCTCATGTCTTAAACTTCAGCTGAAGGTGCATAGAAATCCTGAAGGAAGACCTGGAAACCCAGGATTTTAGAGAATGTTCCAGAATCTTTCAGATGGGCAATGACTCAAATCTATTACAGGAGTCCTGTTGGGGGCAGGGTATATAAACAAATAAAGAATTAAAATAATGGTAAAACCCAAATGGAAATGTGAAAATGCTGCTCATTAGCAGTACCCTTTAAATTTGGACAGAAGTGGTGAAATTTCTTAGAGAAGAATCTGTGGAAAATTCCAGTGTCCAAATAAACATTGTGATGATTATTAAGGCGTTAGTTCAACTGCATCAATCTGTAATGTCAGAATCAGTTATTATGGATTTTTCCTTAAATATGCTCCTGCGTTCAGGTTGCACTTGCTGTGGTTTCGTAGCTCAGGACGCTCTCTCTGATGGTGAAGATTATCTTTTTTTAACACAGAATATTCATTCTTTTTGCTAGTTATGTTAGCATAGGCCAAGATTCTGAGATATCTACCTAGCTAGCTCTGTAAAAATTAAACTGCTGATGTGTCCGTCTTGGCCGATTATTGCAGTTGATGTTTAAACTTTACCAGTATTCAAAGTTGGCTACACCAGAGCTAACGACACAACTACTAAAATAATGACGATTATTGCATTGGGCAATCATCCATTTTCCACAGTGGAGAATGTTCTTTTTTTCTTTTTTCAGTAAAGTAAAAAAATATTTGAATTCTTAGGTTTATTAAAATAATTGAGTAATTAATTAATTGAAATGAATTGTTGTAGAAATAAAATTTCCGATACATTTAATTGTTCCCCAAATAATTGTAATTGAATAAAATTGGCTTGATACCAACGATTTACACCCCTAGAGGAAATAATAATGAATTTGGGTTTATGGATTTGGGGATCTGGTGGGGGGTGAATAGCTACTGCAGGTGGCGGCGATGGGGAATACAGTTACAGTGGTCCTACTTCATCCGCGATTTTGCTTTCAGCGATTTCAGTTACACACGGTCAGCTGCGGTCCGAAAATATTACATGGAAAATTCCAGGAATAAACATTTGATATATTTGAAATTGCCATTCTGAATAGCACAATGAAATCTTGCTGCACCCCAGCTCGGATGCGAGTCACCCAGTGTATCCATGCTATTTATGCGACCTGCCTGTTAGACACTTAGTAGCCATCTCAGTTATTAGATCGACTCTTACGATATTGCAGTGCTTGTGTTTAATAAGTTAAATAAATAAATAAATAATTTGATTGGTTAATCTCTTATTGTGCCTGATTTATAAATTAAACTTTATCGTACGCATGTATGTAATAGAAAAAACAGTATGTACTGGGGTCATTATTAGCCCCAGTTTCAAACACCCGCTTGGGTCCATCTAACTTAACCCCCGTGGATAAGGGGGGCATTTGCATGGACTTTAAAGTAAATGGACATAGACATGCAGTGTTTTATTTATTAACCTGTAATCAAATCCAACAGCAAATGAAGTTTTCACAGCTAAGAGGATACAGTGAATTATATATAGATGTATGAATTACAGTGGTGCTTAATTATTGACTTTTTAATGAAAAAAATAAGTTAAACATAGTTTTAAATTGAGCAAATTGTTCTTTATGTATGCAATCAGTGTGGGTAACAGTAGCTAATTCAGCATGTTAACATAAGCGGTGATACCTTCTGTGCAGCACACCAGGGAGATACAAAGGGCTCCACTGGAAATGAAAATGATTAATGTTTCATATCTCCAGGTGGTGGTTTTCTGCGATGACGGGCATCTTCCTGCCATTCTTTAAAGCAGTGGTTCTCAGCCGTTTTTGCACCACATCCCAATTTTTACCATGCCAGCTCATTCATGACCCTATATCAAATATAGCTTTAAATTAACACTATGATGAAACACGCAGTGCGCACTGCAATTTACACCAATCAATGCCAATCACATTAATCTGATTGGATGTGCCAGTGAATTTTTAATTAAGTATCTGTGGTTTGCCTCCTTGGATTGGTTGAGTGTTCACTAGTTTTGTGCTAAGCATTTGTTGACCTAAGACCTGTTTATATAGGGTAATTCTAGGATTGAGGCTGGGAAATCTGATCGTGGATCAGCATAGGAGCTTGCTGGTTTTTAGATGCTTACATTTCCATCTCTGCCTCGTGACCCTTTCGGAATTAACTGCAACCCAAATTTGGATCACGACCCATGGGTTGAGAATCACTGCTTTGAAGCATTATCGTGAAGCATACTTTGAAGGCCCAGTCATTAATCTAAAATTGTACTCCATTTCTCATTGCTGTTGTATTTGAGGTTGCTGTTTTAGGACCACATGAAGGTAAAATTGTCCCGGGTTTCCCTCCCCTACAGAGCAGCTGCATGTAGGCGGCAGTGGGGGGGGATTTCCTCTTCCACTGTATCCTGTACGACGCAGGGTAGGTGGGTGTCAGGTGGCGTCTCTAGGCTGGGCACCCAGCTGCTTCCACCCTGGCAACCCAGAGCTTCTAAAGACTGTAGATATTTAATATCTAGACGGGATGGTTGCAGAGGTCCCAGACGATTTACCTCCATCAATTTCCCAGAGTGGGTGCATGCAGTGGCGGTATACCCATTGTAACTAGCTGAATATAATACATGCAATGCAGTGAATTGTCCAGTGATGTTTGTTTTTTTTCCCTCAATTTTGAGGCTGAAAGCATGTAACAGATAACATGGGATTTACTCAACATGGCAGTCTCTTAGTCGACAGCTTGGATATCATAAATAAACCATTGCATTAATTTCTAAGTGAGCCTAGCTTCTCAACCTCATTTGCTAATGAGATTGAACGATTTCTTGCACAGTGACAAGATATATGTTCTCGATGCCACATTACACAGATTAAATATTGAGTTGAGGTCCATTAAATGTATTGAGGTTGCTGGTTTCAGCAACCAAAACCAGCTGGAAGAGCAATGCAGGCTAAAGCAATGTAAATAATGTTTGGAAATTTGTCATGGCAGGAAAACAATACAAAATGCTTCCTGGGGGGTTGCAGGGCTCAGCACTGGACTTACTAATGGCGAAAGAAAGCAAAAAGCATTTCCCAGAGTCTCAGCCTGTTTCCGAGTGGCAGCTAGTATTGGCACCGCCTGATAGTTCGTCCACATCTGGCCTTTCTAATTAAATGCAGCATAGTGTGCGGCTCTGATACGATGAACGTGCAGCCCGTGTCGCGTGGTGTTCGCCCCGCTCACTGTAAGCCAGGCCCCTGGTGTAGTGTTGCCTTCTCTCCATTACTGTAATTGCATTTTGCTGCCCATTGGGTTTTCCCCATGTCTGTCGTCTAAATGTTTCATTATGTGGAAATGGCAAAATGGCAACCTTTTTTTTTTTTTTTTTAAATGCTAGCTCATTGTGACTCTGATCCTTTCTGATAGCTAAGGCCCAGAATCGGGCTCGGGGTTCTGTCACCCTCAGCTGACAGTTTGCCTTTTTGACATGGGGAGGTGACATTAGGCAGAAGGCGCGGTTTACTTGCCTGCCACTTGTTCAAGCTCGACAGTTTGTAGTATTAATAAAAACCGAGACGGGCGACGGTTCCTGAGCTTGACTCGCTGGCGCTTCTCAGAGGGCTTCCCCGTTCTCGGCGGTGGAGCTTTGAGCTCCTGCACAGACTGCTGCCGCACTCGCGCAGGGAAGCCAAACCTGCTGAAGCCGAGTTCCCGAGTTCCCGATGCCTGCCACACATCAGTCAGAAGCGTCGCTTTTAGGAGCCGTGATGTTCCACTCTTCAGACTCTTAGCCTGTGTGTTGCTGATGTGGCCTCTGATGTGCTTATTACCAACTCGAATGGCGGTTCATGCTTTGAGATGTAATGCCTGATGCTATGGTCAGAGGGAGGTGGGTTTTTAATAGATAAAGTTTCATGCTGACTTTAGACTGCCAGCAAAAAAATAGGATACAATATCCCACCTGCCCAGCTCAGGCGCCCATACGCGAGAGGAGTTCACTGGCGGCATTATCAACTGATAAAAACAGGAACGACGGTGCATGTTATTCTTTTCTAGGAAAAAAAAAAGAGACATTATACCTTGTTTTATGAAATTTTCATGCGGGATGCACTGACTACAGCAGGATGGATAAAATAACCAAACAATCTTGATCTGATACCTGGATGGCTATGTTCTCTTCTGGCAGAATTACAAATTACTTTGACGTTGGGGATGAGATCAGGGATGAGTGTGCCAGAAATCCTAAGTGAGCATAACTAGTTTTGCGGCACTAGTGATTCAGCTTAACGTGAAGTGATGTAGGTGGCCTAATGATGTTCTTCTTGGGAAATGAATCACAAAATGAGCGAGTGTGATTTTTTTTTGTTTGTCCTGTAATACACTGTAATAGTCCTGTAATAGTGGTGATGTGAGCAGAACACACTTAAAAAAAGTTACATCCGTGTCACTGGATGGCATCATGCTGTAGATAAACGGACCGCCAGTGCGGCTCAGAGGAAAGGTGGACGGTTTCTAGCGCAGTTTCTTTAGCGTATGCGGTGCCCGTAGCTTTCGCAGTAATCCCCGCCTGATCGTTGGTGACGGAACACAGCGCAGCCGATTTCGTTCATTGGGTGGCTTTCTCCCTTCAGAGGGGACAACAAAGACCCTCGGTTTCCCATTTCCCTTGCACTCCCCCCCCACCCACCACCCACTCCACTAACCCCCCTCCAGTCCTTAAGAGAGATCTCCAGTCAGAATACATTATTCAATGGCCCCTTCTCAGGTGTCAGTCTTCTCGAACCCTCCATCTTTTACCGTTCAAAAGTTGTTGGCTTGCTTATATTCGTCAGGTCACAACATTAAAGAGTTAAGTCTTCCCTTTCGTAGTGCCTTTTTCAGATACCCTGACATCTGGCATCCCGGGGCTGAAAAATACTCTCTGTATAACATTGATAACATTGATAATATTGACAATATGTCTTGCTAAAAGAGCCACATTCAAATAAACATCCACTTCTTTGTATTTGCAATAGTTCGTCATTGTTCCATAATTATCGGAATGTAAAAAAATATCCATCGTGAACTTTTTAACCTTCTTGTTGTTGCATTAGTGGATGGTGATGGACACTTTAAAAATGATCTTCAAAGACCCATGGTGATGGATTCAGAGCTCCCCTTGATGGATTCGGGCTTGATGATGGCTGTGACTTCATCAGGCAGGAGTTATTGGATGGGCTGTGGAAGCGCAGTGCAGCTTGTGTCACATTTGATCAGCATTTGAAGTTTCTATACCTCAAGCAAAAGGAAAGATTAAACTCTGCTTGGGTGGGGGGTGTTTCTACTACAAAACTGCAAGTCATTTGATCTTCTCGCCTAAGTGCACACATTGGTTTGTTGATAAAATCGAAAGTCTACGGAAATCAGAGTAGAAGGGCAAATTTAACCAGCAGGCTTATCTTTGGAAGACTTTCACCTAATTTCTAGGGTCATGCATTTTGTTAACGGTGATACTAGACCTGCTCTGTATGGGGGAGAAGCAGGCTGCAGTGGCAGATTTACAGTCCTACCTCTTATGTTACAGCGGGCCAGTGCCTTGTTTTAATCTGACAGTGCTGTCCTTGCCAAACAGGCCTGTAAAGTATATTGTTTGGGTCACATGTGATGTGAATTCAAGCTGCACATACAATATGCAAATTTGGGCTGGGAAACCATCTGGAGGAGTGAGTGAGAAGTCACTGGGACGGTGCTGGATGTGAGTGAACGTCTGCAAGGTCATGATGTAACGTGGCAGCTTCTTCATAGTCGACGAATCAGGAGTTGGGCAGGAAAAGTGGAAGTTGAAGAGATACTTCTGCAAATGCGGGACGAGGTATCCAGTTCCTCACAGTCTCATGTCTTGAAGCACTGTTGCTGTGTCCTGCTTCTCCAAGAAGGATGACGATGTCCTTGTCATAAGCACCTTGTGCAAAGATCCATCTCTGAGCCCAAGACAACAAGTCGCAAATCATCCTTAACGGCAGTTCCACTAGCAAAGAGTGTCCATAACCTTGATGGGGTAACAGGGACATAGAGCTGCCAGCACATGACTTGTTGCTGGGCTCTGGTGATTTTCTGGAATGTCACACAGGTGTCTGCATGCAACGCTTGCATCATCTGGACTGAAGCATAACTGCAGTGCAGTTAATTCATGGAAATGCCATCAACACCGGACCTTTCTTGGATCTTGGCTGGACCTTTTGATCTTAGCTACCCATTTATTGTCTAGACCAGTGTTTTCCAATCCTGGGGGACCCACAGACAGTCCACGTTCTGCCACGTTCTGGCAGGGAGCCTGGAGAGAACACAAACGTGGATCAGCTATGGGTCCTCAAGAACCCAGACTGGGAAACACTGGTCTAGGGAGTCCAAGTAGAAACTCCTAGGTTCTTCCTCAAAATGAGCTTTAGAGGTAAGTGGAAATGGCGTAAAACACGTGGCATGTTAAATCCTACCCACCCCCCATACTGCTTCATATTGCATCTTCCAACAAAACAGCTAATTTCTGTTTGTCTAAACCCTGCTGCCTCATCTTCTCCTGCTCTGACGGGGAATCCCAGCATTAAGAGCCGCTCTATTACGATCCCCTTGTGCCACACGGTCCAGTTCCCTGACCTGCTCAGGCTTTTCCTCAGATTTGCTTACGCTGCAAATATCGAAACAGACTCTCAACATAATGAAAATGCTTTTTTCCCCCTGTAACTTGCAGGTGAGGAGAAAAAGCCACCTTGCATTTTTGTCGCTGTGATGTCTTTTAATTGAATCGAGGCTTGATGAATTTGCCCCTTCAGCAGTGCAGTAGAATAAAGATGTAACAGGAAAGGAGGTCATACTGTTTCTGTGAGCTTCAAAGGGGCTCGCTGGTCTCTGCATGGAAGTTCTGACATAAACGCTTGTAGCGGTAACTCTTGGCCCCCTAAGACAGTGGCTTATGAAGACATATAATGGAGGGGCTCTCTTATTTGTTTGTTTATTACAGTTTATTCCTCCATCCTCCATCTTCTAACCCCCTTATCCTCATCAGAGTCATGGGTCAGGATGTCTAAGGTACACCCTGAACTGGACGGTGCTGATGATTGTTGATATTATACACACCAAGGTCAGGGTTCCACTCTTTACTCCAGGTCCTCTGTAGGTGCTGCCCAGGTCTCAGGTTTCTCCAAAGTTAAACAAACATCCTCACGACTCTGGAAATTCAGTTGGATGCAGTGCAGCTATTTAAAACGTCGGCAGGAGCCCATGACCTTGTACGAATGGTGTTTACTGGTCACCTTTTTATTAAAAGTGTTCTGCTGCCGTGGGAGTGACTGAGATAGACATCAAACAGCATCGGCTTCTTCCGCTCAGCTTTGATGACATCTGTGTTCAGCTCGGTTGATGTGTCCCCAGTCACCATGCGTCCCACAAACAGGCAGCGAGTGCAGTGCCTGACATGAATTTATTATGTTGAAGTTATGGGCAAGTTCAGTTTATTGTAGAAAAATACATTCTAGTGGCCTAATTTGTATCACTGTTACCATCAGGGCTGTGGGTTCGAATCTGGCTTAATTCTGTATGTGTGAGTTTGAATGTTCTCACTTCCTCCTAAATTGTTCTTCCTGGTTAATTAGCTGCTTAGCCCTGTGCTATCTCTGCCTCATGCCCTACCTCCTTAAAACTTGTTCAAAATGTCGGTCGTCCTTGTTTTCCCGTTTCCAAGCTGTTTATGGTGGACAATGCCGCGGACGACTGGAGGATAGCCATGACCTACGAGCGGATGTTTTTCATCTGCTTGGAGATCCTGGTGTGTGCCATCCACCCCATACCCGGAAACTACACCTTCACGTGGACGGCACGTCTGGCCTTCTCGTACACCCCATCTAAGACCGATGCTGACGTGGACATCATCCTGTCCATCCCCATGTTCCTGCGGCTGTACCTCATCGCCCGGGTAATGCTTCTGCACAGCAAGCTGTTCACCGACGCCTCGTCCAGGAGCATAGGAGCCCTCAACAAGATCAACTTCAACACCCGCTTCGTCATGAAGACGCTCATGACCATATGTCCCGGGACGGTCCTGTTGGTCTTCACCATCTCGCTGTGGATCATCGCCGCGTGGACGGTTCGAGCGTGCGAGAGGTGCGTGTGCCTCTTCCAGTCGTTCTACCAGGTGCTGATTAGTCTTCTCTCGAATGGACGGCGATTTTGGCTGAATGTGTGGGCAGACCTGTGTGCTTTTATGGATGTGCAAACCAAGGCGCCCGGTACGTGTAACTTTGACGCGCTGAAGCTGAGAAATGAGACGACGTGCTGATTAAACAAACTGTCGCCTGCCTGCTTTCAGGTTCTCTGTCTTGATGTTGACCTGATGTCTGCTGCTATTCTGAACCTTCCAGGTACCATGACAACATGGACGTTACCAGCAACTTTCTTGGGGCCATGTGGCTGATTTCAATAACCTTCCTCACCATCGGGTACGGGGACATGGTGCCTAATACCTACTGTGGAAAAGGAGTCTGTCTCCTGACAGGCATTATGGTAAGTAAGCGGCCCTACATCGCCGTGGAAGGCCCGGTCCGTGGCGCTATCGACCGGGCCGCTGTGTTGATGGAGGGAAGGGGTCCCGGAGATTTACAGCTGCAGACGCTTTCTGTGACAAAGTAAACGTCAAGGCAAAAAGCAATATACCCTGCAGCGTGAGAGATGGGAATATTACTATATCGTGAGAGTTTTCATTTATTCCACTGCTGAGAACAGGGAGGGGATGGATGGCAAAATATTGCTAGTAAGGGGGAAACAACATCAGGAAATAATTGGACTTGGTTTTCGAAGGATAACGACACAAAGTACAAGGCTTCAGACTAAAAGTACAGGAATCATTTAATTTTTAATTAAATGTGAAACATTCACAGGACAAACAGCAGTTCCTTCCGGGCCTCTTGTTCCCGATCTGGTTTGCGGGACTCCTGAGTGTGTCTGTGCCGGGGCATGTAAAAATAAATGTTTTGTTTAGTTTCGGTTTTGCTGGAATAAGCTTAACGTGTGCAGCTGAATCCTGCAGATGAGGAGGGGGTGGGTGAGGGGTCCGGGTCGGGATGCAGTGACATAAATCCTCTGCTTTGCCTATAAGCAGATTAACATAATCGCCCCCCTCCCCCCCCACCCCAGCTTTTATGGTGGCTCTCCCCTCCGCGCCCCGCGGCACCTGATGTGGGACGCGGCCTGACATTTCCATATCCGGCAAAGCCTGTCCTTGGAGTTTACGATCGGGATCCGCTCAATGAGAACGCGGTCATTTCTGCGGAAAATGGGAAACCAGAACATTCCTAAATCACACTGGAGGGAAAAAAAAATGCATAAAAAAATTTGAAATTCAGCAGACAAGGCTGTGTTAACCTCAGCAGCAGAAAGACGACTGATGTTTGTCTGGATTCTGAAGCTCTTTGAAGCACTAAGCAAATAGCGCTTTGTGCAATTACCTAGAAATCTCAGCCACGGCATCAGTGTCATTTAAATCGAAATGTTTGCAGTTAACAATGAACGACAAATCCCAGCTTCTGCAAGTAGAAGCCAGATATCCATTGTGTCCTCTGACACCAAGATATTTGTTTACAAAGACATCTAGTGTCTCCCGTTTAGTTGTTGTGAAACAAGTCACATGAAAAGTTGGTTTTTCTCAGCCAGCTGTAACATTTAAGAGCTGGAGAACCTTTGTCAGCCTGAGAGCTCTTACGGTTCCACTTGAGAAGGTGAAATGAAGTGCAAACAGAAATGCAGGTTATTTGCTTTTTCTCTTCCCTCTCTAACTAAATACGTTAGGAGTGTATGCTGGAGTCCTTTCATTTCTGGGTAATTGTGGTTCCTGTTTTGAATCATTCTACTGAGCCTCAGATGTTTTTGTCATCAGACCAATATAGTTTTGTAGTGTAACAAAATCAAAACTTGTTCATAAATGTTATTCAGATAATTAGTTGTCCTGTGACTATAGAAGGTACCAGAAGGACCTTTTCTCTCGCCAAAGTTCGTCAGTATGAGTTAGGTCACCGTGTAAGTTGGATTCGAATTGTTAGGTAGGTAGGTAAGGGGATGCGCGCTGATTACAGCATGTTGCCGCACCCACCACACGACAAACCACCTCAGGGATGAGAACCTGAGTGCAGCCATGTGGCAGGTGATGCCTCAGCACCACACTAGTCTGAATGGACCAGTGTGAGGTTTTCCCGGGGGCTGGAGTGCCAGACCTGCCACCAACCCCCAAATTTCCCTGTCAGTTGGAGGACCTCCTTGTTAAAAATTGGTTCTTATCTTTTGTAAGAAACTATAGAATACTGATACCTTGTAAACTACTAAAACCACAGCAGTTTCCATCTGAGCACGACTCTAAGCTGTAGTTCTGAACGGCTGCTGATATATAGATGATGTACAGAATGTAAAAATTCAAGTTCTGTGGATGCTAGTTTATTAGGTAAGGAGATAGATTATGGACCCTTTACAGAACTTCTTATTGATAAGCACTTCACGTCTGAGCCCTTTTGGTGTAAAAAAAATACTGTTATTAATAATAAAATATCAAAAACCACTTAGGATTTTCCACTTTTTAGATTGGTCTCTGTGACCGTAGAAGATTGTGACATTGATTGAGTAGGTTCACTGTTCCCTCTCGCTCCCACGCGACCCCCAGCATATTTTAATCAATGCCGGCCTGTGAAACCTGCTTTGATTACAGCCGGTTCACACACCAAACCTGCGCCCGCAGTCAGAGTCTGATGAACAGCTCACCTAATAACCAGTTCATCCTAAATATTTGTACCGCTGCCCTGGAATGCTGGAACGCTACCTAGTTCATAATTAAGGGCCCACAGCTGGGATAAACACATTAAAGACTAAAGACTGCCCGTCAGTAAAGCTGTGGCGGGGACTTACGGGATAAACAGACTCTACAAGCTGCTGGGGTGGAGGGGGAGAGCAGCATGACAGCAAATCGCGAGCTGCAAAGCTCCGGATTTGAATTCTCACCTTGTAAATGTGGCCATTCTTCAAGTGCAAACTGATAAAGCGGATCTTTTAGCTGGTGCAGATGTCCTCCTCCGTTCAGAAACTGACAGAATGTTCCTGTTGACGCTCTCATCAGTGTTAAAATGCGCTGCATCTACATGCATTTTTAAATAGGCCCCTTGACTCCTGAATAATGCCACAGATGTTAACTGCATCATTTATGTTCTTCTTTATGTCAGTAAATTCACAGACATTATTAGACATCTTTCATGAAAGATGGTACTAGAGTTTTGTTATATTTTGGCATAAAATAGAAACGATGTTGAGTTTTCTGGTTTCTCTTTCTGTTTCCCCAGCCCATTATCTGGCATTATCAGTATCTGGCATTAACACTTATACCTTCCCTGCTGGACAGAACTGTTAACATGTTAGCAAGTATAACACATGTTAAAGCCTGCTGGGGGGCAGCGATAGCCTGCTGCCGTTTGAAGGGAGAAGTCGCTTTTGTAAAATGAGTGAATCAATCAGAATTGCGTGGGTGACTAAGCTTAAACACATCAGCTGTACTGCTGAATAGCTGTAGGTGACTAAGCTTAAACTCATCAGCCGTACTGCTGAATAGCTGTAGGTGACTAAGCTTAAACACATCAGCCGTACTGCTGAATAGCTGTAGGTGACTAAGCTTAAACACATCAGCCGTACTGCTGAATAGCTGTAGGTGACTAAGCTTAAACACATCAGCTGTACTCCTGAATAGCTGTAGGTGACTAAGCTTAAACACATCAGCCGTACTCCTGAATAGCTGTAGGTGACTAAGCTTAAACACATCAGCCGTACTGCTGAATAGCTGTAGGTGACTAAGCTTAAACACATCAGCTGTACTCCTGAATAGCTGTAGGTGACTAAGCTTAAACACATCAGCCGTACTCCTGAATAGCTGTAGGTGACTAAGCTTAAACTCATCAGCCGTACTCCTGAATAGCTGTAGGTGACTAAGCTTAAACACATCAGCTGTACTCCTGAATAGCTGTAGGTGACTAAGCTTAAACACATCAGCTGTACTGCTGAATAGCTGTAGGTGACTAAGCTTAAACTCTTCAGCCGTACTCCTGAATAGCTGTAGGTGACTAAGCTTAAACACATCAGCCGTACTCCTGAATAGCTGTAGGTGACTAAGCTTAAACACATCAGCTGTACTCCTGAATACCTATAGGTGACTAAGCTTAAACACATCAGCCGTACTCCTGAATAGCTGTAGGTGACTAAGCTTAAACTCTTCAGCCGTACTCCTGAATAGCTGTAGGTGACTAAGCTTAAACTCTTCAGCCGTACTCCTGAATAGCTGTAGGTGACTAAGCTTAAACACATCAGCTGTACTCCTGAATAGCTGTAGGTGACTAAGCTTAAACTCTTCAGCCGTACTCCTGAATAGCTGTAGGTGACTAAGCTTAAACTCTTCAGCCGTACTCCTGAATAGCTGTAGGTGACTAAGTGCCCCCAACATGCTGGAGTGCAGCCACCGCGCATCCCACCCCACTTTCATCCCAAATGGCACTGGGGGCTGTGCTGGGCCCCTACATCCGCAGATGGCCCTGGCATTTGGCCATTACTTTACAGCGCTAGTTCAAAATGTGAATATGCAGATAAATCTTTGTCTAAGTGGAAAAAAATAAAAACAACATATTTAAAAAGGTCAATATTTGTACTAAAGGGCTCAGGGTTAATGAGTTGTAACACCAAAATAAATCTGTGGACGGGAAGGTGTTTCGTGTGGCTGCTGTGACAATGTTCCTTGGGGCTGTCACTGCCAGTGTCCGCACTGACCCACGGTATAAAAAGCCTGTCCTCTAGGTGATGTGCACTCCAAGGTGAGCGGGTAAACTTAACCCTCTGGGGGAGTCTCAGTCCTCCAAAGGCACCGAAAAAGTGATTGTGGAAGGAGGGCGGCAGCGGGAGGGACTGGGTTAGAAGATCGCAGGTTAAGCAGAACAAAGGCTTCAAAGCAGTTTAAAAGGAACAACTTGATGCTGGTAGATGGAACACTGGCAATGTCGATGTTGGTGCACTGACGCATTAATTCCAGTGGTCCTGTCAGACTTGGGTGTGTCCAGAATGTTCTGGAACAAGCACGGGCCGCCGCAAGGTGCTTTTGTAGCTGCCCTGCAGCGTTCTAATTTTTTGTTTTCCTTCAGAAAAGCCAGTAACTAGCCGATTGTTTTGTCGTCCCAGGGGGCCGGATGCACTGCACTAGTGGTTGCTGTCGTCGCAAAGAAACTGGAGCTCACCAAAGCCGAGAAACACGTTCACAACTTCATGATGGACACCCAGCTAACCAAAAGAGTAAGTAACGTCTGGACCGCCCTCAACGTCTGGCTTAGGATAATACTTTCAGATGATGCCAAGAAAAACGTAAAAACTGTGGAGAAAGACATCCGTCCATCTTCTGGCTGCTTATTCTGGTCATAGTTGTTGGGAAGAAAAACGATCTTCTCCCCAACGAAATGATGACAATAGCGGACGACTCTTTTTTGCTTTGTAATCTCTACAAATGCAAAGGCCACATGGTTAGTAGAAGCCACGTGTGATACGGTAGCTGACCTCAATATCACCAGTACTGAGGCCTCGTTAACATGTAGGTATAACTACTTATGCTGCCCAGATTAACCCAACGACATCTGGAGAGGCCACAACCAACACGCACCATCCGGCATGAGCCGGCACACAGGGGACACCCCACCGCCTGGCGTCTGGCTTCGGCGTGTCACTGCGCTTTATTTTAGCTTCTCCAACCTGTGTGTTTGATCAAAGCCTGGCACAGAATCCAGCTGTCACTGCACTCTTTTCGGAATTGAAATAAAACGAGGGAACCACATCGGCCACTTCCCAGCGTTCTGACAGAATCGAGTCTCTCAAATATTTATGATCTCATTTTATTACCATTTCTTGGAACTTAAGGATTTTTCCACTTGCCTCCTTTGTTATTAACTCTCTAAAATGCATTTGAATACGTCCGACGCATTTTGGATCAGTGCACGGTCCTGTGGTGTTCAGGGTTGCGGGTTCGAATCCCGCTGCCCTTGTTGTGGAGTTTGCATGTTCTCCCAGTGTTGCATGGGTTTGCTCCAGAGGATTCAGTTTTGAAATACATTCTGCAATCATCTGGTTAGACCTTTGTAACTTATGGATGTACGTTTATAACAGTGTTTCCCAGTCTGGTCCTTGGGGACCCACAGTCGGTCCAAGTTTTTGCTCCCTCTGAGCTCCCGGCCAGAGAGTCCACATGTTTACTCCCTGGGAGGGAGCAAAAATGTGGACTGGTGTGGGGTCCCAAGGACTGGACTGGGAAGCGTTAGTTTATAGCCATCCTTGCAACATTGCAAATTTCCATTACCAGAAAGACTCTGTATATGTGGTCATTCACATGAGACATCGACGGAACTCTTTTTGATCAAGCATGATGTCATGAACCTTTACCCAATTAGCTATTCGCTTGCCCTTGTGACCTGTCGCTGTTGCACTAGCACACTATTACATGAAATTCTTCAGTTTGATTGAGTGCTAGTAGGGGTGGCTTTCTGCTTTTACCTCGGAACACTTTCCACGACGATAATCCATTTTCCAAACCACTTATCCTACTGGGTTGCGGGTGGGCCGGAGCCTATCCTGGAAGCTATGGGCACGAGGCAGGGAACAACCCTGGATGGGGGGCCAGCCCATCGCAGGGCACACTCACACGCCATTCACTCACACATGCACACCTATGGGCAATTTAGTAACTCCAATTAGCCTCAGCATGTTTTTGGACTGTGGGGGGAAACTGGAGTACCCGGAGGAAACCCATGACGACATGGGGAGAACATACAAACTCCGCACACATGTGACCCAGGCGGAGACTCGAACCCAGGTCCCAGAGGTGTGAAGCAACAGTGCTAACCACTGCACCACCGTGCCACCCCACGACGGTAACAAAAGTTCTCAATATCTGTGCCCACAGTGGAGCAGCCTGTCTGCTGTGATGCTGATTGGAGTAGGCTGGTCCCGCCTCCCCCAAGGGAGGAAAAATGTCTTTACAGCACTAAAGTAGAGGACTGGACCTCAGGCATGAATGACCAGATTGATTCCTGGAAGTGAAAAGCTAGTGGACTTAGCGCCCTCAGAAGTGACAGGAGTGTAATTCAACACCAGAGAGAACTGTATGCAAATATGGTCCCTTTAATCATTCACGCTGTAATATGCTTGAAATATTATGTGACTTATGTATTGTTTTAGGCATTAGCAGTGCTAGTATCTTACTCGTAGTAATAAGTGAACTGTAGCTTTGTCATTATCAACTGTGATTGTTTGCAAAAGAGAGACAGGAATTGGTGGATTAATCTTTGTAAAATTGGTTCAACGCTCTTTATAAATCACATGCCTGCTGTGTTTTTGGACGGTGTGTGTGCTGCTAAAGGTTTCACACCTGGTAGCCCCTAAGGTTCAGGGGGCTATTGCTGTGCTGGCAACTCATTGTCTGCATTCTGCTGGTGCCCCCAAAAGCCGTTGTGGTCCCCACATGATCATACCCGCAAAGCCACCAGCCGTGCAACATAGCAGGCGCCAGGCTCACACTGCCCACATCAGAATGGAGGTTATTAGCCGCTAGGCCCCGCCTCCCATTTACTCCCATGATGCTCTGTGCCTCCAGGTGAAAAACACAGCTGCAAACGTACTCAGGGAGACATGGCTGATCTACAAGAACACCAAGCTGGTGAGGAAGATGGACCATGCCCGAGTCAGGAAGCACCAGAGGAAATTTTTACAAGCCATCCATCAGTAAGTGTGCCGGGCCTCTTGTGGACACAGTCAGCATTGCATCCAATAAGAATGAAAATATCGCTTGTTTTAATGGACATATTGGAGGCCTTTTGTTTGTGTGTGTTTTTTTTTTAATGGTTGTGATATTTGTACAATTCTTTTTTTTCGTATAAGAACTCTTTTTATTGACTAAATAATATCTCTGTAGATTACAGCACGATAGAACATGCCCAGGGGAGTTTGAAATGGTGTATTGGAACCAATTTGTCAATTTATTTTTTGATGTTCATTATTTTTGGGAGTAATATCACCGTCAATAAACCAGTCCAGCTTTTAGCAATGTGTGCACATCACAAGAGACTTATATGCTCTGCCTGAGATGCTGCTGGACATGTGTGTGTGATACATTTATGTATCTTATTGGATTCTTGTTAAAGCAGCAGTTCTGCAATGAATTATTGATTCCTTATATCTTCCAGCTAAGTGATACGGCCCTTTTCCCAGACACCAACTCTCATATTTTTGTTGATGAAAGCCAGACACAGATGGCTCCTAGACACCTTAAATGTTTTTCCAAAATAGTTTTCTTTTTTACATTTACTATCTGTCCTTATAAATTAAACCTCCATGACACTTGACGTCATACAGGGTGCCCTGGACCTCAGCTATTTTGGGCAGGTTGTGTGTAGCTGTGGTCTGCAGTCTTAATTGAGGGAAAGGCTGCTTCGTTAAAAAGCAATTATCGCCATGCCGTTAAACCAGTGTCATGCACAGCATCGTTATAGATGTGTCTTATCCGCGATATTCTAAAAATGAACGCTTGCGATCTTATTTGGCGGAAATGGGAGATCTCTCTGAAGCTGACCGTGGATGGTCCTCATATAAATCTGTCAAGCTTAAGGGAGACTGATGTGCTTTTGATTAAAGTTCCCCCTTTGGCTTTTCTCTGCTATTCCTGCTCAGTGCAGCTTACAGTAGTTGATTTGTTAGTGACCATGAGTTCCGTTAAAGAGCCGATCCAAGCAGTTGCCTTTTTTTTTTTCCTTAATGAAACTGCTATTCAACGTTAACGGGCGCCTCGGGCAGGAGCCGCCCTGACCGCAGCGCAAATCGCTTCGATCGTCTGTGTGTTTGATGTCCTTCCTCATAGTTCCCAGCTGCGCCGCAGGTCCGGATTTGTGGAAAAATCCATTCTGAAGGGGGGTGGAGAAAAGCAGACCCGTGATTCTGGAGCGTATTGTAAATGTCTGTCACGCGTGTAATATGCACAGAAGGAAAGCAGTTGGAGCATGTCTGGGATTGGCCTGAAAACGCTTCATCTGAGGTTTTTAAAGCATGGACCATGCTGATAGCCAGTGTTCTTGCACAAGATCTTCAAACTCCAGTCCTTGGGGGGGGGGGGGGGGCTGTGTAGCTTAGTTCTTTCCCTGTTCCACCACAAATGATTCAGCTCTGTGTGGTAATTAGCACAAGGAGTTGAATCAGGTGTGTCTGATGAGGAAAAAACCAAAAACGTGCAGGCCTCCAGCCCCCCAGGACTGGAGTTAGACTCCCCTGCTCTATGACTTCCATTTAGATGGTTTACACTATGCTTCAATAAGGTGCAAGGCAGATTGCTTCAGACTGGTCTAGTCTGCTTCTCATAAGTTTAGTTGACTGCCTCAAAGGCCAGGATCTGGGCCCACATATCAATGTACTGAACTCGGAGCTCTTTTCATTGCCTTGCGCTCTTCTTTACGTAAATGCACCTATTTTGACTGCATGAAACAATGGATTCAATGGACCTACAGTAGTGGTTTCGATTGCTATTTTTGCAAACCTTTGCTCACCGTTTGTCGATCTTCTCCATTCGCCTTGTTGGCGACAAGTTCTGCTAAAGATTTTTACTTGCATGTTTCTGTGACCATTACGAAGTACGTCAAAGGAACCCGTGTTGTCGTTCAGGGGTCACATTTTCAGGAACATTCACTGAGACTTCCTTGCGTAGCTTCCCCACTGCTCTAATACATGCTACCCATGCATATTCACAAAGCTCTATGCCCTTGAAAATGATAAAAAATTAAAATTCAAAGTGGACATGTAGCTGTCATTTGAAAAGTGCTCTTTAGTGGGCAGTTGACAAGCTGTAGTTAAGCTTGCTGTGGGTTGGCCTCCCATTTTTCTCACCGCAATATTCCTTGATGCTCCACTAGGGGGTGCTAAGAAGAATCAATTTGAAGGTCGTCTCGTGGCACAAATGCGTTTTGTGAGTATAGGAAACAATGGGAAAGTTTCGGGCCACATTAGACTTGCTAGGAATGTAAAGTGTGAGTGTTTTATGTTGCATATGTGTTAGACAGCTGATCCTGTTGACCACAATGGCTTAAAGGTTTTTACTGCAGTGATTTATTTTAAATTGGCACTTCAGATGTGCACAAGAAGGGATCTTGTGGAACATTAATAGATTAATAGAAAATGTTGCATGAATTTCAATTAAAAAATATCTATCCTTTCAGTGAAAAAGTCTCAGTTCCAAGCTTTTACCTGTTGTACAGGTTACCTTATATAGGTAAACCGAACTTCTCAGTCAATGCGAGTTCATAGCCATTTCCACCGTGGCTAACGTGCTAATGACATTAAGCCTGACTCAGGTAGATTTAGGGTGGCCACCTTATCCATGCCAGGGGGGACACTGAGCCAGGACCGGGATTGTAAACTACCATTGGTAGCACTTTACAATAAGGCTACCCTTTGCCGCTTATAAGTGATAGTAACTCATTGATAAGAAGATAACAGGCGTATATAACTTGTTTATAATTGTCTAGAAATGATAAAAAAATGTTACAACCTATTTAATAACCTGCTTATAAACCATTCATAATCCCTTTATAAGGGTAGCTTTATTATAAAGTGGCACCCTACCATTTCATTTTGAAAGACCTGGGTTTCACTTAAGCGCCGAGATCCTGCTGCGTGCTGATTGGTCAGTCTGCTGTAATCATGCACGTGTCACTAACAGCTGGATGAGTCTCTCAATCAAGCAGACAAACCAGTCAAACACAAGAAGAACTGAACTATTTAGCCTTTTAGTTTTAAAGTAGTTTGTAAAACTTGAAATAGCTCATAGTGTCACGCCGTGTAGAGCTACTTCCTTGTTATTTGTCAGTTTTATTTCACTGCGTAATGGATTTTTTTTTTGCAGATTTTATTTATAGCTTATTTTTCTTAATTTACAAAACGTTTGGAAAAGCTCTATTAACAAATGGTTTTCCTTAAAGCACGAGGTGTAGCGATATGAGATGAAACGTACACACATTAGGGCTGTTGTGTCGCTCACACAGATTTTCACACCGAGACACTGAGTGGTATAACTTTATTAGCACCCTGGTTTTATTGGCTGTCGCCGCGCTCGAACGGTAGAAATGTCCTCGCCGCAGTTTCCCCGGCCACCATCATTTCTGAGGTTTGACATCACGACACCCAGCTGAGGCGCTCGCTAACATGAAGGATCGCCGGCTTCTGGGGACGGGGGCTCCTGTTTATGGTAGGAAACGCTGACTCCTCCTCCCTGTATCGCGAGGGGGTGCCGCAGGATTTGGCCGGGATGCTAACTGCTGGCAAACTGCTACTTGGAGGATCAGGGGCCAGAGCCAAACACTATGGCCTTATGCCCGGAACAAGGATAATAATGTGCCTTCAAGTGCCTACAACGCTATTAAAGTTCCGATGAAACAAAAGCTGTGTGCATCAGTTTCCTTTTTTCCTGTTGTTTTTGTCTTCGCTTTTCAGGACGGCCTTGAAGGTTTTCAAGGACGCCATTTCGGTCAGATAGCATGATAATAAATGGACATAAATGAGACTAATATTAGTGTTTTGTCCACTTGTCTCCCCGTGTTTATAGTCCTAGTGCAGGTGGGAGGGGGTGGCAGGGGGTAACTTTTTGGGGTGGCTCGTTATTTCTTTATCCACTTGCGGGGTTCTGAAAGGACCCAAAGAGCCACGTGATTCCTAAATTTGGCTTTGGCTAGTGGGTCCCAAACAGGTGGTTTAATCTCCCCAGAGCCTAAACTACCTACTTTTGCTAATTTTAATTTTAGGGCAGATGGGACTCTTTCACCTTCGCCCACAATAATCATTTTCCTGCTCTTTGTAAGAAAGGTGTGCTATTTGTGTGTGTGTTTTTATTCTCTGTTTTTTTTTTGTTCTCTAATCAAAGTGATAGTGGTATTTCAGAGAAATTGTGCAGCCTTAAACTTAAACAATTGATATTGCCGCTGACTGTGACACCCAGATGATTTGAAAACCAGATTTGGTACCGTGATTGTAACAGATTGTAAACATAATGCTATGTAAAACATCCAGCCACCCATTTCCTATAGCTGTTTGTCCTATGCAGGGTATTGGGGGCTCCGGAGTCTATCCCAAAAACTGCCGCAAAGGCGAGAACAACCCAGAATGGGGTGGCCACACATCACAGAAGCACAAAACATTTTAGCAATAATATTATTATATTATTTCTATTTTTATACAGCTCCCGTCCTGACATAATTACTTCAGAGTAGCTAACAGACGTGTAGGAGTAAAATTATAAGGGACTGGAGACACTTTCAGTGCAGCATCATATTTGAGCAAAGCAGGATACAACGAGCAACCTCTCGTGGAACCTTGGGGTTGGTTTGTGGGGGACCTCAGACAGTCCAAGGCTGTCTCACTGCACAGCCCCACTGGGAATCCCTAGTCAGTTTCACCGCAATATGCATTTATTTTATGTCTGGGAGTATTTTTGTCTGATGCTTGGACGTTGCGTTATTGAGTTGGGGTGGGTATGTGTGTGTGTGGGGGGGGTGTTTATAATGGGCCTGTCTGCCAGATTACACCAGGAGTGGGGTATGCAGGCAGACACATTTGTAAAGGGATTGCAGTGGTGTTTTTAAATATTAAATTTGATTGCAGCACTAAAAAAAGTACTGAATGAATTATATTTGAATGCGCAGAGCACACTAGGAAGCCGCTTGGCCAGAGTTGTATTTTAATAAAGGGAATTTTTACTGCTTCTTTTTGAAGAATTATTTTGGGCATCCTGGGAACACATGCTGTCGTTATGATACATACGCACGCCTTTTAAGTCTGAGGCCAGACTTGAACAAGGTTGTTGACGACAGGGAGGTATAGATTATGAAATTATATCTGGGGAAGAGTAATGTGAAATAACGGCGTGGCAAAAGCGGGCTTTGAAACTGTCGCGGCATTTAATAAAATCTAAAACCTCTTCCCTACTGAGAAGGATTTAACATCCTGCTTTTAAAATAAAGAGTAGTCCCAGTAAAAATGATGGACTGGGGCAGTAGCACCGGCGATGTGGGACTGGGGTGGAAGACACTGCTGCAGAGGTCCATCTGCGAGGGGAGGGGGGGGCAGATGGAGTAGCGGCATTTTACGAGCACCCGCCTTTTACTGCGGCCAGCGAGGAAGCTCCGCGTTTTACACTCTCCCGGGTAATTCATGGTCCGCTCACTGCCTGTCCCGGCGAGGTCCTCGCCAGCTCTGTCGTTCATCATAGTTCATAGGTCAAGGATTCTGTAGCAAACACCTTTCTCGTATAAAATTGTCAGTGACATTTAAAACCGGCTTTTTAATCTTCCCAAATCAAACATAATTAATATTTCAATTTAAGACCGGAAAAAGGTTCAGTGAAGCATGGTGTGGTTTCATTTGCTATGACTTTGACC
The DNA here is from genome assembly GCF_023856365.1 of Brienomyrus brachyistius. Taxonomy (NCBI): domain Eukaryota; kingdom Metazoa; phylum Chordata; class Actinopteri; order Osteoglossiformes; family Mormyridae; genus Brienomyrus; species Brienomyrus brachyistius. Next base: position 8,914,667 of record NC_064539.1, on the reverse strand, counting down.
TTACATAGTCCTCTTACATAATAAAAACACAGATGTTTCGCTCTGTCTTGCCAGTACACAGTTTCAGTGATGCTCTGCTGAGCAGTTTGGCTTTGTGATGCTGCAAGGTAGTAGTAAAGTGGTTATGCTGCCGTTTTTATGAGCATTAGACTCCGGAACTACCAAGGGCGTAGTTCGACTTATTTTCAGGGGCTTTAGACTCCCCAAATAAATGTCTGTTTATTGGCTTAAGTCATGAGTAGTTTGCCATCAGCCCCCCTATCCATTAATCTCTAACTACGCTCCTGGTGACTACGCTCCTGGTGACTACGCCCCCGGTGACTACACTCCTGGTGACTACGCCCCTGGTGACGGTAGTACACTGAGGAGGCAGATTAAGGGATGGGTTTTATGGTACTGGAATCATCACTTGTGGAATTCTCCACCATTTACCTCTTCTGTTATGTACTAGAACTGTTCCGAATCTTTAAATAAAGACCCGTCAGTAACTGCTGTTTATTATCGGTGCTGAATAAGAGAAGTGTCCTGTCAGATTGTTTCGTTGCAGCGGGGAATCTGGACCTTTTATTCATGTTTTGCTTTGCTTGCTGGAGAAATCAGACTTTGTTTTGACGGAGTGATCTGTTATTTTGTCATTTTTCTCTTTTTTCACATTTTTAAGAAAAAACATTCAGGACAGTAACAATTAAATGATATGTTTCTTGATATCGGGATCAAAATACAATTTGCATGTGAGTACTGTATGTGGTGTTTGAAATAGGCCTATCAGTTTTGTCAAAGTTTTATTGTATATGTAGCAAAATGAATAGATGTGACCGGTTTGTAAATGTGCGGTTTTGTTTTCAGTTGGTGCGGTTTGTTTAATTTGTTTAATTAATGCTCAAGTGAGCATTGATTTTAATCTCCATCGTAGTGTTAAACACACCGTGCACTGGGGCCAGAGGAGCTCAGCGGGCTGAATGGCTTTGGTAGCTGCCTTTGCCGACAGCGTTCTGATGTTCTCTGCTGGCCCAGGTCCCATCGCTCGTCTTGGGACCTGCGTACCAATCATCCACCATCAGTCTGACGTGCGGCATGCATCTGTGTAACCGTGTCTCTGAGTCACGCTGCGCGATCTCTTTTCAGTGTGTTCTGTTCTGTCTTGGATGTCAGACGCTGTTCACCATCACGTATGGAAAGTAAGAAGTGGCCGCCCTCAGTTTCCTGACGGCGGCTCGGTGTGGTTTGTGTCGAGATTATAAATGCTGGCAACGCTGAAGCGAAATGTCTGGGCTCGAGACCAGCTTCTCTCTGAAATACAAAAATCACAATGCACCAATTACAGCTAAAGTATTTACAGTCTTTACCGCTGTTGCTAACCTGAACGCCGTTTCCTTCATCCCTGGAATCTACTTTGACAGCTGTCACATGTTGGAGTTCTGTGTTGTAATTATTAATTTGTGTATTTTATATTTTCTTTTTTTCCTGTTTGTGTCTACACAATGCTATAGAGCTCGAAAGTAAGTCCGTCTGAGAATTTTCGTCGTCCACATTTCAACCCAGTAATGTTGTGTGCATGCAAGTGAGGATTTGTCCTTCAATCTCAACAAATATAATCCTTAGCCACTTCCTCATTTGATAAGTAAGTTTCATACCATTATTATTAGGGGGCTTGCCAGAGATTGATTCCATTCCTCTCTTCAGACTGATGAAATTGATTCGCTCTCAGAAGAGTTATTTCCCTACCACGCTACACCCAGCAATAAATTTATACGGGGAAATACTTTATGGAACCAGGAGAAAACTGGTTATGTAGTCGTTAAATTCCACAGGCGCCGCTGTCCTGTGTTTGTATGTGAGGAAGGCAGCACTATGGCAGCTAAACAATTGATAATGACTAAAATGAGATCTAAATGCAAACAATGCATTTATTTCCATTTGGCTCTGCATTCTCAGGCCGAATGTTTTAGCCGGTGGACCGACACTTTTATGCTTAACGTCATCACAAAGTTGAAGTTGCTTTTTAGGCTTCGGAAGCAGATTGTAAGAGTTATTGTTGACATTGGTGAAAAAAAAATCAGTCTTGAAACACCATTTATACATTTCGTTTGGATTTCAGTCATTAATTGTTTCGTTCTTTGCCTTTGTTTTTACTGTTCCTGGGATTCTAATGATGAATGTATTCTGGCAAGCCTACCTTTTGGCAGCATGGAAACCTTTCAGAACTCTTTACAAAACAAGTTTTACTGTTCTGAGAAAAAGGCTATCGAGCTAGCTCTGCTTTTTTTGAAATTTTTTCAAAAATAAATGGTCTGATTTTTGAGTCATGTTGGCTAACAATGATGTGGTGTTCATGCGTCCGTCCTCCTGGACGACAAAATGAAATTCATCCTACAATCCTTACTTTACGATGATTTCCAAGGTCCTTATATTGGAAAAACTGTGATCACCCCCCCACTGACCCACCACGTTATTTTAGTCACACATGTCTGCCTGTGTTTGAATGCCTGCAAATTCCAATCTTTTGCATGGAAACATGAAAATTACCCTCCTCCCCATTTACTTTCTAAAGATTTGCATTTTCTTTGGTCTGGGCATTTTTCAGTCCATTGCAAAAAGAAACTGTGCAGATATTTCTCATGACAATGAATATTTACGCAATGTCCATGCCATCTAATTAAGATTTCCACTATGCATTTACTCTTTTAAGGGCACGCTAGGCTATTCCCACAATGATTACTCCCTACACTGAATTAGCGGAATTAAACCTGTAGCATTTCAGCTCATAGGAAGGTGAAGCTTGCAAATATTTTGAAGTTGATGTACTTTGTGTATCATATGTCTGCAATGAAGACATGAGATGCTTCTGCTTTTGGTACAAGTTTTACCTTTTTTTTACAAACATCTAGACGGATATCTGCGGAATCCATCAAGACCTATTAAGACCATCCGGTATTATCAAATAAACTTAGCTATGTTATATTGTGACTGGGAGTTTTGCAGGAGGGAGGGTGTGAGCCAGGGTTTTTCTGCCGCCTTCCGTGTCAGCGCCACCTACAGACCGCCCAGGCACATGCAGGAAGCGGGCTGTCGGCAGCGAGAGGCACGCCACTCCCGTGGTTGGCGCTAGCCTTCCCGAGTGGTGGAGTGTCACTCGGCAGCGAGCAAAAGGAAGCGCAACAGCAGAGGTGTGAATCAGAGACACCCGGGGCGGGGGGGCATGGCTACGACGTCTCCAAAACTGATCTCTACTGCCAGATATACTATTTTGCTTGTTGAAAAAGTTTATAAATATCTTAACTTAGTGTATTGGATTGGCCAAAAATAATAATATTTTAATGGTTAAATGTTGAGCTAAATTCTCCATTGGTGACAAATAACCTACCTGTTGACTTTATTTCCCACTGTGGGTATAGCTTGCATGTCATTCACCAAGCCACATCAAGAATTAAGGGTTCCTGCAAGCATTTTTCGACATGTTCCTTTGCATGTTTGAAGAGTTTTGAGTGCTTCACGTTTCTGCTAACCAGCCATGTTTGCTTAAAACGTTGGTGCAAATGGTCTTGCATTCAGATTACGAAGTGTAAAAATGGAGCAGCGGAAGCTGAACGACCAAGCAAACTCGCTAGTGGACCTTGCAAAGGTAAGCAGTGCCGTTGTCCTCATGTGTGTCTGGGTGCTCCCTTGGGTCTGGGTGCTCCCTTGGGTCTGGGTGCTCCCTTCAATGACGAAGTAGCATCACGGCTGAATTCGGTGAATTTTCTCTGTCTAACTAGATTCATTGTAATTATGTAACAATGAGATCTACCAATACCGTATTATGTGTAGGGCTGTGCAGAGACTTTTAAAGGGGCAGTCGCTCAATCAGTAAAACAGTACAATTTGCTGCCCTGGGGGGGGGGGGGGGGGGGGGCGAATGCTCAGGCACTCCAGATCCCCCCCCCGGTTCAAGAGTACATCTGTTTGTGGCTAATTTAGACCGTAAGTCAGAATCTTCTATGTCACTGTTAAGGATTCTTAAACCACCATATAGGCACTGTAGACATTTGCCAGGATCTAAAACTCCAGTATGAGTTTTCAGTGATGCAGAAAGTCACGTGACAATGATATTGGACTTTCAATTAAAGCTTTCAGTTCATGGCAGTATTTTCAGTGTGTTTATCTTTATAGTTATAGTGATTTAAAACATTTAGGCTTCCACAAATGTAATTTGTGGTTAGTTTTTTTTATACATGATAATATCTCTAAACCTGTTTCTTTGCAGATATTTGGCCATTCATAATCAAATTGGTTTGTTTATTTATTTCCTAGTAGTTCCTAGTGTCTAAAATCGTTAAAATGAATGTCACACCATCTGAAAAATGAATCTCTTGAGTTTGGTGGGAAATATGGCTCACATAGCGTCCGCTTCTCCTTCTGTGTGCAGACACAGAATATCATGTACGACCTGATTTCGGACTTGAACGAAAGGGGCGAGGACATGGAGAAGAGGATCGCCATTCTGGAGACCAAGCTGGAGGCGCTCCTGGGAAGCCTTCAGGCCCTGCCCGGCCTCATAAGCCAGACCATAAGCCAGCAGCACAGGGATTTTCTGGAGGTCCAGATGCAGCCCTACGACAAACAGAGCCCCTACAGTCCTGAGCGCTCCCTGTCCATGTCTCGGAGGAGGTCCACCTCCACAGCGCCACCAACCTCCTCAGAGAGCAGCTAGACTTCAGTTTAAAACTAAAAAAAAACATGCAGTGAAGACTTTTGCCATCATATGGCCAACATTCATTTATTGTAAAGCCTTATGGTTTTAATAAATACTATCCAAATTCTGATGACAGAATCCAAGTTACCTGGAAAATCAACTTTAAAGGAGCTTTCTACCAAAAATAACATTTGACATGCTTCTTACGTTGAAAACAGTTGTCGTCCTCTCTCCGATGTCGCGTCAATGTGAGGTTTGTTCTTCTCTTAACAAAAGCAATTAAAGCCCACGGTGGCTTTATTATACCAACTGCACAGTTTTTAAAACGACTTTGTCTCATGGGCAGCTCAAGAGGGCGACCGTGGCTGGCTGATCTCAGGAGGAGTCAGTACCACCTTCGCCGCGTCTCTCACCAATAGCGCATAGATCCTTCGGCACAGCTGAGCCTGTTTGGGGTCAGAGCAGCTACCCAGAGCTTTAATCGCTCTTGTTGATCATGAAGGTCATTCGTAGCCACTCCACTCCGGAGATAAGACACGTGACGCAAAGGATGCATCCTAGATTTTGAGTAAGAAACGTGGTTTTTAGGTAGAGTGCCCCTTTAAGTTAGCTATTTGTTGGGTGGAGCTGCAAAAGACAGTTCCTTTCCTCAAAAGAGAACCTGAACGCGTTCTTCCTGGTTTTTCTGCAGGCTACCTTATGCATCACTCATAATTAAATCACTTGTTTTCCGTTTTCAGCTTGTGGTGTGATTAGGGTGGCAAGTTATAGCTTTACCAGGGTTCTGTCCGGTATTATAGATGGGACTGGCCAGAAGTGAGGACCTACACTTTCCTGTAGAAGTTGGTGTAATGATCGGATTGGACCTGAAGAAATAATCTTGGGCAGGACCACCTATCTGTACGAAGCTTTCAGTGTCCACACCTAGCACACCCAGCTGGGTTCCCTATGCAAACCAGAAAAACTAATTAAGGAATGAGTAGTTAGCATAGCATAGCATAACTAACAGCTCCTCTATTCAACATTTTCTCATAAGTTGTCCATTTCTAGTCTAAAATAAGAGATTTCTTCAGAAGAAGCTGTACCCAGTCTTTGGAGCAGGAGTTTGGTGTTCATGGTTCCACAAATATACTCACTTTGGGAGGTCAAATTTACAGCCTGTATTGTTAGCTTAAAATAGGTAGATGTGTTCTGGTGGAACAAAATGTTTAAAAAAAGCAGTTGGACAGCCAGTCCCCTCCTTGCAGGAGGACTGAGCACCTATCTTCTCAAATGGCCAGAACACATTCAGCAGATTTGGTCAGGCATGACTACAGATGGTGGATCAGCACAATGCGTTAAGCCACACCAGTACCACGGGGTGAAATAGACATGGCTGTTTCTTGGCAGTTTGCACAATATAACTATAAAAAATGGGAAAATAAAAGACAAGGCTGTAATATGGTATATTTATCGGCAGCTAGAAAACTGTAGTAAAATCAAATAATAGAGTAACTGCTGAAATGTCTTTAGTTTTGGATTCATACCTAAAAAAAAGATTAACTCTTTGTTTTTAATAATATCCTGGTTTTGATAATGTGGCTGATTAGGACACTTTGGGTTTCTTCCATCAGTGCTTTGGGATTAGCTAGCAATACCTGAAATCCAATAAACAAAAGCAGTTTTGTTTGAGGCTTCCTGATTGGACGCACAGATGAATTGTGGACATACACCACTCTGAGTCGAAGCCACTCTCCAACACAGCAAAATAAGACAGCGTTCCCCCCGCCCCCCCCCCCCCCCCCCCCCCCCCCCCCACCGAATTCTCACATAATAACAAACTTGCAGTATTTTGTTTAATGTATTCCAAACTTATAGGAAGTTTCACCAACAATGATACGCAAGAGTATGTACTGTATATAAAATAAATATTCAACTGTTCAAATTAAGTTTGCCTTTGACGTTTTTTTTTTTAAATACTAAATCAGTCAGTGCTGGTTTCAAGAACTTTAATGTCACCAGGAACTAAAAAAAGGTTTTCGGTGGTTCAGTCAGGCAGGTAATACTTGACAGTGAAAGTTTTCGTTATATTACAAAGTGTCAAATGCTTGAAGAAAAATCTCCATCCGCAGGCTTTTGTGCTGTGTAGTTTTACAGGTTGGAGATTTTGAGGCTGAGGGTAGCTACTGTGAGAGCTGGCTGGGGTTGGAGTAGGCTTAGCGGGAGGAGTCACATGACCAAGCTTGGCACGCTCCTTCTCATTTCTTGTCATGAATAAAAAGGCCCCTCCCCAGGCTTTTTTTGTATTTTCATGTGTTCTGTCAGTTTGACTCCTGCTCCACCCTGTATCCCCAGTGAAAGGTCCCATTCCCTGCACCAGTCCTTGTCAGATGGTTTTGCCGGAACATTCCAACCAGTCTGACATTTCCCCTTGTACTCCCCTTCTCATTCTGTGCTTGGTGCCAGTTACCTGGTTCTGGTACTTCCCTTGTTACTCAGCAACAGGTGCTGGAACTCCTTGTTATTTGGTACCAGGTGCCAGTAGTCCCCTTGTTACCCAGTAGCAGGTGCCAGTACTCCCCTTGTTACTCAGTAGCAGGTGCCAGTACTCCCCTTGTTACTCAGTAGCAGGTGCCAGTAGGCCCCTTGTTATTCAGTACCAGGTGCCGGTACTCCCCTTGTCATTCTGTCCTTGGTGCCAGTTACCAGGTTCTGGTACTCTCCTTGTTACTCAGTAGCAGGTACTGATACTCTCCTTGTTATTCAGCATCAGGTGCCAGTACTCCTCTTGTTATTCAGTACCAGGTGCCAGTACTCCCCTTGTCACTCAGTACCAGGTCCAAGTATACCACTTGCTATTCAGTACCAGGTGCCAATACTCCCCTTGCCTTTCAGTAACAGGCGCTGGTACTCACCTTGTTATTCAGTACCAGATGCTGGTACTCCTTTTACTGTTCAGTACCTGGTGCCAGTAGGCCCCTTGTTATTCAGTACCAAGTACTGGTATTTCCCTTGTTATTCACTGCCAGGTGCTGGTACTCTGAAGAGAAAAACAAAGAGGTATTGCGTACCGATGAGTACCTGCACACTTCAACCACAGCTTCAGGGGTCATTCTGACTACAGGGGCGTGAAGGATCACATAGCTTTCTCAAGAGTCTCCTGCTGGAGTTGTGCTCCATAGACTGTGAAAGTATTTTTAAAGGTCCATTACACTTATTCAGATGCATAACATAAATTATGGAAATTCGTTTTTAGATGTTTTAGAAATAAGGCTGGATCGGTTGTTATATCAGCATGAATATACAGACTCTCCTCTACTTACGAACTTTCAACTTATGAACTTTCCGACATACGAACCACTGTAAGTCCAAATTGTATTCATCTGGGCTCCTGTTTCCTGTCCACAACATCTTTTTTTTTTCTGCGGGCCAGTTCCAACTAGTACGACTTCTACCCGCTACTCCCACCACACAGCAGCATAGCGTGCGTACTCCCAGCATCCTAGTTCTTTGTACTTGCGTATACCCTTAAAATGATGTTGACTAACGACTTACGAACACTTCAAGTTACGAACGGCCATTCGGAACGTATCTCATTCGTAAGTAGAGGAGCATCTGTATTTGGATAATTCGATTTTTAATAATTTATTGTTGATTGAGAGAGAATGTGATGTTTTAAGAAATTCTCCCATGTTTGCGTTTCAGAACCGCTCATGTTCTATTTGGAATTGCACATTTAATTGGATATTCCCTTGAGGATTAATTAGAAGTATGAATATTTATAAAACTCTAAATGAGTGTTGCTGCATGACCTCATTCAAATCGTCAGAGGGACTGCCTGAGGGGTCCATTTCCATAATGCCTGATGGGAAAGTGTGGGGGGAAATGACACGCCTCCTTATTTCAGTGGAGCAGCACCAAGTATAATTTGCTGTCCAATCAGAGCCCAATCTGTAAAGGTATTGTTACTTCAGGTGTTGATTCCTCTATTGTATTTTTTATAGTGTCAGTGTTTTGTGATTTTTACACTTTTCAGTCAATTGAGAGTCTTATTATTTAAAAAAAAAAAATCTGTGGTCTGGCTTGTAGACCCTGAGTATTATTTTTTACACAGTATTCACTCATTTGCATAGTCCAAAGTAGGGGTGGCCAATCTTATCCGCAAAGGGCTGGTGTGTATGCAGGTTTTTGGGGTAACCTTTAGGTCAGCAGTTCAAACCCAGGTGTGAGGACTCCTCAGCCAATCAGTCCTCTAATTAGTGACCTAATTAGGGAGTTGTAGCGAAAACCTTCATCCATACCGGCCTTTTGCGGATAAGATTTGCCACCCCTACTTGATTGCTTTCATAGTTTTACAGCTACAGACATTCTGAAAAATAACGAAGTGCGCACCTGATATAATATCTATCATGTTAGCCTGGTTTTCAAAAGGCAATAGTATAATCAGGAACAACAGTTTCCTTACAAGCAATCACAGCGAGTTCATGCTGGAATATTTGAAATGAAGGTAGTTTGCAAATCAAGTAATACTATATAATAAAGGTATATTAATAAAATAAAATTTAAAAAAACTTACGTTCACAATGAATGCCATTTTGGAGAGAACAACTGAGACATTTTAAATATTGGTTGAATAGGATGTGAAATTTAATATTATATTTGCATATTCAGATGCTCCTCTACTTACGAATTTTCAACTTATGAACTTTCAGACTTACGAACGAAAAGGATTGTAAGTGCAAATTGTGTTTCTTGGGCTCCCGTTTCTTGTCCGCAGCATAATTTTTTTTTTCTGTGAGCTAATTACGCCAAGTTCGACTTCTGGCTGCTACTCCCGCCGCACAGCAGTGCAGCTTGCGGACTCCCAGCATATCCTAGTTCTTTGCACTTGCGTATACCCTTAAAATGATGTTGAGCAACCACTTACGAACATTTTAAGTTGCGAAAGGCCGTTTGGAACATATCTCGTTCATAAGTAGAGGAGTGTCTGTACACAGGCAGTTTAATGAGCACAAATTTTTAGGTCCTGTCCCTTCGATATATAACGGAAAATCGCAGACTGTCAAGCAAACAAAAAACAATACTATTTTCTATCAGATTTTCCTTAAACAGAAAACGTACTGACACTAACCTGAAAACCTGACATCCAGTTGCTATGTTTTGCCCTGTGTTGATCTGCGAGAGGCAATCTTGCCTGGGGCCAGTATAGGTTTATATCATACTATTTAACTCCAATAGAGGGTACCAAATTTCAATGAACCCTCAAAATACAGTTGTTCAGTTTTTTTCCATAATATATTTTTTTCTCCTTTCCATCAACATCTTTTTGCAGCATCTAAATTGTTTGACCCTGGTGCTCTTTGCGTAATTTAGTTCAATGCCAAGCAGGACTTATATAAATCTTCATTGTGGTGTATTATGAACTTTCATTCTTTTCACAAATGACCAAGATGTGCTGTCGGGCCCCTGCAATCTTACGAGTCACAAGACCAGTTGTATTGCAGGAAGTCATTTTTCTTTCCTGTATCTGGGGGAGGGGGGGGGGGGTTCCTTTGGATGCCAGCGACCATGACAGGAGAGGAGGAGACTCATGCAAGCTGGGTAGACGGGCATAGGGAGGGAGAGGGGAGCCCGTGCTGCTGCGGGCGGGGGGGGGGGGGGGGGGGGGCGGAAGAGAGCAGATGGATGGATGTGGGAGGCTGAACCGGCAGAGGTGGGATCTGGAAGCGGAGAGGCTGCTTCAGTAGTTCAGGAGGGTGGTGTAGCTGATGTCTGTGAATCCCAAAGACCTGAGAGATGGCAGCTCTTCTGTATGGCTCATTTCTCCACTTCAAAGCCCCCCCCGGTGTTAGATCTGACATGTCCAGTGCAGGAGCGCATTCTCACAGAGCATGGGGCGGAGTTATACAGGTGGGGGCTAACAGGAGAATATAAGAGAGGTATCATAGGGCTCCGTGACCAGAGAAGACGCCGCCGTGTCCAGCATCTTCTGAGCTGATTCCACCATCTGCGCGTGGCTCACACTTCGCTGGGCACCTCCACGGAACTCAGAAAACAAGGCGCCGCAGCCGCTCCAGAACATTCTCAGGTTACGACCTTGGGGAGTTCTTGAGTTACCCTCCTGCCTCCTTGAGCTTCTCACGTGTCCCGGTGCTTGGCTCCTGGGTGTGTTCTACATGTGCGACGCCCGTAATGACCGGCTAATGTTTCATGATAAGTGAGGCCGTGGCCTCAAACTGTCTGTGAGCCATGCTGATGTCACCCGATGGATGGTGCGGGGGAATCGCTGCTGGTGCAAGCTGCCAAGGTGAAAGTACAGAAATGGTCCAGCCGGGTCGCAGAGCTGTTCATGACCCATGGCCATTAGACATCTTATTGGGTATATAATACTATAATGCTGTGTACATTATCTTACCTTGGTATACATTCCCTGTCCAGTGTTGACACAGTTGCCAGTTAGAGTATGTCACCCTTTGGACAGCATGTCCATTGGTCAGATGGGTGGCAACAGCTCTGCTGGAGCAAGGAGCACCTCCTGATCACCTTGTTTATTCTGCAGGATGTGCTGCCCTCTTTTCAGATGATTTCAGAGAAGATAAAATTTTAGGAATTCTTGTCTGTTTTTGTTTGTATGTTTTACCTTGTACTGATTAACTAATGATGGTACTCTCCTTGTTATTCGGTACCAGGTGCCAGTACTCCCTGAAACTTCATGAACCAATTGCTGTATTTTCTGACACCACTAGATGGTGCTCTATAATGAAATAAGGGCTCGATTCATGCCCCAAAGCAAACCAAGTGGGCCATCTAGTGTGGTCAAAAATACAGAAAATTGTTCATGAAGCTTCATTTGGCCATCATTATTTAACTCCTGTTTTTCATTTTTCTTGCCATAGAATTTGACATTTGTTCATGCCCTGGATTGTGTGTTCTCTGTAATAAACTCCAGGTATGGTATATAAGTCAAAGCATGAAAAAAATCATTTTCACTCAGTTCCTATTTTGTGTTTTAACAAACGCTTATGAGTACAGTAAGACCAAATGCATGGTGACTCTTCACTCCCATGATTACTCCCCACCTCGTTCTACATAAGAACATTAGAAAATTACAAATTACAAGCTCGTTTGGGGAGAAATTAACTAATAGCTCAGAGTTGTTAAAATCTTATCTAGCTCTGATTTAAAGGAACCCAGGATTTTAGCTTGTGCTACACTAACAGGAAGACTATTCCATACTCTAACTACACGCTGTGTAAAGAAGTTCTTCCTCAAATTCGTTTTAAAATGTTCTCCCGCTAATTTCCACTTATGGCCACAAGTTCTAGTATTTAAACTAATGTTGAAATAGAAATTTGGCTGAACAGCATCCCGACCTGTTAGAATCTTATATACCTGGACCATGTCCCCCCTTAGTCTCCTTTGCTCAAGGCTAAACAGATTCAGCTCAGCTAACCTCTCCTCATAAGACATACTTTGCCTCATACTTTGCCACGCCCATGTCGACCAGGTACAGCACCAGTACAGCACAACCACCAGGGGGCTCTGTGGCATCAGCAGTGCCTGGTCTACAACGTGCTTGGTGGGTGGGACCAGCTCCGTTGCACTCATAAGCATCGCTGCTAGGGGGCACCACACTCCAGCCGGCGCAGCCGATGACCTTGAAGTCCAAGCATGGAGTTGCTCCGTGGCATGGGTTGGCCCTGGCATCAAGGCGGATGTTCAGCGCAGCATGGTAATTAATGTAGGAATCCCTCTGGAAGAGTACCTCTTTGTCCTAATTACCACAGTCTTCATGTCCCCCCCGAGGCAGTTCAGATCCAAGTCCACACTGTCGTATTATCATCGTGTTTGGTTACTACTTTCATCCATCTATCCATCCGATCTCTTTTACTGGTTTATAATTTTATTTTTATGAAAAATGTATACAGTTATGGTTACAGGAGTTTGCCATATTGCATCATGTCAATTTTTCAGGTGGGAGTTAGCATACTGCTTAATGTGCTAGTTAGTATTCCTTTTCATGCGCCCTGCACGGTTGACTTTGCATTCTAATTAGCATAGGTTTCCTGTTTGGGGTTGGGGTTGCACAGACAGCTTGCAGGAGCCCATGAAATACGAAATAAGTAAACACATGTTTTTAGGCACGTGAAGCGTCGCATGGACATCATTCTGGGGGAGGCACTGGTGGCGAGGTGGAGACATGACTGCAGCACATCCAGCGCAGAAGGGGGCGATGTAGAAGCCACTGTTCCCCTGGGCAACAGGAAGGAAGAGAGACACTACCCTCTAAAGATCGTCTACGGTAACTGCTACCGGACTGTAGTACGAGTCCTCGCCCCATGCAGAGGTTTCTGTCTTCTCACTCACGGCCGTTCTCTCAATCCTCTGTTCGAAGGTATTCAGCTTAGCCCAGTTTAGTTTCACTCCCACAAGGCAACTCTGTGTTTATTGGACTGTAGTTTTAATTATTTAGGGCTCTGTATGCAAAATTTTACTGTGTGTCACTTGACTCAGCCTGGCTCTCTCTGCTCTTGAGGGTTCTTTGGGTAAAAGTGAAGAATGTCTGTGACTGACGGACAGCAGACAGCAGACGTTCCGGCGAATGCAGCAGTTTGATGCCACTGTTTCCACCTCATGTTCTGGGGAGGTGTGAGTGTGCACTGACCTTGCGGGGGCAGTCTTACCCAGTTGAAGAGAAAAGAAAAACAAATAAAACAGATCGGATCTTTAATGGGAAGTACCAAACCAATTGACGGCTAACAGGAAACCAGTTAAAGACATTGGGAACACAAGTAATGAGAGTATTTAAGGAATACTGTGATGCCTGCAGAGGGGAAAAATACTGATACGAGTCTTATTTACAAGACCATTTTAAATATACAATGAGTCAACCATGAATACGAAAAGACATCTATATCAGGCCTGTAGGCACAATCATGAGCTACACAGCAGAAATAAAATCTGCCTTTTCCCCTCACTGACTCTGTACCTTTCAGACATTCATTGAGGGATTGTTGCTTAACGGTTGATCATTTATCTAAGATGCAATCTGAGCAGGGCAGCCATCTCTTTTGAAATGAAAATGGCAAACATAGAGGCCATCACTGCCTGCTGATATTAGAATAAAATCAGTGCCTGCCTTTGCCTCTGGGGTATATCTGGATACCTAGTGATACCTATTGATGGAGAATGCAGCTCTTTTCTCTGATGTGCATGTCAGTTTAACCTTTGTGCAAAGGGCTCATCTGATTTATAGAGCTGGATGTTTTACTGGAGCCTTTCTAGCTTGTTCATTCTTACTCAAAGGTATAACAGCAATCCCCCTAGGGATCCAGTGTGCTGTACCAGAACTCTTGTAGCCAATGTAATGTAACTGATGCAATGTAACTGATGCTGTTGTGTGTTGTAATGAGGGACCAGACTCAGGAGCAGGTTGTGGCAATGAGGGAGGGACCAGGCTGCCCTTGTTAATGAGGGAGGGGTCAGGCAGCCTGTGGTAATGAGGGAGGGGCCATGCAGCCTGTGGTAATGAGGGAGGGGCCAGGAAGCCTGTGTTAATGAGGGAGGGACCAGACTCAGGAGCAGATTGTGGCAATGAGGAAGGGGCTAGGTGACCTGTGGTAATGAGGGAGGGACCAGGCAGCTTGTGGTAATGAGGGAGTGACCAGGCGGCCAGAAGTAAAGAGGGAGGGGTTAGGGGGTCTATAGTAATGTGGGAGGAACCAGGCAACCTGTGGTAATGAGGGAGGAGCCAGGGGGCCCATAGTAATGGGGGGGGCAGGCAGCCTGTGGTAATGAGGGAGGGACCAGGCTGCCCATGGTAATGTGGGAGGGGCCAGACGGCTCGTGGTAATGAGGGAGGGGCCAAGCAGCCCATAATAATGAGGGAGGTAGCCAGGCAGCCCGTTTGCACAGGGAAGGGTCTCGTATATATAGCTGTCTGTCTGTCCCATCAAGCCTCCACCTTCACATTCTGTTTCTTGCTCTTCTTGAGGAACGATGGGGTCCTGAACTTCTTCTTCTTCTTGCAGGGCGAGGCCTCTGCAGCAGGCGACTTGGACGGGGGCTCAGCAGGCGGTGCAGTGGGGGAGGCTGGAATAGTTTCCTCCATGGACAGTGCTTTCATCCCGCTCTCCAGAGGGCGGTCCTCCTCCTGTTGATTCTGGTTCTCCTTGCTTCCATTTTGTGCCACAACCAGCAACTCGTCTGGGATGGGGGGTGGCATATGAGCATCGGGACATATAGCTAGATCGTGTCATACATGCTTATGTCAGGCTGTGTGTTCAGTGTGTCCTCTAGCATGTGTGTGACTACCAGTGTGTTCCCCCGTGAGTGCCTGAAGGGGGCTCCATCTGCATCAGCACGTCTACCTGGTGGGGGGCTGGAGGCATCCATCTTCGGTGAGGCTGTGGGGGAGGGTGCCTGCATATCCACCAGCTGTGCCCCAGCTGCCAGAGGAAGACAGAGAGGATGTGGAGCGAGAGGTAGACAGCAGAGCTGGGTGACATGACAGGTGGCGGAACGTGTGGGCGGGTACCTCCATTCAGGCCGAAGCGCTGCTTCCTCTGCACCTCCAGCCGGTACTCTTCCAGCTCCTCGTCCGTAAGCTGGCTAAAGGGGTTGGGGGGCTCGGGTTCTGGGGCCGGCGGAGGCTCAGCGGTACTGTTATCTGGGCCAGAGGGAGCCCCGGTTTGGGTCAGGTTAGGCTCTGAGGCCTAAGGTGAGGAGGAAGGACAGGAGGGTGAAATACAGGTAAACACAAGTGACACAGTAAGAACTTGGCACCCTGGCTGTCTTGCAGTAGGGTGTGGATCTCCATGTGCGGCTCTGCTCAGTCATACCTGATTAAGATCCGTGTCGGACAGCATGCTGGCCAGGACATGGGACTGAGGCCCCGCCCACTTCACCTCCTGCCGGTTCTGCTCACGGATCTGGCAGCGGGAAAAAGGGCTGATGTGTAACCTGGTTCTACAGACACCCTAAGAGGTTCTGACCAAAGTGTTTTTCCTTTTTGTTTAGCTTCCTGACATCCCCCCCCTTTGCTCAGGATAGGCCGTTTTGTGTCAGAAGGTGCGAGAGATAAGTGCTGTAAACCCCACCTTTCTGCGCGTCTCTAGCACCTCCTCGGGGTTGGTGAAGAGTGGCACAAACTGGTTGGGATTTTCCATCTTGATGGCCAAGCCGCTTCCCTGTTTAACCTCCTGAGCCTTCAACCACTGAGGAGAGAAAGGAGAAGAGAACTCAGAATGTTACAAGAACAATAACAGAAAAGTCAGTCATACAAGGCTGCTTATAGGCTTCTACATTAAGTAACTAAAAATCGAATAACTAGAATTTTTGAATAGACATTCTCCATAGAAAAAGGTTAAGCTTTAAAATAGTTTTCCAAAGTAAAACTAATATCGACTTTTATCCAGTGTAGACAAGATATGCATGAAGAAACAGGAACTGGTTAAGAGATCGCTTGATTGGCCGCTTCTGTGCAATACTGTGACATTTCAGAAAATGTCCAGCAGAGGGCAGTGGAGGCACTGCAGTAATCAGCATGGGACTGTGAATTACCCCTGCATTGCAGAGAACTGGAGACAGTTAGAGAGTTAGAGACAGGAGGGGAGTGAGCAGCTGCCGACTTTCAGCAGGAAAGTTAAACCCAGCTTCCAAAGTAACTTCGCAATAGTGACAGTTCCGTGAGACTGGATAAATCCTCAGTGTTTACCGTTCGCTCCCAATCTCTTTCTGCCCGCAGTCGGTACGTTTTATATGCTGCTTGCATACCAGGTATATTTTTATGTGTGAGATCCACATACTTTTATCCATTCCCATCATCTGCTGACAGCATATGCATTCATGACATACAGAGTAAAGCTCTACGTTTCTGTATAACAGAACAGCCCAGCATGGGCTCCTCTTGTCCGTACTGTGCAGCGCTGCCACCCTGGGCTGTCCTGAGGCTGGTCCACCCTGCAGTAGCTGTTGGGCGTGTTCAGCCATTTGGTCCGCTCCTGCCGCTGCTTTTGGGCGTGGGGGGGTGGGCGCAGGTGGCTGCGGCCACCGGCCCACTCGAGGCTGAGTGTAGTCATGGCGCTGGGGGCAGCCTCCACCTCCCGGCGTGCCCGGGCTCGGTCCCGCAGCACTGGGAAGCGGTACGGGTATCCCGTCCTGTAGCCCTGGCAGGAGCAGAGAGAACCAGGAGGGGTGGTTACACTGCCGCCCCTCAGCCTCAGCTCGTGACAGTTTACCTGCTGTTTCAGTTACAAATCACCTGCTAACTCAAACTCACAGGACTCCAGCCCTTGAGACCGATGCAGATTTATGATCAAGTCTGCCTTGAATATAAATGTGCAATTTAATATTCCGTTGTGCATTGTGTTTGTCTCTTACTGCTATTATCCATCCATCCACTGTCCAACCTGCTTATCCTACTGGGTCGCAAGGGAGCCCGGAGCCTATCCCGGTAGCAATGGGCACGAGGCAGGGAACAACCCAGGATGGGGGGCCAGCCCATCGCAGGGCACACACACACACCATCCACGCACACATGCACACCTGCGGGCAATTTAGCAAGTCCAGTTAGCCTCAGCATGTCTTTAGACTGTGGGGGGAAACCGGAGTACCTGGAGGAAACCCCACAACGACATGGGGAGAACATGCAAACTCCACACACATGTAACGCAGGCCGAGACTCCAACCCAGTTACTACTATTATTTATTTTCTTATTTAGCTAAAGCTAATGACCACGGCATTATGTGCTTTCTCTGTCGCAGGGAGTTAATTCGCTCACTGTGTCCCCACAGCTTGAATAGAAACCCTGTAAGTTACTTTGTATACATTACAGAGCACATGAAACAGGACAAAAAAGGTCACCGTTTAGTTCTGGACTCACCAGGTTGTCAAGCATCCTCATTAGTGCCTCAAACTCGTTCTCCCCACGCCGGCTTTTGTGCATTGGGCCGAAAGTGGACCCCGCCCAGCCTACAGTGCCGGCCGGGTAGGGTCTCTGGGTGGTCCGGTCTAACAGGATCAGGTTCTTCTCTCCACCGGCGCTGCACATGGCTGACACCTGTAGGCAGAAAGGGGCACTGCAGCCTGATGGCATCCTGATGAATGAACTTTGCCTCCCCACAGTAGGAGGGCATGTTCAAACCATCGGCATCAGCAGGACGTTAGGAGTGTGGATACTATTAGAGTATCTCACCTGTATCTGACAGGCTGCCTGCACGTGGTAGATGATGTAGAAAGCCTCCTCCACTGATTCTCCAAGAGCCATTATACCGTGGTTCCTTAGGACCAGAACCTGAGTGCGAGGAACATTGGAGCGTTCATAAAGCAGCGGACCACCGTAACCACCCCAGCTTTCCAGCTGCACGCTGTCCATCACATGGTGTTTCTGGGTATAACCTTGCAGGTGGGGCCCAGGCTCCTCTGCAGCTCCAGCCTCTCGCTGGCCTCCTCCAGGCAGCCGCTGTAGCTGTAGTAGGCCGCCCCACCCACCAGGAGGGCCTCGTGGGAAAGCGGCAGCAGGCCGCATTTCATGGCCGACACCTTTCCGGCACACAGACAGGGCAGAGCTCAGTGCTGTCAAGTCGTCTGCTGGATTCTCCAGGTCACTCACAGTTCAGTGGTGCGCAAGAGAGGCTCAGCTGACACCAGGTCCAGGAGAAAGTGAGAGAGCTCTGGGACACATGGCAAACCTCTGCGAGACCCCCAGAGCGGACTACCCTGAGCTACACCCATGGATACTGATTGTGAGCCGTTATTGCAGCAATACACCAGCAGGTGGCATTGTGATTAAGAAATTGTACAGGCAGGATAAAAAAAAAAAGATTAATTCTTCATACATTTGTTTCCAGTATTAATTTAAGGTAATTAGGCTAATTAAAGGTAGAAGGTATTTAAGTGACAAACAAGTTGCACTGAGGCTAGCACTTGTGCTCCTCCTCTGTACATTTACACAAGCACTGTACCCACCGCTGCCGTGGCAGGTGTTTGAAGGTGTAGCAGGCAGCGTACGTCAGGCCGGGCAGAGTGGATGGCAGCATGCAGGTCAAAGACGCCAAGGTCCACCCCCAGCGCGGTGCTGCCCTGCTCAACCACCTCCCCCAGGACATTCACCTTTACCTGGGAACACACGCATCATGTTTCATAGGCTGCGGGGGATGGGGGTCTCTGTGTTTGTGTATGATGGAACAATAAAGATGGCAGAGTGCTGTGTTTCAAAACAGTTAGTGTGCCAAGTCTGTTTGTTGTGAATTAAGGGTGGAAAGTTCTCACAAAGACAGAAATGTGGAGGCGTGTGTGACTCACCAGGCTGCAGGCAGTCGCTTCGCTGTACGACAAGCCGTCTGGAAGCACCAGGAAGTGATCCTGCTCCTTACTCACGCGCAGCTGGAAAGACAGGCGAGGCACCTCAGTGCGTCGGGAAATTCGACGGAAGTTGTCAACTCTGCGTACAGGCAGATGTGTGGAGGCAGGCAGCGACACACAGACCTTAAAGGTCACGCAGACAGGCGAAAGACTGCGCAGCTGCAGCTGGACACGGATATACAAAGACACATCCGGAACAGAGACGCAGTCAGGCTGACAGCCGGCTCTTCGTGGCGACAGGCGGGCTCACCGTGAGGTATGTGCGGCTGAGGCGGGCCCAGCCGTAAAAGTCCAACAGGCGGTAAACGCTGGCCAGTTTACACCGCTGCAGCCCCTCCCCCTTTGCCATGGAGCCAGGATCCCTGCCTCGCAGGTCATTGATCGGCATCACTGTCGTCAAGGCTACAGTGGCCAGGGGACAGCCAGTGCAGATGGTAGCCGCACACCATTAGGACCCACAAAGGAACAAGTCAAAATATTAGGTATCATGTTAAGTAAGTAAATAGTTTATCACTGTGCTTACAAGTTAAAACTGAATTTGACTTGATATTGACTAGTCCTTTGCATTGAGTCATTGCAAAACATCGACATGATGAGATTATCATGTGCAAGATGATGATAGGACACCACAAAGAGGTCATTTTTGGTGTTTCAATGGGTCCTGGTACATGATTTCACTTAGAAGTAGTGGTCTACGCCCCTGCAGCAGTAAAGTAGTGATGGGCAAAATGATGCTTCATGAACCATTTGTTGTATTTCATGCCTCCACTAGATGGCGCTCTTGGTTTGCTTTGAGGCATGCTCTGTGCCCATTTTTGAAAAGAGGGCACCATCTAGTGGGTTCAAAAAATACAGCAAATAGTGAAGCGTCATTTTGTCCATCACTACAGCAAAGGTTCTGCACGACATCGAGTGTGTTAATTCAGAATCTGCTAACATGTAGTGTCAGTCGGGGTTTGTATGCATCAATGAGACAACAGGAGACACCTACAACATGGCGAGGTGGGGAGAGCCGCAGAGGCACCATAGGAAGACAGGAAGTCAGCAATGCGCTGCAGGGCCCACAGGCTGGAGGAGCTGCTGTCCTTCTTCATCTGATCCTGGATCAGGATATCCAGCTCCTCCCTGAAGGACTGACACAGAGGAAGGGAAAGAATGCTATGAGCACACATAGAATGTAATGGATGACGGCAGTATGAATATGATTGAAAGCACCCGTAGGACATAAAATATCAGTTATTAGTTAAGTAAGTTATTAGTAAGTTCAAGTTACTTTATTAGTACCTGTAGGTAAATCTGGTTTGTAGTAGATGAGTCATCATCCATTTTGACACACAAAATAAGAGCTCAGGGTTCCTTACTAAAACTTTTAAAAAAGTGATAATTTTGAATGTTATAATATCAGGATTAGATATAATGTCTCTGAATACAAGGTTGGAAGAACAGAAAAACTCACAGGACTCTGCAGGATAGTGGACAGTGATGCCTGGTCTCGTGCCAGAAGGCCATCCGGAAGCGGAAGGTCGGCAGCCTGTGTGGCATCACTAGGACTGTGTGGTACAGGCGAAACGCTCATCTTAACTCTGTGGAGAAGTGGGTGATAACTGGACCGCAAATGGGGAAACAGGAAAAAAACACAGCCTTACATTACGATACAGTGCTGCAGAGGACAGTGTTTGGGACTTATACCTCCAGGACTGTCAGTTCAAACCCCAGGGACATTATGTGTATAAATATGTGAGTATCCTGAGATTGCCTGAATGGTTGGTTACATTTAGCGATGTTTCCTAGCATAGGATAAGGTTGGACGGCCACAAAAATTTCATATAAGCACTAAGCAGCGAACCAGCAGTCTTGCGCCGTTTCAAACATCTCCAAATATGGGTCACATAAAAAAAAAACGTTTCTGAGTCTTGATTAAACAGGAGTTTGCTTGCATGTCGGTGCTTCCTCTCATATCATATCGGCATCCTTTTCCCGCACTCCCGACCTCCGCTGCCTAGCAACCGCAGCAGGAGTGTGACAGCAGCATCCTCGGAGAGCCTATGCTTTGGGCGCGAGGCTGCGGGGCATTTTTACCCATCAGATAAAACGCGACGAGGGAATATGCGTTGTTAATCTTGCCTCTCTGGTATTACAGAAGCGATTACATCGCCAAAACGGCCTGCTATCGACACATAAACACGACACTCAACAACAACCTTGAATAAATTATAATTAAAAATATTTTTATAATTAAAATGACGTAATGTTTACGTGCTGCGCGAAAACAGCTCGATTATAATCCACCAATTCAGATTAAATTCAGGTGTGTGATAGAGATATAGCATCGATATTGTAAATTGTAAATAGCTATAAACATTCGACCATGCACATAAAAATATCACGTCTTATTTATCCAAATGTTGTTCGGGTACACGGTTTGAGACGAGGTGTGAATTTGCAGCATAACCGTGGACAACATGCGGTACAGATCAGCCTTCTGTGTGCTTTGAACACATAAACCCCACTTTACTCTCCGTCTCCCACACCCTTACCTAGGATGCCGAAGGACGGCCATTGCCCGCTAACCTTCACCAAAACAAGGTTCATTTCAAAACTGAAAACAAACAAGTTTCTTCCAAATGAATAAGATGTAACGGAAAAGACTCGTTTTAACGACACTTAATTTGAGGATACGATATAGGCGTGTTTAAAGAAATGCCCAGTATAAGCATTCTGTGACATTCATGTTGAATCGCGATAAGCACGGTGAGCACCAGCTGGAAAGAAATGCATGGGTTTGCTTCACTATCAGCATAAGGTGTGGTAGACACGCATCCAGGTGACGACCACTACCATAATCCGATCAGATCTTACCTTATCACATTCCCCACGCCTTAAGACGTTGTGATACATGAGTCTAATCCAAATGTGATTCAGGTAGCAATGACCAATGACAGCAATGAAAGGCGAGAATAAAATAAATATAAATGCATCCAAAAAAGCAATAACGTGCCCTGTTAATGTCCCCGCTCCAGTCTGTCAAACTGCACCGGACCAGCTCCGCGTCACGCCTACCGCCTGCTCGACTCTCACGCTTCTCAGTCGCGGTCTCAGCCCTGCACTCCCGTTGGTTGACAGAGATTGTAAGCTTTTATGCTATATTAAGGAGTCTAGGGATTAAACATGTACTTAATAAATGTATGTTTTTGGTAGATAAGCAATCGAGATTATAAAATGTATAAGGAGATTATGGTTGACCAAATTTTTTTCTTCAGACACATTACTCGTTTTTAGCCTGGATCTGATTTAGGACTGGTTTATATCACATTTTTTTCATCTCCTGATGAGTATTTTGGGAGTAATTAAAGATCAGTTATAGAATAGGTTGATAGTTGTGTTTTCCCAGTGCCTAACATGGTCTCCTAGGTTCAACTTGACCCGTCCTGGATATCTGCTTGTAAAAGTAGGTTGTGTTTATGCCGTCTTGGAGTTAGTCTGATATAGAGGTATTGGCGCACTGGATTAGATGATGGCTAAAGTGCTTTGGGGAACGACATGACATTCACACTAAGGGTGGGCGTTAGCAAAAACATATGCTAAACATTGCTACAGTATAACACATACAAAGCATCCTGGTAATCCGAATAGCCATTCTCTTGGAACCAGCCCTGCAGAATTAGATTGTCCCCACCTGGGTGGTCAGCCGTCCTTGGCGATCCTGCAGGAGTGTCAGGTCAGGGGAAGATTCAGTGCCAGACGGTCCTTGTGCAGGACAGCAGCTTTTCGTCTTGGGCAGCTGCAGCCAGTAGAAGCACTTGCGGATCCCCCCCCGGTCCCCATCAATGACTGTCTAGATTAGGCAGCCGTCCCTTCTTGTGAATGGGGCAGCACACCCAAACTGGATCCACGATGTCGAAGTCTTGCCCTCGGCTGCATGCATTGTTGGCACACGTCTGTCAGGCAGTTGCTGAGCCTTGGTGCTGCTGGGCCAGTTTGTGCACACCCTTCAGATTGCCCAGGAGGCACTGCAGGTTCTGTGGTACCTCTGGTTCTGGGCTTGCTTGCACCGAATGATCTCTATGCTCACAGGACCAGGCACGAGTGGCAGTCCCAGGCGTGCTGGTGGTGGACGACCAGGATAGCAAGCTGCGCGGCGAGTGTGTAATTGAGGGTGTTTTCATATACACAGTAGTCCTCTCTAAAAGAACCACAGCTCTTTAAGTGGGTACAGAGAAAGAGAACTCAATCCTCTTTGGATTCACACCATTCAAAATGTGACTGTGTGATCTATCTAAAACCTCAGACCTTCAAGATTCAAGATTCTTTTATGGAAAATGGTTCTAAAAACAGAAGCATGACAATCACTGAAACTATCACTTTGTAACATGAAAGATCTTAATATTTTAAGGTTTAATAAAATAAATAATGCAAATTGTGATATTTTTAACCTGAGTGCGTCTGTTAGATTATTTTTTATAACAAAGTAAATTACTGTAAGAAGTTTCCCTATGAGAAGCCAACCGTATGTTTTGACTTTAGCTCTTAATTATGGGATTCTGTGCAACGTTACAACCTAAACGCTGACGTCGTTTACAGTGTGTGAGGAATGTTATAGGTCTCTAGTAAAATCTATGCTCGTTCTATTTCTGTATTGTAGTAACAAAATACTGCAATTTCCCAGCTCTATAAATTAGGGTAATCTATCTTCCATCCATTTTCTGAAACCACTATTCAGGGTCACAGGGGGTCCAGAGCCTATGAGTACAAAGCAGGGAAGAACCCAGGAGGGGGGGGGGGCAACCCATTGCAGGACACACTCTTCACTCACATGGGCAATTTGGTCATTCCAATTAATCTCAGCATGTTTTTGGACTGTTGGGGGAAACCAGAGTACCTGAAGGAAACCCCACAATAGCACGAGGAGAACATGCCAAATCCACACACATGGAACCCTGGCAGAGACTTGAACCCGGGTCCTAGAGGCGTGAGGTGATAGTGCAAACCACTGCATTACCATGCCACATAATCAGTCTCAAGAATTCGTAATAATTTCCTGACAATTGTTTTGACATCAGCTCTCTATGGCATCCAAAAAGCCTAGAGGAAAAGAAAGCAAGCTGGTGGAACCTTCTGTTCACGTATCATCAGCATAAGAACTTTGCTATGTAGGTTTGGCTTTCTGAGGGTCTGAGTTCATTTGAGCTTCACATATGGCTTGTTTTGCATGAGAAACAAGCCAAATCCACTTCAATCTGTTGGAATTAGTCAAGTGTGAAAACCTTAAATCACTCCAGCAGCCCATCGCTTTGGGGGTGATGGGAGGTGGTGCAGGTCTTCACAACGCTCAGCTCAGCCGCTTGCAGACCGTACCAAACCAGTGCGCCGTGAATTTTCACCCCTCGCCTCTGTGTAACTCCTCTGGCACACTGAAGTGGCAGAATAACTCCTTGTGGTCTCTGTACTCTGGTCGGGAAGTGTGCATGACTCGGGCCGTATAGTAAAATATTCCACGGCTACAAGTAAATAGCAATACCCTGTGTCAGTGCAGGGAAAGTGGACCAGCACGTCCATCTCAACCCTCTCCATTGGTGGCCCTGCCTGATAGATCTGCAGCGGCGCCCTGGACTGGCAGCTTGGTCCCTTCTGGGCTGTGCGCACATCACAATAATGAATGCATGGTTTGGTATCATGGCTGCAGCCGGGCTGGCAGACTCGGCTCTGCCGCTCCAAAATGCCCAGCTTCCATCATGCTGAGCGCCCCCTGCAGGACCGTGGGATGAAGGTATCTGTGGATGGACGGCCAGTGCTGGTACAGCAGCCTGTTGCGCTCCTTGAGGATCCCTCATTGCAAGTAGAGAGCCTTGGTCTCCTGATCATGCGCAGAGTCCTCCCTCCACTCCGGCCCTCGATTTGGACCAGCACTGCATCACTCACCTGGTCCATTTGCAGCCACATGGTCATGCAGTGATTCCATTCAAGGTGGCCGATTGTCCGGCTGAAGTTGCTTACCACCCTTTTGCCCCGAGGAGTCACCTGTGACAACACTGCCCTAGCCCCACATTACTGGCGTGTGTCGAGGATGAAGGGCAGTGCTGATTCAGGGTTACACCAGCACTGGGGTCTCCGTCAGTGCAGACCTCAGGCGGTTAAAGGTGGCAGTTTGATCCCTGGACCACAGGAAAAGTCTCTTCTTTTTGGTGAGTCATTAGAGCAACTTGGGGATGTTGGCAAAGTCCCATACAAATTGCCAGACGTACAAAGTGAGACAGGAATCTGCGTTGCTCCATGACACTTTGCAAGATCAGCCAGTTTTTTTTTTACTACAGCAGTAGTTCCTGGGTCTGCCACCACACCCTCACTGCTTACTAAGAGACTCAGGAACTCTTTTGCTGCAGGAGGAGAACTTCTGTAGGATGAGGTGCAGGCCCACCTTTGTGAATGGCTGCGAACAAAGTCTGTAAGTTAAGCGCGGCTGTAGCGCAGTTGAACTGGCCATCCAGGTAGACAATGCACTGGTTCCATGGGACATGGGCCAACAATCACCGCATCAAGCTCTTGAAGGTGTCACAATATTGACATATCAGATCTTAAGCCTCATAATAGAAGTGCTGTGTATTTGGGATTCGATCTTTTAATCATTTGTACCAAAGGTAGAATAGCGTGGCTGTGGCAGTGGCATGAGGAGCACTGAGCACTCGTCATCCTGGGGGGGTGGGGGGGGGGGGGGCGGGGGTGACTGGATAAACCCTGATGTATGGGGAAACTCCAGTTTATAGGGGGTGTGCAGATTTTATGCCGTCAGTTGCTAAGCTATTAGGCTAAGTTCATACTGTATGATGATCCAAGTGTTAACATTACTCCCAGGTAATTCTTATTAACACTTACAAAATGTGTCCCGTTTTCCAACATGATTTTTACTTTTAGTAACTGGGTCGTTCTTTGCATCTCTGGAGTCTGCTCTCTGAGGTAAACATCTACGGACCCATTAAATGTAAATTGGTAATAAATGTGACTTCAAACTGTAGAAAACAGGTTTCGGCCTCAGAAGAAGGTTATTTCAAAGTAATTAAGAGATGTGCGTTATGCAACAAAGCAAACCAGGGTGTTTTGGGTTAGTAATTACTTCATTTCATTGTTTTAATTTGTTACCAGTGACTTTTTGCCTAAGTCTTGTTATTGGAAAATTACGAACAGGTCCCATGAATTTAACCTTTGTAAAAGATAAATAAACAAAGGAAAAACTTATCAGATCATCCAGATTGATACTAGAAAAAAAAATAGATATTCCACCAAACAAAATGAGCTGTTTACCCAAATACTTTTCCATACTCAAATCCTTAATTGAAACATGACTCCTTCCTAATATGTTAGTTACCCTGTGAAATATGAGTATGACGGGAAGCATGCGTAACCTCCACTAAAAATCGTTAGAAGATTTAAAACCCTGTCTCACATTTATACGCTGCTGATTATGTCTTATTAGGGTGCTTCAGTTAACATTGCTTTCAATATTTAATTTACAGCTGTGCACAATCAAGCTGAGAATTCATTTGGAAAGTCCACGTTCCTCGGCTGTTTGCGTCTCCTCATCATGTGCCCCGCAACGAAACAACAAACGATGATTGTTTTCCTTGTGAAAGGCTGTGGTGTCAGTCAATCCTGTCTCCCATCTCTCTGTCCGCTAGCATCGTTCATGCATCTAACCACTTGACACTCAGCATTGACTATGGGGACAAAAAGGTGAAACTTTATTGAAAATAATAAATAGAAAGAGGTAAAACGTTATTAAAAATAATTACTAAGAAAAATTAAATAAAAACACTTTTTTGTTTGAGTGTATTCCAATAATGTATCCCAATACAGTCCTTGAAAAGTAAATTGCACGCAAACAGACCGTATTTCTTGACACGTCCAAGAACGTTTTTTTCCAGTGCTGCAATGACGCGACAACCCCACTAGATGTCAGGAATATTCAGCCAAAGGTCCAAGGTCAGCCTTTAATAACGGCTTTGCCGTCACCTATTTTTCGCGCAGCACAGTCTGAAAGGCACGCTTGGTTTATTAAAGAGCCCAAGCTTCAGGGTTGCTCAGCTGTGTTTCATCTTAACTGTGTTTTAAAATCCAGCCAGTAAGACAGTGGTGCACTTATTTTGAAGACTTTCATGATTGTAGGTATATGGCTGAATGTGATCGCAGTCTTTACCCACTTAAGTGAGCAATCCCACTGAGATGTAAAGAGCACAACTACTTGAAGAAAACGATTAGAATGTTGTATCCTATTCCAGTTAAACTCTTAAGCAATTAGACATGATTAAGCCATTGATTGAAATCCAGGCCATAATACAAAGAGGCTCTCAGCCCCTGAAAGGTTCCATTCCTCTTCTGGCCATCTGTGTGAGTGGTTTGCATCTGCCCTTCAGTTTTCATGTTTACACAATTAATTAGGTAGCACAAAAGAGTGAGAAAAAATCTAAAGAAATACCTCAGTTGCAATCAGTGATATTGCTATTATTTTACAGTAGTTTTAATATTTCAGAACTTTTCTTGTGAAACAGACGTTAGCTAACTAGTTAGCAGCCAGATACCCTGTGCTATTTAAATGTTGTTAAATATAAATAAATTGACTAAATTTGTTTTCTGTTGCTCTGTGGAGGTGAGTGTGTGGGGGGGCTGTTCAGCAGAATCTTGCCTATAGCACCAAAACACCCACCTGAACTAATGCTGCTTTTATCTATTTTGTCTTCTCACATTTCAAAGATATAAAATATATGTGCCTGTTTCTCTGATGCTGATCCCCTTCTCGGCTCTGTCTGTGCTCTCTGAGATGGACCGCCATCCCATAATGAGTGCACGTCGTCATGTGCTGTGCTTATCGGGGCAGCACTCTGGCTTGCTGTAAGCCTGCATATGAGTGGTTATGCAGAATGAAAAGAAAAACGGTTTTTCTAGGTTCTGTGTTACTATCTTTAGAAGTGTGAAAATGGAGAAAATCAGGGTGACAGATTATTAAACTGACTTCAGTACACCAGATTATTAAGGTGACTTCAGTACACCAGATTATTAAATTGACTTCAGTACACCAGATTATTAAGATTACTTCAGTACACCAGATTATTAAGATGACTTCAGTACACCAGATTAAGATGACTTCAGTACATCAGATTATTAAGATGACTTCAGTACACCAGATTATTAAACTGACTTCAGTACACCAGATTATTAAGATGACTTCAGTACACCAGATTATTAAACTGACTTCAGTACACCAGATTATTAAGATGACTTCAGTACACACACAAACTGACACACATCTTCAACATGTCGTTTTCTCTTTTGTAAGTTATCAGCTATAAACATACCAAACATTTTTACTTTATTTCACAATGCATTAGGAAAGTATTATAATTGCCCATGCATAAAATTAATAGCTGAGATGCTTACTTTTATTAGCCAGTTTAATGAAATAGTCATTTAATCGAATTCAGCATTAAATTAAATCCATTTTCGGGGAAAAAACTGCCATCATAACATTGTCATAGAACAGGTGACACTCCTTCCCCTCACTAGCATGCAGACTCCGGCAGGAAGAGTGTCGTGCCTGATTACCTCCCTTTATATTCCCAGGGAGCCTCACAGTCCATGCGAGGTACTGGCGCCCCCGTGTGGTCACATACTAAATGCTTTTCGCTTGACTCCTGTGCAGCCCTGACCTGGCCTACCTATTGTCTTCCCATCCCTGCTTGTCTGGCCTGGATCCCTGCTAAGTGTCGACCCTGCCTTCCGATTCTGCCTTTGTCTGTCCTGGTCTAGATAAAAGCTGGCTTGCTCAGCCTGCGACTTCTCCCAAAGTGTTTTCTCTTCCGACAACTTGCATTTGTTTGTTTTAAATGTTGGAGAACATTTGGGGGGCGGCATGGTGGTGCAGTGGTTAGCACTGTATGGGGCGGCATGGTGGTGCAGTGGTTAGCACTGTATGGGGCGGCATGGTGGTGCAGTGGTTAGCACTGTATGGGGCGGCATGATGGTGCAGTGGTTAGCACTGTTGCCTCACACCTCTGGGACCCAGGTTCGAGTCTCCGCCTGGGTTACGTGTGTGGAGTTTACATGTTCTCCCCACGTCGTCGTGGGGTTCCCTCCGGGTACTCCGGTTTCCCCCCACAGTCTAAAAACATGCTGAGGCTAATTGGAGTTGCTAAATTGTCCATAGGTGTGCATGTGTGAGTGAATGGTGTGTGAGTGCGCCCTGCGACGGGCTGGTCCCCCATCCTGGGTTGTTCCCCCATCCTGGGTTGTTCCCTGCCTCATGCCCATTGCTTCCGGGATAGGCTCCAGACCCCCCGCGACCCAGTAGGATAAGCGGTTTGGAAAATGGATGGATGGAGTACATTTGGTTTAACAGCTTTGTTTTTGAAGCGTTTACTTGTGTCCTGGTGGTTTACAAATGGAGAGGACAAACAAAGCATGATGCTGACAATAATCACCCACAGGCTCTGAGCCAGACCGGCTTTCGGAAAATAGAGCATCCCTTTGAGGTACGATGGTAATTGAGGCCAGCGATTTCCTTAGTCGAAGTTGTGTAATGGACGAAGGCAAATGAATAGTCTTTGGGAATCTGTTTACATGCAGTGGTACGGTTCAAGCGGATACGTCTTGCTTGTGTTGACTGCTGCCCCTTGGAGAGGGTGATTATTTCCTCGCTATCAGACAAGACACAGGCAGCAGTGCTTGGGAACTGACAGTGTGCTTCGGAGAAAGGATTCAGGATCCACACAACTGCACTGTTTGTTCTGTACCCAGTTTTTTTTTCCCCGTAAATCCAAATGAAATATTGGAAAAAATCATGTTGATATCAACACGCGCCACCTGTATCCATCTCTGTCTTCTGATGGTCCCTTTGTTTACAT
Source organism: Brienomyrus brachyistius (assembly GCF_023856365.1). Lineage (NCBI taxonomy): Eukaryota > Metazoa > Chordata > Actinopteri > Osteoglossiformes > Mormyridae > Brienomyrus > Brienomyrus brachyistius. The sequence goes on along the minus strand of NC_064539.1, from coordinate 8,884,762 downwards.
TTTGAATGATAAACTGGAATGAAAAGTTGGGGTTAGCACCAGCGCTTTCAAAGATGCCATAATGGATTTTAGAAACGGTATTGAAGCTGTTAGCTATGTTCTGCATGAATGTGAAATATGAGAAAGTACATTTTGCTAATTATAAACAGTGTTTAGTGTACATTCCAGAATAAAAACGAGTAGCAATGCATTGTAATCATACTTCGCTTAACATTGCCTGCCATCCATCCATCCATCCATCCATCCATTTTCTGTAACAGCTGCATTTGTTTAATTTCAGTCGTTCAGTTTTACTAGGCTATTGTAGTTGACACTGTTCCATTTCAGAAAGATACTCGGGCACCCTTGTGTGGGCTCAGCAAGATGAGTCTGGAAGAATCATTGCATTACTTTGATCAGAAAGGGATGTTTTTGCCATGGTTACTGTCCTATGGGTCTTTACTGTTTTTCATCCTACCTAACATGCCCGTCAAACTGCAGTTTTCCTGTCTTATATCACGTTTCTGGTTTAATGTTTTAATGTAGAAGTGGCTGCATTATCTTGATATTAAAATTTACCGTATTTATTGTGCGAAAGTCATATTCTTCTATAGTAAAACGAATGTGTTTTCTCTTACCTCAGAAGATTAAGGGAGTGTCGTGCCAATATACACCGGAACTCCAGAACTGTTTTGGTTATGGTGAAAAAAAGCAGTTAGGAAATATATTGTATTTTACTAAAACTACATCTAGACCTTTGATGTCAGCCAGGGTCATTTTATATGACTTGATCTTTTAGTCGTCTGTTGCAGGTCTAGTTCATTCACAGGCCTGTGTGCCGTTTCTGCCAACTTTTAGACTGGACAGGAGCCTGTGCCGCTTCAATGGTAGGATATTATTCGCTTAATGTATTAGCCCATTGCCTGGATAGGGTTAGTCCTGTGCAGCCAATATTTTTGTGTCTCCCTGTAATAATAATAGAGAAAAATTACAATGTAACTGCAGCAATCAGAAAACAGTATGTGGTTGGATCTGTCCAGGAGCACTTTGTGAAAGAACCTCAGTGGGCTCCGGGAGTCAGATGGAGGCAGTGTGTTTTGGGATGGCAACACAAGGGCAGATAAGAGAGGGACAGGTTGACCCTGCCATGAATATGTGAATCAGTATAATGGATTATGCAGCGTTTTGCCGCTGAAAGCTGAGGATTCAGATAGGGGTCATGTATGTGGCAGAAGTGCTGCAGGACACCATTGCTGCTTCAGCAGTGTGCTGGCGGCCGGCCGGTCAGCCCTGGGAAAGTGAAAGGTATGCAGACGTGTGCCGGTATGTAAGCTTTCTGTCTAGAGGGAGCCCTTATTACACATTATTTAAATTTGATAGCAAGCTGAAGTAGGTCCAGCTACCTATGTTAGGTAGGCAGACAGGCGGCTTTTCTGGGAAGTCACTCAGCATGCGTTGTCCCCGCTCTGATTATCCGTGGCCTACGACTTGCAGTTGTTCCCAATTTCTTACATTTTGTTATAATACCACTAACAGTTGACCGTGGAATATTTAATAGTGAGGAAATTTCAAGAATGGACTTATTGCACAGGTGGCATCCTATCATGCTACCAAGCTTGAAGTCACTGAGCTCCTGAGAGTGACCCATTCTTTCGTAAATGTCACCAGTGCTTGATTTTATACGCCCATGATATAGTATATAGAACAAATACAATGTATCACATCTTTAATCACTGCTGGGCCTCGGGATAAAGTCTTACACAGGGGTTGAGTACATGAAGTTGCAAGAAAAGCAATTTTTCAGTGACATACATTCGGATTTTCAAGCTACTTCCTATCGAAATGGACTCTAGACATTCGGACTTCATGATTTTATCCATATCTGTTGATTATACACATGAACTTCTCTTTCACCTTACAGTGCTTCTGAAAGGCTTTTTGCTTCATGCGCACAAGCCTTTGAGAAGTTGAGAAGTTGCTGTTTTTTTTTGTGCTTTTCTTGGAATTCCTGCCATGGGTATTTCCATAATTTGCATTGAACACCTGCAGCTGCCGTGCCTCCGCCGAATGAAAGCTGCAGTAGCGGAGTGTCCCAGCTCCAGCCATCATGCATTGACAAAAAGAGCCGGTCCAAGCACGAAATGGCGCGAAGACCTGCAAATCATTCTTCTGGAAATGGGTAAGTGGCTCTCAGAATTCTCAAATGTCAGGCTCTGTGGTCATTAGCTAATCAGTTATGCCTGATTGGTGCAATCGTCTCATTAGGGGCTATTGTTGGCGTATGAGTGTTTTTGCCCTATCAAGCCCATTGTGCGCCAGTGCTGCTGTGCTATGTAATGTGTGACCGATCAATTCAAAAGGTTTTGTGCAAAGGGGGGGGCGGTGGGCGTGTGCATGTGCATGTCTGCCTTTTCCAGGATCTTTGAATTGCTGTCATGTGGTACATTGCTGTTGGGATGGTGATGAACACCACATGCCACTGGGAGAGGGTTCAGAATGTTTAATGAGGCTGGTGTTTCCTTTTTCAGTGTTAACAGGTACTGGGGGGATGGATGGGGTCAACGCAGAGAAGCAGGATATACGTATATCGTATCGGTATCAGCCAGTGTTCAGTAAAAACACACTGCCTGGCCAGAAAGAGACACACACTTTAATATCTTGTTTCGTAGCTTTGATTATGGTGCATATTCATCAATGCATTGTTTCCACGTGCTTATGCAACATCTCAACATTTCTTTTCATCCGGATCTGTATTCATTGTTCTTGTTGAGATCTTGTATTGGTAATAGGTGAGTTGAACCATTCCACTGCGCACGGCCTTCTTCAGCACGTCTCAAAGTCTTTCAGTGGGATTACGGTCAAGACTGAAGATGACTCCTCATGCTCCCTGAAACACTATTTGACAATTCAAGCCCGATGAATCTTGCCATTCTTGTCCAGGAATATGCCCATTATATATACCATTATATATACCATAATATACCATTAGAGAAGAAAAAACTCCATTAATGGGATAATCTGGCCGTTCAATACATTCCGGAAATTCACTTTATTGCTGCATAAAGTTGCTGAGCTGTAATAATGAGCCAATCATTGGCTCCTAAGTACTTACTGATTTAAATTAAAGCTGTGACCCTTTTTTGGCCAGGCAGTGTATTTGCAGTGCTCCCGTATCTTATGCAGTCAGCTGGTTCCACAACAATGTCCGTTCAAGCCCCTTTTATAAAAGTGCCTATTTACTTTGCATATACGACCTATTCAAAATCAGTCACATACTTTAAATCATGCCTAAATTACAGAACTGTACCTATACACTGTAAACTCTATATATAAACAATACAGTAGTTGTTAAAATATATTGTTTAGGGGGAAATTACAAAAAACGTTACACATGCACAGCACAGTTAAGCACTTTTACGTAACTTTTTAAGGACCCATATCATACTTGAACGTTTAACACAAGAACACTTCTAGTAAATGCTACAAACACAGCACAAATAGTGAATGCTATAGTACAGCACAGAAACCAGAGGATGCTGGCCAGTGGATGTTAGAATACACAGCATGCTGACACACACTGTGCTCGACCCACGCTTACCCACTTTGCACGGCGATTCGAAGTTGTTAGCAGCGATTGCTGAAAAACGCATAAAAGCAGAACAGGTGACTTAGGGGAGGGTGGGCTGCCCTCTTTAACTTTAGGCATTGGGTGACAGACATGTTGAATCAAAATGGACCCCATACACTTGACACTCCCTCTGAAGACGGAACATCCACCTCCTCACCCCTGTGTTCAGCTAGCTTTTATTTTCTACTAATCAAATCAAAAACTACTTTCAGCATCTCAGACTGATGCATGAGCAGGTGGCAATAACAGACAAGCAAAATGGAATGCATTTCAAGTACATTCTTTCTTTTTCTGTTTGTTGAGTGAAATTGGATTTCTGGAACTATTGGGAGAAGTGGCTGTGCTTGAATATCTTATCTGAAAAAGGCTTATGTACAATGTTCCCTAACACAATCCGTAACTTCTCCTTCTAATAAATGCATGAACTGCAGAACATCTCCACACGCAAACTCCACTTAAAACTCTAGCAGGAAGGCTGCTGTCTGGAGGACTTGCTGTTCTTTTTCGAGAGTAAAGGGACATATCGTGACATGCTGGGTGCAGAGGCTATGGCCTGCGCTTCCTGGTTGCTTCCTTTGTAGAAGACTAGAGGACCCTTTATGGCAGTTTCTCAGCTGAAGGCTTCTGGGCCTCTATAGAAGGGGCAGCCATGATATCACCTCCAAAGCCTCTGTATTCAGTGCCAGGGCAGCAGGGTCACGCCTCCTTACTGAGATGAGTCATTCCTCATCACAAATTCATTGGCTAACCCTGGAAACTACAATGAATCGCTCCTGTTGAACAGAAGATGCGGAAAGAAAAAAAAATAGAGGCATGATCCTAAGAGAACTTATATTGCAAAATAAATGTAATTATTAGTTGAGAGGTAAATGATTATAATGGTCATATGTTTTTTTTATTCTACTGAGGAATGCTGTGAAATGGTCTGATGTTGATACGTCTTTAATTGTGAAGTACCTGTCTGTGGTTGCTTTTCAGATTGGCAAGCGATTGTCCACTTTAATCTGTGCTTTACTTATACGGTGAATCTTTTTAAAATCCAAGTAAAAGTGTGCAACCTGTATCTTTACAACGGAGATGTGACACACGGCTGAATAGGAGCTGCCACACCATTTATTATCTGCTAGATGCGTAACCGAGCAGCAATTAGCCAACGGCATTAAGATGCAGAGCACTAGCACACCGGAAATGCTGTGTTCTTTCTTTTTCACAGGTTGCTTGGTATTTCAACTGACAAGACAGTTTATCACAACCAAATTGCCGCAAGTTTAAAAACATACAACACGAAGCAAAAAAACACAGCAAAATGAAAATCACTTCAAACGAATATTTCCACTATGTCCTGCTGAAACATAATCAATGCACAAGGAACCTCACTAGCCTGAAATGTTACCAATTACAACAGAGAGTAATCATATAGCACTAAACCTCAATGCTCACAGTACTGGCTTTTATACTAGTGCATGCTGTGTTACAATCTTAAGCATGCGTGGAAAGCGATTATAATCAATAACTTCTGAAATCAAAAGACAATGGAGCAGCTTTGCTATCTGATAGACAATATTAACCTTTCAGATAAACATCACGGCACCTTGTAATGACTACATGCACGATTTCCTGGATCTCTCTATACAGTAAATTCCTTCCTTTGTTTGACTGGAACAGTACATTAACGGACCAGTAACCCACTGGATATACATTTATAGTGACTTTTTCTACCAGATGTATGGGCAGCACCATATGTGAGCAGCTCACTCAATGGTTTTCTTCGGAGTTCATTTCCTTCATAGTAGGAAATGCCGTTTGCCTGTGCTAAGGCGTCTGTGTCCGCAAACATCCAAAGTCCACATCCGGCGAAGCCCAGCTCCAGTTAGCGTGAGCTGCTTCTTCTTCCATGCGATGTTTCCTCTTATTTGTTCGATCCTGTGTTTCACCCTCATCTGCACATCATGATGATTTTGGACACAGCATCCCCACTACCTCAAACTTCCTCGGCTCCATTTCCAGACGAACGCAGTCTGTCTGGCCGCCGTCCGTATGAACTCTGTTCCTTGACCCAAGGATGAAGGTGTGGGTGTTCACTGCTGTCTCCTGGGGGGCACACGCCCTTCTGTGTCCTCCGATGCCGAGCAACTCTCTCCAGCAGCCGCACAATCCAGCCTGCCAGGCGGCCCGAAAGCCTCTCTTGAAGTTCTCGTTGAAGTAGCCGTAGATGATGGGGTTGACGCTGGAGTTGGAAAAGGCTAGCCAGTGAGCGAAGGGAAAGATGTACCCTGTCAAGAGATCTAGCTGGGCCCCCTCTGGCCTTGCGTAGTCTGTCAGAAGCATGAGGGTCCACAGTGGCAACCAGGACAGCATGAAGAGCAAAGCTACCATTATCAGCATCTTTATAGCCTTGATCTTCTTGGGGGATATGGCTGCTCTCCCCTGCAAACCATTAGGGGGCATCCTTTCGGGGATCCTGGCAGCTAACAATCCTGCAGTGGTATACAGCTTGGCCCCGATACGACAGTACATCAGGGTAATGAGGACGAGGGGTATGAGATATATGTGAGCAAACAGGACTGTAGTGTAGACCTTCCTCATCTCTGGCTCAGGCCAGCTCTCGTAGCAGTAGTAGAGTGGGTAGGTCTTGTTGACGTCCTCGCTATCTACCATGTAGTGACCTTCCTCCTGTTCGACCACCAGCATTGCGGCTGAGGGGCACATGATCAGCAGCGCCAGGATCCAGATCAACGCTATCGTCATCCTCGCCACCTGTGGCGTTAGCTTAGGCTTGAATGGGCAGACGATGCAGCGATATCTGAGAACAACAAGGACAGTGAAGATGGAGCTACACAGACAGGTGAACACAAGCGCTCCCTTCTCCACATGGGTACGTATTCTGGTAATTACCACCTTTCTATGTCGTCACTGATATAACCCCTCTCCCCTAACCCTCCCCTAACCCTAACCCCCCTCCCATAACCCTAACCCTCCCCTAACCCTAACCCTCCAACTTGATTAGATTTGAATAGCAAAACAAGAGGACCACACTTATTGCGGGAAGACATGTGCCTTCCTACGTACTTCTCCCGAAATCTGATTGTACCCCTTTCTTTCTTACTCTAATTGCTACATATCTTCCCTCCAAGGGCATAGATTTGGATATGGACAGTAGGGATGCGTCCCTATCCAGTACTGTGGGGGTGCTGTATGTTTAGGGAGGGGGGCTTTTCGCCAATGCTGAAACCAAACCTACACCGTTGCTCCCCTCCCCGTCCCCTTTCCTATGCTTCCATGAATGTCACCCTTCCTCACTTTCCCGCCCGACCGACCCATACCTGTCAACAGCAATGGCCACCAGAGTGAAAACGGAGGCGGACACAGACGTCCCCTGAACCAGGCCGCTCAGCTTGCACACTGCGTTGGAGAAAGGCCAGCCTGTAGGCAGAGACCCCGTCTGGTTATTATGGTGGTGAAGGTCAGTCACGTGACTGTCAAGCCCTCATTTACGTGCGTTAAAATGCCTGTTTATTTATCTGCATTCACTGGCTAAAATTTATCTGGTAATTAACCTGAATGTGATGAATCGATACATCTGTTGAGAAAATGGGCCCTAAGATCCCAGACCAGAGAACTTTAACACTGCATTTTAACACTCATCGTTCTTATCTGTCTGTCTCAGAAATTCCAGTTTCACAGAAACAAAAAACCCGCATTTTGCGTTAACAGGATGGTGCTTCGCCATTTTTGGGGCTAACCCGGGGTCAACTGGCACCCTGGACTAAATACTCCCCCCACCCCAAACATCCCAACGCAGCCAAAAACAAATTTTGTTAATTCATGTGTATTAAAAACATTTCTGGCTGCTACAGCCAGCTTGAACTTGTTTCACAAGGAGCGACATATTAAAAATAGTGTAAAATAACATTAATATCACAGAATGCAGCCAAAGGCATTTCTTGCTCGCTTTTCTGTGCCCCCTAATCAAATGGGTGCCCTAGGTGATCGCCTATGTCAGCTATAGGGCAGGCAGGCAGGCAGGCAGGCCGGCAGGCAGGCAGACAGACAGGCAGGCAGGCAGACAGACAGGCAGGCAGACAGGCAGATAGGCAGGCAGACAGGCAGGCAGGCAGACAGGCAGGCAGACAGACAGACAGGCAGACAGACAGGCAGGCAGACAGGCAGACAGACAGGCAGGCAGACAGACAGACAGACGGGCAGGCAGGCAGACAGACGGGCAGGCAGGCAGACAGACAGGCAGGCAGACAGACAGACAGGCAGGCAGGCAGACAGACGGGCAGGCAGGCAGGCAGACAGACAGACAGACAGGCAGACAGACAGACAGGCAGGCAGGCAGGCAGGCAGACAGACAGACAGGCAGACAGGCAGGCAGACAGACAGGCAGGCAGACAGGCCCCAGTGATTATGTCTCATCTGCATATACAAATATAATCAAGTAGGTGGCTGTTTGTGGTACAGAAAATAAAAAGCAATGTAGTTATAGGGCTGTCATGCCGCAGACATCTTAAGATTATCAATGTGAAATAAATAATCCTTTAAGGAAACTCAGTCATAGTGCAGCACATTCTGCAAGGATGAATCGTTCATATGAAGAACTGTTCACACAGAGCTTACAGAACGTGAGCAAACCAGGACATGTTTATGAAAGGAACAGAATAGCAGCCAGGCCCAGTGGGACTGTTTGAGAGACCATAAGACCTTGCTAACTCCATTTCACCCCCCAAAGGATATGATTTAATTACTTATGCTTCCCATTCTTGTGTGGCTGTTGGCAGAGGATTGGCTAGTTTTGTCTGATGCAAATGATGGCACAGTGATAGTTGTTTGATTCTCCCCTGACTCCATCTGAATCTTTTGAATCGTTGTGCAGTTTCCTCCGGTGTCCGCCCACAGTCCAAAAACACGCTAAGGTTAATTTGAGTTACCAAATTGCATGTGTGGGTGTGTGCCCAGTGGTGGGTTGGTACCCCATCCTGGGCTGTTCCCTGCCGTGCACCTTTAGCCTCCAGGATAGGCTCCGGACCCCCCCCCCCCCCGACCCTGCATAGCAGGTACAGAAAATGGATGGATGGATGTAGGTGTTTTTGGGATGATGTCATAGACTTCAGGCATCCAGTCATATTTGCTGACCGATTCGATGAGTACCACTGTTTGGTTGGCACTATGGCTCAAATCATCGGATTCTCACAAGCCTCTTGCTTTGTTTTCCCTGACAGAACAAAAACCCCTATATTTTAAGTAATTGAATGGTCTTTTTTTGGTTTATATTATCTATTGAATTTTGCTGTACAGCCAGTGCTTGTTACAGCCTTTGCAATTACCCAGGAATATTGGTAAATCAATGGGTAGGGTCGTTTGATGTAAACATCCCTGGTGCCCCGTACACCCGCTGGCAGGTGTTTGCGTATCACTTTTTCCTGGTTCCAGCTTCCCATTCTATTCAGATCTTGCATCTCACTTTTGTGTCTCAATCACTTTTGTAGATGTTTTGAAATGTTTTCAGAATTTACCTTTTGGTAATGCCATATTAAAGCAATTGGCTATTTATTCAGTCAAATGTTTTAGACAAACACTTTTCTAGAGGGTTTTTCCAATATGCACAAACAGAATTATTTAATGAATAGCAGTTCTAGTAATACACTATAGCTTCTCCTGAAGCCTTGTATCACCATGGAAAGCCTGAATGCAAACTGCACATTGTGGCCATTTGTAGTTTAAATCCATTCCAGCAGTATAAACTGTAAAACACATCTGTATGCTCACATTGTCACCCAATCATAGAGCACAGGCAGGACATGTATACAGGGTGCCATTTATTAAAAAATACCCTCACTGCTGTAGCATTTTTGTGGATTAATAGGTATCAAGTCAGTGTGTGTGTGTGTGTGTGTGTGGGGGGGGTAGGTGACAGGGGGTTGTTATGTTATGTTCTTGTGTTAATGCTTGTTTATGTTCTTCTGTTAGGTCTGCATGTGAGAGTGAATGGTGTGTGAGTGTGCCCTGCGATGGGCTGGCCCCCCATCCTGGGTTGTTCCCTGCCTCGTGCCCATTGCTGCCGGGATAGGCTCCGGACCCCCCGTTACCCAGTAGGATAAGTGGTTTGGAAAATGGATGGATGGATGTTCTTCTGTTGTCATTCAACAAGAAATCTACTGCATAGTTGTAAACTGTGTTTATAAATACCAGATAAAACGGGCAGATAAATTTGTGGATCAAAGAACGTTTCTAATTAGTCTTCTGTGGGATATAATCACAGCTTTTTATACATAATGAAAGCAGCACACATTATTAACAGGGTACCATCCTGACTGGGAAATGCTGCATAGGAAGACCAACAAGTGAGTCTTTTCCCAGCAACCTTTTGAAGTGAGTGACCATTTCATCCCAGACTAATTTAAAAATAGGCTTCGGGGCTTCCAATGACAGACAAAAAAAAAAACATTTTTTCAATTAGGTGAGGGAATTGGAGATAAAAATAATGACAATATGAAAATTAATTAATGAATGAATCACTGAATTTTCATTTTAATTTTGATAACCAGTTATTCACTTCAGGGTGATGAGTATTGAAATATGGATTTAACACAAGAACATTAACTACATTTCAACCTCATTTACATTCTGCAGCCAGACAAACCTAATTATACCTGCAGTGGCCCAAATAGGCAAGCATTACAACTCAATAATACAGAAGTATATTTGCAGCAATCTATTAAAATTGTCTAAGATTAGCTTTTGATACGACTCTCTCCACAATTATTGGCACCCCTTGTAAAGAGTTGGGTTAGAAAAAGATGTACAATTTACAGGGGAATCAACACAAAAATGATTAGCTGACTGCAGAATCAAGTATCTGCCATGGCTGTCTCAGACCCCTGACTGGAACCCCATTAAAAACCTGTGGGCTGAGCTGAAGAGGAGAGAGCACAAGTGCAAAGGGCTGAGGACCCTGGATGATCTGGAGAGATTCTGTAAAGAGGAATGGGCTCAGATGTCCTACTCTGCATTCTCCAACCTTATAAAATGTTATAGAAGACTCAGTGCTGTGATACTAGCAAAGGGAGGTTGTACAAAGTCATAATTAAAGATAATTATTTCTTGAAGAATTCTTTGAATAAATTTATGCTAATGAAAGGTTGGATTTTCCTAAATTTTTTAGTGTGATGTGAAACTCACCGAAAGGTGGATATTTTCTAGCCCTTTTTTACAAATCTTTACAAGGGGTGCTAATAATTGTGGAGGGTGCTATATACATAGTGTCATCTCACACCTTCAGGGTTTGTCTGTGGAGCACCACTGTGTGTGTGGAGTTGGTTTGTCCTCCCATTTCTCTGCAGGTTTCCTGCCACAGACCCAAGGCGTAAAGTGAGATGTCCGAGATCCAAGGTGGAGATTTCAGGTCCAGAGAGTACAAATCCAGACCAAGATTTTGTTTCAACCAACCAGTCTGGTATTTCGTGACTGTGACTCTTTATGCTCAACTGGCTGGTTGATACAAAACCTTGGTCTGGATTTGTACTCTCTGGACCTGAAATCTCCAGCTCTGTTGCCCATGGTACATGCATATGAAGCCTGATATGGACTTTCCCCTGCTTTCTGCACCTTGTGCTTCCTGGAAGGAACTGCCGTGCTCCCTCCAAGACCCTGACTGCTAAATGGAAAATAATGCTTTATCCCCTGCTTGCTTGCTTAATTTGAGATTTATCTTTTTCCACTTGACCCTTCCCTACCTAGACCAGCTTCTACTGCTATATGTCAGTGCATTACAACCATTACCTGTGATGAGGTTGTCCACAAGTGTGGTTGGGATGCAGAAGACGCCCACCAACAGGTCACTGATGGCCAGGTTGAAGATGAAGAGGTTGGTGACGGTTCGCATGCAGCGGTTTCTCAGCACTATCAGGCACACCAGCCCATTACCCAGCATGCACAGCAAGAAGATAAACAAGTAGGCCATGATGAAGCTGGCGGCCACAGTCATTGAGTGCTGGTAGTAAGGATAAGACAGGACAAGGCCAGTCATGTTGGAGATGTTGCGGGTGGCCAGGGTAGAGTTTGTGCTGTAGGCAAGGCTGGAATTTCCGTAACCGGCATCTGCCGCATCCCACCTCCACATCTGATCCCCTTGTCCCACCATATCTGCTCTGTCATCCTCCAATTTCTTCCCCATGAATGTGGGCTGTACAGGTTTCCTGTAGACACACAGAAGACGGTGAATGAGTTTCTTTTGGGCTGATGATTGTGATTTTTTATTTTTTTTACTTATTTTTTCAACCCAAATTCCTGTTTGTTGCTGTCAGTGCTATTCGTGGTGTGATAGTAAATCAAATCACTCCACTGGAATAAAAATAAGAAAAAAAAGGGTTTCGTTTTAAAAGATATGAAGGTATGAAGGGACTGCATTAGCTTCAATTCCACTGGCATCAAGAATCAGAGCTTGCTTGTTGCTTTTGGCTCCTCTTTAGAGAGGCAGGGAATTGTGTGTCTGTTCTTCAACTGTCTTTATTATATGGGAAAAACTGAATAGTTCAGTTAAAACTGAAATGATGTTTCAGTATTAGTTTGCAAAATAATAAAAGCCTAGTGTTATGTTTTTTATGGCGCATACGTATGCTTATACACACACACACACACACACTCACAGAGTTCTGGTGAAAAAATAAAAGTCCACAGCAAACTCTTTCATTCCACTCAGTGTGTTGCTGGTTCAAGCCCAGCCTCGCGATGTCTAAGGCTCCCTCACCAAGGCCCTTAACCCTTAACTCCCTGGGTGCTGCTGTGGGGGGCTGCAGGTTGGGGAAAATGTAAGGAGAATTTCCACATGGGGATCAGTCAAGCATCAATTATTATTTCTCAATTTATGGGTATAAGCCTGTGCAAAATTAATATTTTATTGGCAGACTGCAGCCTGGCTCCCATTCCTTTTGAAGGTCACTTGATGCCATCCTACGATTCATGACAAACTGCCGGATAAATTAATCAATCATCTCTGGCATTACAAAGTCACTGCCCTTTAGGCTCTGGTTTCTGGTTGTTTCCAGTGTCTCCTGCTTCACCTTATTCTTGTGTGCTGCTGTCTTAGAATTTTGACCCTGGAAGCAACCTGCTGCTCAGCGTAGTCTTCTGCTGGCAGAAATCCTGAGATTTCTTTTCAATATAGTTTATTTGTTTGAACTGTATACTTTTTTAAAATAGTTTGCACTGTTTTTGTCTGCACTGTGTGTACTGTCTTTTGTTTTGCACTGTATTTGTCTGCACTGTGTGGACTGTCTTTTGTTTTGCACTGTATTTGTCTGCACTGTGTGTACTGTATTTTGTTTTGCACTGTATTTTTCTGCACTGTGTGTACTGTCTTTTGTTTTGCACTGTATATTTGTTTGTGTGCACCTTATGTATCTAGCTACTCTATGCACATTTCCGTTTTATCTTATCACATCTTTGGATGCCTTTAATTTAATTAAAGCATTATTTAAACTAAATGCTGTTAGCTGTAATAAGTGATATTTGAATTTTCACAAACTCATTATAAATTTGAGCATATATGAATTACACCATGACCATGAAATCTTGTTTTTCATTTTTCCTTGCTATTTGTTATTAATCTGTTATCGGCAATGGTTTGGCCCCATGATTTAAATGCTTTGCATTTGCTTTGTCCCCATTTATGCAGCTGGTTATTGTTCACAATGACAATTCCAGTTAATTACCTTGCTCAAGAGTAGTGGGACCCTTAGGGCCAAATTCTTATGGCCCCATTTACAAGTCCTTCACCTATCCCAGTTATTATTGTGTTGTCTTCTGTCAAGAAATTCATGATGAAAAATAGCATGTTTTATAATTGTGAAGATAACATAATGCAACCTTTCATTTAAATTCACTTATTTCGTAATTGCGTTTGTACAATTTACATAGCAAAACAATTGCCAATTATACAAGCTGACATTTTAAGCTCTGTGAAAGACAGTTTCCTTGACTACCTAGCATTATATAGTAATATATTCATTAATAATTGTGCATTGGTTGATATTCTAATTGTAAGGAAATTATAATCATTCCAATTCTTTGTGTAAAGAAAACATTTTACTCCTGACCAAAGTGATTTCAGTTTAGGGAACACGTTGTATCAAACACCTTCCAGAATGAGTAAATGTTTCTCCAGTAAACAGCATGGCTGTATTGCAGCCACGGTCAGAAAACTCCTGTGTGTTATTATGATAAACCTCTGGACTGTGTGTCCTGCTCATGACCACGAAAACACTGGCTGAACCTCTGTTCTAATTTAAAAACAGAATTTGCCATTTTTATATACTTGCATATACAAACCATCGTCGTGGATGGAATTTTTAACTATTGACTATGCCTGACTTAACCACAGCTTAATATTCAAATACAAAGTGTGCTATTCTACTGCAGACTGTCTTTTTCTCCTTTGCTCCGGTGCTGATTGAATGCTGATTGAATCTTTGAAATGACATACATTTAAAAATGCAGAATTCCAACAGGATGGTGCAGAATACAGGCCCATGTAAGAGTGACTGTCAAGAGAAGCAGAATTTCAGTATTGGCTTCCCATAGCTTTTTATTTATTTTTTAATCCATGGATTCACACCTGCTGATGTGAGGGAGTGGCGACCTCTAAGCAGTGAACACGTAGATGTGCTCTTGGTACATGATGACAATAAAAACGTGTGAGATCAGCTGCTGCCAGAGTCTGCCGTAGGCTTTGGAAACACAGCACGTGAAATCTATTGCTCCTTGGTTGCTATGGAGGCCTCCTCTGGGAAATTAAACTGATAGATTCCTCATACAATGTCAGTGCAAGCTACAGGGTGTCTTGGATATCCCTAGACTGAGCGATGAGCAGAGATTACAGACAAACTAACACTGGCAAATATGTTAATATCTGACAATTACAGAAATGCAATAATATCGGTATGCCTTCCAGCCTTCAGAACACGAGAGAAATATATAGTTACTGTACAGAGCTCTTTTGTCAGTATTTAATATCACTATCATTCATTCTGTATTCCGTGGTATTCCACATATTATGAGACACGTGGCTGCTAAAACTGCCGCTATGACTTGGTAATGTTCAGGTAATTTAAACTTTGAATCCCGATCACACTGAGGGGAATCTTGTGACGATTGCTTTTAAGTTATTCCAATTAAGTGCTGTGTTTTGCATGATAAAACAGACGGCTGAATATTGTCCATGCTGAATCTCATCTATGGGTGCAGTTCAGCGTACTACATTTGTTTAAGTACATACTGTAATTAGAAAAAATACAAATTCTGTTTTTTTTTTCGGGATTTTTGCATGCAGGAACAAAACTGGGTTAAAATGCAGCCAATAAAATGCCTTGGTGACATACTCACCAAGCCTTCAGGCAATTCAAATCATGAAGATTTTACTTATACATTTATAAATAAAGTAATACAGGGAGATGTATCAATCTCATGAAAGGAAATATGCAAGGCTCTTGTAATCTGCAGTGATGGCTTAATTCATGGCAAACTACAGAGTACAAGAATACAATCATTAGAGCCTGTGTTACCTGCACAATATGAAGATGCAAAGGATCATGACATTTTACGGGATCTACTGTATGGCTTTAGCTACCCCAAACAAAATCAGGGTAAGTTACCCATAAAAAAATAGGTTCTGATTCATTCTTGTATAAAACTAGCAGTGGCCTATGTCTGGGAAGGGGGACTTGGCATTTAGTAAAAATCTTGGTACCTCTTTACAATAGAGGCTGCACAGGGAAGTGACTCGACAAGTCAGCTTTACTGCTCTGTGATGATGCTCTAAGCTTCATCTCGACTACTTGCTGATCAAATGAGCATGACACTAACAACATGGATACCTTACAGAATACCAATTACGCAGACGTGCCGGGAAAACTAATAGAAGTAGTTAGAAGTAGAATAATCTTTGTACCTCAAATATATTTAATGCATTAAAGAATGCATTTTTTTTTGCGTTTCCATATTTTTGCCTCAGAAAATTCAATGGAAAACCAATATACTTTTGTCTAACATCGCCGGTGCTGGCAGTGAAACTTGTCAGCACTTACTGGCAGAATAACGCTACATCATATTTCATTCTGCAGAAAACAAAAGATCAATTTGCTGGCCAGAGCAAAGTCTATGTCCTGTTTTGATCATGATCTATCCCCCCAATAACTAACAAATAATTAACAAAATGACTTATCCTCTATTGTTTTGGAGTTGCGGTATAGCTTTGTTGACATTAAGTGCTTATTTAGCATAAATTTCACAGTTTGGTAGGAAAGTGACAGACCATGAAAGTCCCCAGTGGAGATGGCCATGGAACACAAAACCTTCTCAGTTCCTTGGGTGTTCTCCTTGTTGAGGCTAACCTCAATAATGATTAAAGGCTTTATGGCTTTTTGGTTCTTGGGTTAATCCTGCAGTGGTGTTTTTCTGCGTTACATCGTTTGTGGAAATGCTTAGTTATCCTTGTTGTTCTTGTCTCCTTTGAGGTTTCACCTTTTATCTGTTGATTGCCCTCACCTGTGTTTGTGTTCCTTCTGCTTGTTAACAGCCCACATCTGACCCTTGTTAGCCTCATTATCCATATATGTGCTTCTCCTTGCCGTTGTGATTGTTACTGTGTGTTGTTGCCCTCTGCTTACTGCTAGCCTATTATGGTTCTTCCTGTGTTGCCCTCATTGACCTATTTTGTTATGCTACGTGAATCATCTTATCCTTCCCTCCATCATTCCCTGCTGTGATACACCTGCTTTTTTCAGTTTTTATAAATGAGATACGCTTAGACACATTCATATTCTACAGTGGGTACAGTCCAGCAGTGTCTAAACGTCTCTTTCAGTAAATCTTCGGTGTGTTTAATTTCTGTCACACCTGCAAACAACGCAGCTGCGAGCAATTGAAGACGCGCCGACTCCGCTACCTAAACCTCGCACTGCGATCAATCGGTGCCGTGAGGTATTATTAGAATGCAATTTCCGAGCGCTTTGATTCTTTGTCTGTTTCAGCTCTGTTCCGCCCGATTCTCCCTGCCTCCTCTTCCCGCACCTCCAGAACCGTCCTGCTCCCGTCCAACCCATTCCTGATCTTTTCTCGTGGTCTCTCCCCGTATCTCCCCGGACTGACTTTCCGTCTTACCGACTCACTGGCACCCGGCTTAATGACCCCTCTCTTGGATCACCCTTCGGATTTAGACGCACGGCACGGACGGATCTCTAGTTTTGACCCTGCCTGTTGTTTGGATTATGGTTTGGCCATCCCCAATAAATGACTTCTGAACTGGTGTAACAATTTCCAGCAAACTGGACTGTATGAAAGGACTTTTATGGAATAAGTTGGTTTTCAGGCAAGCCATTTGATAGGCTACGCTCTGCCTGTGATCAAAAGATTGCCGAAGCTACTCTTCAGCAAAGCCCTTACCTCCCCAGCTCCAGGGGGGCTGCACACTAGATGCCCATGAGCTGTGACCCCCAAGTTTGCTCTCACATTCACAAGTGTCAGTGTGTCTCATGAAGAGCGAGATGGAGCAGGCGAAGAGAAGCTTTCCAATGTACCTAATATACCTGTATTCATACTTGTGCAAATGGAAAATAACGCATCACTTCAATTTTCATCATGTTAATTGCTGTCATAACTGGATCACAGTTTGCTAATTTCACACTTGGGATTTTTTTGTTCCCCTCTAAACAAACTGTTTAACACTGATTTCTGCATCACCCCAATGTTGCAAATTGGACTACATCAAAATTAATAGTAGGGGAGACTAGGAAAGGTTGTAACCTTTTTTTTTACATTTTTGCCTGTACCTCGGAGCTCTTTTAACAATTCGCATTCAAAATGTATTAGAAACTACCCACATGTGCCTTCCAGTAAACGGCACAAGTTTTATCTCTGTATCACAAACAGACAATGAATGTTTTAGCCTCAGACACATGGAGGGAAATGACACAATTTACCTCATAGTCAGCAGGAGTTGTAACACAGCCCTGGTTTACATGTGACACTATAAATGATCTAAAAAAAATTCAAGTTATTCAATGTTCTTTATTATTTTTGTTATATAATTTGTTATAAATAATTATAAAATTTCCGGGTATTTTATGCATATGTGTACAATATATGTTAATCAAAAGAAAACTACACAAAACATGGAACTGTGCACCAGTTTCAATAACTGAATAATAGTGTGCATATCTGCATGTGTGTCTGTGATGTCAATCAATATCATAATCACCGTGGTGACAGGTGTATTGGTGGACAGGCTTGATATTGGACAGTCTATGCCAGAGGTGGGGGACCTGATCCATGGAGAGCCAATGTGGGTGCAGGTTTTTTGGATGATATCTAAATCAGCCAATAATAAAACAGTGGTTCAACGCCAGTCCTGGGGACCCACTGCTATTGGCTGATGAAGAGGTTAACCCAAAAACCCACACCAGCTCTCCATGGATCAGGTTCCCCACCCCCGGTCTGCACATTTCACCCAATTTTCCTTTGACTTTGAAATGTTCCACACACACAATGCATTAGTTTCCAGGGCTTGAGAAGTGGCCTGGTGAGCAGTTGGAGAAGGACTGTGGTAGCCATGAACAAGCTCACCTTGCAGTAAAGAGCAACAATATTAGCACTCACAACTTGTATAAAAGACATTGACATAAGCACATACTGTGGAACAATCTCCTATATGGATCAAAAAGCTTGGGACAAACATTAACTCATCAAAGCTTATGATAAACCACCAAAAACTAGCCACTGAGATGCAACGCAAAACTACAATAACATATATTTTATATACAATATAGTACTCTACTAAAGCGTCGCGCAGACCAAGGAATAATCGCGTTGGTGTCAAATGCAAATGACGTGAGCCAAACTGACTCAAAATTATGTATGCTGGTACTTAAAGGGATTCCATGACAGGCATGAACAGGCAATATGAAAACCATGAACAGCACGGAAACATGGGTAAGTTACACTAAGGACGGTAAGGTATTGTAGTGTACTTGAATTATACATAGTTCAGTAATTTAATTTGTACAGTAATGTAAATTGAAATTGTACTGTATTTTGAAAGAGTCATTAGCATTTTGTAAATATCAATACTATCTGTTCCATTCATGTAATAAATAAACAAACGTCATTCAGATGGTTATCTGCCTGAGACATGAAGAAAAAAATTGGTTTTAATGATCAATTTCACCCAGAGACATGATCACTATAAGTGTACTCCACTGTAATAAAAGTTATTTAAATTTGAATAATTTAACTACAAAGCTTGCAGTGCTATCACAAAAATAAAAAATAACTTTCTTACCTCAAATTCCTTTTTCCTTTACAAATCTGAGTGTGTGTTACAGGGTGCTCCTCTTCAAGTGTGAAATGAAGACTAAACTGATTTTGCACTGGCAGATTGAATCAGTGATTTGTACCTCATTCCTGACTGGAGAAACAGACTTGGTTACAACTAACCCCTTACGATCATCCCCAGTGTCCCCCACTGAATGCAAAGTTGTGTGATTTAAGCAACTTAGGCTGTTAATATACTGAATATATCAGATTTGGTTCTTTGAAGTTTAAGGTTACAAATTCTTTAAGAAAAATTATCATTATTTAAGCCATGAAAATTGTTTTTTTTTTGTAACAGTTTCATGTTATTGTGATTACTGAAACTGCTCCAGTCCTACTGTATGTAGCAAATGCATCTTGTGTAACAGTTGGTTGTTTACCTCTCTGTACTAGGTTACCCAGAGAGGCTCTGTGTAATTGGTAAAGTGTTGATTAAGTGTCATGGCAGGAGACACCCGGGACCCGGGACACACATTTTTGATGATATTACCAGAGGTGAATGCTGCACTAATGTATATCAGTGATTCTCAACATTTTTTGCACCGTGACACATTTTTTTTTTACCATGCCAGTTAAGCTGCGATCCTATATGAAGCATAAGTTTACATTAACGCTATGATCGAGTGCGCTCTGCAAGTCATGCCCATCAATGCCTGTCGCACAAATCTGATTGGAGGCGCCCAGTGAATTTTAAATTAAGCATCTGTGGTTTGGCTTCTTGGATTGGTTGAGTAGTTGTGCACGACGCATTTGCAGACCCAAGACTCATCTTTATTTGTTAATTCTAGGATCGGGGCTGGGAAATCTGATTGTGGATCAGCATAGGAGCTCCCTGTCGCGACCCATGGGTTGAGAATAGACTTTTGCATTTTTTCCAGTGTACGGCAGAAAAGATTTATTAAAAATCTTCTACACATTTTGAGATGTACCCATGCGACATCAAATACGTTGCCTTTAAAATGAAATAATTTCATTTGTCTGGGTAGACATATCCCCGCCACCCTAAACATAGATGGTCATCCTTTTTTTGGAAAAAACATTTGGCATTACACTGAATGACATTTTACTATGATAACCTCATATGAATCACGATAAATATGAATTATTGGCTTTATTCTCGAATGTAAGTAATATAAAGGCGTATGTGACACTCCAATGAGAATAAGGGAACTGAAATTCATTTAACAATTGCTATTTTTGCTTAATCTGACTTTGAAGTATTCTGTCAGCATGTGACATTAAGTATTTTGTAATGTGTTTGCACTGAGGCACCATATTTAATTCTAAGACATTTTCACAATTTTTCAAGGAAAAGAAACGTGGACATACCTTGTATAAATAACCAAGTTCCAGATTCTTCTTGTTTGTCATTTACTCAAAACCACCACTTCAGACAGATTGTGCTGGAAGGCATTGAACAGCCTACAAAGGGTAACGTCAGATGTCCCACATGTCAGGCTGACCAGAGCCTGTTCAGCTGCACTGCTGCTTTCACAGTAACTGACCAGTGCTTAGTATTGATCCACAGGGAATTGTGTTTGTAGTAATTACAGCACAACGTGGTATAAAAATCAAAATAACTGGAGGGCTACAATTTAAATTTTGCCAAGAACTCAGGTGGGAGACATGTTATTTGCTAAATAAAGTAATGGTTGCGTCAATCCAAATAATTATGCACTGCATATTGTGACGCCGTGGGGCCGGTCAACAAAGACGTACCGGCATGTCTTATGCCGCTAGGTGCGATTAATTTGCAATTTTATGGGCGTATTCAGCTATTAACTTTGTAAATAGCATAGTACTGAAACCATGTACTGTTTTACGGTGGAGTCTGCGAGCGTCGTGCAAATTATTCGCTTCCCTCCCTCTGCCACTATTTCTTTTATATCAGCAGGGGCCGTCAAAACGTGCATTTACTCTAGATTTACTTAATTGTATTCTACCCCTTTATAAATAACGGAGTGTGTTGCACACAAACTAAGCTAAAGATGCAACTGCTTTGCTCAAATGGAATTTTAATCCAACCTTTTTATCGTTTATTTATATTAGCGACCAGGGGTTTAGTTAGAGATGAATGGATGGGCGACTGATGGCAAACTATTCATGACTTAAGCCAATAAATACACTAACCTCCGCCCCAAATAGGCCTAACGACCCCCTATAACCTTCGCCAGGCTCTTAGCTAAGGATGTGCGGGTCGATATTGAAAAATCTTTCATTCAGAAAATCTCATTTTGAGAATCGATTTTAAGGATAAAATATAGATTTGTAACCTGGTCATTTAAATGCCTATATTATTATAGGGAGCAGGCCCTTAACCCTCCGATCGGCGATACTAAACCAGAGTATTGGATCGATTTTTTTCGAAAAGAAAATCAGTGGTATCACTCATCCTTACTCCGAGTTGCAATAGACTAACCTTAAGATTCATGATGCTCAATGTGCGTGTGTACTAGCAAATCATCTCGCAACATGAATCATTAGACAGGTGGATATTTTGTAATCCAACTAATGTAACACAAACACCTCCTTCCAACGAACTTTCGGTGGCTTCGTTTTCTTAACGTTAAAATACACATGAGGGCAACCTCAATCTTATTTCGTAGGCGACGTCACACAAGATTATTTACCGTCAGATACGTAATTTACGTAGCGCGCCAACCCGAGCGTCCGAACCAATTATTCGTCAATCACGTGGTCAAGAGACTCATAAGACAGAAGCAGCAACCGCGTTTCAAGTTAACGGGGGTGACGGCAGTAGCACATTTATATATGTGTGAGATTTACATAAGTGGCGGTGTAACGTGTATTTGCAAAGACAGTGTTTCTAGAATCCAAAGACAGGTAGTAACATACAGTGTTAAGCAGTGCTTTAAGTGGGGATAAATCAGTCGCTGGTACTCCCATTGGTATTCAGTATCAGCAGATAGAGAGGTGCCAGTGTTCTGACGAGTTGAGCTACTTTGTCGAGGTAGGCTACCGTAGTGCTAATCGATAGCCCTAACCCTAACCTGAAAAGAAACCCTAACCCTGACCCCTAAAAACCTAACCCTAATATCAAGGCGGTGGAACTGCACATGCGCAGAAAGGCTGAATAGCACGTCTGGATAGGTAGGTGAACTCGTCAGAACACCGGTACAATGTAATAAGGTACTGCGTACTGGTTAGTATCAGAGCACTTCAAGCACTGATTTTAACGAATAATTTCTGACATTATACAAAAATTCAAAGAAATTTGCTTATTGCAAACAAGGTTTTGGAAATATGTTGTTCCACTTTAAAATTCATAATCTGCCCTAAGTACTATAATCATTTCTCATTCACACTAATGTTTAATTAAGAAGCTGACTTGGGTTGGTTGACTGGTCTATCGCGTTGATCCTTCTACATTGGACAGAAGAAAAAATGTGCACTTTAACGTGCATTTAACATTGACCGAAGACGATACTCATAGCGGGCTTCTTCTGATTTTAATAACCAGGAATATTTAAAGTTGCATTAGTGAAGCTCTGGTTTCTGACATAGACCTTACGGTGCCTAGAACAGGACATTAATACGAGGATCAAAGACGGACAAAAATCAATCAGCATCTATTATTAATATAATGACACATGTTGGTTAACTGTTCAGCAATACAGAATGGAGCTTTCTCCTATTATCCGTTAATGATCACTTGCATGGATGAAAGTGCTCAGCGTGCAAATTCACTGTTTTTAAAACAAACTCACCAACTCAGTAGTAGTTATAAACAATAGAACCAGCTATCAAAATTATCTTTATCATGTGGTATATATATACACACACCAGTAGTGATAATTTTATAATAGTTATAGTTTTTAACACATTTTCTAAACAAATCTTACCTGACTTACGCGTCTTTCAATGAAAATGTGTGCCTCTCGGTGGCTGTTTCCGTGTTTCGCTTCAATAAAAAAGATCATGCAAAAAATGTGGTTATATTAGTCAACATATCGAAGCACATCAAACGAATAAAACGTTTTACCCCGAAGTGATCGAATCCATCTGACTGACTTTGTTTTACACATAAGAGTGCGCCAAGGCAACTAGACCTGTCAACCAACGAATATTATTTTAAGTAGAAATGTTTTTTTCTAACAGCATTCGTATTGTGCGCCTCTGCGTGCACTGTCAGTCAGGTTTGATGGTGGCTTCGCTTATAGACCTCTCCCGTAAGCGCTCCCTCACTTACAGCACCTCCAGTCACCTACCTCTTCCGCTGCATCCAGTTTCACACCCCTCCACTTTGTTTAGATATTAACATTTATTGTATTTTTCCCCTAAAAATAGCTTATATGTTTGGCCACCTTTATTAAAGTTTTCGACGTTACTTTTTTATGCGTTTTATCATATTGTTTGTTCAAAAAAGAACACCAATCGACTACATTAATGGCAAAGTAGCAAATCACATCCTGAAAAGAGACGCGTGTTAAACAAATGTGTGGGTAGAAAATTACTGTGAAATTTATGAAAGTCTTTAAAACATGAATAGTGGAAATCAATGGAATGTCTGAAGAGTGAATGCGCATAATTTCTCTGCAATCAATAGCAGACCCCCACCCCCCACCACTTGCCTTGACAGGTGCATAGTGAGGACATAGTTTTTTGCCACATAAAACATGAAAGAGATGAATGAAAGGGATCACGTCCCTTCATTGACTGAGGCAATACTTCAGTTCCAATTTACCATGCATATAAAGAAAGTGGTCATTTTGAAGTTAATAGAATGTTTAAGTAGATTTGATCATTTGGTGTGTCATGCAAAATACTAACAATTGATGGACTTGGCTTGTCCATATCTGACAGGACATTTAAAATAAGCAGTAATGCTTCGATTCATGGTTGTGATGTGCAGGGCACCTTAGAAGAATGATTAGTATATGAGTTGATTGCTGTATGTTGTCATGTGTCTATTTATTGGCAATGAAGAAAAATCTGCTTAAGCTGCCAGATATGGCAGGCGGCATGGAAGCTTTTGGGGGTGACAGTGCCGCTACACCGCCAGATGTTTGATGGATGGATAGATATTAAGTGTATGCCAGTGTACACAGATAGTCTTATTAAAATATCGTCATGACCTGCTCGTCCGATCGTCCCGTGTGCCACGCCCCCCTCATTTACCTCGTGTGAAAACCCGATGTCATCACCTGTTTCTTGTAATTTCCGATTAGTCTTGCGTATTTCAGTCCGCGATCGAGTATGTTTCCCCAGTCCTGTCATTGAAGTTTGTACCGTGTTGTTCGGCATTTAGCATCCAGCAAATAAATCCCTTGTTGTGGATCCCCGTTTCCCCACTCTGATTCCTCGCTTCCGGCTTGTTGACCGGTCATTACAAATATAATTAAAACGTTGAAAGAAGTGTCAGTGGTCCTACAAGCGGTGATTTGGAGCAAAATGCACAGTAAATAAATAGCCAGATAAATACCTCAATACCCTGTACATAAAAGTCCATAAAGTGTTTGTGTTCAAGAATTTCTTTACAAAACAGAAATGGGGAAATATAGATAGAGAGACCAAGAAAGACCTTGCAAAATCATTATTAGCAGTTAGGGTTTTCAGCTCTGAATTGAATAATTATTTAGTTACACTCAAGGGTGTTATAAAGGATGGAAGTTAGGAGGATTCCAGGGGCCAATGAGCAACAGGGGCCCTAAAAAATCTGGAACATAAGTGGATTGGTCTGGGTTGGAGGACCAATATGATATGCCTTCACGGGGCCCAAAATCCAGCACCCCTGAGTACACTAAGAAACTCATTCAACTAATTCAATTATTCTTATGCTCAGAAAGGCAAATTCTTGTGATGTAGTCTGTGGCTTTTCAGGTCACTTCGCTGACTAAGATATTGAGAGCTAGATATTGAAGTGTGTCCTTGAACTACAGCCGCTTCTCTCCACTCCTGCGCTGCTGTGGACTGGCATTCCTGGTTTTCAATAAGCCCTTTTGCAGGTCTCTCATTCATGGAACTGCTTTCGGCTTGGAGGTAATTCGGGTTGTTTTAGGATTGGAAGGTTCAATGTCACATAACTTTAATCTGGCAAAGTTAATAGTTTGAATAAATTTGCCGTTAATTGCAAACGACTTTATACATACCTTTCCGACCCGAACACATTTCATATAAATGAAGTGACGTCGCCTGTTTAGTTACAGCTAATCCGAATGAGAAGTACTGTATCTCCATGTACAGCTGTCATTATCGATTATTCTTAATAATTAAGTTATCCGCCTATTACTTTGACGATTAATCGCATTATTGTTTATATATTGTAGTTGGATGCACCAGGCACGGGCGTGACGTGGAGTATACGAGGGCACTGGTCAGTGTTGTTGAGTGGTGTGAGCTGGACACTCTGATTTTTAAAACCATCCCAAAGAGCGTTTTACGAGGTCGTGACCGGCTTGCCAATGGGAACTCTCCGCGGTTTGGCTGTCAGGCCTTGAGGGCTCTTCTTACAACCAATTCTCATCATTTGCAAGGGAATCAGAGAAGAGTCAATTCTGTGGAGAGGACCAGCATGAAGGGCTTTTAAGCAGACAGGCTGTGCTGTGGTATGGGAGTGACAGCGGTTGCTATCGCCATGGATCGGCAGAGATGGCTGGGCTGAAGGTAACACAGGCAGTTGTGGAACTTGAGCAGTCTTGGGGCTTCATTGAAATATATATCTCTGCTATGGTCTCACGAAGATGGCAAACCTTGACCTTTGACTGTAATCAGAGTGTATAACTGACGATGTTGTCAGAACAACAACAATGTATTCCAGAGACAGCACCATCTGCTCCCCACCCCACTCTAATTCCTACTCCTCCCACCCCCCACCCCCCCACCTCTACAATTTCCAGAAATACTGGATAGTTCAAAAGGAAATGTGAAAGTCAATAAATGTGTTTTTACCCCAATGCTCTTACTCCTAGTCGTGACACGTAACTCTGAAACTGCACCTATTCATTTATTGCACATCCCATTTACATGCCGATTTGCACGGTTTGGGAACCACTGACTTATTCCTGGGAAGTCTGAAAAAGATCCATACTTTCAGACTTATTATATTCACAAGATGGCTTTAGCATGCTTTGAGATCTCGCACTAACCGGATGCAGTCTGAAGCTGCCCGTTTTCTTTGCCATTACTATGTGTCACTGCTTCAGTTTGAGATACACAATTTAAAACGTGCCCATTCCTAGATTGCAAATTTCACATGCATTTACAACAATCTAATGTAATCTAATAAAGCTTACGTCATATTTGCATGTATTTTTTAAGTGAACATACTGCAAACATTGTACATTTTTCCTATGCACTGATGGCCAAAGCAGAGAGGGTGGCTGGTTCAGAAGGCATCTAGAGAAGCCCCTGGAAGAATCTCTTTGACTGAATTCTGTCTGGGGGCGGCATGGTGGTGCAGTAGTTAGCACTGCTGTCTCACATCTCTGGGACCCGGGTTCGAGTCTCCGCCTGGGGTCACACGTGTGTGGAGTTTGCATGTTCTCCCCGTGTCGTCGTGGGGTTTCCTCCGGGTACTCCGGTTTCCCTCCACAGTCCAAAAACATGCTGAGGCTAACTGGAGTTGCTAAATTGCCCGTAGGAGTGCATGTGTGTGTGAATGGTGTGTGAGTGTGCCCTGCGATGGGCTGGCCCCCCATCCTGGGTTGTTCCCTGCCTCGTGCCCATTGCTTTCGGGATAGGCTCCGGACTCCCCACGACCCAGTAGGATAAGTGGTTTGGAAGATGGATGGATGGATGAATTCTGACTGATCTGTAGGAATTCACTGCAATTCAGTTTCAAATCCAAATCATTCCTTTTTGTTTAGTATACAAATAAAATCAAATTCAACATAACTCATACAGAGAACGAATACAAATAATATACTCACTATTAGTACACTAGTGCTCTATCAGAAAAAAGAGTACCAAATTGTACCTTTGCTTGCCACTGCGCCTGTACCCTCAAGGCTATATGTACCTTTTAATATGAAGAAATGGACTATGAGGAACATTTCTTTACCATTGGGGGTACATTAATGTTGTCTGTACCTTGGGGATATTCCTCAGAGTCTGTTTCTGTACTTTAGATTAGGCTAAAAGGTACTTTTTTTACAGCTAGGCTGCAACTGGCAGACCCTTGAGGGTACAGCCCTAGTGACAAGCAAAGGGAGAAAATGGTGCTCTACTTTTCCTGACATCGTGACACAATTGATATTGGACGATAAAAATGTAATATTAAGCCAAAGAATCGGATTATTGGTGATATTCAGACAGTCAAGCTGATTTGTGATGTCCAAATGCACTGTGTGAAAAGTCAGTCCAAGAGGCACTGTGTGGTTTCACATCATCCGGTGTTGTGGCAGTTTGCTGAGACCTGCCTGTTGCCTTGGGCAAGAGCATTTATTTCTCCAGTGTTTCCTCAGTTTATGATCTTGACTAATTTTCCATGCATCAAATACAGGCTATGCAGTTAATCTGTAGAAAAACAGAGATGAGTTTAGAAATCAACACACAGATTGCTGCTCTTGTTTTAATTATCAGGTATATGGAACCTAATCAGACCCCAATGATCTATTTAATTATGCCCAGAGTGTGAACGCCAGTGTCCTTCCTTTTGTTTCTTGTTAACCTTTACTTCCATGGCAGCAAGATACAATACAAAGAGTGATGTCACAAATTGTTTACCTATTGAAGTATTTCCTGTAGTCTTCTTCAACCAAAAAAGTATAGATTACTCATTTCAAGGAGAGAGCAAACAGAGAGCAGCCAGCCTCTTGCCTATTCTTTAAAATCCATATTTCAACAAGTCCAGTAAGTAATTTAAATGCACAGAAATCTATACCTCTACTTGTTGGTCATATAAGTACTGTAACCAGTGATCTTAATTACTTAGTCCTGATAAAGGCTGAAATGACACCGAGCCTCTAGAGGACTGAGCGAGTTTTTCATTTCAACCAATTTCTCTGGTTTAAACTGATTAGTAATTAATTACTTAAAACCATTTATTCCAGTACATTTCCCAAAAGTGCAGGACTGGGGAACTTGAGTCCAGGGAAAAACAACTGAAATCCTTATATGGATTTTGTCATTCAAAAGTGAAACATTTTCCTGAAGCCAACTAACTAACAGGGAAGGGTGGAGGAAGGCTTAAATCTGCACTGCACTCCAGGAATTGTCTAAAAAGGCAGACTAAAGGCTATTGTGTCTTTTGTATCTCAGCTGCATTGTTACTATCTAATTTTATTTTTCCGTTGTACTGTAAATGAACATGCCCCCAAGAGGATCCTACACATGATTCCTGCGTCTCAAAATAACCGCACCTGAAATGAAGGCTAACCCCCCCCCCCAACCCTAACCCTAACCCCCCCCCCCCCCCATTTTTACCTAAATTAACTGTAGCCAAATAGAACTTAACTTATGTCCTTATGTCAGAAGACCAAGGTTTTCCGGTGAACAGTTATTGTTTGCTTTTCTCCCCATCACACATTTTCATTGTTTCTCACAAATGCACCATACTGTCTGTATGTGAGTAAAGCAGCAAGTTATGATCGGCCTGGTGAGTGCATGCAGAGCTCAGGCAAACACAGCAGTGGTAAATTTTAGACTAATTTTTCTAAACATATGTAATGTTGAAAAGGAACCATTAGTGAAATTGCAAAATTTGCTAACTTATTGATGGGTTCAATCCAGCCGATTAATCTCGGTCCTCCTGATGCGACAGCTGCATGTGCAGAACATCGCGTAGGACGTTTTGCGTTTGGAATTTTCTCCCCATGTATTCCTCTTTCATCCCATAGTCCAAAAACCTGGAACTTAAGTGAACCGGAATGCTTAATTCATGTGTGACTATATGTGTGAGTTCAGTCACCAACTGTAATGTATAATGTATAAATATTATATTTTATATATTTATTTAGTATATCAGAAGCAGAAAACTTCATTAATCCGGGAGGAAATTGTTCATGATATAATGACTTAGAAGACAGGAAAAGGTGCAAAAGGCAGGGACCAAAAAATACAATACAGTGTGAAGAGGAGTCCAGCCGAGAGTATCCATGTTCATATATAGCACTAATAGTATTATATAGGCCAGAGGTTATTATCAGGTCGACCGCTGTCCAGGTCCGGACCCAGAAGCTGTCCCATATGGATCTGGACCAATAGCCAAAACCAGAAAGTTAAGATTTAAAACCTGACTGGGCGCTTCTATTTTAACCGGCGCAGCTTTTGTAGTCTTTTCGGTAATGGAACTACTGTTTTCCACGCCACGTTTGACCACCAAGCAAGATGTAGTTCGGTGTTTGCAGCCCTTTGTTTGCGCTAATGTGCCATTTTTACTTTTTACTTTTTATAGTCTAGTCTTTTATATTATTTATATTATTATTATATTTTATAGTATTTTTATTACACTGCTCTTTTACTTTGTAGCACTTTGAGATTGCTAGAATATAAAGTGCAATACAAATATATCCATCCATCCATTTTCCAAACCGCTTATCCTACTGGGTCGCGGGAGGTCCGGAGCCTATCCTGGAAGCAATGGGCACGAGGCAGGGAACAGCCCAGGATGGGGGGGCCAGCCCATCGCAGGGCACATTCACACACCATTCACACACACATACACTCCTATGGACAATTTAGCAACTCCAATTAGCCTCAGCATGTTTTTGGACTGTGGGGAGAAACCGGAGTACCCGGAAGAAACCCCACGATGACATGGGGAGAACATGCAAACCCCGCACACATGTGACCCAGGCGGAGACTCGAACCCAGGTCCCAGAGGTGTGAGGCAACAGTGCTAACCACTGCATCACCATGTTGGATAAATATACGTAGTTTATTGGTGATTTCATGTTTGTTGAAGTTGTATAAAGTAATGAACTGTATAAAGTAATGTTATTTGTTATACACGTCAATTCAGGTGAAACAAAACAATGTACGTTTTCAGGGTTGCCAAATCTCATGTGTCTGGCATGACACTCACGCTTTCGGACTCACGCAGGAAATCTTCCATTGGCGCTGGCCACCACAGACTCATAGAGCAGACGCAACATGGGTGTTGCAGACTCCAAATGATCGGAGTCTGCGTAGGAAGTGCAGCCTACTCTGACACTTCTTATAGGTGGCAAGTGAGTTCTTAGTCCAGTCCAGCTTACAGTCCATTTGTATCCCAAACTATCGCCACATCCACTCCCCATGCGGTCTAGAAATGCATCCTCCTGTTCCTGCTCCGCAAAGGATGCACCCGAGTGATCCTTTGCAGCCCAACATTACTCAAGATTCATTGCTCAGACATAAAGTGTGTGTGTCTCAGCAAGGCAATAGCATCGGTGCTTCTTGACTCAAGGTGGGAACAGCTGTTGACGCAGATAGGAAATAATTTGCAGGCCAGACCATCCCATTTGACAACACTTTCTGTTTGACCTTCGGAGGATACAGCTTCGCCTTTGTAAACCCTACGCCATGTTCAAGTTTGGCTGCATCCATCAAAGGACGCGGACCATGTAGCCTTTGTAGACTCTGTCCTTCGAAGGTCCGTGCAGTGAATCTTGGTGTATGTTGAGCTGTGAAGGATCCATGGAGTCCTTCCTTGGTAATGATGCAAAAGAAGGACATACTCCTACACCCCATTTGAAGGAGCCTTCAAAGTGGGACAGCTTGCTGCTCCACAGTGACACATTCAGGCTTCGAATGCAGCCTCTGAAGGATGCAGCCGCCCCCCCCAGCCTTTTGTTTTCTCCAACACAAAGTTGCATGGCGATGACGAAAGTGTGCTTGGGCTACGATTGTTAAGTGCAATGTGAGTGCAAGCCAGTGGGGGGTGGGGGGTGAAATCGTGCTTGGGCATGGTGCAAGGCAACCAGACCTAGTGCGAGTATGCGCTCATACATCCCAGCCCTGCCCCGGATTTAACACACCAGATTCGACATCACCGCTAATTACCAGCCATTTCTTGAGCTTAGTCAGGTGTGGGGGAACCGGGAAATAACTAAGGTTTGCTGGAGCTGGAGACCCCTGTCCTGGACTGTTACATGTCTTAACTAC
Organism: Brienomyrus brachyistius; assembly: GCF_023856365.1. Taxonomy (NCBI): domain Eukaryota; kingdom Metazoa; phylum Chordata; class Actinopteri; order Osteoglossiformes; family Mormyridae; genus Brienomyrus; species Brienomyrus brachyistius. The sequence goes on along the minus strand of NC_064539.1, from coordinate 8,853,744 downwards.
ACCCCCATACTTAACATACACAAGCCACATTTCAAGCTCAGTGAGCCTGCACAACCTGCAGCATATATTTCTTCTCCAGAGGGGCATGCAAGCACAGATTCCACTGGTGCACCAGCCAAGGAAAAAATATATATACTTACAGCCATTAATGTAAGGTTATTAATTACTAGTTGGCTAAATAAGTAAATCCAATTCAGAGGTACATTTTGCAAAAGCTCCCATTCAGTTGCATGGTTCCAAATGTGCAAGTTGCTAAAATTGTTAGCAACTATGCTTTTGGGAAATGAAGCCCAGGTTAGCAGGGTTAACATTGCAAAGTCTGAGATACTGACATTGACAAGAGGCTTCTGTACTGCATGTGGCCTATTTTGCTTAGCTTACCAAATATTGAATCAATACTTAAGTCATGAAAATTGAAATTCATTACAAGAAATGCATTTACGGACTGCTCAGCTTGCTTGAGTTCTTGATAAAACTTTCGTGACAAAATAATAATTTCAATGTTGTTGTTACAATGCTAAAAACAGAGTTATGCTAACTATGCTACCGTTGTGCACAGGCTGAAGTAGGAGAATTACAGCTGTGTGTGGCAAAGCAGAAACTCTAAATAACAATAAAATGTACGGTATAATTAATACATAAACTAGCAGCAATTGTTTATCATCATCAATTAACTCACACAACTTATGTGTTATAATGTTACACGACTGGCAGCGCAGAAAGTTTGTTTACAACAGAATTACCACAAACATGTGAGTGATGTGTTGCGCTATGACATCACTAGGCCACTGGAATTTTTCATCTCCCTTACAATCTTACAGGACCACTCACGTAAATGATGTCCATCCTTCACAAAAACATCATTATGTATGACTGTGGACAGGTTCTGTGTGAGCCATCGCAGTGCCCCACTCTAAACCAGCCAATCAGAGCTGAGTATCCAGTGCGTCATAACCTCATGGCCAATCCCTCTCCTACCCTGTGTCCAGGCCTCTCTGTTCTCCTCACATCTTTTGTTGCATCTTACTTTAGTCCCTGGCACAAATCCAAGGTAAGTTTGCCAAGAGCTGCACTTCCCATTCATCTTCCATAGCCACTTGTCCTTTGCAGGGTTGTGGGGGTCTGGAGCCTGTCGCAGAAGCTATGGGGAACAGCCCAGGATGGGGCGCCGACCCATCGCAGGGCATCACACACATTCACACCTACGGGAAATTTGGCATGTTGCCATGTTGTCGGACTGTGGCTGGAAACCAAAGAAACTTAGCCTGCAGAGGTTTGAGGTAACTGCTAGCCACCGTGCCTACTCCATTCCCCATCACTGGTAAACTGTTCAGCTCATTTCAAGTTTGATTATAAAAACGCAAAAAAAGCAGTTGAAGTATTGCATGAATCAAATTCGTCATCTTGTTCTGCTGGCTGCTATCATGAAATGGTACTGAGGTCACAGACAGCAGCTTATGAGAGGATGGGAGTCGGGTAAGATGAGTTCATTCTGTTTGAGGTATAACTGCGCACTGCATAGCACTGCAGTTCTGGCAGTGTAATACACTACACAGTCTCTGCAGCTAGAGACTACTAAGGTTAGAAAAAAAAGACACCCCTCTGTTCCCTTGCATTTTTTCAGCATTCAGTTATCTTCATCTATTTTATTGCGACGATTATGCACATTTCAAACTTTTATGCATTTTTCCATAATAACCTCTTTGTGTGCAAAAACTTTTCACTGGCAGTGTGTGTGTGTGAAATCCAGCATCCTGGGGATTGCAGCCCTCGTTCACACTATTTATCCAGTGCACCCTGTAGTTCAGAAATACCCTTCAACAGTGCAGTAAGAAAGCTTCAGCAAACCACAGTATATTTAAAATTAGAGATGTGAAATTATGATTAATGATTAAAAATGTGGACATTGCATAGTGTCATGCCCGGCTCGTCCGATCCTCGTGTGTGCCACGCCCCCTGATTATCCTCGTGTGTGCCACGCCCCCTGATTATCCACGTGTGCTTCCCCGATCTTGCCCAGCTGTGTCCGATTATTTTCGCCCAGTCTTGTCTATTTCAGTCCACGTGTTGCCCTGCCTGTTGTCCGTCATTGATGTTAGTTATCTTAGTGCTGGTCTCCTGTCCTGTCCTGTCCTGTCCTGTCCTGTCCTGTCCTGTCCTGTCCTGTCCTGCCCTGCCCTGCCCTGCCCTGCCCTGCCCTGCCCTGCCCTGCCCTGCCCTTACCTCTAATAAATCCCCATTTTCCCCGTCTTTCGCTTCCTGCCCGCTTGCCTGCCTGTGCGCTTACCCGCTTTAACCAGCGAACCCTGACACATAATAGAATAACCATTTAAAAATGACAAAAAAATAGGAGCTTTACATTCTAAAATCAGCAGTACAAAAATGTAAAAATACACGTAAGGACCTTGAAAAGGCTCCTAACACTGACTAAGGCTGTTCACCAATTGGCTCTTTATGTCGCTTTTATCCAAAGGGCCTAATAAATGGGGCGGTGTGTTGATCTGCAGATTCCTTTTCCCTAGGAGGGTACTTGGTCCATGTAAAACGATAAAGGCATTCTGTATAATGCAGTACTCACTATGTACACAAGATGGCAGTAAAGGAACAGCCACAGGCCTTAGCCTGGCAATTCTTCTCAAAGGACTACCGAGAGCTTGCCCTCCCACGAGCTGAACTTCCAGCTGTTTATCAGATGGTCTGACTGCCCTCTACCCCCAACCAATGACCCCAACATGTCAGTCAACAGCAAACCTGTCGGCGGTGGTAAGAGTTTTGCTCGTTGGAGATCCAGGAAGACCACCCTCGGCTTTGCTAATCTCCCACACTACTCTCTCTTAGACAACAGTCTATGCCTCAACAGAGAATCTCTTCACAGAAGTAAGTTGTAATGTATAGTTCTGTGCAAGCCTTAGGCAGTCCAAGAATGTCTACAGCTGTTTATCTGGGTACTAAGTGTATATTTACTTAGAAGAAAACAACAAATGTAACATTAGAAAGTATTAAAATGAAGTTACACAATAAAAATAACAGAAAATCTCTTATGTTTCCCAAAAGGTTACTGATATCTCGCTGGATGCTTAGATGAACTCCGCTTTGGTTACCAAGCCTCTCCTCAGAGACACGTCAAATTTCATCACCAGCTCAGTTAGTTAACTTAATTAGTTAACTAAATGAGGCATTGATTAGCCAAGGTGGGCTAGTGTCTGAGTTAAAATACAGGGTTGCATTAGACAGTTGCTGCAAATTCTGAGGTGAATTTACGGGAGGTTTTGAAATGGCTAAGCTGACATCTTGACAGATGTGTGATCATCGTTTGACACCAACGGAAACATTTATTTTTGCCTAAGAATTTTGCACAGTACTGCACCTTCACAGTACTGTACCTTCACAGTACTGTACCTTTTTAGGTAATATCAATAGAAGCAGTACGGAGGAGACAGGACTTCAGTCACACATTCACATTAGCTTTCTCACCCTTTGTCAAGCAAAAATATCTGTGATATTAGTGGTTTTCTGTTATAATAACTAATAAACATCAAGGCATTGTCTTAAAGTTGCAGTATGTTTTAGTGCCATATTTCAGGCCCTCTTTGTGTGTATCTCGGCGATCATTCCTCTCCCCCTGGGGCCCATGGCTGGAAGCCCTGGACAGGCAGAAACAAACACCAGGTCTAGGCATTAATCACCACCAGTAGCTGCTAACCTGAGTACTTCTGCTCCATTTGTCTTTCTTCCATTGGGTTTGTCAGGCCTCAGGCTGAAACAGCAGTTCAGCCACAGTGATGGGTTGACTTTTCACAGGGAACACGAGTTTGGAATGAACGACAGCCATAACCACACAAAAAGGTTAAACCAAAAGACCTACCAACAGTTAAATTGTGACAGCCTTGTTACAACAGTTTAACAGAAGAAAACACTTGGCATAACGTTAAACTTAAAAAACAACACTGTAGGCTTTAAGGCAGGTTTAAGAATAAACCTATCCCCCAAACAAATTTGTATTATAAATACCCTTACTCAAAAGGTGTTTAACCACATCTATTCTACATAAAACAGCTGAATAAAGGGATTAAACAACCAACTGCCAGACAAACTTGGAGACCCCACATTTGTCTGGCAGTTTCTGGATGCGATGTTAAGATGGGAGACCTCTGTGCTTCCCAGATTCATACCCACGGCTTGACAGAGTGTTGACAGGTGAGCCTCAGCTGTGTTCTGTATGAGTGTTGATGGACAGCCCCACCCATGTGTGCGGGAGCCTCTACAGACTGAATGCAGATACAGACACCCTTTACAGCCCCCCCCCCCCCCCCACAAGGTCACATGGCCCTGAGCATCTCAGCTCAGCCTACTCATTTAATACTCTCTTTTTGTTTAAGAATTGTATCACCATAAAAATATTAAAGACCTGTAGTCATATGTCATCTTAAAGTCTTCCAGAAAGAATCATTCGTTTGGATATTTTCCGAAAGTTAGCATACTTGAAACTCTTGGCAAACCCACTCACTCACCAAGAATGTTTATCAGCCCAACCAGCCTGAAATAAAAAGGCAAAGCTGCAGAGCCAAAGGCCATGATCACAACACAGGCACCCTGCACTTTCCCTATTTCATGCATATAGCCGTGACATGCCAGTACTGCAAACATATTTCCCATGTGTTGTGCACAAGTAATAAAATAAGAAGCATGAATACCAATGCGCTTGCTTTCTAGTATAAGAGCATGCAAATTACAGTTACAGTATTCCAGTGTCACAGAGAAACTCTTTGTCACAACAGAGATTCTCAATCGTGTCAGACCGACAATTCAAATTTAACAAAGACTCTTCTCAGAAGTTCAGTTTTCCACCACAAGCTGTTTATAAGCCCCGACTGAGCGGAGGGACACCTGTCCCCACTGCAGGCTCAGCAAAAGGCACATCTGACGACTGGACCACAATGCATGTGTATGCCATAGCAGTTAGACACCCTTCGCGTCACGAGTTGCGAGAAAACTGGACAATTTCCTGGTGCCAAATGAAGAAATGCGATCCGGGCTGTACACTGGGTGCAGTGATGACTGAGAAATCACAGGAATCCAGGGAAATGGCTGCCCCTCCCGTATTAAGGGCCTGCACCTGGTTCTTCGGTTTACTGAAATTACTGAATAACAAATGGTAAACCTTATCCGACCTTGACTGGTTTTCAGCATCTGCCAGTTGTTACTATAGTTTACTTTGCCAGGCAACACTATAATCCAAGTCAACTCGCGCAGCTTACAGTACTTTGCAAAAAATACAGCTGAATATTTATGGAAGCAATTTAAGTAAAGTGTCATCCTCTAGGATAAAGCAGTGAATCTTCAATTTGGGACGGAAACCAAGAACCTTATGGTTATATTCTAGATCTTCAACTTCCTCATAATAGAATGTTCTGTACTGTCCACAGTAGCAACAACCAGTGGTCAAATCTACCAAAGCAATACTATAGGAAAGGAGATGTCTACAGGCCACAACTGCTTCCTGGTTACGTGGTTCTCTGTGACAGAGATTGAAGCCTCTAGAACTAAATTGCAGCTGGTTTCCATGTTGCTGGGTGCGTTTCGAATTAGAAATGCCAACAAATCTGCGGGTATTTTCAACAGCCCACAGTATTGCAGCCATGGCTGCAACTGACGAAGACCAGGCCAGTTTTGGCCAATGGCGCAGCATATGGATGGGGGTGCATGGAAACAGAACAGGAAAGAACTGCTGTTGTCTCGAGGAGCATGTTAATATGGACAAAACTCTGACTAGCTTGGAAACACCTTTTAAAAATCCTGGTTGGGATTGGTTCTACTCTAAAACCAGCAAAACGTCTCGGTGATATTAGAGCCGTTTTTGTCCTGAATGCAGTTAAACTCCGGAGACACACAGTGTTTATTGGTTCTTCACATTCCACTCAAAAACAGTCCAATTTGTTTCCATTGGCTGGTCCTCTGAGAAGCTGAGTCATGTAGAAATCTGAAGGATCTGGTCTACATGCTAGAACACTACTTAGCACATGGGAAAGTTAAGTTACTGTAGTTTGAGAACGGGGGGGGGGGGGGGGGGGGGGGGGACTGGAGAGTTACACTGCCTTGGCGCTACACAAACAGGCCACTTTAATATATGGAGAACAGGCAAAACCTGGACTCTCTAGGTCTCCTGCTGTCCTCTCCCAGCAGGACAGTGCAGGACACCTTCAGTCTACGGCAAATCATTAACATGACATGGAGGAGGTCCTTAAAAATGAAGGTTCGAAGTATAAAGTAACAATCTTTGCTGGTTTTGTCCTCAGTATTAGCTCATAGAAATGTTGTTCCCCAGTCTCTTCTGTAATCCAAAGCTATAATTAAGCATGTAGTCTAAATATATGTCTTGACATGAAAATAAATGACTTGGGGTTGGTATAACATTGTTTGTTTTGTTAAACTTCTACAGTATTACTTTTAGAAAAAACATCTGCACCAAGCGTTCCCTTTTGATTACTCCCCCTTTTTTGTGAAACTTTAAATATTATATTGATGTTACACTCATCCATCTTCCATAGCCACAGTGATTTATATTATACAGAGGGTGGACAAAAATCACAGAAACACCTAACATTATATGAACAAGGAGTGGAACAGCTTCAGTCCTTTTTGGAATGCTGTCGTACAAGTCCTGAACTGTGTCTAGAAGTATGTGTGACGATCGTTCAAGAAAAACCTCCAGTGCTTTAAGCAACAGTGGCAGAAACCCATGGCAGCTCAGTTACTGCATGTTTTGATCCGGTGACTGGGAAAGCCGTGGAAGGTGCTTGAGTTCATCTTGTACGTAAAACCGTTCATTTCTTTAGTGGCGTGTATGTGAACATTTGAATATGGGGACATCACAAGGGGACAGCGTTTGCACCGAAAGGTGCCCCCCGTCCCGTAAAACAGCCTTATATTCCTCGGCTGTTAAACAGCCACACAGAGTAATTATGAGGTTAATAACCCCTGAGAGTCATCTTCTGCTGAAGGTGTCCTTTAGGTTTCTTAGATACTGATGCAGGTTGTCTCCGCTTGGCATATGCTGTCATAGTCTGAGACATTTTCCCTTGACAAGTTCAATTACTTTGCTACAATTTTCATAGCTGACAAATCCGCAACATGGCACTTATGTTATTTTCCGAACCCCGGTATATGGCAAAAAATAAGAAAAACAACTATCAGTCTGTATTCCTGAATCCCTTTTATCTGTTTTTTGTTATTCGTGCGCCATATACAGTACCAGTCAAAAGTCTGGACACTCCAAGCCACCTACAAAGGACAGTGACAGAGTGTCGCATCACATGACCTGGTCACCTAACACAGGAGAAAAGGTTTTGGAGGAGTCTGACCAGATCGTGAAGGAAAAGTGGCCAATGAGAGCTCAGCATATGCTGGACCTCCTTCAGGACAGCTGGAAAAGCATCTCAGGAGGCCACCTCAGGAAACCGATTAGAGGAGACAGTACGGTCAGCCAGTCCCTGGACCAATTGGGGTTAAGGGTCTTGCTCAAGCACCCAATGGTGGGATCACTCTACCAACCCTGCGATTTGAACCCACAGTACCAACCCACAGTGCTGCCTCACCGGCAAACAATTGAGTTTTTCCAGATACTTTTTTGGTCAGTACATAATTATATTTGTGTTATTTTATAGTTTTGATGTTTTTTTAATTATTCCAAAACGTCGAGAATAGTACAAAGAAACCTATGGGTAGGTGTGTCCAGACTGATACAGTATGGGCTGTGTGTCTATATGCTTACGGTCTAGTCCTGTCTGACATAGTATGTGTCTTTGCTACGCCTGGCATCACACTAGGATTTGTTTGTTATGCCTGTTTACAGTTTTACTCCAATGTAAAATTCCCCAGCAGTGGAAAACTCCAGAGATGTTTTATTTAGCTCTATGGTTTGTCAGTAACACAGTTTATCTTATGCTTGGGAAATGTTATGCTCTCAAACACGACATTCTCAAACATCAAGCAATTTTTCTTTCCGTTTTGTAGCAGACCACCGGACTTACATTGTCATTACTAACTAGGCAAAAAAAGTAACACGTTTTATCCCAAAATTTTACAAATCTAAAGCGATTAGTCACATACAGCTTTTCGTTTTTAAAACGGCAAGGTGCCGAAAAGGCAGCGACAATGTAACTATGATGCAGGATAATTGTAGCCTCTGTTTGAGCTTAAGTGCTTTTTTTTTCCTTCCTCTCAACGGTCACATGCTGCACCTGTCCAATAAAAAGACATAGAAAGACAATGTGCAACATCAGCACAAAGTGTCAATATTGTGTTGATACTAAGATTAACACACAGTGTTGGAAAAGCAACATACAGTCATTTGTTTCTGGGACAAACCACAAATTCTTTATTGAATAAGCCACGTGCAACTTAACTGCAACTGTATTCTCATCCAGCACAGAACCTCATGCCTGTAGAGATGAGCTGGCAAAAACAAGTACAGCCGTTCCACTACACGCATGCACACAAACATACAATTACACCTACACCTACACCTACACAAATCACTACAATGCACCATATATAAAACCGCACTTTCTCCACAACAATAAGACTTCATGAAGAAAAACAAAGACTTATCTTCAAACGGATTTCTTATAAACTTGAAGCAGCACTTTTTATACTAGATATACCTTTGCTTTGCATTAGGTCCAATCACAGAGAAGAGCAGGTAACGACCCATATTATTCACATGATGGTCACTGTGGGACAAAGAAATATTCCCCTGCAGTAAGAAAGGTCTGCCGAAGCCCAAGTGTAAAGCCCAGTCGATAACTTCACTGCTACGTGTCTCTTTTTGGTCTCTACATGGTGCGTGTAAATCTTGCCATCAGGAGTCTCTGCAGCTGCGGCCCACATTTTGGGTCTAGATGACGTTTTGGCATGTCTGCTGCATGTGTGAAGAATCGACGGTCTGCGAGCCTGGTGAAAGATCATGGCTGTACGTGTGCACCAGCCACAGCTGTCTGCCTATAGAGACAAATGCCGTATGCATGCAAAAGTCTGAGCACAGACCGCAATGACATGCAAACAAGTGAAGTATGTAACTAGGCTTAAGGCAGTATTTCCTGTATAATGACACACTGGCTGAATGAGCTGATAAACAGGCCCATACGATCGCGGATGCCAGCACGTGGAACCTGCCTATTTTACTTACATAGCAGCCTCTGCATTCCTTCAAGAAAACTGAATGACGGCAAGTGGGTGTTTAGCAATGGGTGCAGCATAGGCAGAGGGTTTCGTAGAGAAACAACGTCAAATATGAATATCATTTCTATTATTTCATCACCACTATGATCAGCACCATAAGCCTGTTAGCCCTACTTACTATAAGCTGTTACTCCCATCTGCTGACCCATTGTTACTCCTTGACTTCACCCCCTTCCATGAGCCACTCCTCTGAGCCACCTGAGCCACGATGCACTGGCCCTGCTGGCCAGCGAGCACCAGGCAGACCGAGGATTTTGCTCGATATGGCACTCAGATTGGGCGGCTTGCTGCTGGCCTTGAGAGGGGTCTAGGTCTCGGTGGTGGGACGACAAACTTTGGATTCACATAGCAAAGGGAATGTTGACACTCAACAGAGGTACAGAGAGGGTGTAAAAGGGCAGCTAATGTGTAAGCTTATGTGCGGGGAATTATACTGTCCACAGAGCAGTCGGACAGCAGGTCATGCTATATCACAATAGATTCGAGTCAAGCTATATATCCTCGAGGTTCTCCCCTCAAAGAGAAGGCAGTGACTGGCACATTTAACAGCTTGCAGGTTTACTCCAGTCATGGACCAGAAGGACATATTCTCAACATGCAGCAAACATCAGTGCCCAGACGTTTATGCAGTGAAGTGCTACACAACTGCAAGGAATAGCCTGAGATTAACCACAGTACAGCCCCCAGTACAGAGAGAGACAGGAACGTAGGAAACTGGGGGTGGAGGGGATGGGTGTGTAACCTTTAATATTTATTGGTCTATACGTAAATTATTACGTTCCCCCCACCCCCCCCCCCCCCCCCCCCCCCACACACACACACACACACACACCAATGGAAAGAGAACAACTGAATTGGTGGGTCAGGGTCTGGGATGAACAGTGGAAAGAAATTCCAGTATGACAAGACGTCTAATAATCACATTAGTGAGGATTGACAGGCGTATTTACATGGACTAAACAATCTTCGAACAAGTTCTTATATTCCTCTTAGCATGAGATTCTCAAACACAGCTTCATTACAGAAATGCGTTTGCTGGGCATGATGAACTGGGTGTTATTACCACGTGGTGTAAAATCCCTGCCTGAAGGAATAACCAACCCAAAACCACCCATCCAGACTAGTTAGCCAGAGCAGCAAGTCACTACATTACACAGACAGCTTCCTGGCACTGAAGTCTATCCACCCTATAGTCTTTCATTCAGAGGAGGCCACTCTTTCACCTCTTTTGTTCACCGAGGAATGAGCTTGACTGCCTGTCTAGGACAGATGAATGTGTGCATTGACATACAAGGGACATGCAACTCGCTTACAAGGAAGCCCGGGTCGGAGTCTATAAAAGGGAGACATTTTCTGAACCGAACACGGATGTACTACAAATAAAGCAATTTGCAGACGGCAATTTCCTCCTCATCTTTACCTGTCTTCTACTTCATTTTTGTTCGTTTCCTACTTTTATACTTTTCATTTTTATAAGGGTTATGTGACAAGTCCATTATCGGCATGAAAAATTGCAAATGACAAGTTTGCAAAGAGAGGAAAGAGTGCATTTTGAGCCTGTTTTTCCCACGCAGGCGTAACGCGCAAACAAACGTAACTGCACTGAGAATTTTCTTACACTGAAACTGAGAGGGCAAATGTAGCAGTAACATATATTATATTCCAGTGGACTCATTTTCACAGGATAACATTCTTCTGACCCCATGAGTATAATAACATTTAGAAAAACATTGAGAAAATAGATTTTATGGAAAGAGACATTTTACCTGCTGAATCTTGTTCTAATAGATACGCCTTGGCACCTTGGCTTTGTCTTTCTGTGACATATGATATGATTAATGCTAGTGTAAACATTATTGAAATCATGAGAAGGACGAATTATTCTATCTGAAGGCATCCAGCAGATAAAACAGGCATTGCAGCATGTAAGATAACCAATAAGAGAGCCTCTAGTTCTCTTTTTAAGTGAAACTTATCTGGCTAAAGTACAATATAGACTAAAAAAGGCATTTAAGAAGCTAGATAAATCTCCAAAGCAATCCTGGTTGAGCATATTGCTTAATGGGGCTTTATGTTCAGCCCCAGACCTGAGTGGCAGTACTAGTTTGAGAAGAGAAGCTCTTTGAACACCGACACCCGGCTGCCCTTGTGGCATCAGGCCTCGAGTCCTGGGCCAAATCTATGGTCCCTCGTTTTTCATCGTCATCTGAGAGGGGACTAACGCAAACAAACTGGTGGGGGCTGCTGATGGATCTCAGGCAATCAGTGCTGTCCAACCTACCTGAACATTGGCTTTTGTCCAAATCTGTACAGCTTCATACTGCCCAAATAATAGTTTTGTCTATCGGCAAGCGGTTTTTGTACTTTCGCCACAAACACATTTCTGCAGGGGGCCCTGATGTTACTGCGTCCTCCGCATTACGCCTGCAATCCAGGAAGGAGGAGGCGAACAACCAAGTGAGATTTTCAAAGAAAGAAAATGCTTTGTTTTTTTTATTTTACTGAATCACAGATACATCATGTCAGATTAGTATTTCCTCACTATATTAAGGTACACAAAGTTGCGATTTAACCCAAAAAAATCCAACAAATTTGATAATCAAGCAAACGAAATGTAACAAATCCTTTATTAGTATCATTTAGGCTGCAGTACAGATTTTCGTGGTTCGGTTCATTTCACAAGTCACACTTCAGTCGATTTGGTTATTGTACAGAGTAAATATGCAGATGAAATGAATATTCAGACAGAAAATACTAACACGTGCTCCTCAAATAGCAACTTTTTACTGGTGGGAATAACAAAAAAAAAATCTTGTGCTTAAATAAACAAATAATCTGTCACGCTGTCATTGTGCCCAATTCTGCACGTGATTATTGATTGGCTGACCAGCTTGTCACTAAGCAATCAAATGAGTGATTACTTGAGAGGCGAGACCACAGTCCCGAGTGTCTTTATTTATGGTTTTATTTCCCTGATTTTGAAAATTGTTCTGACTTACAGCACGAGAGATTACATAACCCTGCAGCCGCGTATTTTCAGTATGATAAATGATATATTTTTTTGGCGAACCGTTTCATTCCTAATATTATCTAAGTTATTGTATTCTTATGTTTGTTGCCTGTCCATATGTGCGCAAATGTGTTTTTGTGCAATATTATTCTTGCACTCCTTGCATTTGGTGTGCTGAGGTGACGCTAGAATTTTAAAAGTACATACATATCCATTTTTGTAAATTCGGTAAATGTAATACAGTGTAGATTCTGTCCCCGATTTATGTCTGGGTTCCATTCCAACAGACACCCACTTAAACTGACGCGCAGTCTGTCGGAATAGGATAATCACGCTAACGTTCACCTGTGAGTGAGGCTGGGATGGTCACTCTGCCATACTGCAGACCTGCAGTATTTTGCTGTAACGACATACAAAGTAAAGGACGCAGTAGGCGGCGCAGCTCTGCCGGGTGTACGGACGCACAAAATTTATTTCACTCATTTTTATTAATTTTTTAAATTTCAATCTTAAGTGAGATTCACCCTAAGTAACGGACGTTGTAAATTACGAACAGTCTGTATTAATAGTAAAAACTGTCCAGTTAATACACTCATGAAAACTCGATAGCGCACACCACGTAACAGAGATTATGAGTCCTTTCTAGGATCTGTGGAACAAGTTGCTTTCTGATCGCTTTTTTTTTTTTAATCTCCAAGGAGAAAATGAGATCATACCATCCAACCATTTACAAAGTAAAACTGTCATTTACAAAGTAAAATTGCCTTTAATGCTGGACTCTGGATGCATTAGACACACAAAGCTGCGGGTCGCTCTGAGTAAGGCAAAGAGCCCATGTAAAACTAGCAGACTACATTAGACCTAAACTCCCCATCAACAGCTCATCTGCTCTGGAATGCGAGCTATTCAAAGGCAGCCCAATGGGATGCGAGAAAAACCAAGGCGATGAAGTCCAGGGAATTTGTCCCTGCATGGACAGACAGGGATGCATTACAAAGCATCCCTGAGGCTAGCTGAGCTGAATCTGTTCAGCCTTGAGCAAAGGAGACTAAGGGGGGACATGATCCAGGTATATAAGATTCTAACAGGTCTGGATGCTGTTCAGCCAAATGGCTATTTTAATATTAGTTTAAATAGTATAACTTGTGGCCATAAGTGGAAATTAGCGGGAGAACATTTTAAACTGAACTTTACACAGCACGTAGTTAGAGTCAGGGACGGATTACTTACCGGGCCAGCGGGGCCGCTGCCCAGGGGCCCTTGGGGTGCAGGGGGCCCATGGGGCCCCTAGCCCAAAACAATTTGCAACGCTTATCAACAATGTATTTTCGTTTGTCTATTTTAGAGGGCCTACATTCTTTGATCCTCTGCCTACAAGGGCCCCTGACCCTATAGGGAGAGCGTTTGGCTGCCAAGGGCCCTTGAATTGTGGTGGTTGTGGTGGTGGTGCTGGTGGTGGGGGGGTGGGGGGCTCGCGAACGTTTTGCCCAGGGGCCCAAACAACCCATAATCCGTCCCTGGTTAGAGTATGGAATAGACTTCCTGTTAGTGTACTGCAAGCTAAACCCTGGGCTCCTTTAAATCAGAGCTAGAAAAGATTTTAACAACTCTGAGCTATTAGTTAAGTTCTCTCCAAACGAGCTTGATGGGCTGAATGACCTCCTCTCGTTTGTAAATTTCGTATGTTCTATAAACTCCCAGGTCCCACAGCAAAAAAGTGAACACAGTGGATTACGAAAAAAAGATGTGCTTGCAAGACTTACAACGTTTCTGTCTACCGGTACGCAAAGTGCAGCTTGACACAATGTGCTTGCAGGACCTCCTTTGTATGCTACAGATATTGCAGGGATACGCAGTTAGTGATCAAGCGGCCAAATCCCGATATCTATTGTCAGAGAGCTTCTTTCTCTAAGGACTTTTGAGGACTGGAAGACTTACATGTCCATGGTGTTTTTTTAAATCGCTGGAAAGGCAGAGTTTACTGCTGGCTTGGCTCAGATTGCAAGCTCTGCACAGGCGTGGAGAGAGGAGGGCCGCCCTCATTGCGTACACAGTCAGCTGCTCCGCCCACTGACTGGATCAACCAATAAGAGAATAAAACTCATGGATACAGTCGGGAGGTTAAAATCACACACTACCTAAGATATCACCTAAAGTAGCTCGACATTCAGATAGTTCATTTAATTTTTACTTAACTGTTAGTCACCTTACCTTTATTCCAAACAGATAAACTCAGTCAACACTATGGACAAATCTGATTGCTTCCTCACTGTACAATTAACGTGTATCTATTGATAACTTCGTAGTACGTGTTACGAATCATGAAATGCTAGCCTTGTACATTACCTCAAATTTAAACTGCACAAATGCTGGGAGCCTCTTAATTAATAAATTTTTTGGTCTCCGTATGTCTTATATATAGTATAATTAACTTCATGCTGTACTGAGTCTCTTCCATTTCAGCGTACTGGGGCAAACATTATGAATGAACACAATCACTACACAACATAGGTAACATAATATATTTATACCACAATGTTTTTTTTGTTGTAATTTACAAGTGTTTATTCATTGAGACAAGAAAACATAGGAAGAGAAACCAAAGTACAAAGCAGCTACGGCTTTTACTTAAACGCCGAGTTGCCTGTCAGATCAATCATAATGCATCATCAGTAAAATTAGAAAATTATTATGAATTATTATAATGAGAAAAAAAAACATAAATGGAACAGAATCTAATAAAAAGTGAGTCGTCCCCACAAATAAATATTCTTATTTACTTAAATTATGCAGGTCTTAAAATTCGCCTGAAAATAACAGTAGATTGTACAAATGAATGCTCAAATTATTACCGCTTTAGTCTATAAATGTTAGTTAATTAAAATGGAAAGAAGAAATAACAGTAAGAAAAAATATATGTTTGGCGTTTAATTTTATACAGTGCTACAGGAAAACTATCGCATTACGCGCAACACAAAAGTTTATTTTAAAAAATGAGATATATCAGCATAATTTTTGTTTTGTATTCTTCAGAAATACTAAGAACCGCTTATATCGACTCCCGGATTTCAAAATCAGTCCTAATATGAGGGGCATCTTCCTATCACGAAAAAGAGGGTGGGATCACTATTTAGCTATTTTAATTCTAAATTACACGGTACGGCCAATATTGTTTTGTGATTATTAATAAACGCCATCCACAAACAAGTGACTGAGAATTAACATGAAATCTTGAATAAACTTTAGGGCATGTGACTTCAAGTGCGTGATGAAGAATAATAATGCCTACCTACCCAGTTTAGGACTACTAAAAAGCTTTTAGTAATTATTCAGTCGCTTTTTCGACTAAACTCTCATAAGATATAGCTACAATTCAGAAAATGTGAATTTTACACCGATTCATTTTTTATACTACGATATGTGTAGAGCACTACAAATAAGAAATATAATCCAGTAATTTATTAAACCGTAATTTATCATATTGAAAAATAAAGGTGCCGTTTTAAATGTAACATTTAATTAGGCTACACCAGATAGCATTTCGATATCGTTTTACTAGACATTTCCAACACGATTCCGATAAGGCAAAGCATTTCTGATTTGTTACTGCTCCTTCTCATAGAAGTTGTATGTTTGCCAGTGTGACATTTCTAACCAACACTACGTAATCTAGCAGGTTTGCGTAAGTCGTCACGAAAACGTAATATCAGTTTTGCTGGCGTGTTTGCCTTAAGACAGACCGAACGTATCGTCAAATAGGTAGTGAAGCCGAATACCTCTTTGCAACTATCCGTCACAAAGTTTGACATCAGAGTCATTAGAGACTTGGAACTGAATCAAGCAAGTATAAAACCAATAAATTAAGGAGCACGTGACATATTTCAGCTTCAGTCGACGTATTTCTATCCAGAAACAAAGAACAATTCAGTGTAACGGGTTACACCTTTATATACTCATCAGCAATATTTTAAACATTATTTTGTGGCAGGATATTGAAATAATACGTGCCTTTCTTGTACAGCTTAAGTTCACAATACACAGGGTTCAAAGTGACATGAGATATTTTAGCCTGCAGGTCAAAGCAGATTCTCATCTCTTATCTCCATTAACAGAAACTCATTAACATTTTGAAATTGTTAATTTAGAATAATTAGCCCAAAATAAAACCGAACATTTTTCTCTTAAACTAAGTTTGTATTGATTCCCTGGTGTATTTAGAAACACGGCAAACTCAAGTAAAACTCAGTAATATTTAGGCCTATAACTGGTATTGGCTCTGGGAAAAATCGGTACGGTTAGAAGCTTTTTAGCGTATAGGCCTAATATATTGCCATAGTCTGAAACCAGATTAAAGTAATGTTTTATACCTACACATCCCCCCCAACCCCCGACAATGTCACCTTGCCAGCAGTTCTAATTATTTTATATATTCAAGGGACCCTGTCAAGTGTTAGGCCCCTGGAGTCTGCCTGTGTATTCATGCCCACTGATGCCTTCGGTTTTATAACAGGATATATCATCACATTCCTATTGTGTGTCTTAATGTACTCGGGATCAACAGAATGAACATAAATTTAAGCAGGAGGATTTCATATCTACCCAGGCGGGGATGATTACCAATATCGGCCAGTTATTTATTAAGCTTGCATGCACACGCACAGCACAATTAGTCAGAGCAGTACGTGAGGTTAACTCAATTTCTGTTCCAACAAAAATTCTGTTAATTTCTATTGCTTTTAAATAGGTATTCCGCAATCAGCATCACTATACCATGTTACACAAACGGTTAAAATAAATGGAAGCGTTACATCGATTTTGCATAAAATCACGAATAGCCTTTTCGAATGATATTTGTTCTACTCTTAAATACAGCTTATTTGGCGGTTACATAGACACAACAGTCTGCGATATATTCGTAACGTTATTTGCTTTAAAATCCCCTTTTCAAATAGTTTCTCAATATATTGTATGTTCGGAAATGTATACTTCTCACCCTAGCGTCGTCACATTCCTCATATATATCGCACTAATAGATTCGGCAGACAACGTTTTTACAAACTTTGGCAAATGCATCATGGAAAACTAAACGTTATGTTTTGCAATATTCACAAATCCTGCGGACCACGATCGAGGTAATGGTAGAAGACACAGCGATAGCACGGTAGGCCTACACTGGTGTGAAATAATGCAGTACTGCGTGCATTTACTTAAATGGCCCACCGAAGATAACGTTTTTCTTAGAACAGCATGAATCCTCTATGCTAGAATACATAAACATTATTTGATTTACGTTTCTATAAAGTTCATCCACCGCATATTTTAAACATGTAAGACCCCTACAAAAAACCCCAATTGTAAAGGTAAACGATGAAACCGAAATAGTAGGCAGGGGCGGGGTGGTCGGCGACGGCGGTAAGCGAGCTGCTGTCAGTATCTGAGCGTTATCGCACTGCAAAGAGGATCGCGATGCACGCACTGTTTTATTTAGATTATTACCTTTATTCAGATATTTAATATGTATTTGGCTTAATCAGTAGTAAAATCAACTGCTTGTTCGTTTTTCTGAGAGATAAATTCTCTATTACCTCTGAAAGTGCAGGTAATGTACTTTTAATTGTGTATAGAAAATTATGTAAAATGGACGCGGTTGTGTATCAGTAATTATCCTTCGAAGAAGAGGAAATGTACTACATTAACTTCGTTTACATTTATAGAGACTTAGTTTCACGATGAAAAGACTCAGTACGTGACAGACAGGAGGTTAAGTTACTGCACGAACAGTGAGCGCTTTCGGAACGCAGCAGAACGCCATCCACCCGAACGGCTTTGCGCGAACGCAGCTCTCTCACTCCGGAAGACATTTTCCATCATTACGGATCGAACGTCTACTCTTTCCATTGTAGATGATGTCATACAAATAAAGTGCTACCAAAGATCCTACGATCTTCCAAAGGAATTTTGGAAATGGTTTGTTCAAGGTATCCGTTCTAAACATTTTAAACGTGGACGTTCCGATTGGCATTGCCCAATATACGTTTTCTCCTTTACAACAAAATACTCCGCGGAGTGTGTCGAACTGGAGCAACAGTAAAAGCGTGGGATGATTTCTGCAATATCCAGCCCGTGGCTGACGCAGCTCTCTCACTTCTGCGACGTTGCCGCCTTCACCACAAACAGCCTGAACAGCCTCAGCCCTCCTGGAAGTTTCCGTCTTCCAGCGACGCCACGGGATTCCTACCCTCAACACGACTCGTACTTCGAGCCCTGCACCGGCGCCCAGCATGCCGACAGCTACCCGAGGTGCAACCAAGCTCAGTCCCCTCAGAGCGATGCCGGGACCTCCTGCTGCCCCTTATCCTCCACCATGGCGCCCAGCAGAAATCCACTGGTAAAAAAGAATCCTAAAGTGGCCAACGTTACCGTCCAGTTGGAAATGAAGGCACTCTGGGATGAATTTAATCAGCTTGGAACTGAGATGATCGTTACTAAAGCGGGGAGGTAAAAATTACTAATACAGACAAAAATGGTTTAATATTAAATGGATTTTGCCATTACTAAATGTACAAATAAAGCCTGCAGTGCCAGTCTAACAAACGGCGCAGGGGATAATTAAGCCTTACTGAGGCAAATTAATTTTACCCTGAGAAAACCAATCAATCTGCTACAAACTGGTGGTTTTTGATAATATTTAAAAAATATAAAGCTTTATAATTTATGAGAAGCCATTGTAAAATTAACTAAAAATTCTATAAATTATTGAAATAACGAACAAAAGAATAGGTCATTACTAGCCTATTGTCACACTTATACTTAAAAAACGTATATAAAAAGTTCATTAAATTAACCTAAATTTATTGTATGAGGGAGGGAATAGCGTTACAGCAAATGAATTTTATTTTGTCTCCCTACAATATTAAATAAACGAGTTTCCTTTGTCCTTAAGTTGTCTACTTTCCACGTTGATAGTAACAGCAGAACATAACGTAAAAAATATTTTAGTGCATAATTTTAGTGTGTAGACCCATATCGAAATAAAAACATCTGTCTATAAAATCGGAAAATCCGTATTTGTTACCTTAGCTGTGCATTTAAAAAATGTTTTCAAATTAATACTCTGTGCGAAAATTTTAAATATGCTGCAAGATTTCGTACGAATCTGAACATTTTATTGTTTAACAAGAAACATTTTATTGTTTAAGATGTTACAACTTCAGCACATTGTATAACAAACTGGTTAGCGGGACAAAATGGTTACATATTCAGAAATATTAAGCTAAGATAGTATGGAGTATATATAGATGTAAGAAAATATATTGATGTCTGCGTTAAAACAAAGGTCTATTAGCGACTGTTTGAAATATTTTGAAAATGTGTTTTTGTTACTGTGTATGTGAAAATGAGCAGACGTTTAGGCTACGGGACTTTGTAGAACACGCGGCACTTGATTAATTATCCCCCAAGGTAGCTAACGCGACAGAATTAAACAGATACAGGTACTCCGTAATTAGCACGGCCAGAAAGACGTACTGTACCTGTTACTAATCAGTTACTTTTAGTTGTATTTTACAATCACAACGAACGGGGGGTGGGGGGGGTGGGAGGGGGTTGAAAGGCCAAAGTAATATCTGATCATGGAGCATAATTCAAAGGAAACTGTCCCTTTTTTTTTTTTTTTTACAAAATAGTGCTTTCAAGCTTTACGAAAATATGCGAAGAACCTTACTTAAGTGAATTCGGAGTATAAAATACCGTAAAATTCTTATTCTCGTTTCCAAATATGTCCAAATATATTTAAAAATTAATATTGTATTTTACATATATTTCAGAAATCACACAACACTAAATTTATTCGGATAACCTTATGCAGACAGTTTAGAGTTCGTATATCAGTTATAGCATCTGCAAAGGACAAATTAAGTTTAAATTAAGTATAATAAATTATTCGTAAACCTCCGCCGTATTTCTTGCAGAAAACTTCTGTTCGCATTATCATCATTTTCGTCATTTAATGCATTATAACAGGTTAATTTCACGTCGGAACCTTAGTAGAATTAGACATGATTCGGCAAGATTCGTTCATTATTTTCCAGATGATGTGTTATAATGGAATCCGATGCAACACTTTGTAGGAAGGTAATGCGGTAATGCGATGAGATTCACGATGCAAAGGAGCGGCAGGAGTAATATAAACATTTAATTGACCAGGTATTGAAATTTCTTGCAAACAATAACCTACGGTCAAAAGACCAATAACTGCAATATATCTCAAACTGCTGTACATGATTATACAGTATGTGTACTGTAATAAAACTGGATAACAAGCCTAGTACTATAGGGATTTTTTGAAACGTCGACTCTGTTTATTTTTCAGACGAATGTTCCCCGCGTTTCAGGTGAAACTTTTCGGACTTGATATCCACGCCGAATATATGCTTTTAATGGATTTTATACCACTCGATGATAAACGCTACAGGTATGTCAGATGATTCACGTTGCGCGATTGATATAGGCCTACCTGCTTACAGGATATTGTCAGATATGATTTACGACACTTATCCTCTTGGAATTATGAATTCCATTTATTAACCCTACCTTTTTTTCCAAGCATAATATATTTAGAACGTACAGGTTACCAAAAGGCGTTTTACTTTGTACTGCTGAGGTTTAACGCTATTTAACTTCTCGGTCGCCAGGTACGCCTTCCATAGCTCGTCATGGTTAGTCGCTGGTAAGGCGGATGCAGCCACCCCTGGACGGGTGCATTATCACCCAGACTCTCCAGCGAAAGGATCACAGTGGATGAAACAGATAGTCTCTTTTGATAAATTAAAACTCACCAATAACTTGCTAGATGACAACGGACATGTACGTACCCCTTAAGCAAGATCTATACAAAGCAGCCTCGTTTTAAGAATCCCTAAGACTAGATTTTTTTTCCCCATAAAAAGCACCTTTACGAATTTCAGCCTGATGTCATTTTCTTTTTACTGTAAATTCAAAATAAACTAAGACAACGACCGACCACTGAAGCCTACACGTCTGGCAAACAGCATCGATACTACGTGAGAAAAAACAAATCGTTGCCTCCTGTTCCTTTTTTCAGATCATTCTCAACTCAATGCATAGATATCAGCCACGATTTCATATCGTTTATGTTGATCCGAGGAAAGACAGCGAGAAGTACGCTGAAGAAAACTACAAGACCTTTGTGTTCGAGGAGACCCGATTCACTGCGGTAACAGCTTACCAGAATCACAGAGTAAGCCTATCGTCTTTCCCCAGACCAACCAGCCAAAGAATCACATTCAATTGCACCCACACTTGAATATCTGCATTCATTAATACCAGTTCTGTTTTAACAGAAAAATAGGTGAATATAATTATTTCCTTTATCTTATTATTAAGGAAATTAGGACAATTGTGTATTTTCTGCGGATTAACATTTTTTAGGCCACTGCACAATGCTTGAACCACTGAGCAAAAACGACTAGTGTCATATTAGAAATTCTGGTAAAAGTTTCATGTTGTTGTTCAGTTATTCTGATATTTTCCAGCTTCATGTGTCCGGCAATGCATGGCTTTACACGGACGACAGTGTTAGCGAACTGTAAATGCTGCTTTAGGTGTAAAACCAGAGGAAAATGGAAAAAATCCCCTCCGTTTTAATGATCCCATGTTTTCTTATACACTGATAAACTGTGATGCAGTCTAGTGATGCATAAAACTTTAATTGACAAATAAGTAAAGGATATTATTGCTGATCCTTGAGTTAAATACTTTCTTACGGTCGCAGGGTACAATAACCGTGTTTTGTCGATTGTAGATCACGCAGCTGAAAATTGCTAGCAATCCGTTTGCGAAGGGCTTTAGGGACTGTGATCCTGAAATGTGGTAAGCAGCACGTTTGGAAGTGACTCATGATGCTCTGCAGAATGGAATCCTCCCACGTTTTAATTACTTGAATTATGCTTGGAATTCTAGAAGCCTTGCGAATGGATATTAAGATACACTGTGAGCACTAACTATGACTGCCTTCTAAATATGACAATACAGACATAATCAAACGCTAATGCATACAAGACGGGCAACATTGACGGTCATAAGAATCCGTAATCACATATTGGTTTGATTGTAGAGTATCATAAACAATTTGACCTCCTTCACTCAAGGAGGATCATGCATTAATACTAGGCAGGATCACCAATGTAATGACAGTACACAGCAATGACAAAAACAGGTGTTCTACAAGCAGTTTGTGGTGGTTACATTTAAATAGCAACCATTCTATTATATCTATAGCTATTACTTTTCCAATGAAATTGCACGTCATTTTTTACAGCCCAATTTGGTTTGCAAGCACCACATACTGATTCAAAACTAAATACCCTTTTATGATAATGTTGACAAAAAAGTAGTTTTCAATACTAGGAAAAATCCATATTTAACTGGTAATAGTTTGTAACAAAAACATGCAAATTTTGCATTTTTAATTCTATAGGCCTCGGAACCACAGGCCTCACTCTTTGCCAGTTGTGAGCAGCACTGTCAGAAACAGAAGCTCGCTGTCAGACCCTCACCCCAGCGGCACAGAGACAGGTTTGGCCCCCCCCCCCCCAAGCTAGTCAGAACTGTAAAATACAGACCAGTTATTTTGTTAATACCAATCAATAAGATACCCACTTAAATTGATGGCCTGGTGCAGAACTCACTATAAGAAGCTCACATAATTTCCTTGTTTGACGCAGAGGACAGTCAGCGGGACTACGACAGGGACCAGCCAAGCAGCATGTCGACCCTTCCAGACCCAGCTCACCAACTCATGGCACGCATCCTGAGTCCCACTCTCTCGGTCCCAACTGGACTCCATTCCGTGCCACTCTCGACCAGCCGCCCCTCCCATGACACGCGTTTCGATGGATATCCTCATCCTTCAGACACCCTGGGCCACCTTCCGTACAAATTCACCACCACCTACCAGCACTACCTGGGCACCAAGGCCCGGCCAGCCCCCTATCCCCTGCCCAGCATGAGAGAGCACGGATACCCCCATGCCTTGAACTCTTCAAGCAACATATATACCACCCCTAATGGCCCAAAAACATTTGAATACGGGCCAATATGAATTTATTTTAGAAATATCAGAATGTAAAAAAATAAAAAATACAAGCTCTAGAATCAGTTACTTGGGCTATATGCAAAATTTCAAATATCTAGAGGAGAATATTCAGTGGACAACTGAAATTATGCGAGTGCCATCACAGGGAAAGCTAAGGGGATCTGCGAAGGCATCTTGTAGCAGACAGGGAGGTGATGCCGGTGCATGCAGGTAGTGCATTCCTTCTGGGCGGAATTTCATTGTAGGCAATTTTGTGTCATCATAAGCAGCCCAGTGGCAGATGTGTTGTGGAAGTCTACACACTGGTGAGATCCGGAACATCACGATGGCCAGCAAAATAACTTCACATGTACCTGAAAGAGGATAAGAAGAAACGACAATTAAGAAAACCCACCACTAAGTACCCGGAGATACTCTTGGAGGCCTGTACGTACAGCTTGGACTGCCTATTATTCCAAATGGTTTCAAAGGGCAGTTAAGGAGCTTAACATGAAATGTGTCTTTCCATGCTGTTAGGTATATACTATACGATTCCAGCATGTTTAAGTCTTTACACTAACCCATACTGAAGGTGACACTTTTATGTACAGCCAGGTTGTTTCCTTGGTTGTAGTATTGTGGTAGTTTCAAGATGGCTTTCCTTGGAAAAGTTGAGTTTTCTGTAACTTAAAAAAGGTTGAATTTACACGTTTAACTGGACCATATTTTACTGGAACTCAGAGATTATGCCATAATTCTGGATGCTTTTAAAAAAAGACATAAAAGGCCCACGTATTTTTATTTGCATGTTCAAGTGTTGCTGCCCCGTTTGGTGACAAATTGACATCTAACTTGCCATTGCCACATTGCAGTTCTGTGTACAAGATTTAAATGATCCAGCAGATATGAAAATATTAAGTCATTGTTGCTGCCAGTTTATGAAATACTCAGTGTTCTTCATCAGTGCAGTCAATTTTCTGCTGACTTCAAGAGGAAGTTTTTGAAATATGCATGCGTGAAGATATGTATAGTTTCTGTAGATATGTAAAGATTAATGTTATTACTGTTTGAAGTTTAAATTGGACGTTGACACTGAATGAAGCTTGATAAATGGATTGAAAAGCACAAAGCATTTTGTGATTAATATACGGAAAGATTTACAATCTACACCATGATGTTAAGAGGAAAGAGTGACACTTAAAACCGTTCAAGCCGATAGTGGAGCTGTTTAACAAAGGCCAGGTGAAAAATTAGCATTTTTATGCACCTGTGCCTCAGAAAGAGCATAATTTTACACGTTTTATTGTTACTCAACTACACTTTACAATAAATCTTCCCAATAAAAACAACAGCAGAAGAGTAACTAGTGTCAAAGCACAAATCATGCAAGCTGACCTTCATTCTGTGGTTCTGACTCTGATAACAGTTGATTGAAAATGTACCACCATCTCACCCTATGGAAGATTATAAGCACAAAAATTCAAATGGCAATTCATTTTGCAATTGTCAATTCAATATTCAACCAGAGCATGCATTTGTCATTTCAATATTTAATCTGTGCATGTAATTTGAAAATACATTTTGCAATCGGCAATTCAATGTGCAAAGTGCTTATGCAATCCTTAATTCATTTCATAATGTTTTGAATAAAAAATAGAATGACAATTCACTGAATTGCATTTCGTTTTGCCATGGGCTTTTTGCCTCTTTATTCAAATGGCAATTCATTTGGCAATTGTCAATTCAATATTCAATCAGAGCATGCATTTGTCATTTCAATATTTAATCTGTGCATGTAATTTGAAAATACATTTTGCAATCGGCAATTCAATGTGCAAAGTGCTTATGCAATCCTTAATTCATTTCATAATGTTTTGAATAAAAAATAGAATGACAATTCACTGAATTGCATTTCGTTTTGCCATGGGCTTTTTGCCTCTTTATTCAAATGGCAATGGCGTCCCCGGGAATTGCATTGCATGTTGGGGAGAAAACTCAATTTGCAATTCCCAACTGTCAGACCGCTCATCAAGGTGGACCTTCATTAACGACGTCACTTCCTTGTTTAGGGCCTCGCTACCATTCAACGGATTTGTTCGTTTAGTTAGAATGAGTAAACCCCCTTTATCTTCTTTATTATTTTTTTTAAATTTTTTTATTATTATTTATTATTTTTATTATTTGTAATAATTATAACTAGTTGCACTTTTCCTTATTTGATTGTAACATGCTGATTATATCATTGCAATAACATGCTTTTACCACAGGAGGTGTGATATATTGTTATGTAGACTTTTATAAGTAACTGTTTGTTTGAGTTTGTAATTGTTTTGCTCTAAATAAAGTTCTTTAAAACGTAAAAAAAAAAAAAGTTAGAATGA